>NC_136471.1:81490240-82119923 GCF_902686455.1 Sciurus vulgaris | reverse complement strand
CTTCAAAATCCTATCTTTATTTTGAATGTTAGGCATTTTCATTATAATGTGCCTTGGTGTGGATCTGTTATGATTCTGTGCATTTGGTGTTCTGTAAGCCTCTTGTATTTGATTTTCCATTTCATTCTTCAGGTTTGGGAAATTTTCTGATATTATTTCATTGAATAGGTTGTTCATCCTTTGGTTTGTATCTCTGTGCCTTCCTCAATCCCAATAATTCTTAAATTTGGTCTTTTCATGATGTCCCATCGTTCTTGGAGATTCTGCTCATGATTTCTTACCATTCTCTGTTTGGGCGACTTTATTTTCAAGACTAAATATTTTGTCTTCATTGTCTGAGGGTCTGTCTTCCAAGTGGTCTAGTCTGTTGGTGATGCTTTCCATTGAGCTTTTCATTTCGTTTATTGTCTCCTTCATTTCAAGGATTTCCATTTTTTTTTTTTTGAGACTCTCTATCTCTTTGTTGAAATGATCTTTTGCCTCCTGCAGGTGCTCTTTCAGCTTATTGGTATTATCATTCATTGCCTGCCTTTGCTCTCTTATCTCATTCTTTGCTTCGTGAATCATCTTAATCATGTATAATCTAAAGTCCTTTTCTGACATTTCTTCTAACATACTGTCATTGGATTCTATTACTATAGAATCTAATTTTCTTCCCTTGTTTTTTCATGTTGTTCATGTATCTTCCCCTCTAGCAGTGCAGATCTGGGGTATTGCAGATTTCACCCTATAGGTTTATAGTGGCCCTATAGGTTTCCAAAACCCTTTCTTTAAGGGGAGATCAATATTAGCAGTGCCCAAATCAGACACTATGCAATCCTAGACCAAATAGCCCCTATGGGGACAATAACAAAATTGTCATAATAAATAAAATGAGTTCAAATGTTATCTTCGGTAAAACAAACAGGTTTGCAATAAGGTCTGCAGTTTCTAATGGAGGACAAAGAGGATGCAGAGGGATGTAGAATGTGGCTGTTAATGGGATAAGAAAAGAATATATAGAAGTTCTAGAAAATAGAAAGGGTGAGAGTGTAATCAAAAGAAATCGGATGTTAGCATGCAAAAAAGGGAGAAAGAGACTCTGAGGGAGCAGGTAAACAAAAGGAAAAGAAAGCAAGAAAAGTAAAGAAATAAAAACTTAAATTTTTTTAAAAAGGAGAAAAAAGAATCTACAGTATAATAGTCATATACTAATGAAACTCCCAGTGTTCAGTAGCCTGATGTATGAGAGGTACCTGACAATGAGCTTCAAGCCTCCAGCAGGCGTCTCAGGATGGGATTTGACCCACCCAAAGATCGGAGCTACAGCTTCCAGGATTATCCAAGATGGCCGCTCTGTTTTTGAAATGTGTTGGCAAATGGGGAGTTGCAGCTCAGGGGTGGACATGGTCAGCTGGAGGTCCTGGAGAAGGGATGCAGTTGGTCCAGCAGGGGTCCTGGAGGTCCAGTGTGTTTGGTGCAGTTGTGGGATCCTGGAGACCGGGTGCAATCAGTCGGTCTGGGTTCACGGTGATAGGGCGCAGTCAGTTGGTCTGGGAGTCCTGGTGGCAGGGAGCAGTCAGTTGATGTGAGGGCCCCAGAGGCAGGGAGTGATCGGTTGGGCTGAGGGATCCTGGAGACAGGGCTCAGTCTGGACAGGGGTCCTAAGGGGCCTGGCTGTTTACTCAAAATGGCGGCAGCCACGTGTAATCAAACCTGCAGGTACTGTAACAGTGAACTTCCAGGCGACAGCAGGCAGCTGGTTCTCCACTGGCGGTATGCGGTCAATCTGCTGGCAGCTGTCGGACGATCGGGAGGTGAACCTCGAGCGTTGGGTGATGGATGGGGTAAGGCAGGTGATGGACAGGCAAGAGGCAGGCAAATGGTGGATGATAGACGCCTGACAGTGAGCTCTCAAAAAAGGCTTCGATATGCTGGCAGATTGCAGGTCATCACAGCAGACAAATGGGTAAACACCAGGGGATCAATAAGCAGCAAAAACTGCCTCACCAAGAAACAGATATCCTCTGCTTGAAACTGGTGTTATGGAGCGACAAGGAATGCAGCCTCCCTCTAGTCCGCCATCTTGGATCCCGCATTGATCTTATATCCTGCTACTTTACTGAATTCACTTATGAGTTCTAAAAGCTTTCTGATGAAATTTCCTGGTTCCTCTAAATATATAATCATGTCATCAGCAAATAGGGATAGTTTGAGTTCTTCTTTTCCTATTTGTATCCCTTTAATTTCTTCAGTCTATCTAATTGTTCTGGCTAGAATTTAAAGGACAATATTGAATAGAAGTAGTCAAAGAGGGCATCCCTGCCTTGTTCCAGTTTTTAGGGGGAATGCTTTCAGGTTTTCACCATTTCAAATGATATTGGCCAAGGGTTTAGCATAAATGGCCTTTACAATGTTAAGGAATGTTCCCACTATCCCTATTTTTTCTAGTGTTTTCAGCATGAAGGGATGATGTATTTTATCCAATGTTTTTTTCTGCATCTATTGAAATAATCATGTGATTCTTGACTTTAAGTGTGTTGATATGGTGAATGACATTTATTGATTTCCAGATGTTGAACCAACCTTGATTCTGTGGGATAAATCCCACTTGATTGTGGTACATTATCTTTTTAATATATTTTTCTATGCAATTTGCTAAAATTTTGTTGAGAATTTTTGTGTTGATGTTCATTAAGGATATTGGTCTGAAATTTTCTTTCCTCCATGTGTCTCTGTCCGGTTTAGGTATCAGGGTGACATTGGTTTCATAGAATGAGTTTCGGGGGGTTCCCTCCTCTTCTATTTCATGGAATACTTTGAGAAGTGTTAGAGTGAGCTCTTCTTTAACGGTTTTGTAAAACTCTGCTGAGAACCCATCTGGTCCCAGTCTTTTCTTTGCTGGTAGGCTTTTGATGACTTCTTCTATTTCATTACTTGAAATTGATCTATTTAAATTGTGTATGTCCTCTTGGTTCATTTTAGGTAATTCATATGTCTCTGGAAACCTGTTGATATGTTTGAGATTTTTCTATTTTGTTGGAGTATAGATTTTCAAAATAGCTTCTAATTATGTTTTGTATTTCAGTGTCTGTCATGCTATTTGCTTGTTCATTCCAAATTTTAGTAATTTGAGTTTTCTCTCTCCTTTGTTAGTGTGGCTAAGAGTTTATCAATTTTGTTTATTTTTTCAAAGAACCAACTTTTTATTTTGTCAATTTTTTTATTGTTTCTTTTGTTTCAATTTCATTGATTTCAGCTCTGATTTTAAGTATTTCCTGTCTTCTACTACTTTTGGTATTGCTTAGTTCTTTTTCTAGGGGTTTGAGCTGTAGTGTTAGCTCATTTATTTATTGATTTTTTTCTTCTTTTATTGAATGCGCTCCATGAAATAAATTTTCCTCTAAGAACTTCTTTCATAGTTTCCTGGAGATTTTGATATGATGTATCTTTGTTCTCGTTTACATCTAAGAATTTTTTTATTTCCCTCCTGATGTCTTCTGTTATCCATTCATCATATAATAGCGTATTATTTAATCTCCAGGTGTTGGAGTAGTTTCTGGTTTTTATTCTGTCATTTATTTCTAATTTTAATCCATTATGATCTGATGGAATACAAGGTATTATCTTTATCTTCTTGTATTTGCTAACAGTAGCTTTGTGGCACAATATATGGTCTATTTTAGAGGAGGATTCATGTGCTGCTAAAAAGAAAGTGGATTTGCTCTTTGTTGGATGGTATATTCTATAAATGTCTGATAAGTCTAAATTATTGATCATGTTATTAAGATCTATGGTTTCTTTTTTCAATTTTTGTTAGGAAGATCTGTCCAGTGAGGAGAGAGGTGTGTTAAAGTCACCTAGTATTATTGTGTTGTGGTCTACTTGATTCCTGGAATTGAGAAGGATTTGTGTGTCATATATGGATAAGCCAGTCTTGGGGGCATAGATATTTATGATTGTTATGTCTTGCTGATTGATGCTTCCCTTAAGCAGTATGAAATGTCCTTCTTTATCCCTTCTGACTAACTTTGGCTTGAAGTCCACATCATCTGATATGAGAATGGATACTCCGGCTTTTTTGCTAAGTCGATGTGCTTGATATTTTTTTTCCCATTTTTTCATCTTCAGTCTGTGGCTATCTCTTTCTATGAGATGAGTCTCTTGCAGGCAGCATATTGTTGGATTTTTCTTTTTAATCCAATCTGCCAGTCTATGTCTTCTGATTGATGAGTTCAGGCCATTAACATTCATGGTTGTTATTGAGATATGATTTGTAATTCCGGTCATTTGGCTCATTTTTGTTTTTCGACATGGCTTGGTTTCTCCTTTATTTTGCTATTCCTTTAGAGTAGTTCCTCCCTTTGCTGATTTCCATCCTTTTTTCCATCTCTTCCTCATGGAATATTTTGCTGAGAATGTTCTGTAGTGCCAGCTTTCTTTTTGTAAATTCTTTTAGCTTTTGTTTATCATGGAAGGATTTTATTTTGTCGTCAAATTTGAAGGTAAGTTTTGCTGGGTATAAGATTCTTGGTTGGGATCTGTTTTATTTCAGGGCTTGATAAATGTTGTTCCAGGCCCTTCTAGCTTTTAGGGTCTGGGTTGAAAAATCTGCTGATATCTGTATTGGTTTCCCCCTGAATGTAATTTGATTCTTTTCTCTCACAGCCTTTAAAATTCTGTCTTTATTGTGTATGTTAGGTATTTTCATTATAATGTGCCTCGGTGTGGGTCTGTTGTAATTTTGTATATTTGGAGTCCTATAAGCCTCTTGTACTTGATTTTCCATTTCATTCTTCAGATTTGGGAAATTTTCTGATATTATTTCATTGAATAGATTGTTCATCCTTTGGTTGTTTCTCTGAGCCTTCCTCAATCTCATTAATTCTTAAATTTGGTCTTTTCATGATATCCCATAATTCTTGTAGATTCTGTTCATGATTTCTTACCTTCTTCTATGTTTGGTCAACTTTGTTTTCAAGATTAAATATTTTGTCTTTAATGTCTGAGGTTCTGTCTTCCAGGTGTTCTATCCTTTTGGTTATGCTTTCTATGGAGTTCTTAATTTGGTTTATTGTTTCCTTCATTTCAAGGATTTCTGTTTTTGTTTTTTTTTCAGTTTCTCTAACTCTTTATTGAAATGATCTTTTGCTTCCTGCATTTGCTCTTTTAACTGTTGAGTGGTTTGATGATTCAAAGCCTGCATTTGCTCTTTCATCTCATCATTTGCTTCCCTGATCATTTTAATTATGTACATTCTGAACTCTCTTTCTGACATTTCTTCTGCCATGCTGTCAATGGATTCTATTGATGTAGCATCTAGGTTTGTTTGAGACATTTTCTTCCCTTGTTTCCTTATATTGGCCATATATCTACCCCTCTAGTAGTGAAATTCTGAGATATTGCATATTTCCTCTATTGACTTATAGTGTCCCTGTAGATTTCCTATAACTCACCTCTTAGCCCTCAGTAGCCTGAAGTCTTGGAGGAACTTGATAATGCTGTGCTCCACAAGGAAGCTGCCCCTCTAGGGATGGTGGCCTTCAGGTGGTCAGAGGTACCTCCACTTATTGACTGATGGTCAGCCAAAGGGGTGCTAGACTGCATGCTGGGGCATGGATCATCTGGGCCTGTGTCTCTGGTTCTACCGACCTGGAGGATAAGTCTAGCCCAGTGGGGAAGACTCACCCAGGGGGGAAGTCTTGCTGGGCAGCTCACCTCCAAGAAGTTTCCTTTGGTCCAGAACTACCACCTGGGCTGGGAAGCCCTCCTCTGAGACATTCCCTGGGTTCTGGAACTACAGCCCTGTCCTGGGACCCTCGCTCTCCTCTGAAGCCTCTTGCTGGGTGGTACTCCTCTACAATGCTCTCAGTTGTCAGGGTTCACAGTTCCAGCAGGGGAGTCTCACTGGGCAACTCTACTCCACAATGTTCCCTGAGTTCTGGGACTACCGCCCCATCCATGTAGCCTCACCCAGTAGGAGAGACTCACCTGGTGTCTCTGAGCTGGTGTTGTTATTTTTGTATGTTTAGAATGCTGAAATGTTTTTGAAGTTAAATAAACTATTACATTTTTTAAAAAGAATACAAACAACAATAGGTGTTGGTGAGGATGTGAGCAAAAATGTACACTCATACATTGCTGGTAGGGTTGCAAATTGGTACAGCCACTCTGGATAGCAGTATGGAAATTCCTCAGAAAACATGGAATGGATCTACCATTTGACCCAGCTATCGCACTCCTTGGTCTATACGAAAGGAGCTAAAATCAGCATACTATAGTGACTCATCCACATCAATGTTTATAGCAGCTCAATTACAATAGCTAGATTGTGGAACCAACTTAGATGCCCTTCAATAGATGAATGGATAAAGAAACTGTGGTACACATGCACAATGGAATATTATGTAGCCCCAAAGAATAAATTTATGGCATTTGCAGGTAAATGGATAGAGTTGGAGAATATCACGTTAAGTGAAATAAGCCAATTCCAAAAATACAAAGGCTGAATGTTTTCTCTGATAAGTGGATGCTGATACATAATGGGGTTGGGGGAAGTGTGTAATTTAAGAATGGAGGACATTTGGATTGTGTTGACTGAAATGAGGCAGGGGGAAATGATGGAAAGAGACAAGCATCATTACCCTATGTTCATGTATGATTACAGGAATGGTATGACTCTACATTGTGTATAGCCAGAGAAATGAAAAGTTGTACTCCATTTGTTTACAATGAATCAAAATGCATTTTGCTGTCACGTATAACTACATAGGAAAAAAACAATAAAAAATAAAAATAAAAATGAATCCAGTTATGAACCAGGAAAATGGACATCCATTCAAGATAATACTTTTATATATTAGCCCCCACTCCATCCAAACAACATGGGACAATATGTAACCCCATCCCATATCACAAATAAAGCTAAGTGGGGAACTTACCTCTCTCTTACCCAGCTGTAAAATGGCACTATTCCTCACCCCACATAGGTGATGTCAGAAAAGACTAAATGAGAAGTATGAACTTTGATTCTTAACAGGTGGTAGCCATATTCAACTTTTAACCCAACCACATCAGCAGAGATCACCTGGAGTAATCTGGATTTGTACCTTGTTTTAGCAATAACAATGTACCTCTTCTCTTCCCCACTGGGGTGGTGCCTAGCAGATAGTCAAAGCTGACTGCTTCCTCGATGGTAACTTTTAACCTAATTTCATTATAAAGACATTCTCCAATAGACCACTATCTGAGTAGAGGCTATGTGGGGAGCAATTATGAAACACTCCTCCACTTCCCACATGGATTGATGCTACTAGAGGGCTAGTGAGATGTCTAAACTACCTGCCCATCAAAAAGTAAAAAGGGGTTTTCTCACCAAAGCTAAGTATCAGTGCAGGCTGAATGATGATCTTGGACTTCCTTGTCCACTTGGTAGTAATGAGGGGCACTCACTTTACGCAGTGGATTAGTATCAGAGCAGTCATTTTTAAAGAAAAGGTTCAAATAAATCCAGAGATTCAAAACATAATGCTCTAAGTTCAAATGATGTGATTGAAAATCACTTCATATACCAAGAACCATGAAAAACTATTTTAATGTAAAAAGATAAGCAACAGACATCAACATCAAAAAGGCACAGATGTTTGAATTTTCTAACAAAAATTTTATAATTTTTTTTCAACAAGTGATTACAAATATGAATGAAACAAATGGGGAAAAAGGAGAAGCTATCAGAAAATAAGTAGAAAATGCAAAGATAAAACAAAGGTAAATGTTAGGACTGTAAAATGCAATAACTGAAACAATTGACTTCATTGTGTAGGCCCAACATTTGAATGGAAAGGACAGAGGAAAGTATCTATGAACTTGAAGATAAAACAAAAGAATTTATTCAATTTACACAACAGAGAGAAAATTAACAGAACATAGTGACACATGGAACATGTGGAACTAAGAAAGGAAAATGAAAAAGCAATTTTTTTCATGAGAACCTCAGAAGAAGAAGTGAGGAAACATAAGGATGAAAGCTATTCAAATAAATAGTTAATTAAATTTTGAAAAAAGCTGGCAGAATGGTTGGGGTGGTAGCTCAGTGGTAGAGAACTTGCCTAGCATGTGTGAGACACTGGGTTTGAGTCTCAGCACTGCATATAAATAAATAAAGATCTATTAACAACTAAAAAATTATTTTAAAAAGCTGACAGAAAACAAACCTACCAATTAAAGTTGAGGATAAATAGCATAACTTCAAATGAATTCATAGCAATACACACCATAAACATTTTTTTGGACACTAAAAGCAAAATAAACTACCTTGAAACTTACTTTAGTAAGAGAGAAATTATACCTTCTCCATTGGAGAAAATCAGTATAAATGGCAGCAGTTTCTAATCAGAAACCATGAATGGCAGCAAGAAGTAGTACCAGAGTTTTCAAGTGCTGAAATAAAATTATCAACTAAGAATGATATATCCCATAAAAACACAGTTTTAGAATCCAGAAGGGAGAGAATTATTCTCAGAGAATTCTCCTTCTTTATTTCTGTCCTAAAATAATGGTCAAAAGAAATTCTTTAAACAGAAAATAAATGAGATAGAAACTTGAAACATCAGAAAAGGATAAAGAACAACAGAAAGAACAAACACATATGTAAATACATTGGAATACCATTCTCTTTAGATTACCAAAGTATGTTTGATGATTAAAGAAAATATTGTAGCATTACCTGATGAGATTCTCAATATGGATAGAGGAAATGGGACAATTTTACTATAAAATATGTGGGAAAGTTTGGAATGCTTCATTTAAACAGGTAAAATGTTGACACCAGTAACTTGTGATAAGTTATATATGTATAATAGAAGGCATTAAGCAATCACTAAAAATTCATACAAAGATATGCACACAAAACAATGTAGATAAATCAAAATAAAATCTAACAAATATTCAAATAACAGAAAAGTAGGCAAAACAGGAAAAACAAGTGAGGAAAACAAAAAAGTATTGAAATCTTAAACTCTATGAATAATTGCATTATGTATAAATGGTCTAAATATTCTATTTAAAAGATAGAGATTGACTCCATATGATGTACAACCACAAGAATAGGATCCCATTTAAAATAAATTTTATTCCACGTATGTATAATATGTCAAAATATACTCTACTGTAATTTACATCTAAAAAGAATAAATAGAAAAAGAAAAAAATGATACAGATTGAAAGAAATGATTTTGTTAAATGACCTAACTATATGCTATTGAATGCACATAACTGAAAAGCAAATAAATGGAGAAGCATATACCATTAATACATTAATTAAAATAAAACAGGAATAACCATATTGGTATGAGACTTGAGAACAAAGGAAATTATCTGTAACAAAGTGAGAAATTAGACAACCATAAAATGATCAGTCCACCAAGAAGACCTAGCAATCATGTGTATATGCACCAAGCAGTATATCAGCAAGATATGTGAAAATAAACTAATGCAATGGAAAAGAGAAATGGATAAATTCACAATCATAATTAAAGACTATTAGACTCCTTCTCTCAAAGTTAGGAAGAACAACTAGGAAGAAAATCTGTAAGGCTAGAGAAAAACTCAAAACTACCATCAACAAATAGGATGTCAACAACAGGTATAGAACACTCCATGAAACAAAAGCAGAATAAACATCCTTCCAAGTGTTTATGGAAAACTTACCAAGATAGAACCTAAACTGGGCCATAAAACAAACCTCAATATTTCAAGGAATTATAAAATCACATACATTGTGTTCTTTGGCCAAAATGGAAACAAGCTAGAAATTAAAAACAGAAAGATAATGGGACATCTCCAAACACATAGAAACAAAATAACTCACTCAAATTATTTATGGATCAAAAAGGAAATCTCAAGGAAAATTTTAAAAGTACATTCAGCTTAATTAAAATAAAAATACACCGTATAAAAATACGATGAACCCAACTAAAGTAAAGCTGAGAGGGGAATTTATATAACTGTTTATAAGAGAGTTTAGAAGAGAGTAAAATCTCAAATCAATAATCTGAGCAATCCCATTAACAAACTAGAAAAACAAGAGAAAAACAAACCCAAAGCAAGCAGAAGAAAAGAGAAAGAACAGAAAACAGTATTATTGAAAATAGAAAAAAAAATAAGAGAAAATCAACAAAGCAAAAAGTTGGTTATTAAAAAGATCAATATAATTTATGGACATCTAGCAAAACTGGCAAAGAAGAGAGACACAGAGAGAAGGAGAAAGAGAGGACACAGATTACTAGTACCAGGAATCAGCAGGCATCAAAACCATAATGGTAACACACAACTGTATGTATATAAATTTGAAAGATAAATTAGATGAAAAGTACTAATTCCTTACAACCACAAACTACCACAACTCTTCAATCAAGATGAAATAAATAATTTAATAGCTCTGAAATTATTAAAGAAATTGAATTCATAATTTAAGAATTCCTGTAAAAGAATCTTCAGTCCCAAATGTTTCCCCTGGGTTATTCTAACCAAGTTTTAAAGAATAAACATCAATTTTACATATTCTCTTCCAGAAAATAGAAGATAGGGGAACATTTACCAACTCATTTTACAAAGTCAATATTTCCAAATCCCATGGTAATAACTACTCTGTTCTATTTCTATAATTTTGCCATTTCAATAATATTATATAAGTGAAATTATATGTTGTGTGACTATTTGGAATTGGTTATTTTACTCAGAATAATTACCTGAAGATTTATCTCATCATTGTGTGTTTCATTAGTTTATTCTTTTTAATTGCTGAGTAGTGCCTGTACCATTACTCGTTTCACTTATAAGGTAACAGTTTTGTCCTCAATTGTTTACTATTACAAAAAAACCTGATGCCAAAACATTTATGTGCAGGGTTTTTTTTTTGTGGAAGTATTCTTTTTATTTCTCTGGGATAAATAATCAGGAATGCAATTACTGAGTTTTGTAAGTGTATGTTAATTTCATAAAGAAATTTCCCAACTGCTTTCCATGGCCACACCACTTTACATTTCCAACCAACAATGCAGGAGAGTATGTCTATGAACTGTCACCAACAAATGATATGGCACTATTTTTAATTTTAGCTCCTGTATCAGATGTGTAGTAGTATCTTATTGTGATTTGAATTTACATCTTTCAGATGACTACTGCAAATACAATTTATGCTTATTTAATACCTGTATTTCGACCTGTATATACTCTTCAGTGAAATGCCTCTTCTTGTCTTTTCTTATTTGGATTATTTGTTTATTACTGTTGAGTTCTGAGAGTTCTTTTTTATGTTCTATGTATGTGCACTTTGTCAGAAATGTGGTTTTCAAATATTTCTTCCAAAGTCTGCAGGTTTTCTTTTCATCATCTTAACAGGCCTTTGGGCATATTAAAAGTTCTTAACTAACTCAGTCTGATTTATCAAATTTTCCTATTATGGGCCATGTTTTTGGTGCCATGCCTAGGAATTTGTTTTTTCCTTTGCCTATGATTATCCAATTCCTCCAACATATTTTTTGAAGCCTTCCTACCAAATTGCGTTTAGTTGTTTGCCTATTAGATTTCTTAAGTGAGTATAAATGATATGATAGTATTATATTATTAATTTTCATTTCTATGATTTTGTTGCTAGTATAGAAATATAATTAGCTTTTGTTTGTTGATTTTGTATACCAAAACTTTGCTGAATGCTATTTTTAGTTACAGAGTTTTGTTTGTTTTAGATTCTTAGGATTTTTCTGTGAAGTCCATGATATCATCTGCAAATAGGGTGAGTTTTATTTCTTCCTTTATGATGTGTATGCTTTTTTTCATTGTTTATAGAGCTGGACAGAATTCACAGTATTATGTTGAGCAAGAATAGTATGAGCAAATATACTTGCTCTGTTCTTTATCATTACATATGATGTTAGCTATAGGTTTTGTATTGACATTCTTTATTAAATTGAGGAAGTTCCCAGTTTTTCAAAGTTTCAGAGTTTTTTCATAAGTGAATATTGAACATTAAGTGCTTTCTTTGCATAAGTTGTAACCATGTCATTTTTCTCTTTTGCCTGTTAATATGGTGAATTATGTTCATTATTTCTGACCAGAGCCCTATCAATTTTTACTAGACTTTTAAAAACAATAACTTTTGGTCTTGATGAATTTTCCCATTCTAAGTTTGTTTTCAATTGAAATAATTTCTCCTCCCATCTTTAATTATTCCATTCCTCTTCATTTCTTTGGGGTTGGTTTGTTTTTTAAAATTTCACACTTCCTGAGATGGATACATTTATCACTGATTTTCAGTCTTCCTTCTTATATAAAAATCTAAGGCTATGTTTTCTTATATTTAATATAAGCAATGCTATGCTTTCTGATATATTTAATGCCCTTCAGGTATGACTTGAGGTGCTTCATAAAACTTTTGGTGTGGAATATTTAATTGCTCAATTCAAACTTTTTTCTAAATACGGTGATTTCTTCTTTGAACTATAGATTACTTAAAAGTGTGTTCTGTAATTTTCAGACATTTTAGGATTTTCTCATTACCCTTCTGTTATTGATTGTAAGCTAACTTCCACTAGGTTCAGAAAATATATTCTGTATGATTTCAACTCTTTGAATTTGTTAAGACTTACTTTGTAACTCGCCATAGTGCTAAATTTGGTAACTATTTTCATATACAATCACAAGTAATGTCTATTCCTGTTTGCTAATCTTATGTTCAAATCTTCAGTATCCTTACTGGTTTTTTTAGCTTTTTCTATACATTACTAGAAAAGGTAACATTTCCTAGTATGATTTTAGATATATCCTTTTCTTTTTGTATTAATATAAATTTTAGTTTTCAATACTTCTGTATTTTTATATTTAAGGTATGCTTCTTATAGGAAGTATTTATTTAGATGATTTAATGTAGTATATGTTTTTGCCTTTTAAATTTAATGATTATTTCATTTACGTTTAATTCAATTACTGATTTACTTGTGCTTAAGTATACCACATTACTACTTGTTTTCTATTTGGACAACCTATTTTTGGTCTCTTTTTCTTTCCTTTCTTTACTTATTTTGGATGAATTAATATTAAATATTCCATTTCCCCTTTTCTTACCTCATTAGCTATATATTTTTTACTATTCTTCATCATTTCCTTAGGTTAATATACCATGGTGTCTCCACTTTTACAGTCTAATATAAACTAGTCTTTTAAAAAATTTTTTGGGCATTATAAGGAATTCAGAATACTTGGAATATATTTACTTCTTCCTGCCTTTTGTACTTTGTTTTCAGGCATTTTCATTGCATATATACGGTGAAATTTGAAAGATACTATTCTACTTTCATACTAAAATATCAATCTTGATTATTTTCAATATTTAACCTTCACGCTGCTTTTTTTTTTTTTGGTACCAGGGATTGAACTTAGGGGCACTTGACCACCGAGCCACATCTCCAGCCCTATTTTGTATTTTATTTAGAGACAAGGTCTCACTGAACTGCTTAGTGCCTCACTTTTGCTGAGGCTGGCTTTGAACTCACAATCCTCCTGACTCAGCCTCCCGAGCCCCTGGGATTACAAGCGTGTGCCACCGGGCCTGGTCTTCATGTTGCTCTTGATATAGTATTGTGTTTTCCTCTGGAATGATTTTCCTACTGTGTGAAAGATCCATGACAGTATTTTTATAAAGAATACCAATTGACAAATTTTCTGGGATGTTTTTATAACTAACAGGGAATTTACTCATCTTTCACAGATGAAAAATTATTCTGTTGGAAATGGAATTCTAAGTTGGCAGTTATTTTCTTTCCACATTTTAAAGGTACCATTCCATTATCTTCTTCCTGTTGTCATTATTATTAAGCAATCAAAGTAGTATTTCTTTCTGTAACTTCTTTTAAAATTGCATGTCTTTTTATTTTCTAGCTGTGTTTTAGATTTTCTTTTTCTTTGATTTTAGCAATTTTCCTTGGTGTGCTGGGTATGCTTAAAATAAGTAGTACTTCATGAAACTATGACATTTATCAACAGTATTCAGTCTTAGACATTACTTTTTCATATATGCTTTGAGTCCTTTAACATTTTTCTCTCCTTTGGAAATTTATTTTTACCTCTGTTAGAACTTTTCACTGTTTCTCATGCACCTCTTTAAAATTGTACTTCTTTTTAGTTATACATGAAATTAGACTCTATTTTGATATTTTGATATATTCCATGCATATCTTAACCTAATTAGGACCCCATTCTGTGGATGTACACAATGGTGGGATTCACTGTGGTGTGTTCATACATCTCTTATTTTCTTTATTGACATTTTCCTTCTCCATGATTCGGTTTGAATATTTTCTTCTGATCTATTTTCCAGTTCACTAATCCTCTAATTAACCATGCCTGATCTGCTGTTTAAACTATCAATGGAGTTCTTAATTTTAATGATTACATTTTCAATTCTGGAATGTCCATTTTCATGCTTTTATAGATTTATCCATTGAAATCAATTTGATGAATATAAAAATTCCAAGTTTGATAATTGCAAAATATGGATCAACTATGAGTCTTTTTTTCTATAGCATTTTCCCCCCTTAAACTTATCTTGTGGTATGTTAATAAATTTTATTGACTGTAGGGTATTGAAATATTAATAAGGCTCTAAATGATATAACGTTTATATCTGGCAGGCAGATAGACTAGAAGCCAATCACCTTAATCCAGTCTGTGATTGTACTGCTTTGAATATATATTTCAGTATTTGCAGTTCCAGTCCACTTTTATTCCTTTGGATCAACTTTTCAAGTGTCCCATTTGAAGGACCAAAGTGTTCATCGAGACCACTCAAATTTATTTTGATGCAAAACTGTCTTCTCTGTTCTGTGAAATATTCAAAGCTCTGTTCATCTTAATTGTGTATCAAATGAACTTCTCAAACTTTAAGTTTTGTGTCAGTTACAAAGTAGTAAATACCTTCAGAGAATAAAAGGAATATAAATGTCTGACTTATTTCTCTGTGCTTTTGTCTCTACAGGATCTTGTCTGCTCAAATGCTGGAAGCCTTGGCAGCTCTCCAAGCCATTTTCTCCAATTCCCATAATCATGCTTTATACTTTTATTTGTTTTATTTCAGGTAATATTGAATTTTATATGAGTTTAAATTTATGTGATAAAACATATATAAATAGATTTTTTAAATATTTTTATAAGAACACAATTCTTTCACTTTAAAACACTGTTTTTCATAATTCTGCATTTGTCAAAATTTTAGGGTAAAGTGGCTTGCTTAATGGAATCATCTACTGTTTTTCCAATTTCATAATGTCCAGTTTTAATTTTTTACAGTGGTAAAAATACTCGTAATACAAAATGTAGACGTTTTAACATATAAGTGATAGTGGAATAAAGGAAGGGCGCACTCTCCAATTGTTCTTAAGCATGAGATTCAAGTAGTAGGAATATTGCTTCTCAACAAGTTGGGCAACTGAGGGAATTAACTGGAAATCAAAATTAGACAGTATCCAATCATAGAGACACAGAAAGTTCCAAGATTTGAACATAAAATAATAAATAATACATTAGAGATGCAACAGCTTCACTGACAGTGACACCAGACCACTGCAGTTAGACAAAGCACAGTGAATAAAATTGACTTGGGGGAACTCATAGAGAATGAGGCTGATTTTAACAGACCAAGAGATGGTGGGGTAAGTTTATGATTCAATATTGACCAGAATTTCTTGGCTCATGAACTGACATTCATGTCAGAGATCATCTGCAAAGGAGATCAGGAGTATGGAGAGGGTGCTGCCAGCCTCACCCAGTAGTTTCCGGTTATGGAGTCCAAAGTGTGCCTGGACCAGCATGACTGAAACAGAGAGGATTGTGTCTAGGGTGATCCAACCTGAGATACCAAGGGCAAAGAGAATCCAGTTCCCTATACTGCTGGGAGTTCATATAAGCATCTGGAAAGAGGCCAGAAATTGGTCAGACATGTGCCTCTGTACTCTAGTTCTGATGGTGGGAAATATACATCCCAAAGCAGTGGAATATCTGAGACCTGTGGAAGGATAGTTTCCCCACTCTAAGAGTGGAATTTTTAGGAGATCCCTGAGACCCAGATGTCTAGCAGAGACCAGTATCTACCTAGCAACAGGGGGTGTGAATCGAATCTCAAATACCTTCTTACACAGTTCAAAAGGACAGCCACCAACCACTAGAACTTCCCATTTAGAACTTTATATCCACCTTGTCAGCAGAAAGAAGTCATTCATTTATTATTAAGAACTTTCCTTGGGTTGGGGTTGTGGCTATGTGGTAGAGCTCTTGCCTAGCATGGGTGAGGCATTGGGTTTAATTCTGAACAACCTATATATATATAAATTTTTAGAATGTCCAGCAACAACTAAAAAAATTTTTAAAAAAAGAATTTTCTCCATTTTTTTCAATTTTTAAAAAACTTAGTTTTTATTTTATTTTTTACTTTATCCATTCTGTGTTTGTGTGTATGTGCTGGGGAGAGAGGCGTGGTTGCATGAGTTTTCTCACTGGACTGAGAAATTAAAATGTATGTATGATTTTTCTTTTTTTTTTTTGCCCATTTATTATTTAGCCTTTTTTTTTACCTAGGAGGGTAAAATTTGATGTGGACTTGTTTTGATTTGTTATTTGTATGTGTGTTGATACCTTTTTTTATTCTTATTATTCTTTCTTCACTTCCCCTTCTAATAGCCAGATTTTCTTGTTTCTTCTTCCTCTCTCTCTCTCTTCACTTATTTTATTATTTAAAATTATGTTTCACTCATTCTTCTTTATAACTTCATCCCTATTCACTTTTTAAATACCTTAAACATTCTCTTTCTTCCTATGTCATTTTACTTTGACTTAAGGAATTGTAATTTCACCATCTGAAAGAACTATTTAGTTTATATAATTCCTAGGCCCCACCATTCATGTCATTATAGTTATTAAGTAGATGACATAGTGGCACCTGCTGTTTAATGTTAGATCTAGTTCATAATTGTTTATTGTTGGTGCTTCTTATGGTTTGGATATGAGGTGTCCCCCAAAAGATCACATGTGAGACAATGCAAGAAGGTTCAGAGGTGAAATGATTGGGTTGCTTGCAACTTAAGTCTTAATCCAACCAGTGATTTAATCCCCTGGTAGGGATTAACTGAGTGGTAACCAAAGTGGTAGGGTGTGGCTGGAGGAGATTGGAATTGGGGTATGGCTTTGGGGTATATATTTTGTCTCTCTCTCTCTCTCTCTCTCTCTCTCTCTCTCTCTCTCTGCCTCCTGATGATGTGAACTGCTTCCCTCTGCCACACTCTTCTGCCATGATGTTCAGTCTCACTTCAAACCCTGAAGAATGGAGCCGGCTGAATATGAATTGAAATCTCTGAAACCATGAGCCCTCAAATAAACTCTTCCTCCTTCACAGTTGTGCTGGCCAGGTCATTTAGTCACAGCAGCAAAAACGCTGACTAAAACAAACAGTGCTGATATTAAATTCTAACCCCACCATTTCCCTTCATGTGACAATTAGTCTTGTAGGCATTAGACATTCATTTTAAGGCTGTGTATTGGTTTCTAACATTATTACTTTTCCTTGCTCCCTCTTTTTCTAGGAGGGCTGCAAAGTGAATGAGATATTATAAATTCACAAGGTAGAGATCCTGCTGTTGAGGTGCATTCACAACTCTACCAAGTGACAGCAAATGTCACTACACACATGAACTAACCCCACTTGAGCTACTACAATACTTCATCATGTAGGACAGGGGGGCTAAACACACCCAAATAAATGGCCAGGGCCCAACCAGGAACAATTAGAGGGAGGAACCTTAGGTCTCATTCATGGACATCTGCTCATGCAATAAAAACCGAGAAACTTCCCATGAAATTATAACTGTATACCAAAGAACAGAGAAAAAGAGAAAGAGAAAGAGAAATCAATCTCAACCTGATGTTCAAGTCCAAGACCTCTGAAAACATATTAAAAATCAGGTAAACAAGTCTCCTCCCAATATTTATAATCTCCCCAAAAAGGGATGCATAGATATGAAAATTTTGGTACATATACACAAATGGAGCTTTACTCTGCCATAAAGAAGAATGAAATTGTGGCATATGATGGTAAAGCAATGGAAATAGAGAATATCATGCTAAGTTAAATAAGCCAGACTCAGAAAATCGAGAGTCAAATGTTTTCTCTCATATGCGGAAGCTAGAGCAAACTAAAAGAGAGAATGAGGGGACAATTTGATATCATAAAGATACAGGGAAGATAGTAGAGTAGGAGAAGGCTATTGAGAGGGAAAGAGGAGGGATTAGAAAATGTCAAATTATTTTTAAAAAAATATCATGCCATGTGCACATATAAGTGTAACACAGGGAATTTAACCTTTATATATAAGTAGAAATAACCAATCAAAAATAGATAAATAGATGAATGAAAGAAAGATCAGTAGAATAGATGAAGTTTAATCAGGGGAGGGAAGAGGGGAGGGAAAAGGAGGAGAACATGAACTAAAATTGAATTCCATGCATGTATGAATTTGTTTAAATGAACCCAACTACTACATATGCTCTAATAAAAGAAAAAATAAAAGAAAATGTTCAATGAACTGAAAGAATATCTAAGGAACAAATAAAGAGAACAAACAAAGCTGAAAAACTATTTCAATAAAGAAAGGAGATACTGAAAAGAAACCAATCATAACTTCAGGAAATGAAAACTACCGTAATCAAATCGTAATTTGAAGTCAGGAAGTGTGAAGTTCCAATGCTCATTCTCGTTTTTCATGATCATTTTTGCTATTTAAAGATTTTTGTGGTTGCATATGAATTTTAGGATTATTCATTCCATTTCTGTAAAAATATAGCATTCCAACTTTGATAGGGCTGGACTTAGTGGCATACCCTGTAATCCCAGCAACTCCAGAGGCTAAAGCAGAAAAGATAACTTTTGATCGCATTCCTTGACACAGCTTTTTCCCCTTAGTCTAGGATAGATCTTTCAATTGTTTTACAAAAATCAATTCTTAGTTTCTTTGACTTTTCTATTGGTTTTCTATACTCTGTTTTGTTTTTTCCTGCTCTAAACTTTATTTTCTTCCCTTTTATTAATGTTGGGCTTAATTTGTTCTTTTTCCAGTTTCATGAGATATAAAGTTAAGTTGGTATTTGAGATTATTAATTTTTAATATAGACATTACTACTTCTTTTGCTTCATCCAATAATTTTACTATATTGTGTTTTCTTTTGTTTCAGGGGATGTTGTTTTTTGTATTGTTTTGTTTGCTCTATTTTTAGAGAGTAATTTTGTTTTGGAATGGAATCTCATGTCTTACTATATATAATATAGATGATACTTAAGAGATCAGAGTATTTTTACATTTCCCTTTGTTATTTCTTCATTGACCTGTTGTTTGTTCAAGACCAGTTGCTTAAGTTCCCCATACTTTTAAATTATTTACTTTTCCTTTCTGGATTCTAGTTTTGTTACATTCATAAATTCGTGAAGGCTTATTTTGTGACATAATATATGATTTATTCTTAAAAGAGGTCCATGTGTATTTGAGAAGAATGTGTTTTCTGGTACTATGTGTGGAATGAACTAACAGTTCATTGGGTCTGTGGTGTGTTTATCCAGTCTGTTTCCATATTGACCTTCTGTCCATGAATGTTCTAACCATTATTGAAAGTGAGGTAGTGAAATCCACTATAATTATATTACTTTTTCTTCTTTTTGTTCTGTCAAAATTTGATTTACACATTTGATGTTCTGATGTTGAGTATGTGTGTGTGTGTGTGTGTGCGCGTGTGTGTGTGTATAACCCAGGAATATAAAACAGTTATATATAAGACAGTTTTTGAATTAAATTCTATTTTGCCTTATATTAGTTTGACAACCTCTGCTTTCTTTTTAAAAATATTTACATAGATCCTCTCCTTTCATCATCTCATTTTCATCTATGTGTGCATTTTAATCTAAATTGAAGTTTTTATAGACATAATATGGTTAGATATTGAATTTTTGTTCATTCTATCACTTTGTCTTTTGATTGAAAAATATGATCCACTTATATTTAAAGTAATTACTGCTAGGGAAATTCTTACTGATTCTATTTTGTTAATTTTTTTAACTGTCATATACATATATTTTTCTTCTCTTATTGGCTACATTTTTGTTTTATTGAATTTTGTTAACATGATAAATTTGATTTATCATCTCCTATATAGGTGTTTTCTTCATAGTTACTATGATGCTTATGTAATATATCCTATAGTTTAAAGAATCTGTTTTTAGCTTATTGCAAAGTAACTTTAGTCATATACAAAAAATACAATTTTCTCTCTCACCACCATACACATTGCTCTTGAGCCTACAAAGTACATCTTTTTAAAATGTGTACCACTGAGAAAATTTTCTAGTTATACTTACTTATACATTTGGTTTTTAACTTCTATAATAAATGTAGTTGACTTACATATCATCATTAAACTGTAACAAAATTGGTCATTTGCCTATACATTTACCTTTATCAGCAAATGTTTATATTTATATGGATTTGTTTCTCTCTACTGTCCTTTTTGTTTCAATCTGAGAGATTCCCCTTTCATTTCTTCTGTGAATTGTCTAGTACTGATGACCTCCCTCATCATTTTTTTTTCATTTGAGAACATCTTATTTCTCCTTCATTTTAAAGGGAAGTTTTGCTGGAGATATATTTTTATTTATTTATATATACATATATATATAAAATATTGCATGTATACAGACATAGATATAGATACATATAGATATATATGTACAATATACTGGGGATTGAATCCACCAGGTGTCTAACTTTGAGAAAACAACTCCAGGCTCTTTTTTAAAATTTCATGACAGCATCTCACTATGTTCCAAACACTGACCTCCAATTTGGTATCCTTCTGCCTCAGCCTCCCAGATCACTTCGATTAGAGTCATGTGCCACCATACCTGGCAGGAATATAGTACTCTTGATGGTGACAGATTTTTTTTTGTTCAGTGTTGTGAAGATATGACCCTTCTCTCATGGCCCGACAATGTTTCTACTAAGAAATCCACTGATAGATTTATGGAGTCTCTTTTATATATGATGCATGCTTTGTTCTTGTTGATTTCAAAATTTTATCTCTGTTTCTGATTTTTACAATTTGAGTATAATTTCTCTTGTTAACCAGGTTGGGGTTCAACCTTGTTGAGGTTTTGGGAGCTTCTTGAATGTGAATGTTCTTTTGATTCCTCAGATTTAGAGATTTCAGACATTATTTCTTCAAGTAAACTCATTCCTCCCCTTTTTTTCCCCTTGGGTAGTCCCATAATGCATACATTGGCCTTCATGATGGGGTCCAATAACTTCTTTCAGTTTTATTTGCGTTTTTACATTCTTTTTTCTTTTTGCTCCTCTAATTGGATGATATCAAATGTCTTGTCCTCAAATTTATTGAGTTTTCTGTTTAATCAAGTCTATGTTGAAATTCTCCAATGAAATTTTCAAATGCTGTATTGTATGCTTCAGTTTCAAAATTTCTGTTTGGTTCTTATTTATAGTTTCTATCTTTTTGCATATTCTAATTTTATTTGTGCTTCATCTACCTGATGTCATTGAACATCTTTATGACAGGTATTTTTAATTGTATATAAGGTTATTTTTATACATCCATTTTTAAGGATCAATTTCAGGAGGTTTATTTTGCTCCTTTGATGGAAACATGTTTCCCTGTTTCTATCATTCTTTCTATTTTTTTTTTTTTTTTTTTTTTTTTTTTTTTTGGTACCAGGGTTTGAGTCCAGGGGAGTTGAACCACTGAGCCACATCCCCAGTCCTTTTTTTGTATTTTACTTACAGTCAGGGTCTCAGTGAGTTGTTTAGGGACTTGTTATGTTGCTCAGGCTGGCTTTGAACTCACAATCCTCCTGCCTCAGCCTCCCAAGCTACTGGGGGTACAGGTGTGTGCCATCATGCCCAGCTCCCTGTTTCTTTACGTGAACTTGCAAATTTGAGTTGGAATGCACACATGAAAACAACAGCCACCACTCCATAACCTACATTTGTAAAAGGAATGAACTTCACCAATCAACCTGACTAGAGAATTTTGGAACTCTCAAACTATTACTCTGAGTGCATCATTTGTGGATTTGTGTACATAAATTTCCATTACTGGGATATTAAAATATTATTTTTCCATAGTTCAAAATCTCTTGCTCCCTATGTGTTTGTTTATAGTACAGCAGGTTCTATGGAACTGCCACAGGTGACCCAAATCTCTTTTGTTCTCAATAGCCCAAATGTTCTTGGATTATGCTAGAAGCCATTGATGCTCCAAGTTATGCAGTACAGAAAATACAGAAACTCTTCCCTGAACAAATACCGAAACCCTCAATATTAGATTCATACCATGACTCTTTTCCACCATGTAGATATTCAGATTTGTGGATTTCCTTCTGCCTATTCTGTGCTCATCCAGGGAAATGACTATCACAAATGAGTATTTGCTAATCTAAACCATCACCTTGGTTTTCAGTGGTTCCCAACTCTGTGCCCTTTCTCATCAGTACTTAGATTTAAGCAAAGGATAAGTCAGTCCTTTGGGAAGCCCTCTGAGAAAATCCACTGCCTTTTAAAATTCTGAGCACTGGATATGTATTTGACTATTCTCTTTTCCAAACATGTAGAAGCCTGGAGTTGGAAATTTTCTCATCGTGCCATGTTGAGCTGAATAAAGGAACTATTGTATGTGCCAACTATTTTCCTGCCAGCTTTAATGTAATCTATTTTTTGCTCACCTTAGATGCAGAAAACTCTTGACTGGTTTCTAAGTTCCTCTCCAAGGTGTTGTTCTAACCCAGGAGGCTTTGCTGCCACACTTGAATATTTGGCTCCAGCTCCATAGCTCCCTTAGCAGGACTGGTAATAGCTTCCATATCTTTGTTTATAAATGAGGGATCACATGGTTTCCATCACAAGGCCATGGTGAGGGCCAGTGAGGTATGAAGCACACTGCTGTGATCCTGTGAAGAACAGCTGGTATTAGTGGTGTTTCACTACTTTTTATATTGTAGAGCTAGTCTCTGTAGAAACTTTGTGCCCAGCAGTTTCCCTTCAGGACCTGAGATAGAAGGGGTAACAAGGCAAAGCAAGCCATGTTTGTCCTTGGCATTCTCTAGCTTCCAGGATATCCTGGTGCCTTCATTTAGATACCCTCTCCTCCCTACTTATATGAAAACTACATCACTGGACTCAAGAGGAAGATGGCAGAAGTGAGCTTGACAAGGAGTCCCTAATCAACTAATAACAGAGAAAGGAGGCAGTTAAGGAAAAGCAGAATTGAGGGGTAGGTGAAAAATAAATGCTTTCAGATTCAACATTATAAATTCTGAGACCTAGAGACAATGGAAGACAGGTTAGTAGGGTAGAAAACAAACTCAGATTTCCCAACCCCAAACCTGAACCTGTGAATTAGAAGGGGGATGTGGAAACAGTGAGAAAGAATGGGGGAAAGCAGAAAATTCTACATTTTATTAAAAACTTTTGGAAAGACAGAAAAAAATCAATGTGCAATGGTAAAAGAAGTGTCCTTAAAACAGAGCAAACAGCTTAAAACCAAATCATGAAAAGAAAACTAAGAAAGGGATCCACAGCCATCTTGTAGAGTCCTCAGCCGACCGGTCACCTCCTTAAATAAACACAGTGTTTCCCACACATAGATACCTGCAAATGAAACCAGAGGGAAGTCCCCTGCAGTGGGACCTCTTAAGAATCTGGCCAGAAAAAACTTCTAGAAGGATCTTAACTAGACAAAAATCATTGAAATATCCTCTACCTCCCCTTCACCCCTAATAAGGGGAACTGAACTGCTGGAGACCTGTGACAGGAAATGTGTATAACTCTTCTCAATTGACCCAGGCAAGGGTGGAAAGCTCTACACAGCATCTGCTTGCTGGAGTCAGACCAGACATAGATAGCAAAGAAGCAGCTTTGGCCCAGAACATAAGAAAGCAGATTTACTAGACCTGGGCCCTGACACTGGGGGGAGGCATCATGGGAAACCTAGAGATGGTCTCCAGGATTGTGGGGCCATAGCAGAGGGAAGCTCCCTGAATATCCGGTGGCACAGAGACCCAGTGGAATAGTACTAGAATCTACACAGCAGGAAGGGTCTGCTTCCAGCCTGAACTGGCGCAAGGTCTGAACTGTGATCACAGCTGGCAAGTGAAAGGGCACTGTTTGGAAACTTGCAGGACCTTGCGTTATACTTAGTAAATGGAATAAATGTCTGTCATTCATATTCTGGAGGAGTAGAAACTAGAGTGCAGGTGAACCAGTTGAAACCCTTCACTACAGTACCTCAGAGAATGACATTGGCTATGGGAATACTTCTGTATCACAGAACAACAGTGGAAAACCCACAACCAGAATTGCTGCATTCACAACCACCAGGATCTTCACTACTGCAAAAAGGATCCTGTAGAGAAAAACAGATACATAGTGACCTACAGCAATCACAGCAATCTCCAGAGCTTGCATCCTGAACTACTGCACACAATACAAACAGCCAACCCACAACACCACCCTCCCAGCATTCAGCTGCAAGCCCCTGAACTGATAAACCAGAAGCTGCTAATAGGAGGTTCACAGCAACTGAGGAATCGGTGCCTGTGTTCCTGCAAATCAGTAGAGATCCACAGCCAAATACTGATGGACATCTTCTAAATTTCCAAACCCCAGTGAAATCTCAACCAAGAGTCAACAAGAACTTTCTTCATCTTGCCAAGGTTTACTATAGAAAAATCTAATGTCAACTTTGATCATATAAATAACTCTTAAACTTGAATGATTATTCTCGTTTTTGTGTGGCTGGTACTGGGGATTGAACTGAGGGGCACTCAACCACTGAGACACGTCCCAAGCCATATTTTGTATTTTATTTAGAGACAGGGTCTCATTTATTTGCATAGCACCTCTCTTTTGCTGAGGCTGGCTCTCACTTCTCCTGCCACAGCCTCCGGAGCCAGTGAAATTACAGGCATGTGCCACCATGCACAGCTTAAACTTTAATGATAATTCTTAACCCAGTAGCATCAACATTATATGTTCAAACCATTGGAATATATTTTGTCTAATGTTTTGAAGTATTAATTTGATTCAATCTTGCTATTTTTGCTTTCTTAGATCCAGTTTATACTTGATCTTTTTACCCTCTACTCATCATCTTGTATTTATCTGTCACTACTTCAAGTACCAACCATTCATCTATTTCTCCTTTCTACCTTGGTGTAAATTATTCTTTTATATTCTCTCTCTCTCTCTCAGTGTGTGTCTCTCTTTTTTTTTTTTCCTCTCCTTTTTCCGCAAACTTTCTTCCTCACCACTTTCAGCCTTCACTTAAAGCTGTAATAAGTTTACTAAATTGAATAATCACTTTTTACACTTCCAGGACTTTATTATAGATTGATTATAATTATGGTATACATTCAGGTCAATCTGAGAAGATTTGAAGAACAATTGCAAAAAGTTTTTTTTTTTTTTTTTTCTTATAAGGTTGAAGAGAAGGAGACTTGGCTCTAAAGTGATTATAGTAAATTAGACTCAGTGGCATCTCTTAAATTAGTGCTGATATTGGTATTAGCAGAGGTCACACATTCACTTAAATATAATCTGGATATTCACCCAACCCAAGGCCCTTAGAGAAAGAATCTCATAAAATAGTTTTTACCTAAAAGAAGAAGTGAGGACTATACAGATAGATGGATAGTCATACGAACAATATGCAACAGCAGCAGAATAAACCATTCTGAACAGCCCATAAGGCTTCAAAAACAGACTTCATTGACACCACAGTGGAGGAATTGTCAGAAAACAAATTTAGAAAGTTCATAGTTAAATTGGTCTATGAGCTAAAGGATGATGTAAGGAGTGAAATCATAGAGAAAATAAAGGAAGTGAAAGATCACTTCAATAAAGAGAGAGATTCTGAAAAAGAATTAAATGGAATTCCTCATAATGAAAGAATAAATAAACAAAATTAAAAATTTAATGGAAACCATCACCAATAGATTAGGATTCTCTGAAGATAGATTTTCAGTCATCAAAGACAAAGAACATAATCTTGAAAATAAAGTTGACCACACACAGAAAAGGTGTTCAGAGACCATAAACAAAATAGTCATGAAATATGGAATAACATTAAAAGGTCAAATTTAAGATTTATTGGGATCAATGAAGGTACTGAAATACAAACTAAAGGAATACATGATCTTTATATGAGAAATTATTTTCCAAACTTTAAAAATAAGATGGAAATTCAAATACAGGAGGCATATAGGACTCTAAACATTCAAACTTGCAATAGATCAACTCCCAGACACCTTACAATGAAAGTACCTAACATACAGAATAAGGATAGAATTTTAAATGCTGCAAGAGGAAAGTGATTGGTCATATTTAGAGGTAAAACCATTTGTATTTTAACTAATTTCTAAATGTAGACACTAAATGCCAATAAGGTTTGGAATAATATGTATCAAGCTCTGAAAGAAAATGGATGCCAACTAGATACTATACCCAGAAAAATTAAGCTTTGAAATTGAAAATGAAACAATAACCTTCCGTGATAAACAAAAGCTAAAAAAATTCATAGCTAGAAAGCATACATTATAAAACATACTCAGTAATATATTTCATGAAGAAGAAATGAAAAATAAAAATGAAAACCAGCATAGGGAGAAATCACAACAGAAGGAGTCAATTAAAGAATCAAGTTCAATTAAAACAGAAATAAATAAAAAATAGCAGAAGATAAAAATCATCTCTCAATAATAACATTGATTAAAAATGTTCTAAACTCTTCAATAAAAAGACAGATTGGATTTTTTAAAAAGACCCAACAATATGCTATTTGCAAGAGATTCACCTCACAGGCAAAGACTTCCACAGCTTGAAAGTGAAAGGATAGGAAAAATCATGTCATTCACATGGGACTTGTAAACAGCAGTGGTTGCTATTCTCAAATCAGATAAAATAGACATAAAGCCAATATTAATCATAAGGGGAAAAAAGTCACTTCATACTGCTTAAGGGAATCAGATATCAACAAGATATAATGATTGTAAATACTTATGCCTCAAACAATGGAGCATCTATGTACATCAAACAACTTCTTTTCAATAGTAAGAATCAAATAGACCACAATCCTATATTACAATATTAGATTTTAACATGCTTCTTTCACCAGAGTAGATCATATCAACAAAACTAAGATTTATAGAACTAAAAAATTTAATTAATAATATGTATCTAATAGACATCTGTAGAATATTTCATCCATCAATGAATGAATGAATTCACTTTCTCCTCAGCAGCACATGGAACATTTTCTAAAATAAACCATATTTTAGGTCACAAGGAAAATCTTAGCACATACAAAAAATAGGTATAATACATGGCATTCTATCAGATCAAAATAATATAAATTAGAAATCAGTGATCAGATAAAAATCAGAAACCACTCTAAACCTAGAGATTAAATAATACATTGTGAATGAAAAATAAATTGCAGAATAATTCATGGGAGAAATAAAATAATCTTAGAAGTAAATGAAAATAGTCATACAGCATATCAAAATCTCTGGGAGACTATGAAGGCAGTTCTAAAAGGAAAAATCATAGCATCGAGCTCATATATTTAGAGAATAAAAATATACCAAATAAATAATCTAACATTACATGTCAAGGTCCTAGAAAAAGAACAAGCCAATACCACTATCAGTACAGGGGCTGGGGTTTTGGCTCAGTGGTAGAGCACTTGCCTAGAATGTGTGAGGTACTGGGTTCAATTCTCAGCAACACATATAAATAAATAAATAAAATAAAGGTCTATCAACATCTAAAAATGTTTTAAAAATATATCAGTATAGGACAGGAGATACTTACAATCAGAGCTGAAATCAATGAATTTGAGATTTTAAAAAAATCAAAGAAATGAAGAATTGGCTTTTCGAAAGGATAAAAGAGTTGATAAACCATCAGCAAAACTAACCCCCCCAAAAGAGGGAAAACTCAAATTATCAAAATTGAGATGAGAAAGGAAATATCACCACAGACACTACTGAAATCCAGAGGATCATCAGAAACTATTTTGAAAAGATAGAAAATCTTGAAGAAGTTGACAAACTCCCAGAGACACATGGCTAACCCAAACTGAACCAGGAGGGTATAGAAAACTTAAACAGATCAATTTCAAATAATGAAATTGAAGCAACTATCAAAAGTCTTCCAATGACAACAACAACAAAAACAAAAACAGGACCACATGAATTCTTAGCCAAGTTCTACCAGACCTTTAAAGCAGATCTAATACAATCCTCCTCATATTATTCCATGAAACAGAAAAGGAGGGAACACACCCAAATTCATCCTACAAAGTCAATATCAGCCTGATACCCAAATCAGACAAATACCTATCAAGGAAAGAAAACTTCAAATCAATATCATTGAATAACACAGATAAAATTTCTTAATAAAAATTTGACAAATGACGTACAAAAACACATTAAAAAGCTAGTGCATTGTGATCAAGTAGGTCTCATCCCAGGTTGGTTCAACATAGGGAAAAAAATAAATGTAATTCACCACATCAATAGACTTAAGGACAAGAATCACATGATTATATAAATAGGCGCTCAAAGTGTATTTGACAATGTACAGCACCTATTCATGTTTATAGCCCTAGAAAAACTATGAATAGTAGGAGATTACCTCAACATTGTAATCATTATATATAACAAACCTATTATTCTGAATGAAACCTGATTCTGAATCAAGAAAACTTGAAAACATTTCCTCTAAAAAGAGTAACAAGAATACCCATTTTCATCACTTCTATATAATATAATCCTTGAAACTCTAGCCAGAGCAATGAGAGAAGGAAATTAAGTGGATACAAATAGGAAAAGAAGAGCTAAAATTAGGATGACAACATCCTATATTGAGAAGACCCCAAAATCTCCACCAGAAGACTTCTGAAGCTCATAAATTAATTCAGCAAAGTAACAGGAAACATGATCAACATTCAAATCAGTTACATTCCTATATTTGCATGACAAATCAGCTGAAAAAGAAATTAGGAAAACTATCCCATTCATGATAGCCTAAAAAACAAAAACAAAGAAACAAAACTTCAAACATCTAACAAATATCTAACAGAAGAGAAGAAGGACCTCTACAATGAAACCTATAGAACACTAAAGAAATAAATTGGAGAAGACCTTAGAAAATAGAAAGATCTCCCATGTTCTTGCATAGACAGAAATAATATTGTCAAAATGGATATACTCTCAAAAGTACTATACAGATACGATACAATCTCATCAAAATTCCAATGATGTTCTTCACATAACTAGAGAGAGCACTCATGAAATTAATTTGGAAACCTAAGAGGCCCAGAATAGCCAAAGCAATCCTTAGTGAGAAAAGCAAAGCAGGAGGCATCATAATTATGGACCTCAAATTATACTACGGATCTATAGTAAGAAAAATATCATGGTACTGGTACCAAAACATGCATGAAAATAAATGAAATAGAGTAGGAGACACAGAGATAAATCCACATAAATACAGTTATCTTATACTAGACAAAGGTTCTAAAAATTCTCATTGGATCAAAGATAGCCCTTTTAACATATCTTGCTGGGAAAATTGAAAATCCACACGTAGAAGAATATATTTTTTAAAGTTTATTCTTTTTTGATACCTTTATTTATTTATTTTTTATATGGTGCTGAGGATCAAAGCCAGTGCCTCACATGTGCTGGGCAAGTGCTGGACCACAGAGCTATAATCCCAGGCCCTAGAAGAATGAAATTTAACACCTATCTCTTACCCTGCACAAAACTCAACTCAAAATGGAACAGAAACCTACGAATTATACCAGAAACTCTGAAAATGTTAGAATAAAATGTAGGCCCAACCCTCCAACATGTCAGATCAGAATCTGACTTCTTTAACAAGATTCCTAAAGCACAAAAAGTAAAATACAAATCAATAATAAAATAGCATCATAATCAAAATCTTGCTCATAGCAAAGAAAATAAGAGCATGAAGAGAAGACAACAGAATAGGAGAGAATATGTTCCACCTGCTCCTCACATAGGGTATGAATACCCAGGATACACAAAGAACACAAAAAACTTAACACCAAAAACAAATAATGAAATCAATGAATGGGCAAAGGAAATAAATAGACAATTCTTAAAAGAAGAAATAGAAATCAAATATATAAAAAAATATGAAAAACTGTTCAACACTTTAGCAATTAGAGAAATGTAAATTAAAATTACATTGAGGTTTCATCTCACTCCATTTAGCATTGCAATTATCAAGAATACAGGTAAAAATAAATGTTGGGAAGAACGTAGGGAAAATGATCAACCCATATATTGTTGGTGGGACTGCAAATTAGTACACCCACTCTGGAAAGCAGTATGGAGTTTCCTCAAAAAACTAGGAATGGAAGTAACATATGACTAAGCTATCTCACTCCTTGGTATATATCAAAAAATTTTAAATTAGCTTACTTCATTGACATAGCCTCACCAATGTTTATAGCAGCACAATTCAAAATATCCAAGCTATGGAACCAACCAAGGTGCCCTCTGGTAGATAAATGGATAAAGAAAATGCATTTGCTTGTAAATGGATGGAACTAGAGGGTATCAAGCTAAGTGAAATAAGCCAGTCCCAAAAAGTCAAAGATCGAATGTTTTTGCTGATATGTGGAAGTTAATCCAAAATAAGTGTGGATATAAAAAAAATAATAGAAGAAAGGTCAGTATAGTTGACAAAATGGAATGAAGGGAAGGGAAGGGGGTTGGGATAAGGAAAGACAGTGGAATGAATCTGACCTAAATTTTGTATGTACATATATGAACATAACAAAGTGAATCTCACCATCATGTACATTCATAAGACACTAATTTAAAAAAATCTGTAAGTAAATAACAGAAAGATCAATGGAATAAAGAGAAGGAAAAGGAGGAGGGAGGAGGAGGGAGAAGGAGAAGGAAAGGGGAAGTATTAGGGACTGAATTAGAGCAAATTATGTTCCATGCTTTTGTCATTATGTCAAAATGACATAATTATTTACAACTAACAATAACCATTAAAAACGTATTGTTGTGGAGCAGTGAACTTGGACAACTGGGAGCGCCATAAAGGAGGCCGCTCAGCACAGCGCTGGGACTCGGAGCAACCACTGGGGCTCCGGCGGCTGCCCAGGGGAGGAGTGGCAAGGAGAGCTGTGTGGACTCAGGACACCGGGGCCTGCCCTGAAGAGGAGGAGGAGGAACGTGGCCACTTGGATTCGGAGTGACTGCACCAGAGCTGCAGGCGGTTGCCAGAGGAGAAGCCGCACAGCGAGCTGTTTGGACTTAGAGTGACGCTTATGAACCCCGGGGCCTGCCCGGAGGAGTAGGAGGAGGAGGAGGAGGAGCGCGGCGGGTCGTTTGGACTCGCAGTGACTGCATTAGCGCTCCAGGCAGCTGCTCAGAGGAGAAGGCGAGTGGTGAGTTGTTTGGACTTAAAGTGACAGCGCCTGAACACAGGGGGACTGCCTGGAGGAGAAGCGTGGTGGGTCGCTTGGTCTTGAGTGGCCGCACCAGAGCTCCGGGCGGTTGCCCAGAGGACCCGTGCAGCGGGTCACGTGGATTCAGAGCCACTCAGACCGACCGCTCCTGAACACCCGGGGGGTTACCTGGAGGAGGAGGAGGAATGGGGAAGATCATTTTGACTCGGAGTGATTGATTGCCCAGGGCTACGGGTGGTTGGTGGGAGGAGGCACGCAGTGAGTTGCCTGGACTCCTAATGACCGCACAGGAATACTGGAGGAAGAGGGGTGTGGTGGGTCTCTGGGACTCAGAGCGATTGTACGGGGCCCCAGGTGGCTGCTCAGAGGAGGGGCCTCATAGCCAGGTGATTAGGTGCACAGCAGGGTCCCAGGATCTAGGAGGCTTCTTGGTGGAAGAGCCCCACAGAGACACGCTTAGGGGCGGAGTGAAGGTTCCAGGACTGCAGGCAGATTCTCTGAGGAGGGGCAGCCGAAGGAGATTCATCTGCGAAGGGTGAGGCTCCCAGGCCCAGGAGGTAGGGCCGGGCCCCTGGGAACTTTGCAGAGGAACGCAGCCCAGCCCAGGCGGTAGCTGTAAATTGAGGGGAACCTCTAGGAGGGAACTGACCAATGAGACCTCCCCACCGGGTGAGTCTTCCCTGCTGGGTGAGGTTTCCCCACAAGGACGGTAAAACCAGAGACACAGGCACAAACAGGCCTTGCCTCAGCCGGCAGTCTAGCTCCCTTTTGGATGACCATTGGTCAACAAGTGGAGGCACCTCTGGCCACTAGCAGGGATTATACCCCACCTGAAGGCCCCCACTCCTAGAGAGGAAGCTTCCTTGTGGAGCATCGCATTATCAACTTCCTCCAAGACTTCAGCCTACTGAAGGCTAAGAGGGGATATATATAGAAATCTTCAGGGACATTGGAAGTCAATAGAGGAAATCTACAATATCTCAGCGGTCCACTGATACCTGAACAATATGAGAAAACAAGGAAAGAAAATGCCACAAACAAATCTAGATATTACATCAAGAAAACCCAATGACAGCATGGCAGAAGAAATGACAGAAAAGGAGTTCAGAATGTACATAATTAAAATGATCAGGGAAGCAAACGATGAGATGAAAGAGCAAATGCACGCACTGAATGATGAGACGAAAGAGCAAATGCAGACATTGAATGATCACACCAATCGACAGTTAAAACAGCAAATACAGGAAGCAAAAGATCATTTCAATAAAGAGTTAGAGATAATGAAAAAAAAACAAACAGAAATCCTTGACATGAAGGAAACAATAAACCAAATTAAGAACTCCATAGAAAGCATATCCAGTAGGATAGAACACCTGGAAGACAGAACCTCAGACATTGAAGACAAAATATTTAACCTTGAAAACAAAGTTGAACAAACAGAGAAGATGGTAAGAAATCATGAACAGAATCTACAAGAACTATGGGATATCATGAAAAGGCCAAATTTAAGAATTATTGGGATTGAGGAAGGCCTAGAGAAACAAACCAAAGGAATGAACAATCTATTCAATGAAATAATATCAGAAAATTTCCCAAATCTGCAGAATGAAATGGAAAATCAAGTTCAAGAGGCTTATAGGACTCCAAATACACAAAATTACAACAGACCCACACCAAGGCACATTATAATGAAAATACCTAACATACAAAATAAAGACAGAATTTTAAAGGCTGTGAGAGAAAAGAACCAAATTACATTCAGGGGGAAACCAATATGGATATCAGCAGATTTTTCAATCCAGACCCTAAAAGCTAGAAGGGCCTGGAACAACATTTTTCAAGCCCTGAAAGAAAATGGATGCCAACCAAGAATCTTATACCCAGCAAAACTTACCTTCAAATTTGACGACAAAATAAAATCCTTCCATGATAAACAAAAGCTAAAAGAATTTACAAAAAGAAAGCCAGCATTACAGAACATTCTGAGCAAAATATTCCATGAGGAAGAGATGAAAAACAAAGGAGCAAATCAGCAAAGGGAGGAATTATCCTAAAGGAATTGTCAAATAAAGGAGGAACCAAGTTGTGTCAAACAAATAAATAAATAAAATTTAAAAAATGAACCAAATGACCGGGAAACCAAATCATATCTCAATAATAACCCTGAATGTTAATGGCCTGAATTCATCAATCAAAAGACATAGACTGGCAGATTGGATTAAAAAGAAAGATCCAACAATATGTTGCCTACAAGAGACTCACCTCATAGAAAAAGATACCCATAGACTAAAGGTGAAAGGATGGGGAAAAACATACCATGCACATGGACTCAGCAAAAAAGCTGGAGTATCCATCCTCATTTCAGACAATGTGGACTTCAAGCCAAAGTTAGTCAGAAGGGATAAAGAAGGTCATTTCATACTGCTTAAGGGATGCATAAATCAGCAAGATATAACAATCATAAACATCTATGCCCCAAACAGTGGCTCATCCATGTATGCCAAACAAATCCTTCTCAATTTCAGAAACCAAATAGACCATAACACAATAATACTAGGTGATTTTAACACGCCTCTCTCACCACTGGACAGATCTTCCAGACAAAAAATTGAACAAAGAAACCATAGATCTCAATAACACAATCAATAATTTAGACTTAACGGACATTTATAGAATATACCATCCAACCAAGAGCGAATGCACTTTCTTCTCAGCAGCACATGGATCCTTCTCTAAAATAGACCATATATTATGCCATAAAGCTAATGTTAGCAAATACAAGAAGATAGAGACACTAGCATGTATTCTATCACATCATAATGGATTGAAGTTAGAAATAAATGAAGGAGTAAAGCACAGAAACTATTCCAACATCTGGAGATTAAACAATATGCTATTATATGATGAATGGATAACAGAAGATATTAGGAAGGAAACTAAAAAATTCTTAGAGGTAAATGAGAACAAAGAAACATCATATCACAATCTCTGGGACACTATGAAAGCAGTACTTTGAGGGAAATTTATTTCATGGAGCGCATTTAATAAAAGAAGTAAAACTCAACAAATAAATGACCTAACACTACAGCTCAAAGCCCTAGAAAAAGAAGAACAGACCAGCACCAAAAGTAGTAGAAGACAGGAAATAATAAAACTCAGAGCTGAAATCAATGAAATTGAAACAAAAGAAACAATACACAAAAATTGACAAAATAAATAGTTGGTTCTTCAAAAAAATAAACAAAATTGATAAACCTTTAGCCACACTAACAAAGAGAAGACGAGAGAAAACCCAAATCACTAAAATTCGGAATGAACAAGGAAATATCACAACAGGCACAATTGAAATACAAAACATAATTAGAAGCTATTTTGAAAATCTATACTCCAACAAAATAGAAAATTTCGAAGACATCAACAGGTTTCTAGAGAAATATGAATTGCCTAAACTGAACGAGGAGGACATACACAATTTAAATAGACCAATTTCAAGTACTGAAATAGAAGTCATCAAAAGCCTACCAACAAAGAAAAGTCCGGGACCAGATGGGTTCTCAGCCAAGTTCTACAAAACCTTTAAAGAAGAGGTCATTCCAATACTTCTCAAAGTATTCCATAAAATAGAAGAGGAGGGAACCCTCCCAAACTCATTCTATGAAGCCAATATCACACTGATACCTAAACCAGACAGAGACTCATCAAGGAAAGAAAATTTCAGACCAATATCCTTAATGAACATCGATGCAAAAATTCTCAAAAAATTTTAGCAAATCGCATACAAAAACACATTAAAAAATAGTGCACCATGATCAAGTGGGTTTCATCCCAGGGATGCAAGGTTGGTTCAACATCTGGAAATCAATAAATGTCATTCACCATATCAATAGACTTAAAGTCAAGAATCACATGATTATTTCAATAGATGCAGAAAAAGCATTCGATAAAATACAGCACCCCTTCATGCTCAAAACACTAGAAAATATAGGGATAGTGGAAACATTCCTTAACATTGCAAAGACCATTTATGCTAAGCCCATGGCTAATATCATTCTAAATGGTGAAAAACTGAAAGCATTCCCCCTAAAAACTGGAAAAAGGCAGGGATGCCCTCTTTCACCACTTCTATTCAACATCATTCTTGAGACTCTAGCCAGAGCAATTAGACAAACCAAAGAAATTAAAGGGATACGAATTGGAAAAGAAGAAATCAAACTATCCCTGTTCGCTGATGACATGATTATATATTTAAAGGAACCTGGAAATTCAACCAGAAAACTCTTAGAACTCATAAGTGAATTTAGTAACGTAGCAGGTTACAAGATCAATGCTCACAAATCCAATGCATTTTTATACATAAGTGATGAATCTTCAGAAAGAGAAATTAGGAAAACTACCCCATTCACAATAGCCTCGAAAAAAATAAAATACTTGGGAATCAATCCCACAAAAGAGGTGAAAGACCTCTACAATGAGAACTATACAACACTAATGAAAGAAATTAAAGAACACCTTAGAAGATGGAAAGATCTTCCATGTTCTTGGATAGAAAGAATTAATATCGTCAAAATGGCCATACTACCTAAAGTGCTATACAAATTCAATGCAATTCCAATTAAAATCCCAATGATATACCTTACAGAAATAGAGCAAGCAATTATGAAATTCATCTGGAAGAATAAGAAACCCAGAATAGTAAAGCAATCCTTAGCAGGAAGAGTGAAACAGGGGGTATTGCAATACCAGATCTTCAACTCTACTACAAAGCAATAGTAACAAAAACGGCATGGTATTGGTACCAAAATAGAAAGGTAGATCAATGGTACAGAATAGAGGACACGGACACAAACTCAAATAAATACAATTTTCTCATACTAGACAAAGGGGCCAAAAACATGCAATGGAGAAAGATAGCCTCTTCAACAAATGGTGCTGGGAGAATTGGAAATCCATATGCAACAGAATGAAACTAAACCCATATCTCGCACCATGCACAAAACTAAACTCAAAATGGATTAAGGACCTCGGAATCAGACCAGAGACCTTGCAGATTATAGAAGAAAAAGTAGGTCCAGATCTTCAACATGTCGGCTTACGACCAGACTTCCTTAACAGGACTCCCATAGCACAAGAAATAAAAACTAGAATCAACAACTGGGATAGATTCAAACTAAAAAGCTTTCTCTCAGCAAAGGAAACTATCAGCAATGCGAAGAAAGAGCCTACAGAGTGGTAGAATATCTTTGCCAATCATACTTCAGACAGAGCACTAATCTCCAGAATCTATAAAGAGCTCAAAAAACTCTACACCAAGAATTCAAATAATCCAGTTGACAAATGGGCTAAGGAAATGAATAGACACTTCACAGAAGAAGATCTACAAGCAATCAACAAACATATGGAAAAATGTTCAACATCTCTAGTAATAAGAGAAATGCAAATGAAAACCACCCTAAGATTCCATCTCACCCCAATTAGAATGGCGATTATCAAGAATACGAGCAACAACAGGTGTTGGCGAGGATGTGGGGAGAAAGGTACACTCATACATTGCTGGTGGGGCTGCAAATTAGCGCAGCCACTCTGGAAAGTAGTGTGGAGATTCCTTAGAAAAATTGGAATGGACCCTCCATTTGACCCAGCTATCCCACTTCTTGGCCTATACCCAAAGGACTTAAAATCAGCATACTACAGAGATACAGCCACATCAATGTTCACAGCTGCTCAATTCACAATAGCCAGACTGTGGAACCAACCTAGATGTCCTTCAATTGATGAGTGGATAAAGAAACTGTGGTATATATATACAATGGAATATTACTCAGCCATAAAGAATGATAAAATTATGGCATTTGCAGGCAAATGGATGAAATTGGAGAATATCATGCTAAGTGAGATAAGCCAATCTCAAAAAGCCAAAGGACAAATGATATCGCTAATAAGTGGATGATGACACATAATGGGGGGAGGGAAGGGTTAGTGTTAGGGTTAGAGTTAGGGGCGCAAGAATGGAGGAAGGAAGTACTGTATAGAGGGAAAAGAGGGGTGGAAGGGGTGGGGGGAAGGGAAAAAATAATAGAATGAATCAAATACATTACCCTATGTAAATTTATGATTACACAAATGGTATGCCTTTATGCCATGTACAAACAGAGAAACAACATGTATCCCATTTGTTTACAATAAAATTTAAAAAAATAAAAAAAATAATAAAATTAAAATGTATTGTTTCATATATTGCTGTTGAATCAGTGTCTGCATGTATGGAAGTGTGGTCTGGGGCTTTCCATTTCACAATCTTGCTCACATCACAACTCTATTTCAATTTATTTTTCCATTTTTCTCTAATTTTTCTTACAAAAGTGTTAATCTGATATAGGTTAGTTAACATTCCCTAGAAATAGAGTTCCTTGAATTACTTTTTTTTATTGTGTTAAATTGTATGTAACATAAATATGTCATGTTAACCATTTTAAAGTTTGAAATTAAGTTGCATTTATTTCATGCACAATGTGCAACCATCATCCCTCTCTACTTCAGTCCCATTTATAAAACCACAAAAAGAACTTTTATAATTAAAGATTCTCTCTCCATTTATTCCTCTTCCTTACCTTTGAAAACACTAATCTATCTCTATAGTTTTGTTTATTGGGGATATTTCATATGAGTAAAATCATGTTCACATATAGACTTTTGTATATGGCTTCTTCTCTTGTCAGTGCCTTTGGATTATCTTTCTCCCTGCAGGGATGTCCCTCCCAATTTTGAGCTATTCCTGACTGAGGAGACAGGGTTTGCGGAGATGGTATATTTCCTTCCATTTTCTCTGCAGTCATCTGAATCTGCTTGCCTAAAAGGTGTCCAACACTCTTGTGCTGCACTCCAGTGGTCTTGTTAAGACACTCTAGCCATAATATTGTTATTGATTCATTGTCCATTTTTCTTGGGGAATAAACTTTGGTATTTTTTATTCAGTCATTTTGCTCTATCCTCTCAGACCAAGGGATCAAAAATTACTTTGTGCTGGGCATGGTGCTGCATGCCTGTAATCCCAGTGACTTGGGAGGCTGAGGTAGGAGGATCACAATTTCAAAGCCAACCTCAGCAACTTAGTGAGGCCCTAAGCAACTTAGCAAGATCCTGTTTCAAAAGAAAAAAGGAAAAACGTTCTGGGGATGTGACTCAGTGGTTAAGAGCCTATGGGTTCGATCCCTGTTACCAAAAAAAATTGTTCAAAAACGAAACCTCACAAAAATTCACCACACACACACACACACACACACACACACACACACACACACACACACACCACAACACAGATACTTGAAGTAATACACAGAACAATAGGATCCTAGGAGTACATTTTCAAATGCAGATATCCAGGCCCACATTCCCATAATGATGAGATAACTGGGAGTCAATAGGGACCTGACCAACCAGGGTCCATCAGGTGTTCAATGACAGAGTCAAGCATAAGTGTTAATCCTTTCTAACCTCTTTTATCTCTGCCTCTATCCCTAAGATTTCTCCACCCCTTTGTAAGAATTCATATCTCTACTGGAGTCATTGGATTGCAATAATGACAAAAGTGGCAAAATTAAGCTTATTAAAGGCCCATTGATGCAGAGGCACAAACAAATGGAATCAACATGCTCACTGAAAAAGAACTGAGAGCAACGGGGCCTCCTCAGTGCCTCTTAAGGGCTCTGGAAAATTACATAAACAGCCTAGTCACTTTCAACTCTCCCTAGCACACTAGTCAGAGAGGTCTCCATTCAAGCATTAGTTTTATAATGACTCTTATATTTTCCCTTGCCAGGATCAGAGAATAGTTCAACAATTTAAAAAGTCCTGCTGATGGGCAGCAGACATTAAATAATCCAAGGCTACTTCAACTGTATTTTCCATACTGACAAGAGCTTTGGGCTGGACTTTTGGTAGCAGACTTTTTGGAATCTCAAGGACCTGCTGGCTATAGTTCTTTCTAAAAAGTTTCATTTGCTTCTCTATGTGCCTCTTCAATTCCTCAGCCTGTTGCTAAGTTACATCTCTTTCATCACTCTTACCTTCTAGTACTTGCTCCCTCCCTTATTCCTTCCAAAGTATATAACTCTATCTTGGCTTATATCCCAAGTAGGAACTAACCATTTTGCATTTCAAGATCACAGACTTTAACGAGTGATCTTCCAGATTATTTTGCAGGTGGTAAAACTGAGTCTCTAGATCAGTCAGGCAGCTTTCCTTATGACAAACATTAAAGTGGTGGTGAACCAGTAAAAAGTTTCTCAGGGCTCTCAGCCTAGTACCCCTTCTAATTTTCAGTAAATCATGGAGGTAAGAAAATGGAATAAGAAATTTAGATGGACAGCAGAAACCTGTCTGTAATCAACTCTGTTACCCATAAGAACTTTCTTTTCCTCTGAACACTTTCCTTCCAAACTAGCTGGTGCCCTACTCATTATCTGACCATCTCATATGGTGTAGTGGAAAGAGTTCTGAACTTCTGGCTCTGAAATTAACATTTTGTGTGATCTTAGTCCCCTCCCTTTCTCTCTTGGGAGCCCAAATTCCCCACTTGCAAAATGAGGAAATTTGAATAGATTATTTCTTTGGTTCTCTATTTCCAACTAGTTAAGAGGTCTAATATACATAGAACACACTCTGTAAAGTCAGGTAAACTTAAGTTTACCTGTGAGTTGGATGATTTTTAAGGAGATTTGAGCTTCCTTTCCTTACAGGTCTTCTGTACGAACCAAATAAGGTAATATACCTGTAATAAGATGGAAAAAATGGAATTTTCCCCAAATCCTCTCACAGTAGACATTTTAGCAACTATCGCAGATCATTAGATTTCTATTCAGAAGCCACTTATCATCTTGATAGTGATGATTTTGCTTGGGATAAAATCTGTCCACTTAAAATTTTAAAAAACTACTAAATTTCTCAGCCTCCTGTTTAGATAGAGGTGGCCATGTGGTACTATTCTTCCCAAGAAAATATAAGCAGAGATATTTGAGTGAGGCACCCCTGAAGTCTTTTGAAAGAAAATGTTATGGACATATCTGTCCTTTGCCTTTCAAGAAGGTAGTTGAAGTTCTGGCAATCATCTTGAGGATACATATATGATGAATGCAATTTAAGGATAAAGAGTGAAAAGTTAGAAGACTTCTGTGTCCTGGTAATACTGTAAAGTTGAAATACCAGTCATGGCCTGACTTTTAGTCCTTTTATTTAGGTACTGGAGATTGCTTTACCACTGAGCCACATCTTCAATCCTATTTATTTATTTATTTATCTATTTTTCAAACAGAGCATTGCTAAGCTACTGAGGGTTTTGCTAAGTTGCTGGGGTATGCCTCAAACATGAAATTCTCATGTCTCAGCATCTCAAGTCACAGGTGTGTGCTACCATGCTCAGCTTTGGTCATCTTCTATGACAGAAAAACAACTCCTTACCTTGTATAAACCAGAGATACTTTGTTGTTGTTGTTGTTTTTGTTTTCAATGACATGCTAACACTTGATCCTAACCACTACATAGTTTGGAATAATTGTTTTATATAAGCTCAGTGGAATAGGACCTTAGACCCCTAAGGGTATGCTGAAATGAAAATAAATAATCCATTCATCTGAGAATGATGGGTATTATTAACCTTGGTCTTTTTTTTTCTGAGCATTGAGATAAATAAGAGTATACAAGTTTAAGGTAGAACAGAATCAGTTTTCATATTATACAAAGAGGGAACATATGAACCCTGAGCAGCATGTTGAGAAAAGAAAAAATGTGGGAGAGGATGTAGAAAACTTTGGGTTAGCAGAGGGGGAACGATGAATATAAGATATAAAGAATGTCTAATGGTGATTTTAAAGTCCTTTCTTGTGTGCATATGTGTGATATAAACTAATTTCTTCATTTTCCCCTACCAAAATTTAAGTAAAAATTCAGTCTTCAATATTTTTTCAGAAGTTTCTATGGGGTGGGGGGCTTAAAGAAGAAGGAAAGGGGAATACCATAACCAGAAAACCTCAAACCAACTGATATAAGTAGGAAGTGCTGTACTATTTTTCAAAACATGAAGTCCTAGCTAAGGAAACTCAAAAGTTGATAATTCAATGACTCTACAAATGTAAGAACTGGCGGCGGGGGGTGGGGTCTCTCTGCCTTTCTCATGGTGCCACAGTTTCTGGTGTCACATTCAGACCCAACAAAACTTAGCAGAATGCTTCTCATGTGGATGTGTTTCTGCTCTCCTCCCCCAACCAATACAGGGCATGTGTGATAATGCTTGGAGACTTTTGTTTTGATGTTAACAATGTAGAGAGTTTGTTACTGGTATCTACAAGTAGAGAACATGGATACTGTTAAACATCCTGCAGTATACAAGAGAATACTCCTCCAATGAAGAATAATATAGCCACAAATGTCAAAGTGTAAAGCAGCTATTGAGAAATTCTGAACTAGTGGAAGAAGCTATACTTTTCTTTATGCTTCTGAGAAAACGTTTCATGCTTCATTGGTCAAAACTGGATTACAGGCCTATCCTCAAACTCACTGACAAGGAAAATGGAACACCAGTTTTAACATAGAGAAATCAAGAGCTACCACTGAGCCTATTAGCTCCTTTAGAAGCAAGGAGGAGGGCATTGATGTTGGACAGATAATCACCAATCTTGGCTACAGAAGCACAGCTAGCATCTGTGTAACACATGTTAAAGTCTCGAGCATGGGACTTGGTATATAACTACTCATATGGATTTATTAAAATTTTTACTTAAAAAGATACAATAAAATGATATTAAGGCTGGGGAGATAGCTCAGTTGGTAGAGTGCTTGCCTTGCAAGCAAAAGGCTCTGGGTTCAATACCCAGCACTGCAAAAATAAATAAATAAATAAATAAATAAATAAATAAATAAATAAATAAATAAATAAATAAAATGATATTATTAAACTAAGGGGATGACACTTTCACAGGAAAATTCAATTACTTCAGTCTGAGGGTAAAGGGTGAGTGTCTTCCTTACATTTATTGTATCAACCCTGGGGTATTCATAAAATAAGAACTGCCTAACCCTGTCTTCCCGGATAACTCAGAGCATAGGAGAATGTGAGAATTACTTAACATCAGACTACAAGGCATGATGCCTACTTGCAACAATACAAAAGAGGGAATAGATACCTAATATGTTTCCTACCTGCTGGGGAAAGGAGGCCAGGGAGGTGCAGGCAGACAGGTCAAGCACAATGGCAGAGGGATGACACATAATCATGGTTCAGTTAGAATTCAACCAGACAGCTAAGCAAAATTGAAACCAAGCAGTGCCCACTACAGGGTGAGGACCATTTACCATCCAGGCAGCCTATCAGTGAGCAGCAAGATGCAGTCATAAGATACAAAGGACAGACTGATTAAGAGAATAAGTTTTGAAATCATAGTGAATGGGGAAAACTGAAAGCATTTTCTTTAAAATCCAGAACAAGTCAAGGATGTTCATTGTCACTGCTCCTATTCAATACAGTACTACAAATTCTAGCCAGAGCAATTAGGCAAGAGAAAAAAATAAAAGAGATAAAAATAGGAGAGGAAGAAGTCAAATTATCACTGTTTATAGATGATATGATCTTAGAAGATCTAAAAATTTTCAGTGGAAGACTGCTAGTGCTAATAAATTCAGCAAAAGAGCAAGTTAAAAAATCAACATACAAAAATCAATAGTTGTCCTATACACCAGTAATGAATCTGCTGAGAAAGAAATCAGAAATGGGATTCCATCAATCCCATTCTCAATAACCACACACACACAACACCTTGGGAGCAAATCTAACAAAGGAGGTGAAACACCTCTGAAATGAAAGCTATAGAATAGTGAAGAAAGAATTTGAAGGAAACACAAGCAGATGGAAAGATCTCCCCTAGACAGGCACTATTATGTACAACTATGATGCACCAATAAAAACAAAATAAGGAAAAAAGAGAACAGGGTTTGGAGTCAGCCACACCTAGGTTCCAATTCGGCCTTACTGTCTCTCTGTAAATGTAACTTCAACAAATTACTTAACTTCTCTGAACTTTGGTAAGAGCCCTGGAGGACCCAAGTAAGAGGAGAAGAGGAAAAGAGATGGTGATAGCAACAGGATTCCTCCTTATAATTTCAGAGCTCCATTTAAACAAAGTTCCTGCACAAAATAAAATCAAGCTTCTACACTAACCCTAGAGAAAGAACTGTTAAGCAAGGGTAGCCATTTGTATTCTAGCAAAACTTAAATGGTACAGACTTGTCAGAAGCCAGTACTAATCCTTCTCTGTGAAAGCATTATAGAAGAATTATTGAATTGTTTGTTACTCTGTGTTTTGTTCTGTATAATTTCTCTTACTACTTTATTCCAAACTGATCTCTGCATACTGTCAAGCCCTATATTAGTTAGGATGCATGACTGATAGTTGCGACAGAAAGACTCCCAAATTTAATGGTTTAAATGAGGTAGACATTTATCTCACTGATAGTCTGGCCCTATATCCAAGGTATAGAGATTTGACGGTGACAGAAATGTAGGTCTCTGCTACCTTGTTATCTGACATCTTTCAGTACATGACTTCTATCTTATGGTCCTGGATGGTTTTTCTTGCTCCTCCTATCACGTCTACATTCTGGTCAGTGGAAAATTGAGAATATCATAAAAGAGAGAATGGAGAATGGGGAAACAAATATTATTCTTTACAGATACTACCTCTTGACTTGAATACCTAAATACTTCTCTCAGCACAGAGAAAACATCCACCCTATTCCAGAAAATATAACCCAAAAATCTCCATATTTGCTAATTTTGGTTCAAAGTCCAGGATTTCCAAGTGACATGCAATTCTTTCCATCAGATCTGAATGGGATGTAGTTTCATATAGGCTGGTGAACTATAAACTATGAGATATTTATCTCCCCCCATACTCCAACACTCCATATATATTGGTGGAATAGGACCAAGCAAGTGCATTAACACTTCCACTTCCACTTGGAAAAGAAAATAATGAGAAACATCTAGCCATCAAGGCTTCATAGCAATGATCACGTTTTGTGCAGAGCAACTGCAAAAATTTCCTGACCAAACAATTGAGGTGAGATTGTTGCTTAGCTCTAGAGGTCCCTGGCTCTGTTTCCAGGGAACGTCACCTTTGTCTGTTGTTCTCTGTAGTCCCTGGCTTTCCCTATGTGTTTTGCAATGTTCATTATTATCTGTGTGACCCATTCTGTAGTGGCCATTAGAGAGTTTTCATTCCTGTGGATTATTTAGCTTTTTCAGCCTTTTTCCTGTTCAGGCCAGGAGCTCATATTTAATTTAGGGATTAAAAATGAGATTATTTTGCAGGCCAGGGAAACAATTTCTTTGGCAATACATTTTACCCAAAAACATCTTTGTTCCTTCCTGCTTCTCTGTTTTATGTTCACACTAATCACATCTTCATTTGTTTTAGGTAAATCAATACAGAATTATAATTATTGCTTTATGCAGTTGTCTTTCTAATGAGATAGGATGTAGAAATAATTATTAAAAGACATAGTATATACTATACTTATCTACCATTTTGTATGCCTCTTTATTCTTTCAAGTGGGTTTGAGTTAATATATAGTATCCTTTCATTTCAGCCTAAAGAACTCATTTTAATAATTCTTGTAGGAAGCTTTGCTAGTAAGTAATTATCTCAGTTTTAGACTACCTAGAAATGTCCTAAGTTGTTTATTTTTGAAGCACACTTGTGCTTGATATAGAATTGTTGGTTGAAGAGAGTGACATCAACAGACAATAGGGTAGTATATACTAGCTTTCACTCTGCCACACATAAACAAAATAGGCTATTATCCACCAAGAAAAATAGCCTTAAGAGGGTCCAATTAAGAACTGAAACAACGCAGTGGAGTAAAGATAAAGAATAACCTCAGAGAAAGAACCACTGGGGAAATAGACATAAAAAATCTGGAGATAACTAGGAATAAAAGAAAATCATGTGAGCTTCATTATGAGTTACATAGTGGGCGCCAACATAATCCTCAACAATTTGCTGTACAGAGGACACTAGCATACTGGCACTAGTGAAGCAACCAAAAACCTTCTCCACTGTGACCCTCCAGATACAGATGCTGTTGTGCCTACCCCCAAGAAGGAGGCACTGTTGTGATACCCAGGAACCAGGATCACTATCCCTCCAAACAGGGCATGTGCTTAGATTATGAAGTTGCATGCAATTACATACATGCACATGCACCAGATTCTCATTTCATGGCTGCACCACAGGCATCTCTGCCTCAGACAGACATCAGAACTACTGCTCATGTGTCCCGTTCTACACTGGGTCCCAGATTTGTTTGTTATGACATCAAAATCAACAACAACAAGAACAAAAATAAATATGTGGAACTGCATGAAGCTAAACGTTTTCTGCATAGCAAAGGAAACAGTCAATAAAATAAAAAGTCAACATATAGAACTGAAGAAAATATGTCCAAATTAAATATCTGATAAAGGTATTAAATAATACCAAATATATATTATATAATATATAATAACATTCAAATATATAAAGAACTCATACAAAGGACCAAAAATAAATTAATGAATAAATAAATAAGTCATCTGATTGAGAAATGAGAAAAAAAGATCTGAATAGACATTTCTTCAAAGAAGACATACATATGGTTAATAGGTGCATGGAAAGGTACACAACTTCACTAGCCAGGAAAATGCAACTTAAAGCCACATAATAACCTTCCCCTGTTAAAATGGTTATTTTCACAAAGATTAGAGATAAATACTGGTGAGAATGGAAAAAGGAAACCCTTGTGCACTGTTGGTGGGAATGTGAACTGTTAAATCTCTGTGGAGAAAAATATGAAGGTTTCTCAAAAAAAATAAAAATCCTACTACAACTTAAGCCAGCAATCCTTCTTCTGAACATATATATATATGAGTGAAACAAATTCAGTAGCTTATAAATATATCTGCACTACTATCTTCATTGCACCATTATTCACAATGTACAAAACATGGTAATGACCTAAATGACTGTCAGTGAATAAAAAACAGATACAGAAATTGTGACACACACACACACCCACCATGGGAGTGGGGTGTGGAAAATGGGGAGATGTTGATGAAAGGTTACAAACTTACATTTATAAGAAAAATAAGTTTGGAGACCTAATGTATAGCATGGTCACTATAGTTAATAATATGTTATCTGCTTGAAATTCTCTAAGAAAATTCCCACCACATTAACAGTTTTCTCCCCATATTAAAAAAGCAAGTATGTGAACTGACTGATGAATGGGCTAATTAACTTGATTGTGATAATTATTTAACAATGTTACATGTTTACCAAATCATTACATTTTATATATGGGCCAAGCTACCTACCATTATCAGACTTCTCAATTCTTAATCGAACATACTTGAGAAAGGCTTGGGGACCTTATCTCCTGCAAACACCATTTCCTTGAAGCCATCATTGCTAATCACCTAAAGTCCATCTTTTTCATAGAATTTTGGGAGTGACAAGAGGCAACTAACACAAATCAAGATATTTTTCAAACAGTACCACTACAGTTGGTGGCTATGTTGTTAATATGTGGTCTGACTTAAAAGATATCACTAGCAATATTATTAAAAAATGTTTTGCAGTGGAATAATTAAAGATACCAGATTTCTAGTCTATCATGTTTATGTTCTTTCTCTACATCAATTAATTTGCTAAATCCTATATCAGTGCCTCAAATCTGGCACCTAATTCTGTTTAAGTTAGGATACATAATGTGATTAATATAACTGAGGAACCCAAAATGTAATAGATTGAAAAGACAGAAGCTTATTTGTCATGGAAAATTCAGGTAAGTAGTCCAAGGCTAGTGTATGGACACTTGATAGTACTGGACACTTAAAGTATTAACACTAAAGTTTCTTTGATTTTTCACCATTTTTTATTTCTGTTAACATATATTAATTGTAAATGATATTTCCATATGTGCATATAGCATGCACTAATTAAATCCAACCTCTCTTTATTCACCATCTCATCATACACCCTTTCCAACCTCTATTAATCACTGTTCTACATTTGAGTCAACATATTTTATCTTCCACATAGGCAAAAGAACACACAGTACGTGTCTTTCTGTGTCTGTCTTATTTTACTTCATATAATGTCCTCCAGTCCCATTATTTTTGTGGCAAATGACAGGATTTCATTCTTCTTTGTGACTGAATAATACTCCCTTTTTGTATATATACCAAAATATTAATCTATTCATCTCTTGACAGTTTCTTAGGCTGATTACATATCTTGGCTAATTATGAGTAGTGCCACAATAAATATGGGTGTGTAGGTATCATATGTTGACTTTATTTCCTGTGTATATACACTCAGAAATTGTACAGCTGGATCATATAATAGTACTATTTTTTGTTTTTTAAGGAAACTCCAGACTGTTCTCCATAATGGCTGTACTAAACTACATTCCCATGAATAGTGTATAAAAGTTCCTCTTAGGAGGGAACCCTCCCAAACTCATTCTATGAAGCCAATATCACCCTGATACCTAAACCAGACAGAGACACATCGAGGAAAGAAAATTTCAGACCAATATCCTTAATGAACATTGACGCAAAAATTCTCAACAAAATTTTAGCAAATCACATACAAAAATACATTAAAAAGATAGTTCACCACGATCAAGTGGGTTTTATCCCAGGGATGCAAGGTTGGTTCAACATCCAGAAATCAATAAATGTCATTTACCATATCAACAGACTTAAAGTTAAGAATCACATGATTATTTCGATAGATGCAGAAAAAGCATTCGATAAAATACATCATCCCTTCATGCTCAAAACACTGGAAAAAATAGGGATAGTGGGAACATTCCTTAACATTGTAAAGGCCATCTATGCTAAGCCCATGGCCAATATTATTCTGAATGGTGAAAAACTGAAAGCATTCCCTCTAAAAACTGGAACAAGGCAGGGATGCCCTCTTTCACCACTTCTATTCAATATCGTCCTTGAAACTCTAGCCAGAGCAATTAGACAGACCAAAGAAATTAAAGGGATACGAATTGGAAAAGAAGAACTCAATCTATCCCTGTTCGCTGATGACATGATTATATATTGAGAGGAACTTGGAAATTCCACCAGAAAACTTTTAGAACTCATAAGTGAATTCAGTAAAGTAGTAGGATATAAGATTAATGCTCATAAATCCAATGCATTTTTATACATAAGCGATGAATCTTCAGAAAGAGAAGTTAGGAAAACTACCTCATTTACAATAGCCTCAAAAAAAATAAAATACTTGAGAATCAATCTCACAAAAGAGGTGAAAGGCCTCTACAATGAGAACTACAGAACACTAAAGAAAGAATTCAAAGAAAACATTAGAAGATGGAAAGATCTCCCATGTTCTTGGATAGGCAGAATTAATATTGTCAAAATGGGCATGTAACCAAAAGTGCTATACAGATTCAGTGCAATTCCAATGAAAATCCCAGTGACATACCTTACAGAAATGAGCAAGCAATTATGAAATTCATCTGGAAGAATAAGAAACCCAGAATAGCTAAAGCAATCCTCAGTAGAAAGAGCAAAGCAGGGGGTATCACAATACCAGATCTTCAACTCTATTACAAAGCAATAGTAACAAAAACGGCATGGTATTGGTACCAAAATAGACAGGTAGATCAATGGTACAGAATAGAGGACATGGACACAAACCCAAATGAATACGATTTTCTCCTACTAGACAAAGGTGTCAAAAATATGCATTGGAGAAAAGATAGCCTCTTCAACAAATGGTGCTGGGAAAACTGGAAAACCATATGCAACAGAATGAAATTAAACCCCTATCTCTCACCCTGCACAAAACTCAACTCAAAATGTATCAAGGACCTTGGAATTAGACCAGAGACCCCACATCTTATAAAAGAAAAAGTAGTTCCAAATCTTCAACATGTCGTCTTAGGATCAGACTTCCTTAATAGGACTCCCATAGCACAAGAAATAAAAGCAAGAATCAACCACTGGAATAGATTCAAACTAAAAAGCTTTCTCTCAGCAAAGGAAACTATCAGTAATGTGAAGAGAGAGCCTAAAGAGTGGGAGAAAATCTTTGCCAATCATACTTCAGATAGAGCACTAATTTCCAGAATGTATAAAGAACACAAAAAACTCTACACCAAGAATACAAATAATCCAATTAACGAATGGGCTAAGGATATGAACAGACACTTCACAGAAGATCTACAAGCAATCAACAGATATATGAAAAAATGTTCCACATCTCTAGTAATAAGAGAAATGCAAATCAAAACTACCCCAACATTTCATCTCACCCCAATGAGAATGGCGATTATCAAGAACACAAGCAACAATAGGTGTTGGCGAGGATGTGGGGAGAAAGGTACACTCATACATTGCTGGTGGGGTTGCAAATTAGTGCAGCCACTCTGGAAAGCAGTATGGAGATTCCTCAGAAAGCTTGAATGGAACCACCATTTGACCCAGCTATCCCACTCCTCGGCTTAAACCCAAAGGACTTAAAATCAGCTTACTCCAGAGATACAGCCACATCAATGTTCATAGCTGCTCAATTCACCATAGCCAGATTGTGGAACCAACCTAGATGTCCTTCACTTGATGAATGGATAAAGAAACTGTGGCATATATATACAATGGAATATTACTCCATCATAAAGAATGATAAAATTATGGCATTTTCAGGCATATGGATGAAATTGGAGAATATCATGCTAAGTGAGATAAGCCAATCTGAAAAAACCAAAGGATGAATGATCTCAGTGATAAGTGGATGATAATATATAATGGGGGTGGGAGTGGTTAGTGTTAGTGTTAGGGTTAGGGTTAGGGTTAAGGAGGGTGGCAAGAATGGAGGAAGGAAGGACTGTATAGAGGGAAAAGAGGGGTGGGAGGGGTGGGGGGAAGGAAAAAAATAACAGAATGAATCAAATAACATTTCCCTATGTAAATTTATGGTTACACAAATGGTATGCATTGACTCCATATACAGAGAAACAACATGTATCCCATTTGTTTACAATTAAAAAAATAAAATAAAATAAATAGTTCCTCTTATTCCACATTCATACTAGCATTTTTATTTTTTATAATAACCTGGGTGAGATGGGGCTTTTTGTAGTTTTGATATCCATTTCTCTGATAGCTAATGAGATTGAGCAATTTTTTACAGAAGTGTTTATTCAGATCATGCATCTATTTATTAACTTGTATTACTTTTGTGTTATGAAGTTTTTTTGAGTTATTTATATATTCTGTATACTAACCCCCATATAATTAATATTTGGCAGATATTTTCTCTCATTACATAGATTTTATCTTAACTCTTTTTTTACATTTGTTGTGCAAAACCCACTTAGTTTGAATTATATTTGTTTATTTGTCAAGTTCTGCTTTTGTTTCCATTTTACGGGTGCTACCCATGAAATGCTTGCCTGTACCAATATCTTAAAGTGTTTTCCCTATGTTTTTTTCTAGGAGTTTCAGAATTTCAGGTGTTATGTTTAGGGATTTGATCCATTTGAGTTGGTTTTTTAGTACAAGGTGAGAGATAGAGGTCAAGGTTCAATATTCTTTGTGTATAGATACCCAGTTTTTTGCAGCACCATTTATTGAAGAGATTGTCCTTTCTCCAATGTGTACATAGTGACTTTGTCAAGAATAAATTGGCTATAAATGCATGGGTTTATTTCTGAAGTCTCCATTCTGTTTCATTTGTTTATGTGTCAGTATTTACCAAGTATTCATATTATGACTCCAGTGGTTGCTCTAGCTCCCACCATAACCCCTGCATTTCAGCCATCAGTAGGGATCAACATTCTACAATTTCTCTTTAAGAGAAGGTCAAGGGATTGGGGAGATAGCTCAGTTGGTAGAGTGCCTTGGGTTTGATCCCCAGCACCACAACAAAACAACAACAACAAAAAAGAAAGGGTCAAGTGCTCACCTAAATTGACTTTGCAAATAGCCTGTTGGACAGTCAGTAAATACAGATGTATACACAGATGCAAAACAGGCTGGGAAATGTAGTCTTCATTTTGGGCAGTCATGTGCCCAGCTTAAATTTAATGGTTCTATTTAAATAACAAAGGGAAGAATTAATTTTAGAGGATAATTGTCATAATCTGAATATTCTCTGAGAAATATCAAGATTCTGTATTTTCTCATATCAAAGGAAGTTTGTCTTCCTGGAGAAAAAGAGAAATTTACTTCAGAGAATTTACCTTTCTGATTTTTTCCTCCTAAATGTGTTCTTTGGAGTAGGAAATCAAAATAGGAGAGTTAGGCAATAAGGTCAGTTACTTGTGTGAAGATATGTAAAAACAGCAAGATAGAGAAATCTTGGTAGGCTAGGAAAGATATTTAAGTCTATGCTCCTTCAGGTAGAGAGGATCCACACTTTGCTCACTGACTGAATCCTAGAGTTGTTGCAGAGACTTATAGGGGAATGGTGGCATAGGGCACCATGGGAGGCTGGACTCAATATGTAAGAATGGTCATTCTTAATTAGCTATTCCATAATTAGTCTGTCACAAAAATTTTGGAGCTCTGTGCATGAAGATGTGGCAGCAATAGTGGATTAAGGACTGAAATGGTTTCACCCATATTATAAGATGCTGTGAAAATCCACTTCTTGTGAGAACTCAGGGAAGAGAATTGTCCTTCCAACACTGAGGATGAATTTCCCATAACCCCAGAGCAATTTGATTTAAAGAGAGCACGACAATTCTTGTGCAGCCAAATGTGTGAGGTAAGATTGATACACACTTCAGAATGAGGAGAGCCTCTGGAGTGCATGAGGTCAGCAGACATTTCCAAGACAAGAGATTGTTTCTCTTAGGAAATTCAAAACAAAACAGAACTGTTGATGGATCCAGTTACAAGGCCCAAACTAGGTCATTAAACAGGCAGGAAAGTTTGAAATCCCATTTTATTGCTGTGCCCAAAAGGCTCCTTCTGCATCCCAGTACTTGGAGAAGCTGAAGTCTGGTTATACAGCTGAGGAGGATCAGCTGCTCTCTATTTCCACAGAGAAAGACCCAAAAGGAATATACTGGAACCACTGCTGAAATGGAGGTCAGGCACATGGAAAGACATTATGGGAAGCATCCCAAAGAGTAAATGAGGCAAAGACTCCTCCTAAGAAGACTTCTGACACAAGTATCATTTTAAAGATACAAATTAGACTATTTTCTGCCCTGACTTAAAACCTGCCATGGCTCCCAATTGCCTATAAAGACCAAGCTCCTTAACATGGAACACAAAATTCATCATCTGACCTCTGCCATTTCCCCGGACAAAGTGTTCCCCAACACAGTTTGATATTTCCGGCTTCTATGCCTTTGTTTATTCTTTTATGTCCTCTGTATATTAGTTAGGGTTATTTGGCCATAAGCAGCAAAAATAAGCCACAGCATCCTCTCAACACAGCAGCCAGAGTGATCCTTTTAACATATAAATCAAATCAGGATATTTCTCCAATGGAAACCCTCCAGAAGATCTCCTTTTTACTCAGAGGAAAAGCCAAATGACTTACAATGGCTTTTAAAGGCCTACACAAGCTTGTTCCCTTCCTATTCTCTCCTCCTTGCTCACTTTGCTCCAGCCACACTGTTCTCTTTTCTATTTCTTAAACACATTAGGCATGCTATTGCCTTAAGCCTTTTGCACAGACTGTTCCCTCTGCCTGGAAGCCTCTTCCTGCAGAAAACTACACGTGTCTGCCTCCCTCCCCTCCTTTTCAATCTTTGCAGAAATGGCATTAATTTAGTATGGCCTAACCTAAGCACCTTATTTAAATGCCCTTCTCTCAGAGCTTCCATTTCTTCCTCTCTACTCCATTTCTTCCTCTCTACTCCATGTTATTCATTGCACATGTTATACATTGCTGCTATCCCTTCTTGAAATGCTCATTCACAAAATTGTTTTTGTTGTTTCCATCCTCCAGATCTCAGTTTAAATGTTAAATTCTTTCTGAGGCTTCTGAACATATTGTCTACCAACAATCTTAACAAATTTCCTCTCCCCCACTATATAATTATTGTCTATCTCAATACTTATTTGGATTTGGAGAGCACTTCAAATGTCATACATATTTTTATTTATTCATTTATTTACTTGTAAATTATCTTTCTCCCTTACTAGACTATAAACTCAATGGGAGTAGAGATATTTTGCAACTCATAAATACACATCCAACCTCTGCATATTTCTGACACATTGTGGGCACATAAATATTTCCTGAGAAAGTAAATCAATACATCAGTACAAATGCCACTGTGGCTCATTTACAGGTGAGAGATGCATGTTTCTAACTTTATAGTATAAGGGCACTTTCTACTCTGACATGACATGACCTTGTGATTCTGTCATTATATTCTATTAAATTGTCCCATTTCTTTGGTGTGAATCTATGCAGTTACACTTAATTCAAAAAGTAACTAACACAGAAACTGTGGTTTCAGATATATGGCTACTTGGCTGCAGCCAGAGCTTCCCTGTAGTTAGATATCAGCTCCCAAGAAGAAAACTCATATTATTTACTACCTCTTAAAAACAAGGAGAAAAACAAAATGATCATTACCTACTATTTTTCCAGCCATTTGCTGGCCATATTTGCAACCAAAACTTTATTCAATCTTCTCAAACATTTTGTTGTCTACTAGAAGATATATTTATCTCTAACTTATCCCAATTGTTTAGCTATCTTCTTGATAGATCTTGACCCAAGAATGTCTATGGATCCAGTTTCTAAGGGAAAAGACATGGAAAAGAAAATTCATTGTGTATAGGTATTTCACGGAGACATATTTGAATGCTGACTTCATGACCATATCTGGTTAAACTGTGGTAGCACATTGGAGCTGGTGAAGTACTTTCATGTGTGGTTCTCATCAGTCCCATGAGTTTTACCAGCCCCATGTTTTCATTTGAAAAAAAACTAACGCTGGAAATCATAAGAGACTTCAACAATAACCAACAATAATAATAACTACCATCTATGAAATCATACACTCTGCTAAATACTTTATGTACATTACCTTATTTGAGCCTCATAATATCCCTAGAATTTGGGTTATACATAATTTTTACACATGATTCATACATAATAAAACAAAGGCTATGAGAAATGAAATCACTTGCCTAAGATCACACATATTCTAGGTTGCTAAGGCAGGACAATATGGTGTACCTAATCTAAATCTCATGCTCTTAAAATCACTCTTCTATAAGAGAGATTAATATTGGAATTCCGACTCCCATCCTGGCAAATGCAGGATTCAGCCTTTCTTTTTACATTGGATGGCCACTCTATCCCCATCTTGGGAAGAGGTTCAGGGCCAGATGCTATCATTATTGCTCTGTGTTCGTAAGTTGCCCTTCACCGCCAACTAGGAGGAGATGAACTCATTTTTACAACGTTGCTGGTCTTTTGTTGTTTCACCAAGCTTAAAATGTTTAAAATTATGAGTTTTTGATAATAGGCTTCTGAATGGTCAAAGTCAATATAAGGAGAGGTGTGCGAGAGCTGGTAACCATAAAGGAAATCAAGACCATTCAAGGCCATTCACTGGAAGAGGAATGCATTTTCCCTCTGATCGGAAAGTCAAGAGCTTCAAGATCTGGGACAGACAAAGAGCATATGAGAAGAGGTTTTAAAGTCAGTCTAGATGCTGTTCTTTAAAATAAGGTATCCTTCCTCTACTCAAATAATCTATCTTATATTTTGATGGAATTCCTTCCCCAGGTCTTTTCTTTTTTTCCCTTTAGTGTGGACTAACTTCCATGTATCAGAGAAAACATTCAACCTTTGACTGGCTTATTTCACTTATCATGATGTTCTCCAGTTCCATCCATTTACCAGCAAATGCCATAATTTTATTCTTCTTTATAGCTGAGTAACAATACACTGTGCATATATACCACAATTTCTTTATCCATTCATCTGTTGGAGGGCACCTGGGTGGTGGTTCCAAAGCTTGGCTCTCACGAATTGTGTAACGGAAGAATGGTGGAATTAATCTGACCTACACTTTTCTATGTACATATCTGAATATCCACAGCAAATCTTACCTTTATGTATATCCACAGGGCACTGATTGAAAAAGCCTCTAAGAAAATAACAGAAAGATCAGTAGAGTAGAGGGAATGAAATTAGGGAGAGGAGTGGAAGAAAAGGGAACTGAATTATAGCCAATTATATTCCATGTCAAAATGAATCCTAATGCTCTGTGTAACTAAAAAGAACAAAGAGAAAAAGGTATGAATGATTATTAAAAAGATTAAGACCATCATACCATGAAAAAGAAAAATAAACAATGCCAACTGGCTCAAAAGGTGGTCAATAAAATGAGCTTTGGCACTGCTGAAATCCCTTTCAGGGCAACTATTTTGTATTCTTGCTTTATTACTGCTGTTTCTTTGTTGCTCCCTTACAGAATGTCCCTGGCTTCTTCCAATCATGCCTTTTCCTCTCATCCCTAGATGTGGTTTGTCCCCCAAAGGTCCATGTGTTGAAGTTTGGTTCCCAGGATGGTGGTCTGGAACCTTAAAGATATGGAGCTAAATAAACCACTTTTCTTTACAGGTATCCAGCCTTATGTATTAACAGTAATGAAAACAGACTAATATATTGGCCTATGCTCATTGAATTTAATGACAGAATATGTCTTTCCAGATTTGACTGCTGGTCATTCCCAGAATGTACCTTATTCTAGATTTTCTGTGGCTCTTCTCCTGGAAGCTTTCGAATTATCCTGGGAAAGCTGGCTTTTCTCTGGAGATTCCAGGCCAATATTTGGAGATTCCATGCAACACCACCTTAGTTACAATGTTAGAAGAAGAGTCATCAACTATAATCAATAAGCGATAGAGTCCATTTTCAAAGAGGGATGGCAGAATCTTAATACAATGAAGTAAATATACCTCAGGTCAATAAAAAGTCTCTGGAAAATCTGATTTCAGGCACAAAATAAGATTTCTGGGTTATAGAGACCTTAAGGTCTCCCAAAGGAAGATTGGCAGGGGATGGATGTCCAATCAACTGAGGTCATTCACCCAGACCCCAGCTGAGAGAAGCATCTCACCTAGGTATATGAGTGGTATTGGGTAGAAGGAAACAGCAGAATCAAACGTAGCAAAAACTTCAAAGGGGACTGCCTGGGAATTGGGGCTGACAAACCAAAGACCTAGAACAGCAGCCTGCCTGAATCTACCCTGGGCTAAATACTGAATATCTTAGGCTCCAACACAATCTAAATTTAATTTTGAGGCAAAGAATGAGAATTGGGGCCAGGTGCCTTATAAGCTGTGAGTCAGACAGACCATGCGGCAGCTATATTTGAATTAAAAGCTATGTTCTCTATAAACATCATGACCTCTCTGCTTTTGTTATTGTTTTCCCTTCCTTTGATTTCCTCATTAATGTCGCTTTTGAAAAACTTCAATCCTGCTGTGGCTGAGCTAAGAGAGAAATGATTTGAACACATTTCAAGTGACCTAAGAAAGGGGTAAGATCAGATAGGACCACAATTTTCTAAGTTCAGTATCTTGGAACAAGTTAGTGAACTTGGGTGCAGAAGAACATAAAAATTCAGAATAGAAAGGCTAGGAACATCAATCCCACCGTCTTCAGGATTTGCTTTCCCCCCAGTACTTGTTGGCTGGCTCTATGGCTCCCTCCCTGGATACCATAAGCCAAATACACATTGTGTTTCTCACTTGGATAAGGGAATATCAGAACCACTAAATAAAAGATGACCTTGAAGTCAGACCTTAGTCTTTCAAAGAATCATGAGGTCCTTAGTATCAGAATTGGGAAAGTTTATAGATATTAACTTGTTCAGTGGTTCTCAGCCCTAATGTAACATTAAAGTTACATCAAAGTGAACTTTGACAAAAATTGCAGCCCTCTTGGCCCTTTCCACAAAGATTCATATTTAATTGGTCATGGATAGGGCCCAGATATTAGCACTTTAAAAAGTTATCCAGGTAGTTCTTCTAATGGGAAGCCAAATTAATAAGCATCAATGTATCCCTACCATTTCGGTGGATATGTGGGGGAATTAAGGTTCACGAAAGGGAAAAGAATTGTCCAAGATGTCACAGCAGGTAAGTGAAAGACGCTTGAATATAGGTATCCTCATTATGCCATACTCTTTCTGGTGCTCTACAACAGAAACAAGATTCCAATGTAAAAGGCTAATACAGTACTGAGTTCCCTCGAACATTATGCATACTTGTATATGGTTAAAAGTTCATCCGTATCCTTCCATTCAATCTATTTCACACACATCTCACACAACGTTAGACTAAGAGGATTGCTGAAAAAGTGCATAGGAGTTGTTTCTAATGTAATTTGAAATACCTTGTGTCATGCCACTCCCGACCCTAAGAAACTCTTAATATCATCACATGGTAAAATTATTTTAATTAGGTAATTCTGAATATTTATATGTTTCAAGAGTATTTTCTAAATATTTAAATATGGCTGTAGAGTCTACCTCCTGGTAACTGATTTAATTAACATTTTCACATTATTGTACACTTAAGTAGTTTCCAATTTTTTGCTATTAGAGTACTTCAGTGAACTAATCTCTAGTAAATTTATTATTTTAATTTTATTTTTTAAATTTTTTTTATTTTTACAGACTGCATTTTGGTTCATTGTACACAAATGGGATACATCATTTCATTTCTATGGTTGTACACAATGTAGATTCACACCATTCATGTAATCATACATATACATAGGGTAATGATGTCGGCTTCATTCTACTAACTTTCCATTCCCCACCCCATCCCACCCCATTTTCCTCTACACCATCCAAAGTTCCTTCATTCTTCTCTTTCCCCCATCACCCCTCCTCGTTATATATTGTCATGCACTTATCAGAGAAAATATTCAGCCTTTGGTTTTCTGGGCATGGCCTATTTCACACAGCATGATATTTTCCAACTTCATTCATTTAACCAGCAAATGCCATAATTTTATTCTTCTTTATGGCTGAGTAATATTCCATTGTGTATATATATATCACAGTTTCTTTATCCATTCATCTACTGAAGGGCATCTAGGTTGGTTCCACAATCTAGCTATTATGAATGGAGCAGCTGTGAATATTGATGTGGCTGTGTCACTGTAGTGTGCTGATTTTAAGTCCTTTTGGTATAAACCGAGGAGTAGGATAGCTGGGTCAAATGATGGGTCTATTCCAAGTTTTCTGAGGAATCTTCATACAGCTTTCCAGAGAGGCTGCACCAATTTGCAACTCCACCAGCAATGTATGAGTATGTCTTTTCCCCCACATTCACGCCAACACATTATTGCTTGCGTTCTTGATAATAGCCATTCTAATTGGAATTAGATGAAATCTTAGGGTGGTTTTAATTTGCATTTCTGTAATTACTAGGGATGATGAGCACTTTTTCAAATATTTGTTGATCACCTGTATATCTTCTTCTGTGAAGTGTCTGCCCAGTTCCTTAGCCCATATATTCATTGGGTTCTTTGTATTTTTGGTGTAAAGTTTTTTAAGTTCTTTATAAACTTGGGAGATTAGTGTTGTATGAGGTGTGTGCGGAAAAGATTTTCTCCCACTCTGTAGGCTCTCTTTTCACATTATTATTCCCTTTGCTTAGAAAAAGCTTTTTAGTTTGAATCTATCCCATTTATTGATTCTTGCTTTTATTTCTTGCATGACAGGGGTCTTGTTAAGAAAGTCTGGTCCTAAGCCAACATGTTGGAGATTCAGGCCTACTTTTTCTTCTATTTGGTGAATAGTCTCAGGTCTAATTCTTAGATCATTGATCCATTTTGAGTTGAGTTTTGTACAAGGTGAGAGATAGGGGTTTAATTTCATTTTACTGCATGTGGATTTCCAGTTTTGCCAGCACCATTTGTTGAAGAGGCTATCTTTTCTCCATTTAAGTTTTGGCACCTTTGTCTAGGATGAGATAAGTGTACTTATGTGGGTATGTCTCTGTATCTTCTACCCTGTACTATTGGTCTACCTGTCTATTTTGGTGTCAATACCATGCCATTTTTGTTACTATTGCTCTATAGTAGAGTTTAAGATCTGGTGATACCTCCTGCATCACTCTTACTGCTGAAGATTGCTTTGGCTATTCTGGGTCTTTTGTTTATCCAGATGAATTTCATGATTGCTTTCTCTATTTCTATGAGAAATGTCATTGGGATTTTAATTGGAATTGCATTAAATCTGTATAGCACCATTGGAAGTATGGCCATTTTGACAATATTAATTCTGCCTATTGAAGAACATGGGAGATCTTTCCATATTCTAAGCTCTTCTTCAATTTCTTTAATGTTCTGTAGTTTTCATTATAGAGATCTTTCACCTCTTTGGTTAGATTGATTCCCAAGTATATTTTTTTGAGGCTATTGTGAAAGGAGTTGTTTTCCTCATTTCCCTTTCATTGCTTATGAATAAAAATGCTTTAGATTTATGTGTGTTGATTTTATATTTTGCTATTTTGCTGAATTCATTTATGAGTTCTAGAAGTTTTCTGGTAGAGTTTTTTGGATCCTCTAAGTATAGAATATGTCTTCAGCAAATAGTGACAGCTTGAGTTCTTTTCCCATTCATATTCCTTTAATTTATTTGGTCTGTCTAACTGCTCTGGCTAGTATTTCAAGGATGATGTTGAATAGAAGTAGTGAAAGAGGGCATCCCTGTCTTTTCCCGTGTTTTAAAGGGAATGGTTTCAATTTTTCTCCATTAAGAATGATATTAGCCATGGGCTTAGCATAAATAGCCTTTACAATGTTCAGGTATGTTCCTACTATCCCTATTTTTTCTAGTGTTTTGAGGATGAAGGGGTGTTGTATTTTGTCTAATGATTTCTCTGTGTCGATTGAAATAATCATATGATTCTTAACTGTAAGTCTACTGATGTGATGAATTCCATTTATTGATTTCCAGATGTTGTACCAACCTTGCATCCCCAGGATGAACCCCGCTTGATCATGGTGCACTATCTTCTTCATATGTTTTTGTATGCAAATTGCCAGAATTTTGTTAAGGATTTTTATGTCTATATTCATTAGAGATATCAGTCTAAAATTTTCTTTCTTTGATGTGTCTTTTCCTGGTTTGGGTATGAGGGTGATACTAGCTTCATAGAATGAGTTTGGTAGGGTACCCTCCTTTTCTATTTCCTGGAATACTTAGAGAAGTATTAGAATGAGTTCTTTGAATGTCTTGTAGAACTCGGCTGAGAATCTGTCTGGTCTTGGGCTTTTCTTGGATGGTAGGTTTTTAATGGCTTCTTCTATTTCATTGCTTGAAATTGATCTGTTTAAATTGTGTATGTCATCCTGGTTCAGTTTGGGAGGAGCATATGTCTCTAGAAATTTGTCAATGTCTTCAATATTTTCTATTTTGTTGGAGTATAGGTTTTCAAAGTAGCTTCTCATTATGTTATGTATTTCAGTGGTGTCTATTGTGAAATTTCCTTTTTCATCATGAATTTTATTACTTTGCATTTTGTCTCTCCTTCTCTTTGTTAGTGTGGCTAAGGTTTTGTCTATTTTGTTTATTTTTTCAAAGAACCAACTTTTTGTTTTGTCAATTTTTGAATTGTTTCTTTTATTTTCAATTTCATTGATTTCAGCTCCAATTTTAATTATTTCCTGTCTTCTACTGCTTTTGGTGTTGTTCTTTTCTTCTTTTTCTAGGGCTTTTTAGGTCATTTAGTTGTTGACTTTTTATTCTTTTCTTGAATGTGCTCCATGCAATGAATTTTCCCATTAGTACTGCTTTCAAGTGTCCCAGACATTTTGATATGTTGTGTTGTCATTCTCATTTATCTCTATGAATCTTTTTATGTCCTCCGTGATATTTTCTGTTATCTATGCTTCATTCAATAGCACATTATTTAGTCTCCAGGTGTTGGAGTAATTTCTGTTTTTTATTTTGTCATTGATTTCTAATTTCATTCCACTATGATCTGATAGAACACAAGGTAGTATCTCTTTTTTTTGCATTTATTCTGGACTGCTTTGTGTCATAACATATGGTCTATTTAAGAGGAAGATCCATGTGTTGCTGCAAAGAAAGCGTATTTGCTTGTTGATGGATAAAATATTCTATATGTCTGTTAAGTCTAAGTTATTGATTGTGTTATTGAGTTTCATGGTTGATTTGTTTATTTTTGTTTGGAAGATCTATCCAGTGGTGAGAGCAGTGTGTTAAAGTCACCCAGAATTACTGTGTTGCAGTCTATTTGATTCCTGGAATTGAGAAGGATTTGTTTGATGTACATAGATGCACCATTGTTTGGGGCATAATTATTTATGATCATTATGTCTTCCTGATTTATGGTTCCCTTAAGCAATATGAAATGTCCTTCTTTATCCCTTCTGACTAACTTTGGCTTGAAGTCCGCTTTATCCGAAATAAGGACGGAAACTTCTGGTTTTTCACTGAGTCCATTGCATGGTAGGTTTTTTCCCATCCTTTCACCTTTAGTCTGTGGATGTCTTTTCCTATGAGCTGAGTCTCTTGAAGGCAGCATATTGTTGGGTCTTTCTTTTTAATCCAATCTGCCAGTCTGTCTTTTGATTGATGAGTTTAGGCCATTAACATTCAGGCTTATTATTCAGATATGATTTGTATTCCCAGTGATTTGGGCTTATTTTTGGTTTATAACTTGACTTCGTTTCTCCTTTGATTGGTTTTTCCTTTAAGGTAGTTCCTCCCTTTGCTGACCTACATTGCTGTTTTTCATTTCCTGCTCATGGGATATTTTGCGGAGAATATTCTGTAGTGCAGGCTTTCTATTTGTAAATTCTTTTAACCTGTGTTCATCATAGAAGGATTTTATTTCATGTTCAAATCTGAAGGTTAGTTTCGCTGAGTATAGGATTCATGGTTGGCAACCATGTTCTTTCAGAGCTTGAAATATGTCATTCCAGGCCCTTCTAGTTTTTAGGGTCTGGGCTGAGAAATGTGCTGACATCTGTATTGGTTTCCCCCTATATGTAATCTGACACTTTTCTCTCGAAGCCTTCAAAATCCTATCTTTATTTTATATGTTATGCATTTTCATTATAAGGTGCCTTGGTGTTTATCTGTTTTAATTGTGTGCATTTGGTGTTCTGTAAGCCTCTTATAGTTGATTTTCCATTTCATTCTTCAGGCTTGGTAAATTTTCTGATATTATTTCACTGAAGAGTTTGTTTATTCCTTTGCTTTGTATCTCTGTGCCAATAATTCTTAGATTTGGTCTTTTCATGATGTCCCATAGTTCTTGTAGGTTTCATTCATGATTTTTTTACCATCTTCTCTGTTTGGTCACTTTTATTTTCAAGATTAAATATTTTGTCTTCTTTGTCTGAGGTTCTAGTCTGTTGGTGATGCTTTCCATTGATTTTTTTTTAATTTGTTTTATTGTTTCCTTCATTTCAGGGACATCTGTTTGGTTTTTTTGAGAATCTCTATCTCTTTGTTGAAATGATGTTTTCTTCCTGCAGTTGCTCTTTCAACTGTTTATTGGATGATCATTCATTGCCTGCATTTGCTCTATTATCTCATCCTTTGCTTCATGAATCATTTTAATTATGTATATTCTGAACTCCTTTTCTGACATTTCTTCTACCATGCTGTCACTGGAATCTAGTAATATAGAATCTAGGTTTGTTTGGATCATTTTCTTCCCTTGTTTTTTCATGTTGTTCACATAACTTCCCCTCTAGCAGTGCAGATCTGTGGTACTGCAGTTTCCCCCCATAGGCTTATAGTGACCCTATAGGTTTCCAAAACGTCTTCTTTAAGGGGAAGATCAACATTAGCAGCATCCAGTACAGACAATATGCAGCCCTAATCCAAATAGCCCCTATGGAGTCATTAACAATATTGTCATAATAAACAGAATGAGTTCAATTATTATCTACGGTATAACAAATAGATTTGCTATAAGGTCTGCAGTTTCTAATGGAGGACAAAGAGGATGGGGAGGGTTGTAGGATGTAACTGTTAATGGTATAAGAAAAAAGTATATAGAAGTTCTAGATCATAGATAGTGCAAAAGCGTAATTAAAAGAAGTTGGTTGTTAGCATGAGAAAAGGGAGAGAGAGAGACTCAAAGGAAACAGGTAAACAGAAGTAAAATAGAGCAAGAAAAGTAAAGAAATAAAAACAAAAATTTTCAAAAAGGAGGGAAAAATAAGAAAAAAGTCTACACTATAATAATCATATGGTATTCAAACCTCCCAGTCTTCAGGAGCCTGATGCATGAGAGGTACCTGACAATGAGCTTCCAGTCTCCAGCAGACATCTCAGGATGGGATTTGCCCCACCTAAAATGGGAGCTACCACTTCCAGGATAATCCAACATGGTCACTCTGACTTCAAAATGTGTTGGCAATGAGGGAGCTGCAGCTCAGGGTGTGTGTGTGGTCAGCAGGGGTCCTGGAGGCAGGGTGTGGTCAGTCAGGCTGAGGGTCCTGGAGAAAGGGCTCAGTCAGTTTGGTTGGGGGTCCTACAGGTCCTGACTGTTGTCTCAAAATGGCAGCAGTCACATGTAACCAAACCTACAGGTACTATGACAGTGGACTTCCAGGCAACAGCAGGTAGCTGGCGATCCACTGCGGTTGATCTGCGGTTGATCTGCTAGCTACTGGTGGACTATTGGCAGATGGACCTCGGGCAGTGAGTAGGTGAAAGGCAGGTGATGGGCAAGCTAGCACGTGTGAGGCCCCTGGTTTCAATGCCTTGTCCTCATGCATGCACATTCTCATTGAAGAGACGCTTAGAGATCGGTTTTCATCTTTCTTTCCTCATTCTCACCTCTAGTAAATTTTTTTGACAACATTTAAGATAATTTCTTCTGAACTTAGAAAATCAAGCTCTCAGAATATAAATGATAAGGATAGTTTGAAGCTCCAAGTTGTCCTTCAGAATGATTTACTGATATATTGTCAAGGAGAGTATGTAGAAATGATCAATTCTTCGTATTCTGCCCAATACTGTGCTTCAGTTTTAATTCTCTATTAATCTTACAAAGAGAAAAATTCACTTTCAAATTGTACTTGTTATTATTTTCACATATGAAGTAGTATTCCATATTTCTTATGGTTCCCCTAGTCATGCCCTTTGATCATTATAATACAAAAATTCTAAAATGATCCCCAAGAGTCCCAAACCTGGTGTACATGCCCTCCTCTAGAATGTCTAAACCAAAGGTCATGAGATAGTCAGTCAAGCCCATGATTATGTTACATTATAAAAGACTTTGACACAATGTATTGGGAAATGATTCTCCTATTGACTTTGGAAAAGTAATCTGACATGTTATAAGAGAGTCATAGAGCTAGAACCAAAGGGTGATCACAAGAAACAGAAAATAACCCCTTTCTCACCAATTTATAGTCAGCAAGAAAATGTGGAAACTGAGTCCTACAATTACATTCTGCCAATAACTTCCATAAGCTAGTCATAAGACACTGAGCTTCAGGGGAATATCTTCCAGGACTTCAAAAACTAACTTACAAGAAGCTCTGTATCTTCTACCTGGTTCCCTTTCTATACTGTTTTGTGACTATCCATCAAACTCCAGACCTGTAAGCTCTGACAAGATCACGTCACATAGAGACTATGTATAGGCACCTTTCATGACAGATCCAGCTGTCCCAGCATAAATTGCCAGCAATACCAGTGGGTCATCTTGGATATTCCAGGCCCACTGGGCTTCAAGATGACTGACACCCTAATCAATAGGCTATGTAGGGAGAGAAATACTAAACATAGTCCACAGAATGATAAGACATTATAAAGATAGTTCTTGTTTAATACACTAAATTTTATGATTTGTCATGCAAAAACAGATAACAGAAACAGAAATCGACATTTGAAGTGTGCTTTCAAGCATTGAAGAAAGATGCCCATTGGATTTGTTATGTAGCAACAGAAAACAGGAAGACACATTAATGCATTTAATCATCTTAATATCCATATGTAATAACTATTTTACAAATGAAGAAAGGGTATAGTAAGTAATTTTTCCAAGATAACACTGCTAATAAATGATTAGGCCATAATTTAAACTCAGGTAGTTTGACTCCAAAGTCCATATTCCTAATCAATATGCTACTGTGCTGCTTGTGAATGCAAAAAAAAATTATATATTGACAAATCCAGCTACATCTTAAAAGAAAAATATGACATAAAACTAAGTGGGTTTTATTTCAGCAATGCAAGCATGGAACAAGACAAAATCTATCTTTAAAATACTAAAAGACAAAATATTATTTGATCATCTCATGAAATGTGGAAAAGTACTTAGAAACTTACATCCACTATTTCATGGAAAAATATCTTGGCAATTAATATCATAAAGGAACATCGTGAGGTTGAAATACATTGTACACATGAAGCATAAAGTTGAAATAACAACCATTTCAATTAGAAAGTCAGGAAAGAATATCTAAATAAACCTATGATACAGACAAATCTTAGTGCTTAAAAACTGGAAGCATATTCATTAATGTCAGGAAGAATGCCCACTATTACATGATATTATTCTGCAGGTGCCAGCCAATGAAAAACACAAGTAAACAAAATAAGAAACACAAATATTGTAAAAAAAAAAGATAGACACATTCTAAGAGGAAAGACAAACTTAAAATTTTTAATATATGGCCACAAAACACAAACTTTAATAGGTCTCCTGCAAACCACTCATCACCAATTAAAAATGTAGGAGTGAATTTTTCCCCTCATATGCAGAAGTTGGATGGAAAAAAAAGGATTTAAGAAGGACATATGATGAAAATAGAAGGGAGAATAGTAGAATAGAGAAAGGGAATCAAGGGGAAGGGAGGAGGGAGGAAAGGAGATAAACTGTGGAAAGACGTTGATCAAATATGTTGTACACATGAATATATCACAATGAATAATTAAAATTATAAATATAATGCATCAATAAAAATAAATATAAGGAATAACAGTAGAATAGAGGAAGGGGATCAGGGGAAGGAGGAAGGGAGAGGAAGAGGAAGTGCTGGGGAATTAAATGAAGCAAATTATGTTATATATATACAAATATGTACAATAAACCATACTATTATTTTTTCTGTTCATTTCTTTCCTCTTTTTTGATTCTTTTTAGTCATACATAACATTACGATTCATTTTGACAAAATTATAAAACAGTGGAATATAATTTGTTTTAATTCAGATCCCAGCACTCCATCTTTCCCTCCATCCCCTCCTCCCTACCCCTGTTCCCTTCCCTCTGCTTTGCTGCCTTTCTTCTATTTACTTATTATTTTTACTTAGTGTTTTGTGGGTGTACAAGATGGTGAGATTTACTGTGGTGCATTTATATATGTATATAGGAAATATAGTTCACATTCATTCCATTGATCTTTCCTTATTCCATCCCTTCTCCCTCCTTCCTCCCCTTCAATCTCCTTCCTCTACTCTATTTTTCTTCTATTTTTTTCTCCCTCCCCCTTATTTTGGATTAGTTTTTGCATATCAGAGAAGACATTCAACCTTTGACTTTTGGGGACCAGTTTATTTCACTTAGCATGATAGTCTCCAGTTCTATCCATTTACCAGAAAATCTCATGATTTCATTCTTTGTTATGGTCCAGTAATACCCCATAGTGTGTGTGTGTGTGTGTGTGTGTGTGTGTGTGTGTGTGTGTATGTATGCATAGCAAATCATGTGTGTGTGTATATATGTGTATACATATATATAATATATACATATATACACATATATAACATATATCACATTTTGTAATATTATATATTATATACAATATACATATGTACACACACACACACTCACTCCACATTATTTTTATCTATTCATCTGTTGAAGGGCACTTAGCTTGGTCCCATAGATTGGCTATTGTGAACTGCATTGCTATAAACATTGATGTAGGTGCAAATAATATACTTGGGAATCAATCTAACAAAAAAGGTGAAGGAGTTGTGACCAGGTAGTTTATTGGCTTGGGAGTCTGAGCCAGGTGGATTGAAAGTTTAAAGTCAACCTCAACAATTTAACAAGGCACTGAGCAACTCAGCAAGATGCTATCTCTAAATAAAATATGAAAAATTGCCTGAAATGTGACTCAATGTTTAGGTGCCCCTGGGTTCAATCCCTGGTCCAAAAAAATAATAATAATGAAGGACCTCTATAATAAAAACTATAGAATATTGAAGAAATAAATTGAAGAAGACATCAGAAGATGGAAAGACCTCCCATGTTCTTGGATAGGCAGAACTAATATTGTCAAAATGGTCATACCACTAAAAGCACTATGCAGATTCAATGCAATTCCCATCAAAATTCCAAAGACTTTCTTCACAGAACAAGAAAAACCATAATATTGTATGTAATAATAATGCACTGATAAAAACATAATAAAATAATTTGTCTTCAAAATAAAATAAATATGTAAGAGTTAGGTGACTATAGTTTAAAGTAATCTATTATATATTTTATAAGTAACTAAGATAAAGGATCATGAAGGCACCAAACAAAAATATTGATGAGATGGAAATGTCAATTGTGCTGATTTGATTAGTATATATTGTATACATGTGTTGAAGTATCAGGTTCACACTGTACTTCCTAAATATATAAAATTATCACATCTTACTAAAAATATTTTTAATGTTTAAGGAGCAGAAAATGTTAACTTCCTTAATTTGATCACTACACACTTTATATATGTGAATTATGAGACATGACCCTGTGAATTTATGAAGAAAAGAAATATATAATAGCAATATATTACAATCAATAATAACATAAAATATGTATAGAAGTAAAGCATAACAAGAAATAAGCATGACTCTAAGGAGAAAACTAAAATTTTACTGATAGGGTATAACATGACTTATCATGTCAATGAATTAAAATTAAATGTTTTATTGTTTCAAACCATTTTGCCAAATATATTTGGTCTAATAGCTCTGAAATTTTTAAGTTTGTTATTTGGACAATGGATGGGGGTGAGTACTAGGGATTGAACCAGGAGTGCTTTAACACTGAGATACAACCCCAGCATGTTTAATTTTTTTTTTATTTTGAGATAGGGTCTCCTCAATCTGCTTAGGATCTTGCTAAATTGCGAAGGTTTGTGTTGAACTTGTAATCCTATGGCCTCTGCCTCCTAAGTCACCGGGGTTACACAAGTTCCCTCTCAAGCTGCCAATATTTGCACAATTATAAATGCTCAGTGGGTGCTGGAAAAGACATTTAGTCTCTGTTTAATGGGTAAAATACTCAATACAAGCGAGGCACAGTGGCACCCTCCTGTAATCCCAGCAGCTCAGGAGGTTGAGGCAGGACGATTGTGAGTACAAAGCCAGCCTCAGCAATTTAGCGATGCCCTAAGCAACTCAGTGATACCCTGTCTCTAAATAAAATATTAAAAAGGACTGGGAAAATGTCTCAGTGTTAAGAACCGTTGGGTTCAATCCCTGGTACCAAAATAAACAAACAAAAACTCAATGTATTTATTTAAATTTCCTTAGTACTTATGTTTTTCAAAGGCCTTATATCTTTGAATTACCTATTTGACTTGTGAAAAACCAAGTTATATTAAAAATTTCACACTATGATTTTTGTTTTGGAAAATTTATTTCTGCAGAAATTTTGTCATATATTCAAATGCATTGCAAATTAGCCCATAAACATTCCCAATTTTTATAAATTTATCAACTAGTAGGAAAATCTATCCAAATGCCTCTACACTATTCAGTAATATACTATGCAACAGCTAATAAAAAGGAAAATAAAACTGTTTATGTACTTATAAGGAAAAAGTTTCAAGACATAACATTAAGATAAAAACAAGGTACAGAATATTATAGATACTATTTATAAATAAATATATACTTTGCATTTGTGTAAATTTATAGAATGTTTTTGAAAAGATACATACAATCTGGCAACAGTTGTTGACTCAGAAAAGGCAAGCTAAATTGTTGGAATCAGAAGAAAGAAGCAGAATTACTTTTAATTATCATTTGGTAGTAATTGTTTTTTACTCTCTTCATGGTTTGACAGATCAAAGAGAATAATAACTTGTTTAAAAAGTTTAAAGTCAAATCATATCTTTATAAATCAGCAAAAGAAAGGAAAGAACCCAAATAGGAAAAAATATTGACAAAGAACATGAATTGGCAATGCACTAAAAAAAAAACTATGTTTAATTAACGTGAGAAAATAGTTAACCTCACCTGTGGTCAGGAAAACACAAATGAAAGCAATAAGTTCCCATCCCCCTGCATTAGATAAAATCCAATATATCACTATTTCAAGTAATATATGTAGGGAAATGCAAACCTTCATACATTGCTGGTTGAGACATAAATTAGTATAGCCATTTTGGAAATCAATTTGACTGTAACAGGAAACATTTTTTAAGTCAACATATCCTAGGATTCAGCAACTATAATTTTTCATTCTTTATCAAAACTCTTGTGGAATGTTTATTGCAAAAATATTTGTAATATAAAACATTTGGAAACAACCTAAATCTTTATATATATGATATTATGGAATTATGGTAGAAAAAGAAACGTATCGTATGATAGAAATCTCATATAACCAGACAATGAAAAATATATTAATATCAATAGATCTCAATAACATGATATCAAATGATATCACTTGCATACATTTCTAGAGCACACACAAAACACTATATATTTTTCATTAATACATGTATATGAATATATATGAAAGTAAAAATAAAAGCAAGACAACATACATACTAAATTAATTATTGTAGCTGCTTCTTGGGAGACAAGGGGCAAATGAGAATAAGGATACAGAGAAAGGGAACTTTTAACTTTACCCATAATAATGTATTTTAAGTAATTTTTAATTAAAAAAACTTACAGCAAATATAATGAAATATTAATTGTCTATTCTGAATAATTGAAACAGATGATTATTCTATTTTTCATGTACTTTTAAAATTTTTCCATAAGCTTAATTTTCCCAAAAAGCTAACAAATCCAAAAAACAAAAATGTCTTTTAAAAATACTGAAACAAAGTATTAAATTAAGGTCTATCTTACTCAAACTCTCTCTCTCTCTCTCTCTCTCTCTCTCTCTCTCTCTCTCTCTCTCTCTCTCTCTCTCGATGACTTTCTTCCTCCCTGTGACAGGCCCAACAAGTGCAGTCCTCAAGAGTACACGACACCCAAGGAAGATAAGAGATCAGCAACAAGTGAATATCCAAATAATAAATGGAATCCAAATAATCAGTTTACTTCAAAAGGTCCAATGGTTAGTAATGGAGGACCTACTGGGCCTATGAAATACAATGATGGAGAGACCTGCAATAGGATTTACTCACATCCAGGCATCATCATCACAGGCATCAGGGAATCACTGATGACAGTGGGTGTGGGGATCAGGGAGGCTGTTAGGAGACAGGCTGGGATCTGAAGAGCTGGGCTCTCAATCTGTGACACTTTCCAAATTATAGTGAACACATTTCACTTTTCACAACTTCAAGTCAGTCACTAAAAATAAAATGGATGTCTGTTCACATCTGCCAACAATTAGAGAAATTATTGGCTTTGACTATCCTTTTGCCTCGATGAGAAAAGATGTTGGCTGGGACCCTGAAACTCTGATTCTTCACCAGCTGCAGATGATCATGCTAAGTCCTCAAAGAACATACTGCTCGGCAGACAGACAGACCATCAGGCCAACACACACATTTTATTCCATGTCATTGGTCTATACTCAAATTATTGTGTTGATTATTTGCCCCAGAAAAAGACTGCATCAGGTAGGGAATGTCAGGGGACCAGAGCAGTCTGCCTTATGGCCTGTTCTCACAAGTGTTCCTCAGAACCTTACAGAGATTGGAATCATCTGGATCTTATTGCTCTAATTTCAAGAGGGGACCCTAAAAACCAAACCAAAGACCTTGTGTTCAAATCATATGGCCTTGAATTCCTAAAAATAGTGACCTTGTTTTATTTCATAGAGGACTCCACTTTATTCTTTTCTCTTTGGTGAAAAAGGGAGTTTGAGAAACCTTAGACTTCCTCTAAGGGTTACAGAATAACCTGCTATTCTTTTACATAACGGTGAGCTCCTATAGGATAGGGAACTTGAAGCCTACTCCGTTTGAGTATGTGAGTGATCTTTTGGATTGTATTTTACTTTATTTTTTTATAAAATTACATGAGAAACAGAAACAAGGGAATCCATATTTCCAGATCACATATATTGTTCCAAAATCTCCAGAAAAACAGTGTTCTGAGAATGAGCTAAAAGCATTCCAGATGATATGAGGCAGAAAAATACATACGAGAGTAGTGGCGGTAGGCATCTCCTTCCTCCCTGGAAATGCCTACCAAAAACCCAAGACAGTGAGTTTCACTGTAAATTCAATAGGCATCAGGATCCAAAAGAACTCAAAGGGGTAAAACACCACATAAATGGGGAAAGCAGGAGGATTCTATCAGACCCTGATCATTCTTGGAATCAACTGGAGTTCAGGTTTCTTTCTACAGAAGTAATAATTGGATCTTCCCAACTACAGAAGAGGGTTAAAAGGAGCTGTGCCAAATTGTGGCCTACCAACTAAGTGATAGAAACTCACTTGTCTCCAGGAGTTTGGACTAGCATGTGAGGGTTTAAGAAACTGACTACACAGCCCTAGCCAGCCAGTGTGTAATAAAAGTTTAGATAGAAAAAAATCAACATAAATCAGCACTTTCCAGTTAGAAAATATTATGGAAAAAAGATAATATTTATAATGTTAACCAAAACTAAAAAACTATCTAGGAATAAACTTAACAATACGTGTATAATACTAATATGGAACAAAACCCTATAAAACATCACTTAAGGATATTTTAAAACTCTGAATAAGTGGAGAGATATGTCATTGACATGGACAGAATGACTCAGTATTAATGTGATGACCATTCTCTCCAAATTGCTCTATAAATTTCAAAGGACCTCAATAAATCTAATATGTTTTATTTAAACAGAAATTAACAAGCTCATTTTTAAATGTATTTGGAAGAGAAAATGCAAAAATATAGCCAAGGTATTTTTGGAAATAAAAATGACAACAAAAGATTTGCTCTATAAGATATCAAGACATGCTATCAAGCTATAATTATTGGAATTACATAACTGGCAAAATTTTTTGAGGTACCAATGGACAGAGTAGAGAAGAGATCAGAAGTGGAATTTAAATATACAGATAGAGATATAGATGTGAGTTGATACATGATAAGGCTGATATTTCACATTAGCTGAAAAGGATGACTGAACTTAATATATGGATTGAGAATAATTGGTTATAGTTTTAGCAAAATGATAAAGTTTGACCTAATCTGACATTACTTGAAAAAGTAGATTCCATATTTATTTAAAAGTTTGATGTAAAAAATAATTTTACAAGATTTTTATAAGTAAATACTTAAAGTTTTGAAGTAGGAAAGCTCTTCTCTATACAAAACAATGTGAAAGTATAAAAGAAGAGATTTATGAATTTGACAACCTTAAAACAGAAAGGTTTTTAAAGCAAAAAAAAAAAAAAGAAAGAAAGAAAGAAAAGAAAAGGACAGATTTGGAGAAAATGTTTTCAAAAAATTAATGTTTGGACTAAAACCAAACCAAAATGAAAAAGAGAAACAATCCAAATGGAAAGTAAACAAAAAGATAAGAAATTCACAGAATAGGGAATTCAAATGGTCAATAAACATAGAAAATGATGTTCAACTGTCCCTTAGAATCTTGGCAATTTCCATTTAATAAAAATGGGAAGTTTTCTCCCTTGAAACAGCAAAATTTTTAAATGCTAATAATATCCATATTGGTGAAGCCATGGGGAAAAAAATCTCTCATAAAATGCTGATGAAAATATAAATTGGTAAAAACATTTCTGGAAGTCCATTTGGTGGTGTCTGTCAAAATTTAAAGTGTATCACTGAAGTAATTCTACTAGTAAATGACAGGTATTTTCACACATACATAAATAAATATGTATAATGATGTTGCATGCACTATTGTTCATAATAGAGAAAACTGGAAAAACCATAAGAAATGGCAAAATAAACCATGGCATATCTATTATATGGAATATCATGCAGAAGTTTAAAATGAGGACATACTAATTTGAAAACATTGAAAAATCATATATCTATTATATATATGTGCGTGTGTGTGTGTGTATATATATATATATATATATATATATATATATATTTGTATGTGTCATTTCAGATACCCAGAGAAGCAAATGCCAAGACAGGATATTCAGGATCAAGAAAATCATTGAAGCAAACATCATGTAGGTTAAAGGGGGAAAAAGCAGTAGTTAGGGGCAGCCTTCAGACTGCATGCATGTCTGACAGTTGTAAATGGTGACAAAAATCTGATAATATCTTGACCAGTCCAATGTTTCATCCTTGAGCAACATTTGCCTGTTCAAGAAATCACATACTGAGCAGAACTGGCTGACCTCTAGTACTCCCACTATGCTCAATATTTAGTTCAAAGCAGCCTGGAGGAAGCATGAGTTGAGACCCCATGATGCATTGGATCCAAGGATATTACAACTGAGGTTGTCAGTCACCTAACCTTCCTGCAGCAAGTTCTCTTAAATGGATATCTGAATGACACATCTCCCTGTCTGGCACATACATAGACACATATAGTCTGTAAATTAATGGAACATATCTGGAAGGACAATGATATCTAATATATACTGATAAACTGTAGTGCATCCATATAATGGAATAATAAGTAGAAACAAAAGGGAATGTACAATTGATACATGAACCTTAGATGGAACTCAAGAAAAATGCATAGAGTGAAAGAAGCTAGTATCAAAAAAATCAATTTTGTGGGACTGGGGCTGGAACTCAGTAGTACTTGCCTCAGCACCACATAAAAATAAACAAATAAAATAAAGGCATTGTGTCCATCTACAAACTAAAATATGATTTTGTATCATTAAATGCATTTAAAGTTCTCTAAATGGCAAGATTATAGTGAAGAGGAACAGATCAGTAGTTACCAGAGATTGAAGCAAAGGGAAAAGATGACTATAAAAGGGGATAGCATGATGGAGGATCTTAAAAATGATAGAAAGTTTCTGTGTTCGCATTATGGTGATAATAACATGAATCGATACATGTGGAAAAATCCATTGTATTTTTTTTAGTTGTAAATGAAATTTATTGTAGTTTAAACACACACACACACACACACAGAGGGAGAGAGAGAAAACATCAGTGAAATCAAGATAAGATCTGTAAAGTAAACAGTACTGTGGCAATGTATGTTCTTGATCTTGACATTATACTATGGTTAAATAAGAGGAATAGTGTTTACTACAGGCTGGGAAGAGGGGGAGGGAAATGGAGGAAGGTTGTTAGTGAGTACTAAAATATAGTTACATAGGAAGAATAAGTTCCCATTTCCCACAGTACAGTAGGGTGACTATGGTTTACAACTTACTATGTATTTTATGAAGAACCAGGGAGAAGTTTGAAGGTTCCACAAAGAAGTGATGAAGATATAGAAATGCTAATTATCTTGATTTGATCATTATACATTGCATATATGTATTAACTTATCACACTGTATCTCATTCATATGTAGAATTATCATATGTCACTTGGAAAAAAACTTTAAAATATGGTATCAATACCATCAGTGATATATTAGTGATCATTTCGCAACTTCAATGTGCATATAAAATTGTTTTAAAAAATCTAGTTTTCCACAGTAGTTCTACTAATCTACATTTCTACCAGTAGTAAATAAGAGTTTCAGTTCTTCTATATCTTCACCAGCACTTGATATGCTCAATCTTTTAATTTTAGTCATTTTAATGGTTAACATGTAATTATGATTTTGATTTGCATTTCCTTGATGGTTAGTTATGAAGAACTTCATTTCATGTGCTTACTATCCTTTCATGTGTTCATCTCTCTATCTCCATCTCCCTCTCCTTTTCCCTCTCCCTTGTTCTCTCTCTGGATATCTCTTCAAATGCTTAATCCATTGTATATTTGTTTCTTAATTTCTTTTTAAAGAGTTGTAAGAGCTATTTATATATCCTGAATAAAAGTCACATATAACAAAAAGAACAAATTAAAAAATAAAGTTAGTAGTGGTCAGTAGTAAGATATTAAAAAATCATTTGCTACATGTGTATATTTTTATTATAGTTTCCAAACTGTTGGCTTGTCTTTCTATTTTTCCTAACAATGTCTTTCGAAAACAGAATCAGAGATTTTTAATTTTGATGAAGTTTAATTATCAAATTTTTCTTCTATGCATCAGGTGTTTGGTTCTGTATCTAAGAAATTTTGCCTACTCCAGAGAATTTGTCCTATGTTTTCTTTCAGAATAGTTACAATATTAGTGATTACATGTAAGTCTATGATACATTTCAAGATAATTTTTATGTTCAGTGTGAAATAAAGATTGAGGTTCATTTCTTTCATACAAATGTCCAGTTGTTCTAGAACGACAGAATCATTTGCTGCAAATACTTTACTTTGCCAAATTGTTTTGGTATCTGCATCAAACAACAACAATATAAACAAATTGAATATCTACATGTGTTTTGCTTAGCTATCTATTGTTTCTTTGTTCTATACATCAACATTTTCACCACTAACACATTATCTTAATTATTGTAGTTTTTAATTTTTTTGTTGATGAACCTTTATTTTATTCATTTATTTATATGCAGTGCTGAGAATCAAACCCAGTGCCTCCCACATGCTAGGCATGTGCTCTACCACTGAGCCTCAACCCCAGCCCTAATAATTGTATTTTTAAAGGATGCCTTGAAATCAGGTAATGAAAGTTCTCCAATTTTAAAATTTACTTTGACTATTCTAGGTTAATTGTGTTACCATAAAAAATTTAGAATCAACTTGCTAATTTCTTTTTAAAAATCTGCTAGAATTCCTATTTGAATTATATTGAATATATACAAAAATTTGGCAAGAATTATATTAATAATATTGACATTTCAATTCATAAGCATAGCATAGCTCTCCATGTACTTCACTTGTTACTCTTAGCAATATTCTGTAGTATTAGGAAGTGGTCATGCACAGCTGTTAAATTTTTCCTAAGTTGGTTTGTGCCATTTTAAAGTGTTTATTTTTTTGATGGAGGTTTTCAAAATTTCTTCTTTTTAGTTATATGCAACAGTAGAATATATTTTGACATATCATACAAACATGGAATATTAACATTCTTGCTGTAGATGATGTGGAGTTACATTGATCCTGTATTCATATATGAACATATGAAAGTTATGTCTGATTCATTTTACTGTCTTTCCTTTTCCCATGCCCTCTCTATTACCCCAATCCACCCTGTCAATTTCAGTGAATTTCCTCCTCCCACCCACCTATTGTAATCAGCATCCACATATCAGAGAGAACATTTGACCCTTTGGTTTTCTGAGGATTGTCTTATTTCACATATCATGATAGTCTCCAGTTCCATTCATTCACCAATGTTATAATTTTATTCTTCTTTATGGCTGAGTAATATTCCATTGTTTATATGTACCATATTTTCTTTATCCATTCACCTGTTGGCGGGAACATAGAATGGTTCCTTAGCTTAGCTATTGTGAATTGAGATGCTATAAACATTGATGTGGCCACATCACTATAATATGCTGATGTTAAGTCCTTTGGGCATATATCAAGGAGTGGGATAATTATGTCAAATGGTGGTTCCAGTCCAGTTTTTCTGAGGAATCACTATACTGCTTTCTGGAGCAGCTGCACCACTTTGCAGTTCCACCAGCAATGTATAAGTGTACCTTTTCCCCCACATCCACACTAACACATTGTTGCTTGTGTTCTTCATAATTGCCATTCTGACTTGAGTGAGATAATATATCAGTATAGTTTTAAATTGCATTTCTCTAATTGCTAGTGATGTTGAACATTTTTTCATATATTTGATGACTAATTGTATTTCTTCTTCTGTGAAGTGTCTTCATTTCACTTGTCCATTTATTGATTGGGTTATTTGTTTTTTGGTATTAAGTTTTTGAGTTCTTTGTATATCTTGAAATGAATAGGGAAGGTCTCTTTAATGAGAAAAAGGACTCTCTCAGGTGTATTTTGAGGGAATTATGAGGTGAGCACTTAGGCTATCAGAAATGTTTAGCAAGGGCTTTCAAAGCAGGGTAGTGGGTACACCCTGAGGTCTGTATGAACTTCCATCTGATTTGTGTAGAGAATGCTATTGGATAAGTAGAGAGGGCTTTCCTTTATATGTCTGTGGGTCCTCTGAGGTATGTAGGGAGAGCTCTCTAGGGTTTGCAGTTAGCTACCTCTCACTGATGAAGAGAGGGCACATTTAAGTGTGCAACAATGTTCAACGACATGTGTCAGAGGATTTTGTGATGTGTATTTGAGGGGCACAAGAGGACTATTGTGAGGGCCCACTTATGCTCATAAGGACAGTGCTCTGTAAATTGTCAGAAATTATGAATGAGGTTTCCTCTGAAGTCTTTTTGAGGTGAGTATTGGAAATCTGTGAGATAAGTATGAAGGACAAACTGAAGTTGAAGTGAGGGTCCTATGAGTTTAGGGTTAAGGGTCAGGTTATGTGAAATGGTCAGTGTCAGGATCAGGGTGGAATTTATGTGATATCAATGGAGGAATTAGAACTAGCATTAGTATTAGGGTGAGGGGCAGGGACAGGAACACCATTTACAGTATATAAGGAAGTCCTATGTGGTGAGTAAAAAGTTCTCTCTGAGGTGTGCTTTCAGGGCTTTCTGAGGCAAGCAGAAAGGCTCTCAGATGGGTTTCAGTACTTGCAAAGCAGTATAGTTAATAGAGGACACAAAACAGCATGGCTGGTACTCACTGAGGTATTTATGGACATTTTTTGAGATGTGTATTTACTGCATTTGAAATGAGTAGGGAGGTATTTCTTTGATGCCTACATTGAGTGCTCTGAGAAGACTACAATGGCCTTCTACAGGTTATAGGATGGCATTATGGGGTTTGTAAGTGCAATGATGTAAGTAAGAGTGCTCAGATGTGTGAGTAAGTATGATTATTTGAGGTATATACGGAAGGCCACACCTGTGAGATAAAGGACACTTCAACATGTGTATTGAGAGTTCTCTGAGGTGAGTACATAGGCACTCTGAGGCTTTTAGAGAAGGCTTGCATATAATTATTGTATGCACTCAGAAGTCTGTACAAACTTCAGAGTTGTATAGAGAATATTATTGAGAAGTAGTGAGGACTTTCCTCTATGTGTCAGGAAGGCACACTATGGTATGATTTTTATTCCCTATCATATTGGTTAATTTGTGAGTTTTAATTTGAATTAGTTTCTCCTTTGATTGACTATTCATCTAGTATAGTTCCTCCCTTTGCTCGTTTTCACATTTAATATTTTTTTTCATTTCTTCTTCATGAAACATGTTGTTTTCAAGAGCAGTCTTTTTAATTGTGAATTTTTTAAAATTTTGTTTACCATAGGAGATTTTTATTTCATTATGAATCCTAAAGCTTAACTTTGCAGGATATAGTATTCCAAGACCTCCTAACTTTGAGGTTCTCAGTTGAAAAAATCAGCTGATATCAGGATTGGTTTCCTTCTAAACATGATATGTCATTTTTCTGTCAGCTTTTAAAATTTCTATCCTTATTATGTATGTTAGGCATTTTCATAATAATGTACCTTGGTGTGTGACTGTTGTAATTTTATTATATTGGGAGTCCTGTAAGCCTGATTTTCCATATCATTATTTTCAGGAAATTTTCTGATATTATTTCATTGAAAAGTTTGTTTATTCCTTTGATTTGTATCTCAAAATCTTCATCTATCCCCAGAAATCTTAAATCTGGACTTTTCAGGTTGTCCCATATTTCTTGGAAGTTCTGTTCATGGTCTGTTAACATCTTTTCTCTGTAGTCAACTTTATTTTCAAGAATATATATTTTGTATTCATTACCTGAAACTCTATCTTCCAAGTGGTCTAGACTGTTTGTGATACCTTCCATTGAATTTTTAATTTGGTTTATTTATTCCTTCATTTTGAGGATTTCTGCTTGATTTTCAGAATGTCTACCTCGTTATTGGAGCAATCTTTCACTTCCTGTATTTTCTCTCTGATATCACTCCTTACATTGTCCTTTACCTTTCAGATTAGTTTAACTATGTATATTCTAAATTCCTTGTCTGACATTTCTTCCAATGTGATAGATTCTTTTATTGTGATATCTTGGGTTCTGGGTTGTGATTTGTTTCCTTGCTTATTTTTAAATTTTTTTAGTTGTACATTGACACAATGCCTTTTTTTATTTGAGTGTGGTACAGAGGATTCAATCCAGTGCCTCACACATGCTAGGCAAGTGTTCTTTCACTGAGTCACAACTCTAGCCCAGTTCCCTTGTTTTTCATGTTGTTTGTGTGTGTCTACCTATCTACCAGTATGGATCTGAGGCAGAAGAGTTTCTAACCTGTAGACTTAGAGTGTGCCTGAAAGTTTCCAGTACCTCACCATTTAAGGGGAGACAAACAATAGTGACCAATGCAAAAAATATACAGCATTAAACAGAATAGTTCCTGCAATGACATCTACAATGTTGTCACAATAAACAGAAATTATATGATCAGTTATTACCTACAATAAAAACAGTGAGTTTGAAAATGGTTTACAATTTTGAATGGTGGGCAGGAAGAGAACGAAAGGGATGTAGAATATGATGATTATTAGTGAGGAGAAGGGAGGATAGAAGTAAAAAATTAAGGAAGAGTGAAAAACAGAACAATAGAGATTAGCTGTTAGCAGAAGAAAAAAGAGATTCAAGGGAAACATAAGTAAGAGAAAATATATGTAAAGTACAAATTTTAAAAATAAAAAATAAAAGAATATAAAAAACTGAAGTATACTAATCACACTTCCTACTCCTCAAAAAATTGATTTATGAAAAATAATTGGTTTCAAAAATGCTAGAAATGAAAAAAGCAAAAAAATATGAATATGTATAAATGTCCATTAACCATTGAAGTCACAATTAAGCAGAGAAAACAAAAAAGGGGAGGGGGAAGATCTCAATGAAAAGTTCAAAAGATTCTCAGCTTACCTTCTCATCAGTTAGGTGTGGTTGTCTGGAGTATGAAGCTTACTCCACCCTTAGGGTGGGGTTGCTAGAGCAAGACACGCAATTCTGTAGGCAGAATTTCCTAGAGAGGGTTTAGACTTAGGTAGGCTCCAGGCTCTTCACTGGATGCCAACTGGTCTGGAGATTCTAAATCAGCCCACGTCCAGAGCCCAGAAAATTGCTGGTCCATGCTGAAAGACTTCACCCCAGGGATCTCCCTGTGTTACTCTCATGTGGTGGAGGGGCCAATTCCTAGTCCACTATGTCACCTGCAGACCCCAAGTTTCCTGGTCTTGGGTTCAGTCTCCAAATTCAGTCACTCTCACCCCTGTCATTTTGAATTCCCTGTGAGGCATGTCTCTCCCAGCCAGTCCTGAAAGCATTCAGATTAGATGGGAAGGATATACATAAAGGTGGAATTTGCTACGGTATATTCCTCTGCATACATAACAATTTGATAATTTTCATTCCTCCATTTTTCCATTTTCCCATCCTACCTCCCTCCCCCTCATTCCTCTTCCTCTACTCCACTGATCTAACTTCTATTTTCATGGGATTTCTGCCAATTTATTTTATTTTATTATTTCTTTCTAGCTTCCACATATTAGAGAAAATGTTAGATCCTTGAATTTCTGGGGCTGGTTTACTTAATTTTGCATGGTGTTCGGCAGTTCCATCTATGTACCAAAAATGTCATAATTCCATTCTTCTTTATGACTGAGTAAAATTCAATGATATATATCACATTTTCTTTATCCATTCATCTGTCAATGGACACTTCAGTTGATTCTGTATCTTGGCTATTATGGACAGAGCTGCAGTAAATATGAGCATGTAGATATCTCATCAATATACTGATTTCATTTTCTCTGGATATGTACCCAGGGGTGGGAAGGCTATATCATACAGTAGCTCTACTTTTTAGTTTTAAAGGAACCTTCATACTGTTTTCCATAATGTTTATACTAATTTATCTATTGGGTCTTTAGTTATTTTATTTGCATTATTCTTTTAGTGGTTGTTGTAAGAACTACGTGAAGCATAATTAACAATTCACCAATGAGTTCTGCATCACATAAAATAGAAAATTTGCAACCATATATCTCCATCACCCCACTGTAATCCCTAATTCATTAAGACATATTTAATACATATAAATCATATATTATATTTACATACATTGTAAACCTAAAACAATATTACACTGAACACACAAACCTTAGCAAGGTGTGTTTTACAAATATTAAAAGGAGTAAACCATTTTTATACTTACTCAGATATTTATATTTGTAATGCTCTTCATATAATACCGAAGATATGAATTTTCCTCTGGAAACATTCTCCTACAACCTGAGGAATTCAATCTAACATTTTCTGTAGTATGAGTGTACAGGCAATGAATTACTTTAACATTCACTTTCATGAAAATGTCTTTATTTCACCCCCATTTCTTAAGGTTATTTTTACTGGATATAGAACTTTAAATTGACAGATTTTCCTCTCTCAGTGCTTTAAAGATGCTCTTCCACCCTCTTCTGGATGCCATGGATTCTGATGAAACTGTTATGCTGATTTGAATTGCTCCCTCCATATATAAGGTATCATTTTACACTAACTGCTTTCAAGATTACTTTTCAACTTTGGTCTACAGCAATTCAATTATGACATATTCAGGCATGGATTTATTCATAATTGTCCTCTTTGAGATGAATGAATCTGTATTTTAATGTCTTTTACAATTTTTTTGCAGTATTGGGAATGGAACTCAGGGCCTCATACATGCTATGCAAGGGCACTGCACTGCACTATCACTAAGCTACACCCCAAGATCTTTATTTTTTAGTTTTTCCAAATTTTTATCAGTGTATTATAGTTATACATATTGATGGGATTTGTTACATATTCTCACATGTACACAATATAACAATATCATTTGGCCAATATTACTCTCCAGCATTTCTCCCTCCATTACTGCCTCCTACCACTTGGTCCCTTTCTTCTACTGATCTCCCTTTGATTTTTAGGAGATCCACCCCCACCTTTGTTTTCCTTTTCCCTCTCTAGCTTCCTTATATGACAGAAAACACAGGACCCTTAACTTCCAAGTTTCACTCATTCTGAGCTCTTTTTAAAACTTTCTTATGAGACATGGTCTCTTCTCACTTCTAGCCTCAAATTTGCAATCCTCTTGCCTAAGCCTCCTGAGTAGCTGAGATTATAGGTGGGCACCACAATGCCTGGCTGTTTTCAGCAATTGTTTATCAAATAAATTTTTCTGTGTGGGGGGGGGTACCACTTTCTCTATTTTTCATCTAGGACTCTCAGTAGATAGTAGATACATAAAAAATATTTTGTTGTGCCTCAGGTTCTAGAGGTTCTCTTTTTGTTTTTTTTTTTCCCAATGTATATTGTATATTATCCCTGTTTTTTAGACTGAATGTTTATCATTGCTCATTCATCAAGTTTGCTCAGACCTTATTACATCATCTCCATTTTACTATTTTAGTGCTGCCATAAGAGAATACCTGAGACTGAACAATTTATAAACAACAAAACTTATTTTTTGCAGTTTAGAGGCTGGAAAGTACAAGATCAAGGTGGGAGCATCTGCTGTGCCTTCACATGGCAGAAGGCAGAAAGAAGAACACCCATTTCAGCAAGTTCTTTTTATGGTAGCATTAATCCTTTCACAAAGGTAGAATTTTCATGACCTTAATAACTCCAACTGGTATCCACCTCCCAACATTTTCATTAGGGTTTAGGTTTCTAATACAAGAGTTGTGGGAAAACCTCTAAACAATAGCATTGCACCACTGGTCCCCCAAATTTGTAGACTTCTCACATGTCATTCCATCCTAATAGTCCCAGATATTATAAATCGTTCCAGCATCAACTTCAATATCTAAATACAGAGTCTTATCTAAATCAGATATGGGTGAGACTTAAGGCACAATTAATCCTGAGGCAAATTTCCCTCCCTCTTTGAGCTTGTGAAATCAAACTACTTATGTGCTTTCAAAATAGAATGATGTGACAGGCACAGGACAGACATTTCCATCCCAAAAGAGAGCTACTAGTTGGAAAGAGTAAAATGGTAATGGGTTCTAAATAGGTCCAAAACCCAACAGTTTGGGATTTAACGTGGGAACAACATTAAATCTTTATGCTTGAGAATAATCTTCTTTGACTTCACATCTTATATTCTAGACACAACTGGTGAGGGTAGAACCCTGCACAGTTTCGTTGGGTACAGCTCACACTTTATGCTATTTAATTATTTTTATTGGTTCTTTTTAGTTATACAAAACATTAGGTTTCATTTTGACATAATTATTAAAGCATGGAATATAATTTGTCCTAATTCAATCCCCAGTACTTCCCCTTTACCTCCTCTCCTTCCTCTCCGTTTCCTTCCCCCTATTCTACTGATTTTTCTTCAGCTGATATTACTAGGACTATTGGGATGGAATGACATGTGAGAAGTATACAAATTGCTTTTAAATTGCTTGTCCAAGTCTTTTCCAGGCTGTGCTACACAGTGGTAGCTCTACAGTTGTGAGGAAGCTGTGTTCCCATGACTTCACTATTAAGCACCTATTAAGGTACTCTCAGGGTGGTCCTGCTCCTATGTTCTTCTAGGCATTGTCCTCATGGAGACTCTGGTGGCTCCTATCCAACCACTCCACTAGACATCTCTGTGGTAAGGGCTTTATCTGTTGGCTCTGCCCCAGCATCAGATCTCTTCCTGGGTGCTGAGGCTCTCTGAAGCATCCTTTTAATATGGCTTGAAGCAGCCATGCCTCCATACCTCGTGCATTCTATTTACCTGCAGAAGTAATGTCACAGTGATGCTTCCACGGTTTGCTCTTTGACCCTGTGAAGCAGTAGCCTGAGCCATATCTGGGTCCACTGAGCCATACCTGAGTAGCAAAGAATGCTGTTCTAGAATAGGGGAGCAGAAGTCTAAGATATCCCTTGGCAGTGAGCCCCAAGGTCCCACAGGCTCTTTATAACCAGTCCTGCCTTCAGGAGTCTAGCACTGGAAGATCTCTAAAATGCCTTCAGGGTCATTCAACCATTTTCTTGATGAATAGCACCTGGTTCCCTATCTATATTATCACTTTTTAAAATTTTTTGTAGTTGTAGATGGACAACATGCCTTTATTTTATTTATTTAGTTTATGTGGTGCTAAGGATCAAACCCAGTACCTCACGTGTTCTAGGTAAGCACTCCACCACTGAGCTACTACACCAGGCCATATCCATATTAATTTTATCAAAAGGTTTCTAGGCTACACCCTTAGCTTTCTCTCGTAAAATACTTTTCTTTTATTCTTTACATGACCAGACTAAGAATTTTCCAAATCTTTATGTTCTGGCACCCTTTTGATTAGAAATTCCATCTTTAAAATAAGTCTCTCTTTTTGCATTTTAGTATAATTGGTTAGAAAACTACACAGCAATAAAATTCCAATTCAATTTTTGAATAAAAAGAAAACTAAAAAACAACATAAACACTTTTCTACTTAGAGATTTCTTTCGCCAAATACCCCAGTTCATCATTTTGAAGTTCTTCCCACCTAGAACTTTATAATCCTAAGATATAGAAAAGATTCAACCATTTTTTTTTACTTCAGAGCATCTGCAATCACACCGAGGATGACTGTTTCTCCATTTTCAAATATTTTGCTCCTCATTTCCTTTTGAGACATCATCAAGACCACATAAGTAATCTCTAAGAATATATAGGCTTTCCCTACAGTTCTTCTTTCCTGAGCCCTCACCAGAATCACCCTAAATGCCCCATTCGTAGTCATACAGGCTTTTTCAAGCATTCACATAAAAACTGATCTATCCCCCAGCATATTCAGTTTAAAAGCTGCTTCCACATTTTCAGACACATTATATTGATACTTCGCTCCTCTGACAGCAATCTCTTTCTTAGTCATTTTGGGTTACTATAATAGCACACCTGAGTCTGAGTAATTCATATAGAAATATATTTTCCAGAGTTGTAGGATCTAGAAAAATCCAAGATCATGGCACTGGCATCTAGTGAGAACTTTCTGTGTCCTCACATGGCAAAAGGCAGAAAGGGGAAAACCTGCATGAGCAAGACATTTGCATAGTGATATCAATCAATTCTTGAAGTTGGAGTCCTTTATTATCTAAACACCTCCCATTATGCCACAGCTCCCAGTGCTTGCATTGAGAATTAAGTTTCCAACATATGAAGTCTTGGGAACACATTCAGATCTCAGAATCTCCTAATGATTTTTATTTCAGAAATTGTATATTTCCATTTAATTTATCATTTACTTCTCTTTTACATTTTCTATTTCTCTGATAATATTGACTATTCATTCGTTGTGACCATATTTTCCTTTAACTCACAAAGCATTGGTTTAAGAGTTTAAAAGTCCTTTTCTGATAATTCCAACATCTGAGTCATTTGGACTTGTCATCTTTTAGTCTTGAGAATAGCTCTTATGCTGTGGGTCTTTAATGTTCCTTGAGAAGCTCATATGTTAGGCAATGCAGGGATGTTCACAAGTGAGATGATTAATAATGTGAATGGATTGCTGGGAAGTAAATGTAAGCAGGTGGGGCATGGCTAGAGGAAGTAAGTCACTGGGTGTGTGCCTTTGGGGATTATCTAATTCCTGGTTCCTTTCCCTCACTCTCTGCTTCCTGGCTGCCACAAGCTGAGTAGCTTTTCTTCACCATGCCCTTCAACCACAATGTTTTGTCTCACCTCAGGTCCAGAGTAATGGAGTCAGCCAAACTGTAAGCCCCAAATAAACTTTCCTTCTAAGTTGCTTTTCTCAGGTATTTTTAATCACAGGGATAAAAAGCTGACTAAAACAGGCTCACAGTTTTTTGGTTCTTTATATATAGAATAATATTGATTTGTGTATTGAACATGGTAAATATTGTGTTGTAGACTCTGAATTCTCTTATAATTGTCCTAAAGGTGTTGATTATTTTCTTTTGGCCATCAATTAAATTGGTTAGACTTTAATTGTTAAACTCTGTCCTGCCTGCAGTCAGATGTAACTCAGATCCCAGTTCAGACTGCTTTCAAACTGCTCCACATGTTTTAGCCAGTAACTTGGCAGAGTTCTTATAAGGAATGTGATGTTCCCCTTATCCAGATTTCTCCTGTTGGAGTTCCCCCTCTGTCTCTAGCGGAGACTCTGTCCCTAGTTACTCTGAGATCCCTCCTCTAGTCTTTTTGGCCAAAAAAGAGAGCAGGCTTTCAATCAGAATTTTCTCAATCCCATGCTGTGCCACAACTGTGACTTCTCCCAGAGTAAAGCAATAAAATTGGAAACTTACTCTATGTTGGTCACTTTTTTCAAGTTTAGATTCTTCTACCAAATGTGACTTCTTCTGTTTATTCCCCAGAAGCCTTAGGTGTCTGTTTTATTCTATTTTTTCCATAGCTTGTTGTGGTTACTTCAGTAAAGTTGATTTGTTAGGAATTTATTTCTCCATATAGGAAGAAATACTATGTGAATTAAAAGTGAATATTTTTAATGAAGGATATACACAAGCTCATATAATTATTACATGGTAGTTTGCACTCAAAATCAATTCTTTTCCCTATTACACAACGATTTTCAAACAATGCTCACAAAGAGTTTTTTACACTATTGCTACTAAAATGAATTTCACAGTGAATTTTCAAGATATTTCTATCTTGGAAGAATTTCACAGGTGTCTTTTCTGATGATTCTGGGGCAGTGTCTACCACTGAATGTCAAGCCATGGATGAACTGCACCTAAGTTATTTTACCTTTGGATAATACATTATATCCTGAGAGTTTGCCTTTAAGATTTGTTTAGATTCATAAATACCATTGTACCAGCTTCCCTGAGGGAAGATTGCTCTGAGGAATTGATTTATACTTACAAGCAACCAGAGTCAAATTTATAAACCAGAGTATACATATTAATTTTCAGTTATCACTCCTAAGCAAGCTGAGAATTCTTGGCAGCTTATTCTCCTATCAGTAGGGAAACACACTTGGGATGGTAAATCAAGATCATAAGACTGAGTGAGCATAGTCACAGCAAAGAGAGAGAGTGCTTTCAAGAAAATTCTTGATCAAATCCTAATAGCTGTTACCTTCTGCTATACTTAGCCATTTCTAGCTAAAGTCATGAATGCCAATCCTGAAAATGAAGTAGAGAATTTTACTTCAGCAGCAGGTTGTGGCGTGGGTTTAGTATTTCCTCTTGCCTTGGTTTGGTAGTATTCAATCCAGTTGTTGAATCTGAGACTCTGCTCTGACTGACTCCTGTTCTGTCTAATTATGTCCATCCTCCGGGGCTACTTTCCACTGCTTGCCTCACCCTAGCCAAACAGTCTTGATATGCCCATGTCTGCAAACTGGGTTCTCACTACTGGCAACCTCCCTTCATTGAATGAACCTACACAAATTATACAACAGGTCTACTACATTATCTTTCTCCACTATCATTTTTGTCATCACAGCATCAACATGAAATGTAATTCCAGTGAAGAGGTTTTTTTCTTATATGATCTCATGCTATTCTCCTGACAACTCTGTGAGGTAAAAAAGGCATATAGAGTTATCTCAATTGTATAAGTGAAGAATTTGGAACTCATGGAAGTTATTCATTTAGACATGTATAACTAGTTTCTAATGGAGACAGCACTAGGATCCATGTATATCTCTTATCTTCCAGCCTCAAACTTTTTTTTTCCTCTACAGTAGTGTCTCACCCAAGATACTTATTGTAATGTAGATTCCTAAGCCTGAAAATAGACTTCTTTTATGAGAATATTCAGGGGTGGATTCTTTAAAAGTCCTCCCAGATGATTCTTTTGAACAAAAAAATTGGCAAATATCACACACTAACTACTCTTGTCTACCTGTCAGGGTTAGCCAGTAAGTACCTACTCTCCCCTGTACAATGCTGAAATATCCTTGAAACATGTCTTGTTATGTTTTTAAAGTAAATAATATAAAACCATGGACTGGGTAATTTACAAAGATTAAAAACTCATTGACTCATGATTCTAGAGGCTGGGAAGTCTAACATCAAGGGGCCAGGATCTGGAAAGAACACTCCTGCTGAATCAACCCATGGCAGAAGAGCAAAAAGAGAGAGAGGGAAAGGGAATGATGGAGGGAAAGGGTGTCAAAGAAAGAAAAACAATAGGCCTGACCTCACCTTTCTGAACTCACTATGGTGATAATGGCATTAATCCATTCACAAGCGTGAAACCCTTAGAGTCTAATCACCTCTCATTAGGCCCCACTTCCAAACACTACTGCATTAAGTTTCTGACACATGGTTTTGGAGAAACACAATAAACCATATCACATGTTCATATGCTTCTAGGCCTTTGAATCACCTCATTTTTAGGAGCTTATATTCCTTAATATGGACCATTCCAGCTAGGGAATCATACCAGGTTGAATAATAATCACAGTCTTTAGCTACAGTTCCCACACACTTTTCTTCCGGGGATTTCATTTCTGGGAAACCCCAACCCTTATAATATTTTTAATTCTTTTTGACATGAGTTCCAAATAACTCATGTTGTTGTACCCCTTTACCCCAATGCAAAAATGATTTTCTCTCCTAATGTGGTAGGCATGGCAGTCAACTAGTATTTTGTTATCCACGCTCTTGATGCCCTATTAAACTAGGAACTTTCCATTGCCTCCCATGGATACAAAAATGCAGGCAAGTTAGAAAAGCTGCCATCATTTTAAGGAGATTTCAGATCAACAATTGTGAAACATTGCTTGAAGTGCACTTAAAGCCTGGTTCTTTCAGTTGTATGGCTTCCTCTTTAAGGAAACATATACTTATCTACTTTGGGAACCAATTCTTCTGCCTACCCTACCAGAAAACAAAGTAGAAAATAGCAGAGGAACTATGAGAAAGGAGGTCACTTAGACCTACCAGATCTATGGAAAACTAGAGTCCCCTTGGCTTTGTGAGGTCTTGCCCTAACTCACCAGGACTATAGTTCAACTCTAATATTTGTTCCTCAAGTCTTTGTTTTCTCATATTGCTTCTTCTGCATATATATCTCTCCAGAACCACACAGATTGACTGAGGATAGGATTTTAGGATCTTGTATCCTGATTCTATTCTCTTCTTTATTTTTTTCCTTTTCCCTCCCCTCCCTTATCTCATTGGTCCTCTCCTCTATTCCACTCTCTCTGTCCGTGTATCTCTCTTCTATTAATTCTAATCACAATAGGGGCATATTAACACAATTCTATCATGAATCAAAGTCTGCCTTCTGAGAGTATCCTCAAGGATTAGAACAGATCTTATCTCTTCCTTCCTATTCAGTACATCCTTCCCTTTCCCTAAAAATAAATGTTTACAGTGGCAGATCCCTGCTTTCTGGGCTCAAGGAGGCAGCTGGCTAAAATGAGAGCCAAACTAAGCTTTACAGATAAAGAGGAGTGTTCAGTTGATAGATCAAATGAACAGAATTTACTGTATCACTTTCCAGATCTATGACATCAGATAACCTCTCTGGATTTTACCTTTCTTTAGTGATAGATAGGGAAGGAATATTTGGGAAAAAAAAATCTCTAAAAGCCCTAAGGTAATTTTTCAGTACTAGGGATTGAACCCAAGGGTGTTCTACCACTGAGCTACATCCCCAGCCCTTTTGAATTTTTGAGAAGGGTCACACTAAGCTACCAAGGCTGGCCTCGAATGTGTGATCCTCCTGCCTCAGCCTCCTGAATCACTGGGATTACAGGTATGCACCACTTGCCCAGCTCTAAGTTTTGTAACTATGATCTATAGAGCTATGGGGGGGAATCACACTTCACTTTAACCAGAGAAGTTCTGCTTTTATCTGATGTATAGAGATCCTCTGTAAAACCACATTGGAATAAAGGGTCTAATACCTAAAATATTCTTGTTACTTATCTGAAGATATTTTTGAGGGTAAATCCGATTCTAACATGTTTTCAATAGGAAATATTACCATCTCAGAAAAATGGGTACATCTGTGTTTGTCTTATCTAGAGGATAAATTTTATAGCTTAATATTCCAGTCTAGGTAGCCCAGTCATGCAATGTCATGAAAGATTGGTGAGAGAAATATTTTGAGCCAATCTGTGGGCATTGTTTCAAGTCTATGACCTGTTTCAAGTATATGCCTTGCCCTTAAGGCACATGCCCCATAGATACTAAGCCCTTCATAAGTTGTCTATATAAATATATTACCTCACATCGATTATACATTTATGATGGCCTGATATGTGTAAGGCTCATGAATGGGCAGCAAAGGTTACAATACAAAACTTTCATGGATTGACTATATTATTACAACACTATTTTGAGGCATCACACCCTTAATTTATGTTAAGAAAAACTAAAACTCAGAGAAGAGATTTGTTAAAGTTACATTTATTCCTTTATCATTTATTCAACATACTGATGCATACAACTAGCAAGTTGTGAAATTGAGACACAAACCTATTTCTGCCTTGCCCATCATATTATTTCATTAATAGATAAGTCTTCCCTTTCCCACTTGCTAAGATCTCGAATAGGCCTCTCCTTTCCCCTTTTCACGGCCACTGCCTTAATTTAACCTTTTATAATTTCTCTTCTGGAGTATTCCAATTGGTATTGCAAATGCCAGACAGCAGCTCCTGTTCTCCTGTTTTCATTACTCTCCTCTCCAAACAACTCTTTGATTAAATGTAGTATTCATTATGTAACACAAATCTGACTAGATCACTTCCCTTCTTAAATATGATGAAAATGCATCCACTATCATCAGAGAGAACTCTAAACTCAGTGGAAAATATGAGATAATTGATGATATCACCCAGTTTCCTATACTGATTGTCTTGGAATCTTCCTTGATTCCTTTCTTTCTTTTACTTCCCATATTCTTCAGTAATTTCTATCAACTAGACCACTGAAACCTACTGAATCTGTGCACTTCACACCACATTCACAGTTACCACCTTTGACTGAACCACCACAACATTTGTCACCTACACTTCTGCAATACCCTATTAACTGGTCTCCTGTTTCACTCTGCCTCCCCTAAAGTTCATTCTACACACAATCATCAGTGTAGACTTTTTACAACACAAAGCAGATCAAACTATATATCTGATGCTTACTGCCTCCAATGATTCCTTGTTTGATTCCAAAAATATGGCCTACAAGATCTTCAATAGTCTGGCCCCTCTTACTGCTCCCTCTCTTTGGTGCTTCTCAAATGCACCAAGTTAATTACAAGCTCAGGTTTCCCCCAATAGTTCCTTCTTTCCAGCATACTCTTCTACATCCTGAACTATGCAAACTTAGATCCACCCTGTTGGACCATCACATTACCTTATTTATTTTATTTACCTATAATTTTCCACTGCAGAATTTGCCTAGGGTAGTTGACCATTCTCTTATAACTAGATTTCCTTCCTTCAAGCAAAGCACATTACTATTTATGGTTGTGTAAATTCAACAAATGTCCTGAAGCTTGTACCATAACAGATCCAAATATCCAAGTGTCCAAATAGACCCAGCCCATTTTCCATCATTTCCTCTTTCCTGTCCCACCAGGGCTTGGTTTTCTATTCCATATCACCAAGCCCAGCCCCATAAACATAATATGGGACACCAAATCTCATTGTGGAAGGACTTCTGTACTTCTATGAGCATCTGTTGCCAGCACCAATCTCCAGTTTTATGTGTCAGAGTAGTCATGGGAACCTCAACTCAACAACATCAAGAAAAATATGAAGCCTTCTCAGTAGGTAAATTTGGGGGTATTCTATCCTGATCCTCCAGAGAGGTGAGATAATTGTGGTATGAGAGTAGAGTTGTTTTTAATTTTTCTGCCCTAGGCCCTTTAAGTTGGGCTATCCTACCCCCATCATATACCCCTACAAAGTCATAAAATAAATGGTCAGCTTAATTTGGTTCTAAGGAATCAATCAGTACCTAGAACTACTTCCTTTCCACAGCTTCTGAATTGGTTCTATGTTCTGTAACTCCAACACCTGCTCTGGCCCTCTTTGCTATTGGTAATCAATTTCCATAACCTAAGAAATCACACTTCCTGCCAGTCAAGCTTCCTTTCACTTTTCATATATATTGGGTTGTAATGGTTTAACTTCAGATAAAATATGACTGGGGCTTGGTCACTTAAAAAGCAATAAACAGCCAAGCACAGTGGCATGCACCTGTAATCCCAGTGACTCAGGAGGCTGAGGCAGGAAGAGTGTCAGTTCAAAGCCAGCTGAAGCAACTTAGTGAGGCCCTAAGCAACTCAGTGAGACCCTGTCTTTTAATAAAATATAAAAAGGGGCTGAGGATGTGGCTCAATGGTTAAATACCACTGAGTACAATCACTGGTACCAAAAAAAAAAAAAAAAAAAAAGCAATAAACAGTCTATATAAATTGACTAGACTGCTCAGTCATACCCATTTCACATTCCCTGGCTTAACACAGCAGTGTCTTTATACCTTACAGATAAACACAGCTGAATTCAAATACTGACTGCCACTAACTAGCTGTATGCCTGTGAGCAAATGACTTAACCTCTCTGAGCCTCACTATACATTTCTGTAAAATGTGAATTCAATAGAAAAACAAAACTGAGTTCATATTGATGACCCTTCCTTCTCCTCATGCTAACCATTGGCTTGATAGTGCCTGTTTTAGTCAACTTTTACACTGCTGTGACCAAATGACCTTACAAGAAAAATTAGAGGAGGAAAAATTAATTTAGGGACTCACGGTTTCAGAGTTCTTAGTCCACAGAGGACTCAAGGGTGAGAGAGAATACCATGGCAGAAGAATGCAGAGAAAAGCAGTTGGAAACATGGCACCAGAAAACAGATAAAGAGACTGCTCCATTCTTCACGGAAAAAATATGTACTCCAAAAGCACGCCAGAATGACCCACCTCCTCCAGCCACATCCTACCTGCCTATAGTTTAAGGCTCTCATAATCTAATCATTTCACATCTAAGCTTTCCTGCATTGTCTCACACATGAGCTCTTGGGAGACACCTCATATCTAAACCATAACACTACCACCATATTTAATATCTACAACTGGATCCAGTTTATTGTGATTTTGGGGGGGGAGGTGTACCAGGGATTGAACTCAGGGGCACTCAACCACTGAGTCACATCCCCAGCCCTTGTTTTGTATTTTATTAGAGACAGGGTCTCACTGAGTTGGTTAGTGTCTCATTTTGCCAAGGCTGGCTTTGAACTCACAATCTTCTTGCCTCAGCCTCCCAAACCATGCATGCACCAAAACACTCAGCCGATTATTGTGATTCTTCATCTGCTCCCCGAGGCTGATTTCTTTGGTATTTTTTCTTTTAGTTTTTTAAGTAACTAAAATGCAGAAGATAATCCTGAGTGAAGTAAGTCAGACTCAGAAAGTCAAGGGTTGATATTCTCTGTCATATATGAAGGAACAGGGGAATGAAACTGAGCAAACTGTGTAATATGCATATATAAATATATCACAATGAATTCTACTTTTAACTATAATGCACCAAATAAAATAAATTTAAAAATAAGTATCAGGAAAAAAAGTAAAATTTATTTTTAACTTTTTACATAAAACATAAAAACTGTGCATATTAAAGGAGTAACAACATTTCAACACATGTATATACCATATAATATTTAAATTAAGTTAAATATCTCCTCCATCATTTCTTTATAGTAAAAATTTCAAAATCATTTATTCTAGCTGTTTGAGTTTTAGTGTATATTATGGCCTATTCTACTTCTCCACTTCCCTCACCAATAAGGTTTGTGAATGCTGAGTTCTTAAGACAAAACCCTTAGTTACATCTAAAACCCAGAGTTGTCACCTCACTCACCCAGTAAGATCGCCAAGTTTGATTCCTTCTCATACATCATGTGATGAAATGCTGCAGGGTGACTATTTCTACCTCTATCTGACAATCATTGTTCTGCATTGGATGTATTTGTAGGTGGAACTTTTGCATGTGAGAGGCCACTAGCACATGGAAAACAGTAGACTTTAGAGTAAGAGTCCTGCATTAAAATCCTGACTACATCACTTACTAGGTGTAGGAATCAAAAATAATGACTTCACCTATCTGAAATTGATTTTCCCCTAAAATAAGATTCAAATGTATGTTATCCAAAATATCATTTTCCCCTCATTTCTTCCTCTTTTGTTTCAGGGAGGTGGAGATTGACATGAACCTAAAGTCTGGAAGATGGGGTGATGGGGGTATTGATGAACTTGTCCTTGAAAATACAAGGAGAAATTAAGGAATGTGAAGAAGCCACCAGAAGTATTAAAAAAGGAGTCAGGGAGAGTAAAATAAGGCCCTGCATTTAAACAGGATAATTAGACTCCTTAAGTTCTTTGCATAGCTCTTTGGCCCTCTTTGTGTAGTTTCTTTGTGACTTCCATACAATGTTCCTTCTTTCCTCACCCTATGGTGTTATCTCATTTTGTTTCCCAAACCCACACACATGCTTACAATGAATAACAGTTAAAACCCTACAAGCACAATAGGTTTTTCTCTGGGAAAGCAGCCAAGAAAGCTCTTTAGAGACCTGTTTCTTGAAAAATAGAGTAGAAGGAGCAGTTTGAAATAGAGAAAAGCAAGCCAACATCTTAGGACCTGTGTCAAGGAAAAGGAATTGAAACTGAGAAAGGAGATAAGAGCTGAAGGAAGTCAATATGTTCAGAATACTTTGTGTCTTCCCTGCCTACATGTGGGCCTACATTTGGTCTACAGAGCAACAGATGAAAAAATACTCTCCTCTGTGGTCAGAAACCACAGATTAGGCATATCTGTGCATATTCATGAGGCAAAACCACTTCACAACACATTCTACTCTTATTCTTGTTGAAGTACTAAGCACAAGACCCTTTCACACCTCTCCTGCTGATAACTCAGATAATTCCTGAATTTTCCCCTGTTATATTTTAATCCAGAAAGAAATTTTTTAAATTTATTTTATTGTAAACAAATGGGATACATGTTGTTTCTCTGTTTGTACATGGAGTAGAGGCATACCATTTGTGTAATCATACATTTACATAGGGTAATGGTATTTGATTCATTCTGTTATTTTTTCCTTCCCCCTCCACCCCCCACCCCTCTAATTCAAACTTTTCTCAGACAACATCTCTCTTCTCAGCTGTAAAAGGCAGCACCATTTAGTGGAAAGGGAAAGATGGGATTTCGACTACTAGGAGTTCAACTTAAATGTAAACTCTGTCACTTACTAGATGTGTGACCTTGGGCTAGAATCTTTACCTCTCTAGGTGTGGGTTTATAATATTGGAATTGTTGTACATTACTCATGGAGTTGTTGTGAGGACCAAATAAAATGGGGTTTAGAGAAAATTTGGCAATTGGTGACTGATGAATGAATACATGTCAATAAGTCAATCTTTGTGGTTAAGGCAGAGCATCTGTGGCTCACATGCCTGGGTTTGAATCCCCACCCTACTGCTTAATAGTTTTTCTAATTCTAAAACAGGGAAGATTTTTTCCCTTCCCCCCACCCCTCCCACCCCTCTTTTCCCTCTATACAGTCCCTCCTTCCTCCATTCTTGCCCCCCTCCCACCCCCCATTATGTGTCATCATCCGCTTATCAGGGAGATCATTCGTCCTTTGGTTTCTTGAGAATGGCTTATCTCATTTAGCATGAAAAAATAACAGAACGAATCAAACAACATTACCCTATGTAAATGTATGACTACACAAATGGTCTTTACTCCATGTACAAACAGAGAAGCAACATGTATCCCATTTGTTTACAATAAAAATAAATTTAAAAAAGAAAACAGTGAAGATGATTATAATGTGATAATAGTAGCTACCCCATGTGAAGATTAAATGAATTAAAAGGTGTAAATACTTAGAATGATATCAAGTACATAGTAAGTACTCAATAATTGTTACTGCTCTTATCCTTCTACTATAATGTAAACTCCATAAAGATAGGCATTTTGGTCTACTTTATTCACCACTATTTCCCAGCATTTTAACAGTACCTGGAACACTATATGTGATTAAGATATATATTTGAGGGATGAACGAATGAGTCAAACTCGCCTACACTCCATCTCCACCATGTTGACTGGGTTTCAGTATTTGACACAGTAGTTATATGAAAATTCAGTGCAACAGAAGGCATCTCAATCACTGGCTGTTCTAGCACCTTCAGTGCAGCCTATATACACCTGTCAATATCTCTGCACCAGATCCTCTTCTTGACAAAGTAGATGCTTTTAGCTTTAATATCAGGAGATTTCTAAAGCTCCTGCATTTGCTTTCCTTTGGATATTAACTGGAACCTAGGATGAACTATTAGATTAAGGCCCTGTCATGGATATATCAATTAATTATGATGTCTCTTTCACATGCTGCCTTTTATAAGGGAAAATGCCTTGCCTAAAGCCCTATAGGGGTATCTTAGGCACCCATACTTTGAACTACAGGTTGTACTTTCTCCTCACTTTAGCTACAACTGATTGGACTATAGTGAGCACGTAGTTAAGAGACAACACTCCACAAATAAGGCATTAAAAATGTAAACTGTGCCCCATCCACAGCTGCTTCTCCTGTCCCCCACATAGTGGGTCCCGTAAGTGAAATAAGGTATCTGGCTTGTCCCTCACATTACAGTTTACAAAGCATCTTAACACTCAGCAACAATTAATACAATCTTGAGATCATCTATATTCCATTCTATAAATAGGAAAATGGAACTAAGTGAATTATCTAAAGTATGAAATAAAGAGCACTGAATGAGAAAAAAGAATGTAATCTGGAATCAAAAGATGATCTTAGAATTTGAATTGGGAAATCCCAAAAGAAGAAAGCAGTTAGCAGCAGGGACACTGCATTAAAGATCATGATGTAGAAATACTGGAAGAAACATAAAGGTCATAGCACCAAGTATAAGGCACTTATGAGAGAGGAAGCAAAGCTAGCAGGAAATAAACTTATATAGACCAAAGAAGGATAGAATAGATGCTGGATCACATTCATAGTAACATACAGCAAATCATAACATCTAGTGCTTCTATATAGAGTGACTAGAAAATCTGAATAAAAGAAAATCAACTATATGGAGGGAACAGAGAAGTGTCAAAGTAACAAAAGCTAGAGGGACCAACAGTACAGAGAGAAAGTCCCTTGGAGAATTGAGTAGAAATCTTTATCCATCTTTACCTTAGGAGTATTTGTCTATTCTGGGAATAACAGGAAAGTGGGAATTCATAATTTTCACTAGTGGAACACTGCTGCCAAGGGACAAAGAAACCAGCAAAGCCTTTGATGTGGCTCTCAAAGACCAGAAGCACATGGCCCATATCTCCTCATATCATGGATAGACACTAGTGATTCATGGAATAGAAGGCAAAGTTCCTATGTGGAAAGACACTAAGAAACAGTAGAGCAGGTTTTTTTTGTTTGTTTTTTGTTTTTTGTTTTCTTGGTACCAGGGATTGAATCCAGGGGCACTTAACCACTGAGCCACATACCCAGCCCTTCTAATTTTTTATTTTGAGACAGGGTCTTGTCAAGTTGCTTGAGGCATAGCTAAATTGCTGAGGCTGGCTCTGAACCTGGGATCCTCCTGCCTCAGCCTCCCATGTCTCTAGGATCACAGGCTTGCACCACAGCATCCAGCTAGAGCACTATTTTATGGTAGTTTTATAAGTTAAGGGTTACATTTCAGGACCCACCAAGAAAGTAGTCATAGTCAGGTCCGGTGTCACATGACTGTAACCCCAGTGGCTCCAGAGGCTGAGGCAGGAGGATGGTGAGTCCAAAACCAGCTTCAGCAACTCAGTGAGACCTTGTCTCTAAGTAAAATACAAAAAGGGCTGGAGATGTGGTTCAGTGGTAAGGTGAGCCTGAGTTCAATCCCTGGTAAAAAGGAAGGAAGGAAGGAAGGAAGGAAGGAAGGAAGGAAGGAAGGAAGGAAGGAAGGAAGGAAGGAAGGAAGGAAGGAAGGAAGGAAGGAAATATCCATATAAAATTCATTAGGTATTGAAATGAGAGCCCTTGAAGTCTGGAAGAGAAAACAAGTGCAATTCCTTGATTGGATTAAAGTCATTAGCTTCTCATGTCGTCTACCCAGTAATGTGAGGGTTGAGTCCTCTATAGAGGAATATAACCTCAACTCAACGTTCTACAGTTTTCTATTCACCATATCTGACATTCATCAAATCATGTTCAGTCAAAAGATAGGACCACACAACAAAAGTCAAGGGAAGAAAACAGATATTAAAAACACACCACAATTCCAGAGGCTCCAGAGGCTGAGACTTGAGGATAACAAATTCAAAGTCAGCCTCAGCAATTTAGTGAGGCCCTAAGTAAGTCAGCAAGGGCCTGTCTCTAAGTAAAATATTAAAAAAGGGATGGGGATGTGGCTCAGGGGTTAAATACCCCTGGGTTCAATCCCCAGTAAAAAAAATAAAAATAAAAATAAAAACACAAAAAGGTTCAAATATTAGTTAGCTGATGAGAACTTGATTACAATTAATATGTTTAAGAGAGGAAATAGTAAACTAAATAGACTAAGAATTTATCACTTGAAATATATAAAAGAGGATCACAAGAAAATTTTAAAACTGAAAAATTGTAACACCTAAATTTAAGAATGAATTTGATGAGTTTAGCTGATGATTGGTCATCCTGTTACAAAAGATATGACTATAAAACAATTTTCTGGGCTGTGTAAGGCCCTGGATTCAATAACCTGTAATGAAAGTAAGGGAGAAAGAAGGAGGAAAAAAAGAGGGAAGGAAGGAAAGAACAAATGTTTTAAATACATAAAACAAAAACTGACAGAAATGAAGCAAATAAAAAGAAAATTCAAAGTACTAGCCTGGAGATTTCAATACCTCACTTTCAATAATGGATAGCACCATTAGTCAGAAGCTCAACAAGGAAATACAACACTATAAATCAACTAGACCTAGCAGACATCTAAAAAACACTCCACCCAACATTCTTCTCAAGTATATATAGAACATTCCCCATGATATACCATGTGTTAGGCCATAAATACATCTCAATAAATGTAAAATATAGATATAATACAAAGTATGTACTCCAACCACAGCAGGATAAAATTCTGAATTAATAACAGAAAAAATAAGGGAAACTCACAAATGCTTAAAATGTTTTTTAAACACCCACCTAAATGACTAACAAGCTGAAAAAAAAAGAAATTTAGAACAATATTAGAAAATATTTTCAACTGAACAAAGACTGAATTCACAACATACTTAAAGTATAGATGCAACTGAAGTAGAGTTTGAGGGTTTCTGTGTATGCCTATATCAAGAAAGAAGGATAATTTCAACTCAATAGCCAAATTAAAAAAAAAAAAAGTTGATGGATAAAGAAGTGAAAATTAGAACTCTCTCAAGCAAACATACCAGTACTGAAGATTATAGAATAAATTAACAAATAGAACATCCAAAAATAGGGAAAATAAATTAAATCAAAAGCTAATTCATCCATAACATCAAAAAAATTTACAAATGTTTTGTTAACCTGACCAAGAAAGAAAGAAAGAAGATGAAATTATGGAAATCAGAAATAAAAGATAGATATTGGCCTTATAGAAATGAAAATGATCATAAAGGAATACTATTACAATTATATGTCAATAAATTACATATCTTAAGCGAAATGGACAAAGTCCTAGGAAGGTACAAAGTAGCAACACTTACTCAAGAAGAAATAGGAAATCTGAATAGATCTATAAGAAGTAAAGTGGTTAGAATAATAAAAGGAAACAAATCTACTCATAAGAATTAACCCAGGTTCACACAGCTTCACTGCTCAATTTTACCAAATGTTTGAAAAGAAATTTATACATCAGATTTCCCCATGTTTCCCAAATATAAATGAGAAGAGCACATTTCACAAGTTATTTTATGACACCAGTATTACTTTGATACCAAAAGCAAAGAAATCAAAAGAAAAGAAAAACAAAAGTTTTAGCATTTCTTATGAAACCAAATACGGCAACAATAGAATAATTTTTTGAAAAAACTCATGATTCTCTTAATAGTTGAAAGGAAAGCAATTGATAAAAGCCATCACTTTTTCATGATTAAAAACACACAACAAACTAAATACAAAGGAACTTCCTCAACTAAAGAGCATCTATGAAAATGCCCCATCTGAAAATTTTCTCCTCTTACTCCTCCTTTTCCTCTCCTGTTTCCTCCTCCTTTTGCCCTTTTGTCTTTCCCTCCCCTCCCCACTCTCCCTTTTCCTTTATCTTCCCTTGTACCTGCTAGCCTTTCTTCCTACTTATTACTTTCCCTCGGACTATAAATAAAACCAAGTGTTTTCCATTTATTTTAATACATAAGTCATAACACTCCTCTGCTCAGAAACACTAATGGCTTCCAATGAGAAACTGCTAGTCATTATAATGTCTACAGAAACCTTCTGACTTCACCTTCTGCTACCTATCCCCATGTCTCTGTTCCAATCACACTGTTTGGTCTTCCTGGCCAAGTCCATCTTTCTCAAAGTCTTTTCCTCGATCATTCCAGTTTCCTTCTGCCTGGAATTTCCTTCAATATCCATTTCTCACTAATTCACTCTCTTCACATCTCCACTCAAATGTCACCTTCACTGACCACTCTATGTAACATAATAAGCCCATCCTCATGGTTCTTTCTTCTCCCTATCCAGCTTTTTCCTCAATCTCCGCCACTGGTATTTGGGCTGTGTGAGGTTGATAACTTCCTTTTGTTTATCACTGCATGCCAGCACATTGAATAATACTTGGCAATGATTAAGAAAAAAGACTGACCCTGATCTGATATTCACAGTTAAACTTCACTCACATCCAGTGCACTTTGTTCTCTTATTGAACATAAACAACTTTAAAGAAAACAAAACAACCTCAGACAAGGTTACTTTGAGACCATGACAAAATGAAACAAAACAAGGTCCGTTCATAATTTCATCTAAGTCCAGACAAAATCGAGTTGACTATACCTTTCATAATATACCCAATCATAAACTTGTCCCTGCTTACTGACAAAATTCAATGGAAAGTAAACTCCCACTTTCTTTGACCCTCCTCAAAATAACAACAAAAAAATCCCTTCTTTGTAACATCCTATTACTGAGGCACTTTTTTGGTTCCTTCTGGTATATGTTATTTCTCACTGTAATGAGTAATAATTTCAACTTGTTTAACTACAAAGTGTCCCTAGTTGTCTTCATTTGAAGAAAATTTATAGAACTGGAGGTTTCAGTAAGACCCAGTTGACTTTCACTACCTTGGATTGGGATCCTTAGCAAATAACAATATGCACATCTGAATTCCTTTGTTTATACGCTTGAGGTATCATACATTCTTGAGTGAACAATAAAGTCATGCTTGCTATGATTTGAGTGTCCCTCAAGGATCCATGTGCTAAAGGTTTAGTTCTACCCCAGAGTGGTAGTATTGGGAGGTGCTAGAAACTTTAAAAGGTAGGGTCCAGTGGAGGTCACTTTGGGGGTGTGAACTAGTTCTCAAGAGAAAGGTTATAAAAGGAGCAAGCATGGTGACTCCTGGTCTCTCAGACTTTGTGTTCAGTGATATGTTCTCTTGATTCTACACATGCTACAGTCATAATGTGATGCCATTCACCAACCTCACAAGGGGCCAAATTAATGGGCCCCCCTGATCTTGAAATTTGGATCTCCAAAGCTGTGAGCTAAATAAACCTCTTTCTTATAAATGTCTAGGCATTTCATTATGGTGACAAAAAGCTGACTAATATACTGCTCAATTGGTCTCTTTCTAGTTCACTGAAAACTTACGGCACTGTTTATTTTATTTTCTTAGGAATAGGTCCTACTTTGGGATTTGACTCATCTGATAAAATTTGTACCATTTGGTGACTTTTTTCAGCCATCCAGTACCTGCTTGCCTAATGCCTTTTCTGTCTGTATGCTTGTTTAATGTCTTTAATGTTTTTTATATAAAAGTAAAAATCTATAGGGAGTGAATGGACTTTGGCTCAATAAGTCTTTCCCTGAGGTAGTCTTAAGGCTGGCATATTCAGAAAGTTTCTTCTCAGACCAGTGTCCTTTGGACAAACTTTGCCCCAGGTCACCAATTTAAACCCTTATAAGGACTTTCTTCAGTCTTGTTTTTGTGTCCTTGAGAACTTCTGGTATTTTACTTTCAAACCTCCCAGGATCTGGAGGTTTTGTCCAGCCCCTGATCAGTGACTACTGGTATTTGACCAAGCTCTGGAGACAGGTTATATAAGCCCCATTCTTATGGATATGGAGCAGCTCTCATGGAAACTGATTTAAAACTGTACCTTCTTTAGGCCAAACAGCATTTCATTTATGTTTTTCAATTATAATGCTACCTCTTGTACATACTTTTCAAACTGACTCAATTTCATCAATAAAAATTTGGGATTTTCGTGGCCACACTGAGGGAACTTCAATATGGCAAGATTTTTCTTTGAAAGGTGCCTTAAAACAAAAAAGAAAACAAAATTCTGTCCATGTCCAATGGTCTGCTTTCGAGATAGATATGAGGAGGCTTCTAAATGTAACTTTTACTTAAAAAGCTTTCCTAAAATATTCTGTAGCTAAAACTAACGAGAAATATGAGACACAGTTTCCTTAATCAGCAGTTTTAGACCTTACGTAAGATTAGCTTCTGATACTAACATACCCAATGTCCTTTCCAGCTTTTCATTGATGAAAGCTTGAAATTGCAGATATGGTATGTAAACAAAAATTCAACAGGCAAGTTAGCCTATTACATGAGCCCCAACTTTTGAACAAATATTGAAAGAGAATTTAGATATCAGGAAGAAAAACAAAGTTGGAAAAAAAATATTATCTAAAAGATTATTTTGCTACCACAGAAAATATTCCCTCCTTTGTTTCCATATTTTGAGGTTTGATAAGTGCAGTATTTTTAATTGTAAAGCTTATAAAATTGTCCAAAAGCAAAAATACGTCAAAATTTGTATGATACACTCTTTTATGCATATATGTCAAAATCTATTTTTCTGCATCTAATTTTTCTTCTCTCCTTACAGAAAGAATTAGGTATTTGTCTAAAGCTGGCTTCCTCTCATTTGTCTGCCCTATTTTCTTTCCTTGCCACTCTTATAAGATTTTAAATATTAATCAATTTAAAAATCACTCAGTTGTTTTGTTCATGTTCTAGGAATATTTAGTTCAGATAAATAGCCAAAATTCTTGAAGAAAGAATGGTTATGAATTAGGCTTTCTGTGGAAAGTAAAAATCATTTTTATATAATAGCCTTTATAACTGGAGCTATGAAATAATAATACAAGACTTTAATTCCAAGATAAAAGTTTTCACATACTTCTGTCAGTAATTAGTTTACCAAAAAAATGTTACCAAAACATTTTGTTATGCTCAAGACCAAGGCCAAATTTCTCATGATTCAAACTTCTTAAATAGCCTGCATTTAGTTTTATAAGTTAAATAAGTTCTATTTCCATAACATCTTCAAAATTAAAAATTATATTTATAAAATCGTATATAATTAAATAGAATAAATGTAATGGGTGTCTTTATGGATTTAATTTATAAAATTCTCATAATGCTTTGATTCATAAAGATTCAATGTTTGAACTAAATTTTAATTTGTAGATTCTCAATAAACTTTAATAATGTAAACCTATGTTAATTAATAAGTAAACTTTAAATGTCTGCACAGTATATACACCACACACACACAAACACACACACACACACACACACTCCCCTTTGATTAACAAACATAATTTTTATTTATTTTTATCTTTATTTCTTCAAATGCCAGAAGATTAACAAAATACACAAATACATTAGATAATACCACATGTATTTCTGGTTTTGCCTTCTCAATTTTTAAAGTAAATATGAGATAAGTACAGCTGGAAAGAATAGCTAAATTGTTTTTAACTTTCTGTTCTCAGGCTTTCTTTTGTGTCTATAGAAAAAACAAATTTGTTACTTTAATTAAAGATAGTAAGACAATTGATTATAATTGGTATGATACCTGAGAACTACAGGTATATGAACTGGTAATTGATGTGATTCTCTTGATTATTTTCTTTTTCTTTTGAAACTTATTGGTACATTAAAATTATACAACACAGTGTGATTTTTTTGTTAAATATTCATGCATGCACACAATATAACTGTATAATCTGATCAATTTCTTCTGCAGTACTTCCCCTTTCTCTTTTTTTCCGTCCCCCAGTCTCCTTCCTCTACACTATGAGTCTCCCTTCTATTTTCATAAGATCACCCCTCACTGATTTTTTTCCCCTTGTTTCCTCTTTTTTCTCTCTAGCTTCTACATATTAGAGAAAATATGCATCTTGTAACTTTGTAAGTTTGGCTTATATTTTCTAAAGTTATTATATTTCAAATGATAAGTTTCATATGATATATCAATATATCAATAAATAATTATATTTTAAAACTATAGTTAAAACTTTACCTTATTTATATATTTAATATTTACCTTATAAAAATAATGCAAATATTTAATATTTACCTTATTTATATAGTTATATCTGTACATGTCTATCTGCATTTAAATACAGGTTTTGTAATAAACGCTTTACTAAAATTTGTTAAATAATATACAAAAGGAAGAAAATTAGAATTTGAATTTTTCCTATAAAATGTGTAAGATATCCTTTGCCCAAACTAGTAGAAGTTATTTTTTGTCACCAAATTGTTCTACTAGCTTTCAGTACTTTTACTATATCATTTTATTAGAGATTTCCTTGGATAGCCCTGATCTAGTTTTATTTGTTCGTTTTAAGAAATATTACCACAGACTTAAATTCCCTCTTAAAACATAAACCACTCTCAGAAATTAAATCATCTCAGATGACTAAAATAATTGCCTTTACCTCGGCCTGCCAACTGGAAAATGTAAAAGGAAATATTAAAATGGATAGTCGATATGTTTTGGTGGTACCAACCAATTGCAAAATTGGGACTGCTTTGGAAACCAAGGGAAATAAAAAATTCTTATAATAAGCAAAAAGAGGTGACAAATTGAGGAAATTATACACTTTTTGCTATTACCTAAGGAAATAAATATAAGAAAAATTAAAGTATTTCAAAGAGATCCAGAATCCCATAGTAATGCATTAACTGACCACTATGCTAAGCAAGCAGAATTAACTAAGATAATTACTTCTAACCACATGGAGAAGAGACCTTGGAGAAATTCAAAGCAGCTATTCTTAACTCTCAGATCCTGATTCACAAAAAAGAAAAATAAGAAAAGTTAGGATGTTCATTCCATAAAGATAATATTTGGCACTCTCAGGGTGACCAATTGCCAGCAGCAAATAATTTAAAATTGAGTTTCGCAAAAACACTTCATGATATTACTTATAATAACAAAGATAAACTCAAAATAATATTGAATCATCATTGGTGAGACAATTTTAAGGGTGATTCTGAGGATGTCTAGAAGACATCCTACCTGTCAACAAAACAATTCAGGTAAAACGGGAGAGGTGGTATATAGATAACAATCAATGATGCAAAGATCTTTTAAACACCTTCAAACAGACATTATACAAATGACTCTTGTAACAACTATGAATAGGTTTTGGTTATTGTTTGTTTATTCCCAGGATGATGTAAAACTTTTCCTTACTGGAGAGTTACTACCCTAAATGTGATTCCCCATATATCCAGGATCCCCACAAGCTGTTTTGATATTTACCAAGCTGGAGAAATACTATTTACCTAATGACAGGTGCTACTTATTTTACTAGTACTTTTATCAGCAAACTTAATAAGTTTTTGCCTTTTATCCAAAACATTCCATCCATACTCCTCACAAAAACTAGAGACTAATAGAACACTGAAACTAAAAGTATCTTCAGAAACCCTTAAACTGTCACTTCCTAAGTATAATTTTTAGTTTTATTTATTTTTTTATCTTTTTAAAATTATTCACTTTAATATATAAATGATCAACCTCCTGTTGGGCCTACAGGTTTTCTCCTTATAAAATAATAATAAATTATTCAATGCATTTGATGTTACAAGAAGACATGATTTATTACTTCAAAGAACTCATAGGAATCCTCCAGCTTTATCATCAGTAAGCACGAGCTGCATTTCCTAAACAACCACCTAAATACTTTCTACATTATCCACAATCATAAGATTTAATCTTTTGCAAAAGACACCAAAAAAAGTGCTGTTAGGTCTTGATTAAAAGAATGTTATCAGAGTGTCAGGCACGGTGGCACACACCTGTAATCCCAAGAAGTCTGGAGACTGAGGCAGGAGGATTGCTAGTTCAAAGCCAGCCCAGCAACTTAGTGAGGCTCTAAAAGTAACTCAGTGGACCCTGTCTCTAAATATGAAAAAAAAAAAAAGTTTGGGGATGTGACTCAGTGGTTAAGCACCTCTTCTGGGTTCAATTTTGGCAATCAAAAAAAAAAATCTACGGATCTTATCAGGTACTGATACAACTGATATAGCAATTCAATGTTTCTTATCATTCATGTTTCTCAGATCAAAATATCTATATATTTTACTCCTAACAACTGAACATCCATTCCATCTATAAATAATAAGCTGAGGGTTCTTAGGAAATCCTCAGAATCCTCTGACTTCGAAGATAGACAGCTTCCTCCCCAGACTTTAGAATAAAATTAATTTTCTGATTCTTCAATACTGTCACTTTTGTTCTGGCTGTTCCCTGAGCTGCTGCGTCCTTATTGACCTTCTCTGCATTATGTCCAGTGGCCTCCTGAAGGCGCTGTGCAGCAACTCCTATGTGGAGCTGAGCCAGTACTGGGACCAGCACTTCTGGGTTGACAATGAAGAACAAGAAAAATTACTGAAGAAAAGTTGCACATTTTATCTTGGAAATCTTTCCTTTTACACAACTGAAGAACAAATTTATGAACCATTCCACAAAAGTGGCGACATAAAGAAGATCATTATGGGTCTAGATAAAGTTAAAAAAAAATAGCAATGTGGATTCTGTTTTGTGGAATACTATTCAAGAGAAGATGCAGAAAATGCCATGTGGTATATAAATGGAACACTTCTGGATGACCAGGTCATTCGCATAGACTGGGATGCAGGCTTTAAGGAGGGCAGGCAGTATGGACTTGGGCAATCAAGGGGCCAGGTTCACGATGAGTATTGACAAGACTATGATGCTGGGAGAGGCAGCTATGGAAAACTGGCACAAAAGCAATGAGAGGTGAGAGCCCCATCAGTGCAAAACTCCCTTCACTGGCCTGTTGAGTTTGTTGAAGAACATTACCCACAGTCTGATCAATGTCTACTGAGCTGCAAGCCTTTACATGGTTTCTCCTGAAAATTATTAAAGGACAGACAGAATACAAAAGAATGCCTTTAATTCTAATCTTAGAATATTGGCCATGTGTCCAGTTACCAGATGATTTTCTGTTACCAGGTCTAAAATTGTGTTCTCTGGGGCTGAGGATATGGCTCAGTGGTACAGTGCCCGTTTCACATGTGCAAGGCCCTGTTTAGATCCCCAGAACCCTCCCCCTCAACACAAAGTGTCCCTTAGCAAGAGGTTTGAGCTATAATGTTGATTATTCCATCAGCCAAAAATGCAACACTTTTTAAAGGAAGATGGAAAAATAGAAAAATTTGTTTTACCATGTTTGTGTCTTAAGTAGGTTCTTGATTTATACTGGGGCCTGGAATGAATATTTTTTTAAAACTTTAAGTTTGAATGAGAAAGTCAAATAAATGGAATTTTGCTATGTGATATAGTTTTATTCTAAATTAGCAACAGGTGTTTGACAGCTGAATATGTTTTTTATGTTGAATTCTAATCTCTAAAGGGTCAAGAGAACTTCCTAAATTGTTGGCACAAAAATGAGTAAATCTGAGATGGTCCCAGGGACATGTCCCATTTCCATTCCTTACATATCAGGAAACTAGGTGCAGGACTTGAAGAATCATACACATTTTTCAAAAGATGTCTTATGTAAAGCTAACAACAACAATAACAAAGCAAGGGTTTGTAATATAGAAAACCTCACATTCTAGTGGGTGGAGGAAGATGCTATTAGTAGGAAATGGACTGAAATATCAGGAGATAAGAGTTAAGGGATTGCCTTGACATGATGAAGTTTGCTGTAAGGGCCATCAGATTGATTCTTTCCATTTTAATTGTGATCTTGGGAATACAATGGGTTCTTTTTAAAAGAGCTTGCTGACTGAAAGAATGCTTCACAAAAACAGAGAAAGGCTTCCTAAAGAAAGTGTCTGTTTCAGTTACTTCTCACACTGAAGTCTGTTTTATTTTTCCCAAATTGTGTTTACTATGGTTCAAGCCAGGGGAGTCTACAGAATTTATTTTGCATTTGTAGGGCAAGAGATGATTTCTAATATTATATGTGAGTATAATTTTCCCTGATATGAAAAAAATGTTCACTTGTTTTCAAAGTATCTTCCAGTAGTTTGTGAAAGTTGGGGCTGAACATGAACAGCTTTCACTTTACAATAAATGTGGATTTTCTCATTAAATTCCAAACTGTTTTAATTTTTTAAAGAGCTATAATGGTTGTTAAGTGCTTAGGAAGAAACCATTTGCAAATATTTAATCAGGGCACATTATTCATTTTTAGAATCTGTTTTTACAATGTAGTTTAATATATTTTGTATTCTTGTGTGGTGAAAAAACTCAGATTTTAAAGGCCTTAAAAACAAAGACTCATTCTTATTTGAATTGTGTCTTCTCTAACAGATTTCAATAAAGCTGGACCAACTTACAAAAAAAATACTGTCACTTTTTACTAATTAGGTTGATTTTTCCCACCTTGTTACCCTCTAAAACTCATTGATCTTCATCCTATCATTTTTGATCCCTGCAGTCTCCCACCACTTAAGAGAAAGCAAAACTCTTTTATACATTTTCCCAGACCATAGCTACTGCTCTGGGAATGTAACTGGTTACTAGACCTGTCACCTCTCTTCTGACAAAAATTTAATAACTGTCCTTTTAAATATTTCAAAACACAAGTCCCCTTCAACTGGCATTTTCTGGAGCTTAGGTTTCCCTCATATCATTAATTCCAACCTTCAGTCTTATCAAAATTAAACCTTGATCTCCCATCTACAGAATGTTGAGGTCATTACAATCCTATAAGGAAAGGCCTCACCAATCAAAAATAGGCACACATATTGGGATATCACAGCTATGACAATCAGTTTGTTCTGTTCAGAGATATTTAAGCTGGCTTCACAGAAACTGGTTGAGTCTATTGAATATATCTGTGCATGCTGAGGGACATAAAATTCATTCACTCATATTAAAATAAATGATAATTATGATCTCAATACAAATTGTGTTCCATCAGGATACTATTTCTTACATGAACATCTGGCTTATACCTATCTACTGCCCTCTAATTTATTCTGTGTATTAGGAGTAATTGCTAGAGATTTTCAGATATCTAAAACTATCATTCATCCAGTAAATGATGTATCTTTAAAAAGAGAAACTGGAAGCCTCTGAAATAAAAAAATGAAGATAAGTACAGAGTATTCTAGTAAATTTCTAACAGGTATAACTTGTTTTCTCATGTGAGCTATAATTTCCACAGTGGAAATATACAACTTGAAAAGGTGGTTCAAAACTTATCTCTGACTTTAGCAGAATTCATTAAATAATAGTATTCTGATCTGGAAGCCAAGAAATTAGTCTAAATTCATTAACTAGAGTTATCATGGACAATTGTATAGCCTTTAATTGCCTCTTGAAGCAAAGGAAAATTTTTTGTTATAGTAAATGCTTTTGGTTGCATCTATATAAATACTAAGAACAAGTAGAACAGTCTGTGACTGGGCTAAAAGAAAAAGCAACTGGATGTCTAAAACAGGCCCTGCTGCTTTCATTCCACAGGTTTCATAATCTAGGTCCCTAGCTCCAATACTTGTTACAAGGACTAAAAGACATTTTATATCTAACAACTGCTTGTGTTAAAATAGTCTGACATATCCTGCACAGACTCTTAAATGCTACATACAAAGCAGCCAAAGGCAAGTCTTATGGTTCAAAAACTCATTTTACAATAGAAAAAGATGTATTAATACTAGTCAGCTATAGAGGACATAGAATAGTTGCTTTTCTGATCTTACTCAACAATAAATTGACAATGATAAAAATCGGGATTACGGATTAATGCCCTGCAGCCTGATTTTATGTGTCTTTGGCCATTGGCAGGGATTGAAAAATAAAAAAAAAAAAATCAGCCCTTGACATCTAGAACTAATCCGGTACTCAGCTACACCTCAAAAGTGCTAAAAACTGATCTAACATCATAACCAGGGCATTTTGCCAACTTTTGGGCATAAATAATCTCAAAGAATGCAAACTCAGACAAGGTTACTCTGAGACCACAATAAAATGAAACAAACCAAGGGCACTTCATAATTTCATCTAAGTCCAGACTAAAACAAGATCATAAAATGGCCCCTAATCTCTAACCTCATACAATCTGGAAAAAGAAAACCATTTCCTTCAACACTCCTCAAAATCACTGAAGAAAACCCACATCTTATAGTAGATTGTTTTTACCACCTTTCTATTCAGACCCCCGTTGGATCCCCTTGGCATATATTCTCCCTGACTGCAGTAAGTGATAAGCTTAACTTGTTTAACCACAAGTTTGTCTCTGGTGGGGTTTGACCAAAAGTCATTGACATCACATTGTTGAAAGAATGAACCATACAATATGCTTTCCTGCTTACTTGCTGTACTCATGTAACCATGAAATTGCAATACCCAGCGGTTTTTCTCAGATTAAATTTTCTAAAACCCATTGGAGACTGTCACACTGTTGATTGCTCTCTTCACCCTTCTTACCATCTATAATTCCACTCTCTCTTCACTCTTCTAAGATGGACACAATACCTTCATTTTGTTTATTCATTTTTATGTGGTGCTGAGGATCAAACCCAGTGCCTCACAAGGGCTAGGCAAGTGCTTCACCACTGAGCTACAAATCCCAGCCCCTTAGCTCTCTTACCATTCTGATTACTCCACTGCCTTCTCTTCTAAGTTTATTCTTAAACATTTGCAATCCATAGGATTCTACATATTTTCCCTGGGGATTTTCATTAACTTCTAGGGCTTCAACTAATATAAATACATGAATAATTTGAAAATATTTATTTCCTACCAAGATCTTTGCCCTGCCTCCCCATGAATTCCACCTGGATGTGCCAAATCACCACCAACCAAGTCATTACCTTTTCCATTTTTCTTTAGAATCCTTGCTTAGAAATCATTGCATAGGAATCACATGCCTCTATGCTGGCACATCCCTGTTTCTCACATCCTCCATCAATGAAATATCATTAGTCAATAAGAGTTGTTATATATATCATGTCATGCTATAAATGTTATAAATATTAATGAAGAATAAAGAATGCAACACAGTAAATACCTATTGATTACTTTTATGTCCCTCGTATTGTATTAAACTCTTCTGTATGTCTCATTTCCTTTAATCTTGACAACAATCCTATGAAGAAATTTTCTGATAAGAGAAAAAGGAAGCCACAAGAGGTTAAATAACCTACCCAAGATTATATAGGTAGAAAGATACATAGCCAGTATTCAAATTCAGTAGGAATTTGAGAAGCCAATGATTTTTTAAAGAACTTGAAAATGGGTAAATTTGGACATATTAAGATTAAAGATTTCTGCTCATTAAGAGAAATTAACAAGGAAGTTTTTTTAAAAAAAAAAAGATTTTTGAAATGTATTTCCTACATAAAAGCTCCTACAAGTCAATGATAAAGGGCAGAAATAAAAAAACATGCAAAAAAACATATATCCAAATAGCCAATAAACATACCAAAAAGTTCTCAAGTTCATTAAACTTCAGGTAAATTCATATGAATACCATAAATGAGATGCCACAACACAGTCATCAAAACAGCTAAAATTAGCTGGGAACAGTGGCACACACCTGTAATCCCAGCAGCTCAGGAGGCTGAGGCAGGAAGATTGTCAGTTCAAAGCCAGCTTTAGCAACTTAGTGAAGCCCTAAGCAACTTACTGAGAACATGTCTCGAAATAAAATATAAAAAGGTCTGGGGATGTGGCTCAGTGGTTGTGTGCTCCTGGGTTCAATCTCAGGTACCAAAAAAAAAAAAAAAAAAAAGGCTCTAAAATTAAAAATATACCAAAATGCCAAGTGCTGATGAGGATTTAGAATAACTAGAACTCTCAAACATTCCTGGTAGAGATACAAAATGGCACAAACATTTTGGAAAAGTGTTCAGCAACATCTACTAAATCTGAATATATGTACCTAGCAGCTCCAATCTTAGATATGTACCCCACACAAACACACACAGTTTCACTACAAGGAATATAAATAAATTTTCCTAAGAGAACTATTCAAAATTGCTGATATTAGAAAGTTCTTAATGGCCACCAGTTGTCAATGGATTGAATAAGTGAGGTATATTCACACATTGGAGTACTATAAATCAATGAGAATGAGCCAAATATAACTATTTGAACAATATGGATGAATAGCACAAAATGATACTGAACAAAGGAAGCTGAAAGAAAAAAAAAGTAGATATGTAGTGATTCCACTTATATAAGTTACAAAAACAAACAAAAGTAACCCATGATTTTAAGGCAGAGCTTACTAGCTCCCACTGGAGTGAGGTATAGCAACTGGAAAGGAGCATGGAGGGATACTTCTGAGGTGCTGTTAATGTTCTGTCTCTTGATTTGGGTGTTGTTGTATGAGGGCACTCATTCTATGAAATTCAGTGAGCTACACATGGATGATTTATGTACTTTCCTATATGTGTTATATTTCAGTGAAAACAAAACAATAACAAAAATATCACTGCCACCACCAAAACCAACAAAAAGTGGCAGTGTGCTTCCAGACACCACACATTTAACCATGAAAACACCTTCTACCAATGAATAGAGAACCGCAGAGCCAAGCAATGATACAGATGTTGGGTCTAATCTTCATTAAGTACTTCATGCAAACACATTGTTTGATTTAAAGCCTTTATTTTTTTTTCTTTTATTTTTTGTTTTGCTGGCGGGGTGTGGGTTCCAGGGATTAAACTCAGAGGCACTTGACCACTGAACCACATCTGCTGCACTATTTTGTATTTTATTGGAGACAGAGACTCACTGAGTTGCCTCACTTTTGCTGAGGCTGGCTTTGAACTCCTGATCCTCCTTCAACCTCCCAAGTTGCTTGGATTATAGGCCTGTGTCAATGCACCTGGCCTCAATTCCTTGTTGATCATGATAAATGACTACAAATCACTGGTTTGAGAGATCACATTGAAGTAGTTAAAGTTCTAGTTTTTGAATTTTCAAAATCCAAAAGTTCTGCACCAGCCATCTGGTAACCGAGGAAGGAGTGTTAGGATTTCTGAAACTCAAAGTAATTGTGAATGTTCTGTTCCAGTGGAGAATTGCTTAACAGGGGTCAGTGTAGGGAGGTAGTCTGAGCTAGACATGGTTCTCTATAGAAACAGTGTTTTAGTCAGCTTTTTCACTGCTGTAACTTAAGGACTCAACCAGAACAATTGTAGAGGAGGAAAAAATTATTTAGGGGCTCACATTTTTAGAGGTCTCAATCCTTAGACAGCAGGCTCCATTCCTTGGGGCTCACAGTGAGGCAGAACATCATGGCAGGAGAGTGTAGTGGAGGGAAGCAGCTCATGTGATAATTAGAAAGCAGAGAGAGAGAGAAAGAGAGACTCCACTCTCCAGATACAAAATATATACCCCAAAGCTACGCCTCCAAAGCCCCACTTCCTCCAGCCAAACCCCACCTGCCTCCAGTTACCACTCAGTTAATTCCATCAGGGAATCATTTCACTGATTAGTTTAAGGCACTCACAACCTAATCATTTCCCCTCTGAACTATCTTGCATTTTCTCACAGGTGAGTTTTTGAGGGACACCACATCAAAACCATTACAAAGAGAAAGCAAAAATTGTGGAAATTCTATAAAAAGCCTATTGACTTGAAGGAGTGTCTAGAGAAGCTTTCCTGAAGGTTATCATCCTCAGTGGCTGGATCTCCCCTCACAGCACTTTGGGGAAACAGATGTTAAATAATCACAAAAATTAAAACATAATTATAGATTATGAGAAGTGCTATTAATAAAGGAATGGGATGATACGTCACAAGGAGGAGATCACTTAGCTTAGCTTGGGTCCTCAAGGCAAAATTCTTTGAGCAATTAACACTTAACCAAAGAGCCCAAAGATAAGAAGTGGTCCACACACAAAAGGACAGAATGTGTACAGTCAAAATGATAGGAGTTAAGGTCTGTATACAGTGAGAAAAATAAAATGTTTGAGGAAAACAAAGTCTAATACAGGTGGAGAAAACTGAGCAAGGAGGAAGTATATTGTGAGATGAGGCTGGAGAAGAAATCTCTGAGATACCGCGAAGAGCCTTGTATGGCATGTTAAGAATTTTGGATTTCAGGTGCAATAGGAAACCATTAAAAGATTTAAGCAGGGATGTAGCATGATATGGTTTACATATTTAAAAATCACTCTGGTTGATATGTAATGAATTCACTATAGGATAAGATGAGAGGAAATGAGACCAGTTAGGAGGCTAGAAGGTATTCTAGGCAAGAGATTATGGGAGCTTAGACTTAACTGATGACCATGGAGAGAGACAGAGTGCATAGATCTGGGATACATTTTGCACAGAGAATTAGTAGGGCTTACTGATGCACAAAAGAGTGAATGAAAGGGATGGAGAGATTGAAATGATGTCTAGGATTTGGGCAGGAGTCATTGGGTAGACAGAACTATTAATGACTGAGATAAGGAATATAAAGGCAGAAGAGATTTAAAATGGGGAAGAAAGGAACAAATAAAGTACTTGGTTTTGAATATGTTAAGTTTGAAATGTCACAGTGACAGTGAGATAGAGATGTCAATTAGATGGACTGGAGACAGAGAAGTGAAAGTCGTTAGCAAAAAGATGTTGTCGAATGTCATGAGTGTGTACAAAGTCCATGGAAAGATTGTTTATAGAAGAGTTGGGAAGGGTCCAGGACTGAGCTCTGTGGAAAATCCAATATTTTAGAAGTTAAAAAGAAGAGAAGGAATCAACAGAGAAGAATAAGAAAAAAAAATAGTGAAGTCAGGAGGAAAACTAACATATTGTCATGGTAGGCATTTCAAGGAGAAAAGAGTCGTCACTATGATCAAATATAGCCAAGAGGACAAATAGGTATAGCAATGAAGGTATTGTTGAATTTAATGTCACTGACATGTGGTGACCTTAGCAAGAGCAATTTTTATCAAATGGTGAAAGTAGAAACCAGATTGTGGTGGGTTCAATTGTGAAAGGGAAGTGAGGAATTTAAGATATTGAGTATAACCAACTCTGTTAAAAGGCTTGGCTATGTACAGAAGAGAAAAATGGGGAAGAAATGAAAGGGGACAGAGATAGAAGTCAGTTAGAAGGAAATATTGGTGGAGAATTGTTACTTAAGATAGAAGTGGTTTGTATGTGTTTATAAGCCTGCAGAGAAGTTGTCTGTTTAGAGGAAGTGAGTGAAAATACAACAGAAGAACCAAGGTCCTTTTAATTGAATATTTTAATCATTTTTGCATCTGTACATGTCACCCCATCACACTGGGATTGCTTTAGTTCAAATCCTCATCATTTCTTTATTATCCTTAACAATTTCCTAACTGGTCCTCTTGTCTCCCATTATCCTTCCCTTCAAAACATTTTTTGCATAAGCAATTCTCAAACAGTGGTTCTTGGTCCCTCATGCCCTTTCAGGGTATCCTAAAATGAAAACTATTTTCATAATAATTCTAAGATGTCATTTGCTTTTGCTAATGTGTTGACATTTTTTTGATGGTACAAAAGCAATGACAAGTAAATCTGCCAGCACTTCAGCATCAATCAAGGCATGAAACCAAATTGTACTACTAGTATTATCTAGCAATTCTTCATCACCAGTAACTTGCAGGAAAAAAATTGTCAGTTTCACTTAAGAATGTTCTTGATTAAGCAGTAAATGTATTAATTTTGTTAAATGTTAAATGTCAACCTTGAGTACACAATGAATACTGTGTGTGATAAAATGGGAAGTATTCATAAACCACTTCTGCTGTAAAAAAAAAAAAAAAAAAAAGAAAGAAAGAAAGTCATTTGCCACAATTTGCCACAGGAAAAAGCACTGTGAGTTGTATACCATACTAGCTAAATTTTTCATGGAATACCATTTTTAATTGGCATAGCAAATGACAAACTACAGTCATTCAAATTTGGTTATTTGGCATGCATTTTCCTGAAAATTAAACATGTGAGTTTGCCACATCAAAAAAAAGAACAGACAATATTTGTTGTCAGTGATAAAATTTGAGATTTTCAAGTGAAAATCAGTTTTAGAAAATGTATATCTGCCACCATGAGCTTGACAGATTGTCCTCACATTTTTGATGCAATTGATATTAACATGCAGTATTACAACATTGTATAATAAAATGCATATGTGTGGTCAGCCTGATTCTGAGGACCAATTTTTTCCAAAAGACCAATTCACAAAGCCATAAAACCATGCATAAGTAAAGCATGCAAAAATGAATGTATGAATGAGTTATGAAAGTGGAAGATAAATCAATGGGTTTGAATGTCACAGAATATGCAAAGTTCCTTGCTAAGGTTTCTGGTTCCATGTCGCAACTAACCTTTAAGAAACTATATATGTTTCATGCGTGTAATTCAAGCTCTTTGAAAGGTTGATGCAGAATACAGGAGGATCACAAGTTCAAGGCCAGACTCAGCAACTAAGCATGGTGCTCAAGCAACTTACCTGTACCCTGTTTCAAAATTAAAAAATAAAATAAAAAGACTGGGGATGGGTTCAGTGGTTAAGCACCCCTGGGTTCAATCCCCAGTACCAAACAAACCAACAACAACAAAAAAAAAAAAAAAAAAAAAAAACAGAAAAACTTTCACAGATAGGCTTAATTCTTCCTTTCTACCCTCATCTCTCTCTTTTTATTTGGTAGGGAGGGGGTTTGAAGCCAGAATTGGGAACAGGCAGTTAGTGTAGAAATAGGGGATCTAGTCAAATCGAGGAAATGGCCATCTGCATCTAGAACTTGGAGACTGCCCCTGGGAGAATGGAATGTCAAGAATCTCTGGAGCCCATTGATGACCAAATTTACCTGCACTTGTCTAAGACTACAGGCAGGGAGCTGCTAATTAATGCTCCCTGGGCCCTTACCTAGCTGAATCACTTTGGCCCTCCCCCTGCTCATCTCACATGCAAAACCAGGCCTAGTAGGCAGGAAGGAGAGCTAAGGGGGGAGAGAACTGGAAAACAAAAGAGACCTTAACCTATAAAAGATGTAGGGCCAGCAAGCTCCCTTCTGGGGATTGTAGAACATCAGCCAAGGCCCCCTTCTCCCTCCCGGGAGAAGTCTGCATTATTACTACTTTTAAATAAAACCTGCTTAATCTGCTTGCCTTGGCGTGCTTCTCTAGTGTTCAAACTTCAACATTAGAGGAAGCAGACCTCGTCACTGGTAAATGGTGGTATTAGGTTCATTGTGATATATTTTTACCACATAACATAATTTGGTCAATTTCATTGCTCAGTAATCTCTACTTTACTGACCTCTCTTCTATTTCCATGAATTCCCTCTTTTTCCTTTTTTCTCTCTAACTTCTACATTTATTTACATCTAGCTTCTACATATATTTGAAAGAAAATATATATGACCCTTGACTTTCTGAGTCTGGATTATTTCACTTAGTGTTTTCCAGTTCCATCCATTTATCTCAAATGACAATTTCATTCTTCTTTATGACTGAGAGAAACTTCATTGGGTAGATATACCACCTTTTTTGAACATTTTTTTCATCTGCTGATGAACACCTGGGATATTGGTAAATCAGCTATTGTCAGTTGCTCTGCTATAAACAAGAGTATGCATATATCATTGTAGAATGTTGACTTTAGTTCTTTCGGATAAATACTGAAGAGTGGTAGAGCTGGGTCATATGGTGGTCCCATTTCTGTTCTGTTGAGAAACCTCTATTCTAACTTCCCATAGTTATTGTACCAATATACAACTCCACCAAAAGTGTTTGTTTTTCCCACATCCTTCCCAGTATTGTGTGCATTCTTGATGTGTATTCTAACTGTTGTGAGATGAAATCTCATCATAGTTTTGATTTGTATTTCCCTAAATGCTAATGGTGTTGAACATTTTTTCACACGGTTATCGGCCATTTGTATTTCTTCATTTTTAAGACTTTATGTATTTATTTTTTAAGTGGTGCTGAGGATTGAACCCAGTGCCTCACATGTGCTAGGCAAGCCTCTACCACTGAGCCACAACTCCAGCCCTTGCATTTCTTCTTTTGAGAAGAGCCTGTTTAATTTGTTTCCCCATTTATTAATTGGGTTATTTGACTTTTAGGTGCAAATTTTTTTTGAGTTATTTATGTATTCTAGATATTAATCTTCTGTCAGAAGAGTAGGTGGCACAGAGTTTTTTTCCCATTCTGTAGGCTTTATTTTCACAAACTTAATTGTTTCCTTTGCTGTGCAGAACATTTTAATTTGATGCCATCCTGTAATGAGAGTGGTGGCTCATGCCTGTAATCCCAGCAATTCAGGAAGTTGAGATAGGAGGACTGCAATTTCAAGACCAGACACAGCAACTTAGTGAGGCCCTAAGCAACTTAGGGTAACCCTGTCTCAATTGTTCTATAATATTCATGACACAGTGGTTTAGATCTTTTAAAAAAGTGATAAATTTTGCAAAGGTGAAAAACAAAATAAATAAATAAATAAATAAATAAATGAACCAAGGGATGGGGATATGGCTCTGATTAAGCATCCCTGGGTTCAATCCCCGGTACCAAAAGTAATGAAAATGATTTGACACTATCTCATTTATTAATTCTTGGTAATTTTTCTTGATTTATGAGCTCTAGTGAGAAAGTTGTTGCCTGTGTCTCTATGTTAGAGTGTTGCTCCTAGGTTTTCTTCCAACAGTTGCAAAATTTCTGGTTTAATTCCTAGGTCTTTGATTCATTTTCAGTTGTGCAGGGTGAGAGGTAGGGATCAGTTTCATTATTCTACATATAGATATCCAGGTTTCCCCAGTACTATTTCTTTAAAAAGCTGCCTTTTCTCTAAAATATGTTTTGGCACCTTTGTCAAAGTTGAGATGACTAGACTATATCTGTGTGGGCTTGTCCCTGTGTCTTCTATTCAGTTCCATTAATCTGTATCTATTTTTATGCCATTATCATGCTGCTCTTGTTAATATACCTCTACATCATAGTTTAAGGTCAGGTATTGTGATCCCTCTAGCCTTGCTTTTCTGTCTTACAATTGCTTTTGCTATTCTGGGTCTTTTATTCTTCCATATAAACTGTAGTACTTTTTTTTTTTTTATAATTGTGTAAAGAATGCCATTGGTGGGGTTGGGTCTGTAGTTCAGTTGTGGAGTACTTACCTAGTATGTGTGAGGACTAGGTTTCACCTTCAGCACCACATAAAAATAAATAAAGATATTGTGTCCATCTACAATGTCATAGATAATTTAATGGAGATTGCCTTGAATCTTCAGATCACTATTGGTAATATGACTATTTTGACAATATTAATTCTGTTTATCCAAGAACATGGGAAGTCTTTCTAAAGTCTTCTGCATTTTTTTCTTCCCTTTTCTATTATTTTCACTGTAGAGGTCTTTCATTTCCTCATTTATACTTATGCTTTGGTACTTTATTTTTGAGACTATTGTGAATGGGATTGCTATCCAGATTTCTTTTCCAGCAGATTTATTATTGGTGTATAAAAAATCTATTGATTTTTTTATGTTGATTGTCTATCCTGCTACTTTGCTGAATGTGTTTTTCAGTTCTAGAGATCTTTTGGTGGAGTCTTTTGGGTCATCTATGTATAGAATCATTTCATTTCCAACTGTGATAATTTGATTTTTTCCTTTTCTATCCATACTATTTTAATTTCTTTCTTTTGCCTAATTGCTCTGGTTAAAATTTCTAGTACTATATTTGGTAGAATAGGTGAGAGTGGACAGCCTTGTCTTATTCCTGGTTTTATAGGTAGTGCTGTAAGCTTTTTCCCATTCAGTAGGATGTTGGCATTTTTTCGTCACATTTACTGCTTAAGACATTGAAGTTATTTCCTCTATCCCTGGTTTATTCAGTGTTTTTATCATGAGTGGGTCCTGGATTTTGCCTAAGGTTTATTTTTCTATGTATTTTTGTCCTTAATTTTCTTGATGTGATGAATTACATTTATGGATTTATTTATTTATTTATTTATTTTGGTACCAGGGATTGAACTCAGGGGCACTCAACCACTGAGCCACATTCCCAGCCCTATTTTGTATTTCATTTAGAGACAGGGTCTCACTGAGTTGCTTAGCACCTTGCCATTGCTGAGGCTGGCTTTGAACTCCCAATTCTCCTGTCAGCATTCGGAATCCCCGGGATTATAGGTGTGCGCCACCACAACCACTTATGAATTACATTTACTGATTTGTGTATTTCAAAACATCCTTCCATCCCTGGAAAGAAACCAAATTGATCATAGTGTAAAATAGTCTTAAAGTGCCTTTGAATATGATTTGCTATTATTTTATTAAGGATTTTTGTGTCTATTTTGATCAGAGTTATTGGTCCATAGTTTTCTATCCTTGATGTATCCTTATCTAGCTTTGATATCAGAGTAATACTGGTTTCATAGAATGAATCTGAAAAATTTCCCCCTCCTTCTGTTTCATGGAAAAATTTGAGTGTCCTCTTTTGGTACTTCCCTCCTTGCATACTTCATGTCAGCTACATTTGTATCAGGTAATTTGGTGATTTTTCAACCTGTAATGCCCATCCATACTTCTATGCCTAGCATATCTAGCCTGATTCAAACATTATACTGTTTCTAGAGCCTTTCATTATGCTCAGTAGATTTAATTGCTCTCGTTCCTCTTTCTCCAGTGAAATCTATCATGTTGAGTTCAAAATTGTCATTATCTGGGCTGGGGATGTGACTCAGTAGTAGAGCCCTGCCTAGCACACACAAGACCCTGGGTTTAATCCTCAGCAATGCAAAAATCAATCAATCAATCAATAAATTAAGTGTTGTCATTATCCTAATTTTTGCAAATGAACAAAACATAGGTTCAGAGAAGGAAATCTAACTATCACAAGTAATCAGCAAAGCTAGTGCCTAAATTCCCAAAGTTCTTTTCATATTTCCTCTCACTGTGGAAGTTGTTGTTGAAACACAGAAAGTGTTGGAGGGACTGGAAGGAGGAGAGGGAATTAAGCAGAGCTAAACAAAGGTTTGGAGTTCGAAGAATCTTGAAGGAAGTAATCCTTGACTTTGTCCTGGCCTAAGGGCAGCCTATCAGTCCTTGCACATTATAGCAATGAAAAATAAACCATGGGAGATATACTTATCATTTTTCCTTCTTCAAATGATAAATTCAATTCTACTCCTGACAGTCATTATCCTCAAATGGAGGCTAAGGGGTCATCAGGCACTCTGGAGATCACCTGAAGAATACTGCTTTTTTCTGAAGAAGACTACTTGAGCTGATGTTTTTCTATAAAAATAGCTTACCTCTACTGTTCTTTTGGCCTCTTAGGTTGGAGTAAGTCCTTTAGGCAAGGAGAAAAATCAGCATTCAGGAATTTTTGGACAAAGTAGTTTCCTGTATCACAGCACTTTGCATTTCCTGTAATCTATCAAATGGTGGGTATTGTATTTATTTTTTTCTCTTTGGAGAAATGGCAAATGTCAAGAGAGAATTTCTGTGAGATCTCCAAATCAAGCTAAACCTAAGGGATATTACTTGTTCCATAGCAACTGGCTGTTAGGAAAAGATAGGGGCCTAAGGAATTTTGATGAAAATTAACTTCGTATCTGGAAATCTTTACTGTAAAGCCTTTAGGGTGGGGATGATCAGTTCATTTTAATCCACTCAATTGGTGATTAAATCTGAGTCAGATCCTGTGGTAAGGAATTAGAACACAAAGATAAGTAAAACGGGAGTCCATGAAAAATTAATGTCCTCTTGAGAATGAGAGGTAGAAGTACACATAGTTTCACAACACACAATGTTATCAGTGCTGGAATACAACTGGGGAAGGAGTGATTAAAATTAAATGATAAGGTTTTCTTAAGGAGGTGATATTTGACTGAGCCTTAAGATGAACAGGTAATCATCTGTTCATAGAAGATCATTAACTGGTCTAGGGAATCAAGTGTGAAATGCATGAATGAATGGTGGAAGAAAAATATGAGCATGCTATTTAATTCTGTGGTTATCATCTCCTCCCCCAAATTCATTATCTGCCCTTTTCTTCTTTGCTCTGTGTCCTAGGAGGATGACCTTGTGAACTGTATCAATTGGATGTTCTTTCTCACTGGCTTCTGACTAGATTTGACACTATTGGGAGGCACTGGCACATCCAGAGTAGGAGGAGTTCTGCATGCACGCATGCACACACACTCTCTCTCTCTCTCCTCTCTTGCTTTGGACCTCATTTCTAGCACTGACTAGAATCACCTCTGATTACTGCTCCTACTAGGGACTTCTCGACTCTACCTCTTACTGGTCTGTGGTAAGACTCTTTCATGCCTTTACCACTACAGGCCAAGGGTTATCCCTACATCATGAATGCTTCGCCATGTCTCTTATTTGTTCTAATTAGTTATACATGACAGTAGAATGCATTCTGATACATCATATATAGATGGAGTATAATTTCTCCTTCTGGTTGTACATGATGTACACCAGTTGTATAATCATATATACACATAAGGTAATAATGTCTGATTCTTTCTATTATCCTTCCTACCCCCAAGCCCCCTCCCCTCCACTACCCTCTCCTTCCTTTACTTCCCTCTCTCTAATAGAACGTACCTCTATTGTTCCCTAGCGCCCCCGCTTAGTGTAAATTAGCCTCCACATATTAGAAAAAAACATTTGGCCTTTGGTTCTTTGGGATTGGCTTATTTTGCTTAGCATGATAATCTCCAGCTCCATCCATTTACAGGAAAATGCGATAATTTCATTCTTCTTTTAAGGCTGAGTAATATTCCCTTGTGTATATATTCCACAATTTCCTTATCCATTCATCTCTTGAAGGGTACCTAGGTTGTTTCCATAGTTTAGTTATTGTGAGTTGAACTGCTGTAAACATTGATGTGGCTGCATCATTGTACTATGCTGATTTTAAGTCCTTTGGTTATATATTGAGGAGTGAGACAACCAGGTGAAATGGTAGCTCCATTTCAAATTTTTTTGAGGAATCTCTATACAACTTTACATAGTGGTTGCTCTCATTTACACTCCCATCAGCAATGTATGAGTGAACATTTTGCCCACATCCTCACCAACATTTATTGGTTCTTGTATCCTTGATAATTGCCATCTTGTGTTCTTGATAATTGCCATTCTGATTTGAGTGAGATGAAATCTTAGAGTACTTTTGATTTGCATTTCTCTAATTGCTAGAGATGTTGAACATTTTTCATATATTTGTTGATCGATTGCATTTCTTTTTTTAATTGTAAACAAATGGGATACATGTTGTTTCTCTGTTTGTACATGGCATAAAGGCATGCCATTTGTGTAAACATAAAGTTACATAGGGTAATGTTGTTTGATTCATTCTGTTATTTTTTCCCTTCCCCCCACTCCTCCCACCCCTCTTTTCCCTCTATACAGTCCTTCCTTCCTCCATTCTTGCCCCCCTCCCTAACCTTAACTCTAACCCCTCCCTCCCCCATTATGTGTCATCATTAACTTATTAGCGATATCATTTGTCCTTTGGTTTTTTGAGATTGGCTTATATCACTTAGCATGATACTCTCCAATTTCATCCATTTGCCTGCAAATGCCATAATTTTATCATTCTTTATGGCTGAGTAATATTCCATTGTGTGTGTGTATACATATATATATACCACAGTTTCCTTATCCATTCATCAATTGAAGGACATCTAGGTCTAGGTTGGTTCCACAATCTGGCTATGGTGAATTGAGCAGCTATGAACATTGATGTGGCTGTATCACTGTACTATGCTGATTTTAAGTCCTTTGGGTATAGGCCGAGGAGTGGGATAGCTGGGTCAAATGGTGGTTCCATTCCAAGTTTTCTAAGGAATCTCCACACTGCTTTCCAGAGTGGCTGCACTAATTTGCAGCCCCACCAGCAATGTATGAGTGTACCTTTCTCCCCACATCCTCGCCAACACCTGTTGTTGCTTTTTTTCTTGATACTCACCATTCTAATTGGGGTGAGATGGAATCTTAGGGTGGTTTTGATTTGCATTTCTCTTATTACTAGAGATGTTGAACATTTTTCGATATGTTTGTTGATTGCTTCTAGATCTTCTTCTGTGAAGTGTCTATTCATTTCCTTAGCCCATTTGTCAACTGGATTATTTGTTTCTTGGAGTAGAGTTTTTTTAGTTCTTTATAGATTCTGGAGATTAGTGCTCTGTCTGAAGTATGATTGGCAAAGATTTTCTCCCACTCTATAGGCTCTTTCTTCGCATTGCTGATAGTTTCCTTTGCTGAGAGAAAGCTCTTTAGTTTCAATCTATCCCAGTTATTGATTCTTGCTTTTATTTCTTGTGCTATGGGAGTCCTGTTGAGGAAGTCTGATCCTAAGACATGTTGAAGATCTGGACCTACTTTTTCTTCTATAATCTACAGGGTCTCTGGTCTGATTCCGAGGTCCTTGATCCATTTTGAGTTGAGTTTTGTGCAGGGTGAGAGATAGGGATTCAGTTTCATTTTGTTGCATATGGATTTCCAGTTTTCCCAGCACCATTTGTTGAAGAGGCTATCTTTTCTCCATTGCATATTTTTGGCACCTTTGTCTAGTATGAGAAAATTGTATTTATTTGGGATTGTGTCCATGACCTCTATTCTGTACCACTAATCTACCTGTCTATTTTGGTACCAATACCATGCTGCTTTTTTTTACTATTGCTTTGCAATAGAGTTGAAGATCTGGTATTGCGATACCCCCTGCTTCGCTCTTTCTATTGAGGATTGCTTTAGCTATTCTGGGTTTCTTATTCTTCCAGATGAATTTCATAATTGCTTGCTCTATTTCTGTAAGGTACATCATTGGGATTTTAATTGGAATGGCATTGAATCTGTATACTACTTTAGGTAGTATGGCCATTTTGACAATATTAATTCTTCCTATCCAAGAACATGGGATATCTTTCCATCTTCTAAGGTTTTCTTTAATTTCTTTCTTTAGTGTTCTGTAGTTCTCATTGTAGAGGTCTTTCACCTGTTTTGTGAGACTGATTCCCAAGTATTTTATTTTTTTCAGGCTATTGTGAATGGGGTAGTTTTCCTAATTATTCTTTCCAAAGATTCATCACTTATGTATAAAAATGCATTAGATTTATGTGCATTGGTCTTATATCCCGCTACTTTACTGAATTCACTTATGAGTTCTAAAAGTTTTCTGGTGGAATTTCCTGGTTCCTCTAAGTATATAATCATATCATCACCAAGTAGGGATAGTTTGAGTTCTTCTTTTCCTATTTGTATCCCTTTAATTTCCTTGGTCTGTCTAATTGGTCTGCCTAGTGTTTCGAGGACAATGTTGAATAGAAGTGGTGAAAGAGGGCATCCCTGCCTTGTTCCAGTTTTTAGGGGGAATGCTTTCAGTTTTTCACCATTTAGAATGATATTAGCCATTAGCTTAGCATAGATGGCCTTTACAATGTTAAGGAATATTCCCATTATCCCTATTTTTTCTAGTGTTTTGAGCATGAAGGGGTGCTGTATTTTATCAAATGCTTTTTATGCATCTATCAAAATAATCATGTGATTCTGGACTTTAAGTCTATTGATATGGTGAATTACATTTATTGATTTCTTGATGTTGAACCAACCTTGCATCTCTGGGATGAAACCCACTTGATCATGGTGCACTATTTTTTAATATGTTTTTGTATGCGATTTGCTAAAATTTTTTGAGAATTTTTGCATCGATGTTCATTAAGGATATTGGTCTGAAATTATCTTTCTTCGATTTGTCTCTGTCTGGTTTAGGTATCAGTGTGATATTGGCTTCATAGAATGAGTTTGGGAGGGTTCCCTCCTCTTCTATTTTATGGAATACTTTGAGAAGTATTGGAATGAGCTCTTCTTTAAAGGTTTTGTAGAAATCGGCTGAGAACCCATCTGGTCCTGGATTTTTCTTTGTTGGTATGCTTTTGATGACCTCTTCTATTTCATTATTTGAAATTTGTCTATTTAAATTGTGTATGTCCCCCTGTTCAGTTTAGGCAATTTGTATGTCTCTAGAAACCTGTTGATGTCTTCGAAATTTTCTATTTGGTTGGAGTATAGATTTTCAAAATAGCTTCTAATTATGTTTTGTATTTCACTCGTGTCTGTTGTGATATTTCCTTGTTCATTCCGAATTTTAGTGATTTGGGTTTTCTCTCATCTTCTCTTTGTTAGTGTGGCTAAAGGTTTATCAATTTTGTTTATTTTTTCAAAGAACCAACTATTTGTCAATTTTTTTGTATTGTTTCTTTTGTTTCAATTTCATTGATTTCAGCTCTGAGTTTAACTATTTCCTGTCTTCTACTACTGTTGGTGCTGGTCTGTTCTTCTTTTTCTAGGGCTTTGAGCTGTAGTGTTAGGTCATTTATTTGTTGAGTTTTACTTCTTTTATTAAATGCGCTCCATGAAATAAATTTTCCTCTAAGTACTGCTTTCATAGTGTCCCAGAGATTTTGATATGATGTTTCTTTGTTCTAATTTACCTCTAAGAATTTTTTAATTTCCTTCCTAATATCTTCTGTTATCCATTCATCATATAATAGCATATTGTTTAATCTCCAGGTGTTGGAGTAGTTTCTGTTTTTTACTCTTTCATTTATTTCTAACTTCAATCCGTTATGATCTGATAGAATACAAGGTAGTGTCTCTATCTTCTTGTATTTGCTAACATTAGCTTTGTGGCATAATATATGGTCTATTTTAGAGAAGGATCCATATGCTGCTGAGAAGAAAGTTTATTCGCTCTTGGTTGGATGGTATACTCTATAAATGTCTGTTAAGTCTAAATTATTGATTGTGTTATTGAGATCTATGGTTTCTTTATTCAATTTTTGTTTGGAAGATCTGTCCAGTGGTGACAGAGGCATGTTAAAATCACCTAGTATTATTGTGGTATGGTCTATTTGGTTTGTGAAATTGAGAAGGATTTGTTTGACATACATGGATGAGCCACTGTTTGGGGCATAGATGTTTATGATTGTTATATCTTGCTGATTTATGCTTCCCTTAAGCAGTATGAAATATCCTTCTTTATCCCTTCTGACTAACTTTGGCTTGAAGTCCACATTATCTGAAATGAGGATGGATACTCCAGCTTTTTGCTGTGTCCATGTGCATGGTATGTTTTTCCCCATCCTTTCACCTTTAGTCTATGGGTATCTTTTTCTATGAGGTGAGTCTCTTGCAGGCAACATATTGTTGGATCTTTCTTTTTAATCCAATCTGCCAGTCTATGTCTTTTGATTGATGAGTTCAGGCCATTAACATTCAGGGTTATTATTGTGATATGATTTGTATTCCCAGTCATTTGACTCATTTTTTGGTTTTTTGACATGATTTGGTTTCTCCTTTATTTGGCTATTCCTTTAGGCTAGTTCCTCCCGTTGCTGATTTGCATCATTGTTTTTCATCTCTTCCTCATGGAATATTTTGCTGAGAATGTTCTGTAATGCCAGCTTTCTTTTTGTAAATTCCTTTAGCTTTTGTTTATCATGGAAGTATCTTATTACATTGTCAAATCTGAAAGTAAGTTTTGCTGGGTATAAGATTCTTGGTTGGCATCCATTTTCTTTCAGGGCTTGGTAAATGTTGTTCCAGGCCCTTCTAGCTTTTAGGGTCTGGATTGAAAAATCTGCTGATATTCTTATTGGTTTCCCCCTGAATGTAATTTGGTTCTTTTCTCTCACAGCCTTTAAAATTCTGTCTTTATTTTGTATGTTAGGTATTTTCATAATAATGTGCCTTGGTGTGGGTCTGTTGTAATTTTGTATATTTGGAGTCCTATAAGCCTCTTATACTTGGTTTTTCCATTTCATTCTTCAGATTTGGGAAATTTTCTGATATTATTTCATTGAATAGATTGTTCATTCCTTTGGTTTGTTTCTCTAAGCCTTCCTCAATCCGCATAATTCTTCAATTTGGTCTTTTCATGATATCCCATAATTCATGTAGATTCTGTTCATGATTTCTTACCATCTTTTCTGTTTGGTCAACTTTGTTTTCAAGATTAAATATTTTGTCTTCAATGTCTGAGGTTCTGTCTTCCAGGTGTTCTATCCTATTGGATATGCTTTCTATGGAGTTCTTAATTTGGTTTATTGTTTCCTTCATTTCAAGGATTTCTGTTTGTTTTTTTTTTTCATTATCTCTAACTCTTTATTGAAATGATCTTTTGCTTCCTGTATTTGCTCTTTTAACTGTCGATTGGTGCCATCATTCAATGCCTGCATTTGCTCTTTCGTCTCATCATTCAGTGCGTGCATTTGCTCTTTCATCTCATCGTTTGCTTCCCTAATCATTTTAATCATGTACATTCTGAACTCCTCTTCTGTCATTTCTTCTGCCATGTTGTCATTGGGTTTTATTGCTGTAACATCTAGATTTGTTTGGGGCATTTTCTTCCCTTGTTTTCTCATATTGTTCAGGTATCAGTGGACCACTGAGATATTGCAGATTTCCTCTATTGACTTATAATGTCCCTGAAGATTTCTAGTATATCCCCTCTTTGCCTTCAGTAGGCTGAAGTCTTGGAGGAAGTTGATAGTGCGGTGTTCCACAAGGAAGCTGCCTCTCTAGGGGTGGTGGCCTTCAGGTCGTATATATTCCCTGTTAGTGAGCAGAGGTGCCTCCACTTTTGACCAATGGTCATCCAAAGGGGAACTAGGCTGCGGGCTGAGGCAAGGCCTGTTTGGGCCTGTGTCTCTGGTTTTATCGTCCTTGTGGGAAAACCTCCCCTAGCAGGGAAGACTCACCCAGTGGGGAGGTCTCGCTGGTCAGTTCCCCTCCTAGAGGTTCTCCTCAATCTACAACTACTGCCTGGGCTGGGCTGCCTTCCTCTGCAATGTTCCCAGGGGCCCGGACCTACCTCCTGGGCCTGGGAGCCTCACCCTTCGCAGACGAGTCTCCTTAGGCTGCCTCTCATCAGAGAATCTGCCCGCAGTCCTGGAACCTTCGCTCTGCCCCTAAGTGTGTCTCTGTGTGGCTCTTCCACCAAGAAGCCTCCTAGGTCCTGGGACCCTGCTGTGCACCTAATTGCCTGGCTATGCGGCCCCTCCTCTGAGCAGCCACCCGGAGCCCCGTACAATCGCTCCGAGTCCCAGCGACCTGCCACACACCTCTTCCTCCAGAGAGCTGCCCGGTGTTCCAGAGCGGTCACTAGGAGTCTGAGCAACTCACTGCATGCCTCCTCCTCCTGCCAACTGCCCGTAGCCCTGGGCAGTCGCTCCGAGTCCAAGTGACCCGCCCTGTTCCTCCTCCTCCTCCGGGTAGCCCCTGGGTATTCAGGAGTGGTCACTCTGAGTTGCTCTGAGTCCATCCCACTCACTGCATGCCTCCTCCAGCAGCCACCCGGAGCTCTGGTGAAGCCACTCCGAGACCAAGCAACCCACCGCGCTCCTCCTCCCGTCAGCCCCCCTGCGTTCAGGAGCGGTCACTTTGAGTCCAAACAACTCACCACTCGCCTCCTCCTCTGGCAACCGCCTGTAGCTCTGGTGCAAGTCGCTCTGAGTCCAAGCACCTTGCCGTGCTCCTCCTCCTCCTCTGGGCAGGCCCCGGTGTTCAGGAGTGGTCGCTCTGAGTCCAAACAGCTCTCCTCACAGCTCCTCCTCTGGGCAGCCGCCCGGAGCCCCAGTGGTTGCTCCAAGTCCAAGTGCTGTGCTGAGCAGCCTCCTCTATGATGCTCCCAGTTGTCTGAGTTCACTGCTCCAGGCAGGGAGGGGTGTCTCGCCGGGCCGCTCTACTTCACAAAGTTCCCTGCGTTCCAGGACTATCGCCCCATCCGGGACGCCTCCCCAATGGGAGAGACTCACCCGGCTGCTTGGAGTTGGTCCCAAGTCTCTAAATATCTCCTCTTTTAAATCCTGAGTCCTGGAGCAACATGAAATGCAGCCACCCTCTAGTCTGCCATCTTGAAAACCATCTCGATCGATTGCATTTCTTTTTCTGTGAAGTGTCTGTTCAGTTCCTTAGTCCATATATTTATTTTTTTTTGTGGTGCTGGGGATTAGAACCCGGGGTCTTGTGCTTAGTTCATATATTGATTGGTTTATTTGTTTTTTTGATATTAAGTTTTTTGAGTTCTTTATATATCCTGGAGATTATTGCTCTACCCAAGGTGTGGGTGGTCAAGATTTTCTCCCATTCTGTAGGCTCTCTCTTCATATTCTTGATTGTTTCATTTTCTGACTTCACCATATCTTGTTTGCATCCATAACACTGCTTAAACATCTGAAATTTTTCAATGTATTTCCCACCACCACTCTTATAAATAAAAATTAGAACATCCATAGGACCAGTTTTCACAGAATGTAAGGTATCTGGCTGTAGGGGAGATAAAGACTTTAAAGGAGATAAGACAGGGAATAGAGAGCTCAGTTCAGCAGCACATATGCTAAAATAGGAATGATATATTAGCATGGTCCCTGCACAAGCATGACACACAAATTCCATAGTTAAAAAAAAGACAGGGGATACACACCAAAGAGTCTTATATGACCTTTCATATAAAAACTATGTGAGTAGGTCATAAGGAACTTTTAGAAACCAATTTTCTTGACAATTGGGAATTAGTGAAAGTTTGTTGAGCTGATGAATGGATGATGCCAGAATTAGTAGCTACAATTATTGAACACTATGTGTCAGAAAATAGTCCCTCTTTACCTTATGGAATACTCATGACTCTAGAAGATGAGCATTTACTCCTCTCAATTTCACAAGTGAAAAAACTTCAGGGTGAGGGAATAGAAGTAATTTTCCCACTTCACAAGTAATTAATGCAAAAGGAAGGATTTGCATCTATGTCTGTCTGAGTCTGCAGCTTGAATATTTTGCTATATCTAGTTTGATGGTGAAACAGTCTCTATGAACTTTCGGGTAGGTTTTAGCCCTAGGATTCAATAAATCTGTGGGGTTAGTACACATCTCCACCTAAGCCCGTTGGCTCATTCATTAATGAAAAATGGTGGTGGCAGACTTGTAGCCACAGGGCTTCTTCAACAGTACATGCAGGGATATGCACACTTCTGCAATTCATGGAGACTTCTTGGCCTGTGATATGTCATTCTTTCTTGAGAATATACCTCCTACTGGCCATGTCTTTGCAATGACTAGGTAGAGACACAACCATATGGCTAATTAGCTCTTACAGTATTCCATCCTCAGAAATGTCAGTTCCATCAGCTTCTCTGGTAGAAAGCTGGCACTCCAATAGGAATGAACACCACTCATAGTACCAACCCATACTTCCTAGCACTGACAGGGGCTAAGCTGATTTGACCAGTGAATCTAGATACCAAATGGGCTTGGTATCAAGCTTCAGGAAAATGAAAAGAGGAACAAAGCTGAATACACACTCCAGACTGGTTACTTTCTTTTGATTCCTTGCTAACGAACTAAGGGACATATGTCAGCATCCTCATGTTACAAGTTAAAAAAAAAATAAGGCTCACATGTGATGTGACTTGTCAGGGTATAATGTAGGTAGTAAGTATTATAGTAAGCACTAGAATCCAGGCAGTGTCTAACTACTAAAACCCATATTATTTTCTCCATACTATGTAGACAGGATAACATAGTAGTTAAAAGCTCAGAATTAGGAGCTTGGGTTTGAATCCTGAATCTGGCATTTCTTAGCTATGTGACCTTGGGCAAGTCCCATAATCTATCTGTGTCTCAGTTTCATATTTATTAAATAATAACTATATACCTCATAGAATTGTTATGAGGATTAAATTAATTCATATTTGTGAAGCACTTAGTGCTGACAGAGTAGGTGCTATGTATATGTTAAATTGATGTAGGGCCCTATCTCCCCATTAAAATATAATTATTACTTTCTCAGATCAGCAAAGAAAGGAACTAGTTCAAGAGAATGACTTTTCTAAAAGAAAATTCACTTTTCTTCCAAAGTTAGAGAAACACTCAGTCTGTTGATTGACCTGGAGAGAGAGGACAACCTGTAAATCTTTGGAGGGCTAATCAAGTACATGATGTCTATGTCCTGTGTTGGATCCCTGTGCCCACTGTCCCTCAATCCTCCATGAAAATACATGTTGCTTGGCCAGCTCTATCTGGTCTACCTTCCACTGTCAAATCTGGAGATTATTCCTGAAATGATATCAAGAAAGAGTAAAATCATCTGGAATACTGGAACCTTCACCATAGGTTATGGAAACCAGATGGATCTAAGAATCATAGCAATGCCTGGCTCACAAACTAAAGCTATATCTGGGTTTCATAAATTAGCAAGGGCAAAAGGGGATCCACACCCACACCTCCTTGACGTAGAAATTAGAAAAATATATAGCCTTTATAAACGTATAAAAGTGTATAGATGACTTAGGGTTTACTAGAAGTCTGAGAATGGGAGGGGAGAATGTGGTATACATCTCAGCTGAACACACCTGTGGGTGGGGAAAAGTTGATGTTCACCTGGGAGATCCTGGCTACACAGGTATGGCCTCCATCATTATGGCTTAGGCATTGACTTTTGTTCTGCCCACCCAAGAAGCGTGGATTTCAGAATGGGATTTTGTAACTTTTTTCTTTTCCAAGACACTGCCACCAGTTAATGCTTCTGACTGACTGATTAAAAATATACTCAAACCCCCAACAGCTATGTTATGCTGTGAAATTGTGATGATCAATTTTGTGTCAATCTGATTATATGAAGTGGTGCCCAGATTAAATATTATTTCTCAGGGTGTCTGTGGAGGTGTTTTCATTGAGATTGGCATTTGAATCAGTAAACTCAGTAAAGTAGACTGCCCTCCCCAATGTGAATGGACATCGTGTAATCTGTTGAAATCCTGAATACAGCAAATAATGGAGGAAGGAGTAGTTCAACTCTTTCCATTTCTGCCTGATTACTTGAGCAGGGACATGGATCTTCTACTGCCCTGAGTGCCAGCGGTGCTCGGGTACTTCAGAATCGGCCTGAATTATACCACTAGCTTTTGTGGTCTCCATTTTGCAGGCTACAGATTGTGGGAATTCTCAGTCTCTATTAATTCTCTATAATAATTCTCTCTTTTCCTCTCATCGCTTAATGGTTCTGTTCTCTGGAGAACCCTAATATACAAGAAGAAAAACACTATTTTTTGGTGTTAGACACAGCTGAAATCAATAACAATATTACCATGTATTATCTGTGTTATGTGAAGTAAAGAAGTTAACTTTGCAGAGCCTCAGTTTCTTCATATCTACAATTTGCATAACACTAACTTTCCCAGTGCTCTCATGAGGTTTAAATGAGAAATTCAAAGTAAAAGTGCCTAGCAGAAGTCTCTTAACCTCCACCACTGCCCATTTTTTTCTCTAAGCTAACAATCAGCATCCTAATGCTTTCAGGGATTGAAAAATATAAGTTAATATATTTCTAATTTGAATTAGAAATTCCAATCCCTTCTTCCCAATAATTGAGCCACTATATCTCCTTCTCCCAGAGTCACACAGGATTTGATCTGTAGAATGACTTTCTAGGTCTTAGATACTCTTCTGGAGTACTTTCCCAGGACCATTGATTACAGTCATGATAGACACATCTAGGGATGCCTCTCAGATTTCTATCATAGATTCGTATAATTTTTCTGGCATTTGGCCATAGAGTATCTTGAATGAGGAGCACCTTTTCCAAATCTCAATACTGAGTATAATCTACAGGTGTTCCTAAATTTCCCCCATCCCCAACTTGATTCAGGCACTGGCCAAACCATTATTTACTCCTATTGCTCTAACTTCATCAGCACGGCACACTGAATGAAATGTTTGTTTCCCAAACACCAGTCCAACACTGGCTTTGGAGGTCTTTGACTATTAACAAAACCATTTATTCACTGTATGATTTTGGGCAGGTAACAATCTTTCTGGATGTCATTCTCTTTATTTGTAAAATGAAAATAAAATGAGGAGGTTGGGAATCTTAAATAAGACAATGTATATAAAATATATGTGATGTGTATGGCAGGCAGTTGTACTTTTTCACCCAATTACCATACTAACTCTAATATCTGGCACACTGGGAAGGCTCAAGGATTCAGGCCTCTCTTACTTCATGCTTGACACATAATACAGGCTTGACAATATTTGTTTTCTTTCTTTGGTTCCAGGGGACTCCACCTCCATTTCAGGTCATGTTTCAACCCCAAAGACCTTGAACTGTAGAAGCATAAATCATGCAAAAGCTCTGAATCTGATTCTTACATCTTGTATACTTGTGATCAGGGCTAAGTTCCCTTCCCCTTATTGTCACAGTGAGGCTGGTCTAACTACTTGGCTGTCTATGCTTCTTTTCCAGAGCTCTTCAAATTCATTTAAAGGATCTTTATACTCATTTCCTAGGGCATTTTTGATACCTTCTTCACTTCATGGAAAATAATGTGATTTCTTGTGGGGTATAAATATGCCTTAGACAGACAAGAGTCCAAGGTTAATTTCCAATTAAGTGCAAAAAGAGCCAGTAGCATACCACTTCTCTCCTCTCTCCCCTCCAAGACCTATCCACCCCTCTGCTGAATGTTGTTAAAGGAACACCATAGTACAATTATAATAACAAGAGTGCAGAATGTAGGAGGAAAGGTGAGTAATGGAGTGTGGGAGACAGCTTCTTCCCAGAATGGTAGGAGGATGCTCAGGGAGGGTGAAGACACCCAAGCTGCACTACCAGGAGCTAAATTATCATAAGAAGAAGTAGTCCTTATCAAACTTCAAGACACAGGAATCTTCCTGGTCTCATTATTGGCATACACACAGGGCAGAGAAGCTAGGCCTGAGTTATTGTCATGAAATTCCTGCATGATAGAATAAGGAAGGAGGGAACCAATCCAGGTATGGGGACAGTTGAGGTAGGGTGGTTGGGGTTAGGGGACCAAGCATGGGACCAAGGAACATGACATTTTTCAATGAACAGACTAACACCACAATATGGAATGCAAGAATGAGGTGGTAGACAACATACAGGAAGGTCTTATGTGGCAGAGTTTAATCAACCAGTCTTGGGTGGATATACAAAGATTCCATTCCTGGAGAGCAACTGAGGCAGGTTCTACCACTACCACTGTTATCACCACTACTTGTCAATATTAATTGAGCACTTATTAAGAGTCAATCATGGACAATTGGGTGAAGAAACTTGCCCCTATTGGTATAACTCCCAGCTGGCATAGTGGGAATAAAATGACACAATCTGTCTCTAGATTCCTTTCTCTTAACCATGGAAATGCAGAAGAACATGAAGAATGAGGGCAAAAGTTATGATTTATGAAATGGGGCATAAATATATGTAAGAATGGTACATTCCTTGGGAGGGTAGAGGCCAGGATCTGATTGGAAGTGCCTAGCAAAGAAGACAGAAGGAGCAACAGAGAAACTGAGTCTCTATTAAGTCCCTCTTAATCTCAGTTTCAGAAGGGAGACATAACCCTGAATCACAGAGGTTGGTAGGTAGAAGGGAGAAGGAAGAGGTGAGGTACAATCAGGATTGAAGTTGTCTGTACCCCACCTTTATCACATCCTGATGGTTCTGAGATGGTACCTTCCAGCACCACAGGACTTAGGTGAGAGTAGCTGAAGAAGCAGAAACCAGAGGTAGAAACTCAGGGCTGACAATACTAGCAAAAAGTCAGTTACCACAGACCTGTCAAAAGACTGGGAAAGGGAAGGCATAGAGAAGGCCACTGTATAACTTCATTCCCCAGAACCAAGCAAGTCCTCTTTTTCAAACTTACTTCCAGGTACTATTTTTGGGAATTCTGAGGGCCTGGGTTTTCAGAATTCATATTTTCTGAGGAAGTGATATAACTTGAATACACACTTCTAGCGTTTGTATCTGGAATGTCCTTCCAAAGGCCCACGTGGCAAGTCATGGTCCTGGTGTGGTACTATTGGAAGGTTGTAGAAACTTTAAGAGGTAGGACCTAATTGGAGATCTTCAGGTCATTGGGGATGTGCCCTTGAAGATGATAGTGGGATCATAGCCCCTTCCTCTCCCTCTCTCCTTTGCTTTCTGACCATAAGTTATGTAGTTTTTCACCACTATGTGCTCTTGCCATGATGTGTTGCCTACCTCAAAGCAACAGGGCCAACTTATCATGGACTTCAACCTCTAAAACTGTAAGATAAAATAAACCCTTTGTCTTTACAAGTTGATTATCATAGGTATTTGTTGTAGTAAAAGCAAGTCAACATACGCACCAAAATAGGGAGATTCCCATATTTCATGGGAGGTCTCCAAGTGGAACTATCTTTCTGGAGCATGAATTCCTGGGATACTCTATTTTTATCCCATCCACCTGAGCTGACTCCTTCTGGCCTCTGAGAAAATATATGATGTCTTCACTTTGTACTTCATTGACCCCATAATACTTGGCAAGTCTCTAAATTTAACAGAATCCTTCAGGAAAAACATCTGTGATGATTTGCGTTGTTAGAACATAGACACTAACACATAGCTTAGAGGGTGAAAGGTTTAAGGAAATTTGAAATCAAATGGGCTCAATCTCTTCTGTAGGGGAATTTCCCCATGCTGGTGGATTAAGATTATCCCAGAAGATTAGGTAAAGAAATAGTTGGGATTTGAGTCCCAAATTCACCATTTCCTGACTGTGGGGCTTTAGGCAAATGTTGTAAAATTCCATGCCTCAGTTTCCTCACCTATAGTGGGTCTAATGCCAGGAGCTACCTCATAGGAATTTACTAGAACAAAATCATTTAAATAATAAAAGGAACTTAGAAATGTAATGTCATTTAATAGACACCATGTAAGTGTGTTCTTTGGCCAAATACATAAAGAGAAGTACATTTCTCATCTTGAACCTTTGGGGAAACCACTTGTGCCCAATTCCCCTAGGACCTAGATAGAATGAGACTAGTTAAGTGGTAGGTCAACAGCATCAAAGAGCCACCTAGGAATACCATTTGCTCCCAAAGGGTCACCCTTGTACTCTTGCTACCACTGTTTTGGGGAATTCTGAGAGCCTGAGTGTTTCCTTCCTTTTGGGTACTGCCCTGTTGTTCTTTGCTTATGAGAGGTAAGAGAGGTTGAACTATCCTGGGGTTTCTAACTGCCCAGTTAGGTAGCATGTCCATGGTCATTTTTTTCTCCAGAATGAAGGTGATGACAACCATCCATGTGTCTTCATACTGAAAGCCAGAACTTCTATAGGCAGCTACTTCATGGCTGTTATAAGCATCCATTATGGCCCCCAAGATACTTCCATGCCTTAATCTCCAGGACTGTGATTATATGGCAAAAGAGATGTCGAAGATGTGATTAAGATTACTATTGACTTTAATATGGGTAGCTAATCCTGCATTATTTGAATGAACTAAATGAGATTATCCCAATTATGGAGTGACACTAAACAGCAGAGGCAGAAGAGGAAGTCTTTGAAATTCAGCAGTGGAATCAAAAGGATTTGACAAGTTGTTATTGGCTTGGAGATGGAAAGAGCCATATGTTCAAAACATGAGGACCTCAGTCCTACAACAAGAAGGAAATTAATTATGCAGAACACCAGTGAACTAGGAAGAGAACCCTGAACCTCATATGACAACCACAGGCCTGTCATATGATACTTTCATTTAGGCTCATGAGAACCTAAGCAGAGAATTCAGCCATGCTATCACAGACTTCTGAACAATAGAAACTCTTAGATAACATATAGATGTTGTCTTAAGCTACTAAATTCATGATAATCTGTTATAGTTGCAGCACGAGAAGACTACTGCAATGCTGCTGGGCTTCAACTTGTGCATATACTAGATGAGGGCAAAAATACCTTGTAATTCCTACCTTATGGACTGCTATGAGGACAAAATGATGTAAAGTAACTAAAAGTGCTCTGCAAGGTTTCAACTCATACAACTGTCATATGCTCCAACATGATAAAAAAAATCAGTATTTTGAAGCAACTGAGTTGACACAATTAACAACTTAAAAGTGGATAACATATCCCAAAAGAGCTGAGGGTTTTCAGGGCTGCTTCTCCTCCCTAGAGAAGTAGTACAGCATAGAAGAAATTACTATGCTCCACTCTATTTCCTAGCTATATGACCTAGGACATGTTATGCCATCTGAGTTTTAATAAAATGGGGATAATTATCCTTGCTCTGATTAGATAAGGCTGTGTGGGGCTCAAATGAATTAATGAGCATGAAAAAGTAATGGAGACAAAGCTCCCAGATATAAAGCCTATCTGTCCTACCACAAGTCCACTCTTGCTGCTGGAAGTAAACTGATTACCAAAGTAATGCTGCAAGGGTTCAAAGAACCTTGTGCTGGTACCACGAGCAGTTTCACTGAAGTAATACCCATCCTAAATCCTTGGAGTTTCCAGTAATGTTGCTTTGCCATGACTCTGCAAGTTACTATCACAATGCCCCTTCTTATATAAACTGAAGATACTAAAGTATGGCCAGAAAAGGGCCAGCCTAGTGGTCTCTTTTCATTACAATGAAGGCTTTGGTTAAATCCACACCCTAGAATAATAGAATGCCAAAGTTGAAAAGGTGCTATAAGACCACCTGGCTTAAAGGCAACTTGAGGCCTAAAAGAGCAATTTGTTCAGCATTCCAGAAAGGCAATGACAAAGCTGATTCCCTCAGAGGTCATGAAATGAATTTTTTCCAACTGGCCCTAGTTGCCTTTCCACCACCTCCATTGTTCAGAGTTTGAAAGTCAAGTAACTTTTAGTCTCCTTATTCACTAGGCTGATTTCACTATTCTTTGAGGTGGAGAAACATCATTCACCTGTCACCAAAGCACAAGGCCATGGGCAAAGCAAAACAAGAAACAATTTTTGTAACCATTCCCAACAAATCAGCCCTATTCAGTGCTTCTCAAACTTATACATAGGAGCCTCTTAGGAATTTTGTTCAAATACAGATCCAGATGTCTGGGTAGGCCCATAGAGTCTGCATTTCTAACAAGCTCCCAGCTAATATTGATGCTGGGAATGCTGGGTCACATTATGAGTAGAAAGACTTGCCTATGTTTTTAACAGTCTTATTTCTAAGCATCTTCTTCATTTACTTTAGGAATTCATCACTAATACCAGAGGCAGTGAAGTATATTAGAAATGGAATGCACTCTGTAGTTTCCAGTCCCAGGTTTTTTTTAAATCAATCACTAGTGTGTGATCTTCAGCAAATCATTTATCATCTCCCTGAGCTTCAAATTTCCATATCCATAAGATGGTACTATCAGTTATCCCATAGTGATGCTGTGAGGCTGAACGGAATGAGGCCAGGGTGCAAAGTGGAAATTACGTTAAGACTCACAGGCCTAAAATAATTCTGTGCCTAAGTTTCCTAGATCTGTAGAAGACAACAGGAACGGTAGATAGTGGGTGTACATACCACCATGACTAATATGTTCAAAAATTGTTTTCATGACGAAACTACAGATGGAGACCATTTGTACCAGACAGTCTGCATACTTTATTGAAAGTCACATGAATGGGCCCAAGAATCTCATTCATTTTCTTCTGATTTCACACATACATTTCACATAGGCAATCTTTTGAGTCCTCTATTAATGTTCTTGGCATTGAGTGCTTCATTTCCTCATGAAAATGAAAGCTTTTCTTCACTTAAAATGTCTCCCTCAAGTTATCTTGTATCTCTGCATTTTTTTTATTGTTTCTGAAGCTTTTTCTGGGCTTCTAATATGTCAAGGCCACTTGTCTGCAGCTACTTTTATAGTAGCATCATTGATCTACATTCTCTCACAAGTAATTATTTAATAGTTACAGAACTGCTTCCTATACTACTTTATTTGTTCTAGTTATTACAGCATCAGGGAACTTGAAAAGGGAAGATTTCCTCCCCATGATGACCAATTATTTTAGAAATACTCTACTTGACATTATTTTACTATTGAAATTGGATGTTTAATTTCACTCCTCAGTGGCTGGACACTCCCCTATGCACAACTTTTTTAACTTCAAAATTAAAAATTTAATCTTTTTTTTTTTTCAAAATCATCTCCTTTTACTATTATCACACACACAAAAAAATTACGTAGGGTTTTGACACCATGGCATCAAGTACTGCAGAGGCAAGGGGACCTTTCCTGCTTCTCAAACTGCATGTATGCATGTCACAAATTCTTTGATTGAAATTGGACATGCTACAACTTTGGTGAAGTATTGGCAAAGTATGGAGACACACACAAGGATCTTTTCCCTTTGAAAAATGGCTAAGCCAAGGACTAACCAACTATCAATTAAAAATAATTCTTTTACTTGACAAGTAAAACTAGATGATCCTTTTAAAAATACTACCAAACAGATACTCTGAAGGTAAAGAGAAAGCCCAACTTAGGAATATCTTCCAGCCTAATTTTCATTTCCCTGTAGAGTGGACTCATATCCTCTTCCTCCATCAAATGCTTACCTTTTAATATTTGTTAGGCAGGCAAGAGTCAAAAATCATACTAGTTCCAGTAGTGTGACCTCTGTTTAAACACCTCAGTGTGACAAAAAGAAAAAAAAAAATATATCATGGGGGTAGAGTCAGAGAGGTCTAGATTCAAATCACAGTTTGTTATTTACTACAATCTATATGCCCTTCAGCTTCTTACTCAAGCCCACTGGGCTATACTTTCTTTATATTTAAAATGAGATGAATACTTGCATGACTGTTTTAGGATGAAATGAGATAATATATATGAAGCACCTAGCACATAGTAGGTGTTTTATAATTGTTAGCTCCTTTGTTATCACTGCCAGTTCAAGACTTACAGCTCATCCATTGCCAGTTTTTCTAATCTACTGGCTAAGGTATGCTGATTATGTTATATAGCTGCCACTTTGTGATTATTTCCCTCTTCCCATAGCCTCTTCTGAAACACCATCAAGCCTAGGCCAAGCCAATCTCATTCCATGACAGCATGCTTTGCCAGAGTCTTAAGCTTTTAAATCAGAGTTCTAGGGGAAGCAATGTGGTTCATGCTTTGGGGATAGCTCAGAACAGGGTCGAAGCAACTTCAGCCATTATTACTTGGCTTCCAGTAAGACTGGTTGTACCAATCTTTCATGCTAGGATCTTGATCTGTGTCCCAGGCAACACAGCAATCTCACTACCAAGTTTCTGGATAGCTTTTCCACTAGGATTGCCATGCCTTTCTCTGCCTCTCAATAATCTTCAAATTTTATAGTGGTGATTGTGGTATTTTCCACCCAAAAAACTATAATCAAACTATTTCTCTACCATCTTCCAAGCTACTGAGGTTCCATTGGCCACTGGTTCTGTGGTCAAATTCTGCACACCTATCTGTTTTAGTCAGTCATATAACAGGACATTGCAAGAGACCAGGAGTCAGTATGAGACCAGCAAGCCTCACAGAGATTTTTTTTGGGTAAGCAGCAGGTGAAATGATAACTTTCTTGATCCTGGTTCCTTAGCAACATGGCCTTCAACACAGGTAGAGTGGAGAGAGCTCAATATGGTCATCTGGGCATGTTTTGATTTAGAATGGCATCAAGTTTCCACTCAATTACTTTGACAAAAGATCTCAATGTATTTAGCTTACATGTTCCTAACTCACTTATAAACCATGTTTGGAGTTAAAAAAGTGACTTTTGCCATTTAGTAACACCATCCCAAAGACATCTCAGAGTTTGTTTGGATTGGGCATATGTATGTGTTTCTTTTTTCTCTCTCTCCATATTTATGCTTTAATCTCAATACAACAATCAGTGTACTAGTGGGTCCATGTTAGAAGAGTGCAAGTAGGAAAGCCCTTCCTCCCATACTGGGCCATGTTATAGACACAGGGACCTTAAAGACAGGCTATGGTCCCAGCACCTGCCTGGGAACAAAACACTGACACTCCTTCCAGAAGATTCCCTTCAATAAACAGGTTTTGGAAATGTCTGTTTCTTAGATTTCTGACCCACTACATGGATTTAATTCCCTTCCAATGATTGACATGGTCAATGAAGGGAATCAGAGGATTATGGTTTGAAGTTTTCCACTTGGTGGCAAATGTGGAAAGGCTCAAGAAAAAGGGTAAAAGCCAAACCCCCAAACTGACGGCCATTAAAGTCATCAACCATAAGGTCCCTGGCTGGAAAAGTGTGGTGTAATGGAAAGAACGCCACATAGCAGCCCAGGGACCTGGGATCTTGTTCTGCTGTTGTCACTAACTTGCTCTGCCAGTATATAAGGCTGTTAGATTCAATACTTTTGAAAACCCCTTCTAATCAAATACTTTATGGGTTGTAAAATGATGATTTTATCTCGTGAGGTGTGGTTCTTAATGTTTTTTGGGTCATAGGCCCATTCGAAATTCAGTAGAATGTTATGAACTGTTGGCACAGAAAAGGCAAATTGCCACAGAATCATGCATAACATCTCAGGGGCATCATGGAGTTTCTGAATCCATGGACACTGGATTAAGAATTACTTTTTTCAGGAGTTAAAATAGCTGATCAGCAGAAGGCAAACATGAAGAAATAGCAACAACTACTTGGCCTCACTCCATCTTAACAATTTTCCCTAGCATTTGACTCAAGAAAGGAACTCCAATATGACAAACACAATCTGCCTTTTTAAAGAAATGTTTTCAATTTGGAGTAGTTTTTTTTTTTTTCATATTTTTCTTGTTTGCTCAGAAAGAAAGCTGTCAGGTGAAAACAGGAAGAATAATCCAAATAGACCTAGGCTTTAACATGCTAAACATGCTTTGCAGATTTGTCTTAAGTGGCTGTAGGCAAAAGCAGGAAGGCCACCTTCCTAAGTCCATGTGGGGTGTGAGACGCATCACCCATGCTGTCTGGTCCCACAGCAGACAGACTGTTGGCAACATATTACAGTGCCAGAGCACCAACCTGGCACCAGTGTCCACATACTTAGTAAGAGACATGATAAGATTCTCCAATATTCAGCAAACATTCCTACTCCCTTTCAACCAAGGTAAGCAATGACTCCAATTCAAGTGGCCTTTAGTTCAGGACAAGACTCCTAAGACCAGTCTTTAGCCCCAAGTCTTTAGAGTTCAATGGCCTTTTGAGGAAGCAAGAAGTTCAGAGAAGAGTTGAAAACTAGGCTCCCTTCTTTGACTCAGGTCAGTGGATATCTTGGTTTTGGCAGTCTGGGGCTTGAAGGAATCCAGCCATTCACAGTGTTATAGGAGCTCAATACAGACCTTCTGAGGGGATGAAAACAGAATACAAAGGAGAAATAAACATGTGTCTAGGACATGTGCCCCTTATTTTTGGCTTCCCATGAGCCTGAAGGTGCAGGGCCAAGAAGGAGCTGCTCTTCAGCACAAAATGTCTCAGGACACAAGGCTTTGAAGTAGACCCTTTCAGGACCTGGAAAGGATCCCCTGAGGCCAAGGATTTTAAAACCTAAAAGAAAAAGAAGAAAGGAGTTAGTAGGACTGGTTACACACTTAATAGCCACTGAGCAGTGGAGCCTTTCTAGGCAAGTAGCAAAGCCTACAACTGGTAGCTAATCTTCTGAGAAACAGAGGCTGGCTGGGAAAAGGCCATTAGGGCTCAGATCCCAGAAAACAGACCTACAATGGAACAGTAATCAGGGCTAGAGACTTTGTGCCTTCAAACTTTAATTTCCCAAAGGTCTACCTGGGAAAACAGAAGTCTGATACTAGAACTTCTGAGATTACCCCCACCTGCATGGCCCTACAGTATCTTCAAACTTCCTTTTATTGGGGCGTCACCTTTATGGAGGTTGATAAGGAGAAGCTTATCAACCTATGGACCTCTGAGGACTGGTAGTGATAAGAAGAAAAGGAAGGCCAAGGAGCATATGGTAAGCTAAGCTCCAGATATTTGGATATCAGTTATGTGTATATCGGTTCATGTCATGCCAGAAATCTGATAGTTAAGCAACTGGAACTCCTAGGTAGAGAAAAGCATTTCCTGACCTCCAAGATGACTATGACCTTAGCAAGTCACTTATCTCCTCTGAACTTCAGTTCCTTTATTTGTTGAGTCAGAACACATATTATCCTACCTACTTCTGGCATCTAGTTTGAACTGAATAAGATAATGGATATGAAAGTGTTTTGTACCAGATGAACACAAAGGACTAAGGATAAATGTTCAGGTAGGTATGACTGAAATAGCAATTTGGTCTGAAGAAATGAAGTCCCTGTTACAGATACTAAGGTAGCTTCTTGGCACCTGCTATAATACCCAAAGGGAGGTTACTTGTTTCCTTATGGACCCAAAGGATGTGAAAAGTTACAGGGTTCCAAATTCTCATTTAAGAGACTGGGGAACTGAGACTCCGAAAAGGAAATATACTTGCCCCAAATGTTATAGCTAGGACTCATAATGAATTTAAATCAAAGGCAATCTGTACAACTGCACTACAGTCTTGCTGGAGGAGAAAGGAAAGGAGAGAGTAATTTAAAATCACACAAAACCTCAGAACTAAAAGGTACTAAGTTTAAGGGTCGTGCAATTTTAGGGTAATGAACTGAGACATAGAGGTGAGCTGCCTTCCTCTGGATCTGCATGGCATATTAGTCCTCAAAAACTTGGAACCCATAAAGGTTCTGTAATCAGGGGTGGAGACTACATACCTGTGGCCTCAACTCTCATCTCCAGGAAGTCTGCCTTGAGAACTGTGGGCAAAGAAGAAATAAATTTTCCTAAGACTAGAAATCAGGATAAGAAAGGCAAAGAAAGGAGATGGGGGATACTTCCAAACCAAGGCCAAACAGGTCATCTGAAAAATGGGGAAGTGATTCTGTTCAGATATCTTAAAGCATCTAGCTCCATTTATAGGTTAGAGAGCACAGTCTCCCAGACATGAAGACATTATTCAGGTAGCAGAATGATCCTTTGAGCATCTGTGGCAGGGCACGTACCATGTAAAAGATGGATCATCTTTTACCTTTAGACCAAACCAACCTTGCTCAGACTCTTAATGTGTTTATATCAATCCTAAATTATCCTTGTTTGAGGACAACTCAAACAAGAGTTTGAGAATTATAAAAAATCCTGGAGAACCAATTCCCCTACAATGTGGGCAGAGCATCCCATACAATAGCTGGTCCCCACAAGTATGTCCTCGGCCTTCTGTTTTTTTCTGTTTTTGAAATCATTATATCTATTGCCTGAATGATCTCATTATCATTCCTGGTTTCAATTACTACCAACTTTTGGGACCCTTCCCCCAAAGTGCTACCATTCACATTGTAGTATATGTGGATATTCTACACTGAAGTGATGTGGTGTCGGTTCTCAATAGTTCTATTCCTCCATGTATATAAGCCTTGCCTCAACTATTAGCCTAAGGTTGCAGTTACGCATTGGATATCTGTACCAGGATTTCCCCACCATGTCTTCAAAACAACTATCCATAATTGAGCACAAAATGTTTCTCACAAAACCTGCTCCTCGATGATTCTTGAATTACTTAATTACTTGTGTTAGACAATTGTCTCTCAGTCATTCTACAGTATCCCATGTTTGAAAAGTCAACAGTGTCTTATTGAGCCTGTCACAAGTCTGTCCCTTCTATTCTATCCCCACAGTTAATGCCATAGGCCAGGACATTCATCAACTCCTGCCAAGATCATTAGTCTCCTAATTGTTTTCCCAGTCTCCAGTCTTTACACTCTCATCTATCTTTCCCACTATCACTAGGGTGGTCTTTTCACAACTCACTCACCTCAGAATATACATTGCCATGCTTAAGTATCTTCCATGACCCTCCTCCAATGGACTGCAGTATAAAGACCAAACATCATAATATGTCATATAAGACCTTCATGATCTAGCCCCAAGCCATGTTCTCAATCTGACCTATAGTTCTTCTTTTAACTCCCACATTCTCACCACAGAGGAATACTGATCTCTTTTGAACGTGTTTTACATATGATGTTCTGCTTCCCTATAATGTCCTCCCTATAATGTCAATGTCCTGTCTTTCCTCTTCCTCTTCTTCTTCTTCTTCTTTTTTTTTTTTTTTTTTTTTGAGCTCAGGGCCTTGAGGATGCTAGGCAGACACTCTACCACTGAGCTGTACCCTAGCCCCTCACTGCTCTTCTTGATGAACCTCTACTCGTTTTCTTTTCAGTTAATTTTCTAAAAATCCTGTAGAATGGAAAGAAATGAGGGAGTGGTATCATTCAAATACCAGGGTACTGTTATGCAAATGGAAATCAAAAAGGGGAAAGCCATGATTAAACAGATTATCTGTTTCATTACAGGTGAGAATTTCACACCAGTGACCATGGATGGGACTGACTGTGTGACTAGTCTAAGGATCTGGCTTAGAGGGTGGCATGTGGATTTACTGATGCAAGCGGTGGTTATGAGGTGGAGGCCTAGATGGAAGAGATGCTTTCCTTATATGGATACCGAGTGGGAGGAACCAGTGGGGTATCCAGGTTGGGAACTCATGACATACTGGAGGGCAGGTATCCACACTGGTCTTATTTGCACTCCTTTCAAGATGGAATCTGGGGATAAAGAACAGGATTAAGTCTAGGTTTTTGAAGGTTGGAGACAGGGTAGGTAGAGTAGTACTCTGGCCTGAAGTACCTCTTTTGGTCACAGTCCCCTTGGATTGTGGTTGGTCTAAGGCTTCAATGAGCACTGGTTGACAAAGCCCAGCCAATTGACAGTGTTATCAATCTTCCACACGCTCAACACTAGTTTAACTATACCTTCCCTTTTGGAAGTCTGCCTGCCCTGAAGATTCTATTGAACATTGTTAATGCCTCTTACATATTCCCTTCTCAAAGCTTTGGTTCCCATCTAGTGATACAGTTCAGTCCCATTACATTTTTCTGTATATTTTTACTTATCCTTTAAGTTTCAGCTTAGATATCATCTCTTCTAAAAAAGCTTTCATTTAGGCTTTCCCATTGTATTCTGTTCATTCCAGTTTACATTGTTCAAATTCCTTCATATTTATTTCTTAAATGGCTTTCCCTAGGGAGGGAGGGAGGACCACAAGGAAGTGGTCCTGCTCAAGGGGTACCTTATTAAGAATATTAGGCATGCCCACACTTGCTCGCTTCTCCATCTCTTATTTCTTTTCCTTTTTACATTCTCGTGGCAAATATCTGGTGAAACCCCTTTGAAAACCTCCATGATAAAACCTTTTATCTTCATGCTATTTGTAAGAGAAATCTGGGGCCCTGACCTTACTTTCATCTGTTATGGTAGAACAAATGGGAAATCATTGTCTAAGGAGAATTTGGCCCAGACTAGCTCCCTATAGCTCACAGTGCTAGGGTATCTTGCTGTGTAGAATCATGTCTTGGTATGTCAGGCCCTACAGTTTTGACTAGAGTATATCTAACCTATCCCAAGGTGAACTGCTGGAAAAGGTCCATTATTTTTCTTTTGACTGACCACCTAGAAGAGTAACAACACCCCCATTACACTTTAGGAAGTACAATTTAAAATTCTCTCAATAACAACATGGAACAACTCACAGAAGATACCTTAAAGACTAAGCAATCATTTCTCCAAGTGTTTTAGGCCAAAGGGCCCCAAAGACCCAGGGATTGAACAGTTTGTTCCAGCAATTGAGAAGTTTTTAAAACAAATGAAAGGAAGAAAAGGAGGGAGTCAGGAAATAAGAAAAGAAGGAAGAAAGGAAGGAAGGAAGGTAGAAGGAAGGAATGAAGAAAGGGAGGGAGAGAAGTGAAAAATAAAATGATAATAAATAAAAAAATAAATAAAATGATAATAAATAAAAAATAAAAAATAAAATAAAATCAGATCCCTAGGCCCTACTCCTAGATATTCTGATTTAGCAGATCTAGAGCATAAGTCAGGAATCTGTGATTTTTTTTCCTCCAGTTTTTGCAGGTGATTTATATAGGCACTAAGTTTGAGAACCATACCTGAGGCTACTGTTTACTTTTGAATGCTTACTCTAAGGCTGTTTATGGTAGAGTGCTGTACTCTACATTTTTCTATCAGCTGCCCTTTAAGAATAAAAAGGTCTATAAGTAAAACAAATAAACAAAAACGAGATCTACATTGGGAGTAAAGGTTCTGCAATACAGTTTGTCATGTATGTATGAATGTGTGTGCATGTACATATCTGTGAGAGAGAAAGAGAAAGAAAGAGGCAAAGAGACAAGAGATAAGAGAGACACAGGGAAAGAAAACAGATAAACAGGAACATGACATCAAGAAAAAAAAAAACAGAGACACAAAGAAACACAAAGAGTAACAGAAAGAGACAGAATGAGAGATACCAAGTGAGAAAACGAATGAGAAAGACAAAACAAAGACAAGTGAGAGAGAGAAAGAGATGAAAATATAAAGTTGCAGGAAAGAGACAGTGTGCTACAGAGAAACAGAAAAAAAGAAGGTAAGAGTGAGAACCCATAGGATGTTCATAATGCATTTATTAAAAAATGATTTGGGAGCTGGGCATGGTGGTGCACACCTGTAATCTCAGTGACTTGGGAGGCTGAGACAGGAGGATCACAAGTTCAAAGCCAGCCTCAGCAACAGTGAGGTGCTAAGCAACTCAGTGAGACCCTGTCTCTAAATAAAATATGAAATAGGGATGGGGATGTGGCTCAGGGTCAAGAGGCCCTGAGTTTAATTCCCCAATACCAAAAAAAAAAAAAAAAAAAAAAAGATACGGTTTCTTTTCTGTCCCTTTTGTCTCTTACCTTCCTGTTTTCCGGGAAGCTGTTTCAAAGAACCTGGTCCTGGAAGCCACCCTGAAAACAGAAGTCAATTAAGTCATGTAAGTTGCTCTGGAATACATGTGAAAACCAATGACCAATGAAAAGGGCAGACTTTGAACTAGGTAGGCTGCCAATGCAAGGTCTTTTGCCTGGGTCTCAGGAGAAATCCAAGTATCAGAATGTATGATGACCCAGTGGGTCACAGTAGTGCACGCCTGTTACCCCAGCTGCTAGGAAGGCCAAGACAAGAGAATCACAAGTTCAAAGCTAGCCTCAGGAACTCAGCGAGGCACTAAGCAACTCAGTGAGACCCCCTATCAAAATAAAATACAAAAAAAGGTCTGGGGGTTCTATTCAGTGGTTAAAGGGCCCCTGGGTTCAATCCCTATTAAAAAAAAAGAAAGAAAGAAAAGTATTGTATAATGGTCCAAATACCATAGGCACCTAAATGACCACAGATGAACCCATTTGCTCCCTGTTGGTCCAAAATGGTCTAAGTTTGTTACCCACTTCAGGTTTTCTTGGGGAAAATAAGTGAAATCAGTCTTGGATTTCAAAGTGTAATTTTTGACTATATATATATATATATATATATATATATATATAATTAGTTGAAGCAGTGGAGGTTTTATTCTTCTTTCCCCAATTTTATAATTATGGAAAGCATAAGATACAAGAAAAGGAAGGCCAGTGGTAACACACTGCAAGAGGGCCTAGGCATTGGCTGAAGAGGCCAGCCAGGCTAGTCCCTGAGTGCTGCTGTGGTCCCATCCTGGCATCTCTTTTCCTGGTTGGGTGGCTTGCAGCCAAGCTTCAGGAAAGCCTGCTGGATGTCAGCTCAGCTCCTTACCCCGTAAGAGGCTCTCTGGAGAACCTGTCATTTTGGAAAATTTTAAAAAAATCCTATCCTTAGCTAACAAAAATATAAAAAGACCCCAAGTTATTTATTTTAAATATGTCCATTAAATTACTTTTAAAGCCAGTAGCAATAACAAGAAAATAAGATAGCAATTCCCAAAGCCATGTGGCTTAAAAACAGAAAGTGAGTTTATCACCCTACACAGATAGGGCAGCTAAGAAAAATGGGTCTTCTAGTAGACACTAAGGATCAAAATTTTCATCCATAGGAAAATCTCAGCCTTGAAGGTTGAATGGAATACTTCAGACAGGGCTGATGCTATATTCCCCTAGACTATGAAATGAATGATGCCCACAGTTGCACATTATATACATTTAACAGCCATATATGGTGAGCCTGAAAGCATTTCTGGTCACCTAAGAGACCCTAGGTCAAGCTGAAGAAGAACCCTACTTACACAGATGATGGGATTTCCCCTGCACTGCCAGTCACAATATCTGGCTTTGTTTCTGGCTTCTGGGGAGTAGCTGCCCGGCTGGGAGGGTCTGGGGGTCTCACTGGGGGACGGATGATCGTTGGCTTTTCTCCTGGAGGCCGCACTTTGCTGACACTGTCAGCATCCCCTGGAAGAAAGAACAATATCAGAAACTTGGATAAATAGCCAAATGGAGCTCAACTCTTAAGCAGGAACCCAATAATGGAGTTATCAAGCCACCTTTTTTGGCCTTCACTTCTTGGTCACCAAAAACTGTCCTTTTCTTTTGTAATTTTTCTGACACCTGTCCCTTTAGAAAGTCTATGTTTGAACCCCAAGTCCATAACTTAGTATATCTTGATTTTGTCATAGCATTCTTAAGTCTTATTTTCTCAATCATATAATCAAGGTTAAAAATACATTATCTTACCGAGTTGTTGAGATTATTAAATTAGGAACTAATATCTTTAGTAGAGTGCCAGGCATATAACAGGTGCCCAGTAAATGCTTGATGGTGAATCTGAATTTGACAAATTCATCATCATAGAAATTCAGGTCCTTTCTACTTAGGTCTTGACTATTATAAGTCACTTTCTTACTTCTATCTCTCTGGTTCCCAGGTTAGTCAGTACAAATTAAATATAAATACTTTTTTATAAAATGGTTCTGAAAGGATTATGGTGAAAGGAGTGCACTCACACATGCTGGTGCCACTGTAACTGGGCTTATTTTGTCTAGATACTCATCAAGCATTCCAGAACAATGTGGATGAACTACAACATCATACATATGAGATAGTTTTGTATTAGTTGATCCAGTAATTCCACTTTGAAGGACAGGCCCACAAGAATTAATCCAAGAGAAAAAGAAAAACCAATTGGCACAAAGACATGCATCTTAACAGGAAAAAGTAAGACCCAACCACAAAAGCTAAGCAAACAATTAGATTCTTACAAGCATTTAACCAAACATATTATGCATAAACTGACAAGGATTTGGACAAGGTCAAAACAAAAATATGCTTATGAAATAATATCAACTGAAAAAATCCATAAAAAGTGCTCATGGCCTGATGGAAACAATATTGAAGTAGATACAATTTTGCAAGGGTGTTAGTAGATCTTCATATTTGTTTAATTTTTGTGAGTAGATACCGATATTCAATTTTTTCTACAAAAATGTTGAGGGTAAATATAAAAATATATTAAATTTATCTCATATGATACTGTTGTAAGGCTTACTTTATTTACACTGCTTCTCCACTCTTTTTAAAAATATTTTTTAGTTGTAAATGCACACAATATGTTTTTATGTTTTTATTTTTATGTGGTGCTGATGATCAAACCCAGTGACTCACACATGTAAGGCAAGCACTCTACCACTGAGCTACCAGCCCCAGCCTTGTTTCCCCTCTCTTGAAGATCTTCCAAGAAGCTAAAAAATGCACAAGATCAAGTTCAAACCCCTTAACTTAAATTCAGAGCCCTCTATAAGTCAGGTACCAAATCACTGTCCCAGGGACAAATGCTGAACTTTAATCATAAGCTCTACTCAATCAAACTGGACTCACTCCCCTATCCAAGTCCCTTGACTCTTACTTAAAGGTAAGATACTATGCTATAATAGAAAGTACAGAGAGTCTGGAATTGTGCAGAGCTGGCTTTGGGGCTTTGTTCTGTTATTCTACTTCCAAGCTGTGGGACCATGGACAATTACTTCACCTTTTTGACTATCATTTCTTTGTCTGGGAAATTGATATAACTACCACTTTTTTAAAGATGATTTTAAGAAGTAAATTATCTAATTTAGTTTTTTTTTTCTTTGTACCAGGGATTTAACTCAAGGGCATGTTACCATGGACCCACATCCCCAGCTCTTTTATTTTTTATTTAGAGACAGGGTCTCCTTAATTTGCCCAGGGTCTTACTAAGTTGGTGAAGCTGGCTTGAATTTGGGATCCACTTGATTCAGCCTATTGAGCTGCTGGGATGACATATGTACATCACCATGCCAAGCTCTAATTTAGTTTTACACACAAATGTACACACACTGTCTAAATGTCCTATAGACACTGTCTAGTATGCAGGGTAAGTATCACACTTTGTTGTATTTTTACTATTATGTGTCACTGATCTCTTGTGTCACCTACATTATAATCATCCCTAAACATATATTTCAAATCTCACCCCTCAGAACACTAGCACGCATATATAATTTCCATCTATGTCAATGTTCCTGAAGTGCTTAAATATTGTTGTATGTTTTTAAAAATCCACCCACTTAGGTATTCTAGTGAGACAGGCATGCAAAGAGATAATGGTAATACCATATGATTGATGATTTGATGAAAGAATTACCAAAACATTATACATAAGCATACATAAGTTCTCTCTCCCAATCTAGTCTGTATCTTACATTTCTGGGCACACCATTCCCCTTAGCACCACACTGGGAATACAGTATTGCATCAGAAAAAAATAATCAAAATGATAATAATCCATTTTTTCCAAACAAATAGCATTAATATTATTCTGTTCAAAGCACTCTTCCAGATGATGATTATTTGTTCACAATAAACTTGGAAGATAAGAATAGATAGGTCTTATCATCCCCATTTTATAGAAAAGGGAAACTGAGGTTCTGAAAGGCGAACCAACTCAACCACAACTGCATGATCAGATAACTGATAAAGTGAGGATTGAAACTTACATCTCTTGTCTTATATCTCTTGCCTTTATATCTAGTGCTTTTCCCAGTATCTGTGGTTTTGTTGTTATTATTTGGAATATAAAATTATAAATGATAAAATTACATTGGTAATAAAATAATACCAGTAAAACAAATTATCTAATGTTTTATTGAACACCCATTCTGTTCCACATACTATGATACTATCTATATTCAGCACTTTATACCCATTTTTCTCATTTAACATTGGCCATAATTGTGCAGAAAATATTGCCCCTATTCTACAGATGAGGAAAATAAATTCCAAGGTAAGTAGTAACCTCATAGTTTATCAACAACAGATCCAGTTCCATCTGATTTCTGAAACCCATGTTGTTCCAACTACCAGTAGTTATCAACCCTGGCCACACATCAGACATTTGTGAAGAGCTTTAAAATTACATAACACTGGACACCCTCCTCAGTGATCCTGGTTTAATTGATTGAAGAGGGATCTGGGCATGTGGATTTTCAACGCTCCCCAGATACTGTGATGTGCAGCCTGGGTTAAGAAACTCCAGGCCACCCAACTGCTTCCTCACTGTAGCTCAGAGATTACCAGGGCAGAAAATGCCATGCTATTTCTACTACCTACTGGAAGACAGTTGGACAGGAAGGATGTGCCATACTGTCAGAACCAGAGAACATTTCCTATCTGAAGCCATGTCCATCCTAGGGCTCTCATTTCCCTTGAGTAAGTGAAATGACATCACCCAAATATGAATGCCATTCATTTCTAATTCACAGTCATATCCAAATGGACATCAACCTAGGGCCTTAGGAAACAAACATCATGAACTTTGTGTCTGCCTATGCCCTTTATTTGCAGCTTTAACTTGATGATTCATTACAAGTCAGACTTTGAAGTGACAGCAAAGTGTTTTCTTGGCTGAAAGACACCAATGTTGTTCTTTCTTGCTTCAAATTTGTCTCCGTCACTATTAAAGCACAATGCCAAACTGATGAGGCTGAGAGGGAAGAGTCATATAACTTGGAGTCAAGAAAACTGGACTCTAGTCTTATACTTCGACTAAGTTGTATGACCTCCAGCATATCACTTCCCTACAATACTATATGGGGTTGGACCATTTTCCAGATAAATCAGTCTATATCTTTAGACTTCTATCTCTCCCTGCTGACTTTTATATGCTGCTTTTGGAGTACTCTGGAAATCCCAATGTATTCTGCCTCTCTCTTTCAGAAGAAGATTTAGATTTCATGGCTCCCTGTTGTCCACAGAATATACCCTGAAATGTTTAACCTGGCAATTGTGATCTACTTCCATTTGGCTTCAACACTCCTTTCTGATCTAATGTTCTACCATTCTTCTTCACATATCCTACAATTCAAGCAGTATTATTTATTGTTCCTTGTACCCGCCCTACAATTAATCATGTCTTTCCAAGATGCTTTTTATCCTATTTCCACAGGCCCAAATTTGTATCTTCGGAAGTCTAAAATGCTCCAAGTTCTTTCTCTGGCTCTTAAGGCACTGATCATCTTGTACTTTGAATCCTGTGCTTTGGTTCTTTGTTTTCATGGCTCTAACAGTCCTAACAGTATCAGAGCAATCTGAGAGCAAGATCCAGGTGGGATTCATCTCTGTATTCCCCAGAGACTTCAACTAGTTTGCTTTGCATAAAAATGGCAAATATTTAACAAATATTTACTGAGCAAAGAAAATTGAACTTCAGTCTAGTAGAAGGACAGTGGAGAAAGTGTTCCCTTTTTAGGACTCCATTGGGCCAGCTACATGTGACATACACAAACATAACCAGGATTCAGGGCTATTCTGTAACCCAAGATGAAAGGTATTCAATATATTGGGAGTTTTGTGAGGGCTTTCATACCCCATCTTATTCTCTCATAAGGAATGCTCACAAAAGATCTGACATTGACCCCTGGCTTCTTAGAACTGAGTTGAGAATAGAAGACACACTCAAATGAAATAAGTGTGAACACTATCACTCAGCATCTACATTAGAGGGTCAAAGTTAGGTGTCCAAAGAAATGGGGTAAAGGAGAGTTCCCTAGGACAGGACTGTCAGGAGGTTTCTTGGACCAAATGAGACTTGAGATAAAATTAGTAGAACGGCTAATAATCCTCCTGTTCCTTGCCTCAATAATGTCTTGCCTCTTTCTGCATGTTCACTCTGAGTACTTTTATGCCATCTACATTTTGGGCTTCAGGTGTCTCAGGGGCTCCAGAATCAAAGAGCAGTCAGCCCCATCTTTTATGCCCACCATTTCTTATCAAATACTTTCTATACCTCATCTAACTTAATCCCCACAAAAACCTTGACTGCAGCAGAGGTATTGTCCCTACTTCTACTGGGGAGATCAGGCTCAAAGATGTGAAGCTGACCTAATGAAAACTGTGTTGCTAGTAAAAGCTCTAATAAGGGAAAAACAACTGCTACTGTTTGAGTATTCATGATGTGCCAGGCACACACCTGTCTCCTTTCATCATTATAGCAATCCAATGGGCAGAGTTATTATCCTCATTATATGAAGGACAAAATTAAGATTCAGAGAGATGATAAATTCCCCAATGTCCCACACTTGGAAGAGAAAGATCCAAGATTCAAACTCACATCTGGAACACTCTGGAGCCTGGCCACTAAGGTCACTAAGCCGCCTCTTGAACCTATGGTCTTTCCACCTATTTTTCCTTTTAATTTTTTTTTCTTAACTGTGGTTGAAAATTTGGCTAATACTTTAAGTTAGATCTCCTTCTCCAATCCAATCATTTCTTTCCCTCCCTTATTCTGTGTCAAATGAAGATAACTAAAGAATCTTATTTGCAGATTTTTGGGGACCTGATGGTGATCAGTCTTTGATCTTAAGCAACTTTATTCCACCTTTCCTTATATCCATCTACACTTAACCTGAGATAACAGAGTAGGAAGATTCCACTTGAAGATTCCCCCAGTCTTCTAGAATAATCTCTTCCTATGACATTTCTCCATGCTCCTCTAAGGCCTTCCTTGTCCTTTAACCATTGATTATCCATGAGGAATAAGTTGGAGCTAAGCTCCAGGAAAGACAGAAATTGAAAATCAAACAGCAGATTATTAAAGCATAAGTCCAAACAAGAGAATGTGGACAATGGTCAGCATCACCCATTACTGCAGGAGCAAATCTGTTCATAATACTTTTATAGCACATAGAAATGCCACTTATACTATTAGTCACCCCAGTAAAGAATTGATGGTCCTATGACTGAGCAAGACCTTGGAAGTATCCTTCCTCCAAGCTCAGGAGCAACCCAGTTTTTCAATTCTCTCAAGACAGAGGAAATGAGCTAGAAGGGTTACTAAATCATAGGGTTATAGTGAGTGGTATGTCATTATTTCAATACCTCAGGCAGAATAAATAGCTGCTTGCCCTGTGACCCTACTGAAATGTATTATCTTCATCAACAGGTCATGGATCCCACTGGGCTGGGACTGGCTGCTTACATGCCAGACTCACTATGAGCCTTTGGAAGGCAGGACCATGGCCACTCTCATTGTTTATCACTGTGTGAATAAAATGAGCAAATACATGTAAGTAATTTGGAAACAGCCCTCCTGCCTCTTTATTCCCCAAAGGAAAGTCCTAAATCCCTCTGTGGGAGCTACACATGCCTTTTGCGCACCCAGGACTGATAAGAGGAAGTAATATCAAATGAAAGAAAAAGGAATTTTATAATTTTATCACTCCCAAAGTGAGTGCACTTTAGAAAAAAAAAGTAGAAAGGGGAAAGTGACTAAAGCAGCTGAATTAGAATGTTGTATAAACGTGCTGATGTTGGACTTAAGAAGACTAGGTTCGAGTGCCATGTCTACTTTACAACCTGAATGTCTCTGGGCAAGTTGTTTCATGTCTCTGAGCCTATTTTTCCATCTGTGCAATGGGAACAGTAAAACCTGCCTCTCAGGCCTCCCAGGCCTGTCACAATGATTAGATGCAATAGACGAAGGAAAAATATCCAGCTCTATGTCTGGAACAGAAAAGGGCCCTTGATAAAATTCCACCAGCAAACAATATTGATTTTATTGTAAAGCTGACTGTCATGGAAGAAAGCAATTTAACAGGCACCACGCTTTTACTCTTTTTAATTGCTGAGAAAAAAATGTAGAGAATATCAAGTCCACTTAAATGGTGGGTCACTGCAAGGGATGAAGATGGGGGCAAGACAGTGGCATATTTGGATCACTAAAGCAAAAAAGCATCCTGGAGAAAGGAGCTGAAATGGAGTGAAAACTGTGAGGTTCAGAGTGGGTCAGGTGAGGTAACAGCTTCTTCCTGTGATTTTGCCTGTACAAGGGTTAACAATCTCCACCTACAACTCAGAGTCAGAGCTTTTTTCAGAGTTTTCCTAATTGATAACTGTTCTGATAACTGTGAATCTACCAGTGTGGCAGACAAAATGGTGAGTGAGAAAGGGAGGCAGTGGGGTGAGGAGGTGGGGTCGGTAAGGTTCAAAGGGGCAACTACACAAGAGGTGTGGCTACTCGTCCACCAAGGCCAAAGCCATTCATTTCTGCATTTTTTGGCCAAGGGTAGAGACCTGGGGTTTTGAAAAAAGCTGCATCATGCCAGCCTGTTGCTAACTGATTTAGGGCAGAAATCAAAGCCTGGCAATGCTGCAGCCTAGATTTCTAAATCTAGTGTGACTGATAATAGACAAGTCAGATCAGTTCTTATATTAAATGACACCATGAGATGACAGCAGCTGCCACCAGCAGCCCAGGGGATGGGACTGTGGAGGAAGGGGAAGAAGAGAAGGCCACTGGGATTGAACTTTGCAGTAGAAGGTTGTAAAGGTAGAACTGATAGGGAGGGTTGAATTACTATGTGTACTGAGCTGATAGAACCTGGCTGATCTCAAGGTTTGGCGACAGGCAAGACAAATTTTACTGTGATAAATTTAAGTGGAGTTATCCAACTTTCTAGCAGATTGATATGAAGGTCAATATATGAATTATAAACTGAAGCAGATGTCCACATAGAAGTCTGGCCTTTATTTTTATATTTTTTTCAACTGTATTTCCCAGAAGAAGCAAATCTTAGGGAGGGAGGGAGAGGGGAAGGAAATCAGTATCGTATTTTAAATGCTGGTTATGCCAGATAGTTTCTTATTCCTTTTAATCCTAGCAATAATTCTGTGGGGTGAGCTCTTTCTCCCATTTTACAGATATGGAAACCAATGCGCAAAGAGGTTAAATAGCACATGGATACATCAGAGGATTTAGCCAGAGAATTCATGAGGTCAATTACTTCATAAAATGTGTACTGGCCCCCAAAAAGAACAGGCTTTTACTAAATTGTTCTCTGAGACAATGCCATCAGCCCACAGTGAAGTTGTTATATGCCACAATCCACAGAAGAAAATTTTTCCTGGCCTCATAAACAGTAAAGATGCGCTTTACCTGAACATCGGGCTGTTTTTTCCCTTAAGAACTTGGAATTATATAACTGTTGAGGTTTCTTTCTTCTTGTTTTCTTTAGAAAGTTTGGAGCCAACTCTGTGACGCTATTCCAGTAAGGTTTCATGGCAAACAATTTGTGTATTGATTCCTTTCCTGTTATTTCCCTCCTATCCTACCTTCCCCCACCCCTGCTCTAGGATTCATTTTTCTTACTTATGCTCTGAACTCTCAGGCAAGGGTCAGCAACCTTTATCTGTAAAGGGTCAGATAGTTAACATTTTAGGCTTTGCAGGTCATAAAGTTTGTTGTTCCTACACAGTTTGTGGTAGTGTGAAAGTGGCCCTAAACAGTATGTAAATGAAGAGGTGTATTTATGTTAATGAAGCAAATTTCAATTTTCACATAATTTTTATGCATGATGATAGATCACATTACTTTTATCTTTTCTCAAATATTTAAAAATGTCAAGAACAGGGCTGGAGTTGTGGCTCAGTGGTAGAGGGCTTGTCTGGAATGTGTGAAGCACTGAGTTTGATTCTCAGCACCACATTAAAAAAAATAAACTAAATATATGCATCAAAGTATATAAACTATATATATATTTTTTTAAATGTCAAAAACATTCTTAGCTTGTGGGCCATATAAAAAAGAGGTAGTCTGGATTAGGTACAGGGGAGTGAAAGGGGTTTGGGGGTAGGACTGATAGTAGAATGAATTGGACATTAATACCCTATGTATATATATGACTATATGACCGATGTGATCCTACATTATGTATAACCAGAAGAATGAGAAGTTATACACCATTTATATATGGTGTTAGAATACATTTTACTGTCATGTATAACTAATTAGACTCAATAAAAATTTTAAAAATGAGGCAGTGAGTCTGATCTGGCCCATATGCCACAGTTTGTTATGCTCTGTTCTAAGCCTCAAGAGGACAGGGACCTTGCATATCTAATTTATTTATGTATCCTCAGCATCTCACATGGGGCCAGGTACACTGTCAGTATATAACCAATAGTTTTCAAATGCATTATCTTACTATTTTAAGTTTTAATATTGTGAAATGCCTTAACTCCTTTTTAGAACAAGAGAGTATGTAAACATATAAGGCACATGTTAAGAAGGTCATCTGGCTACAAGGTAAAAGAATTTGGATTCAATTCTCTGAGTCCAAAGTCCATGTTTCTATTATACCATACTATCTTCATAGAATTATATCCTCAAACCCACCTCTGGATCAGCCCCTTCCTCTCAACGTAAGTCCCCATGTATATTGCTAACAAAGACTGTAGATATCAACCACATCTAGAATTTGTGATAATTTTAAAAGTCTAGACTAGCAGAAGTTGTATCCCCCTTTGTCCTTATTTCTCCCAAATGAGAAAATGAGAATGAGAAGACGATGGTTCACAGATTCAAAGTTTCTTATCAGAAGGCAAAATGAGGGTCCTGCCTTCATGGAAAGAACACAGATTTTGGCACTTGTTAAGATGTGCTAAGATTTAGATCCTAGCTCTGCCAGTTAGTCCATGATTCTCTGGGAAGTTACTTATCCCTAGGATCTTCAGTTTTCTAACTGAAACATGAATAATACTTTCTTCACAAAAGGGTCATGAGGATAATAAATAGTATTTAGTACTTAATACAGTGCCAGTTACAGAGAAGATAGTTCATACCTGGCAACAGAATCACTGTTATAAGTAATCTCATTATCATTCATCATTTATTACACAATCCACAAGTACCTACTATGAGCCAGCAAGGCATTGTGCTAGGCACTTGGAATATAGAAGAAAATAAAACAGTCCTCAAATACCTGCCCTCATGGACCTTACATTCTAGTGATTATTGTGAATGTTTCTGTGGTCTTGACCACCATTCCAGGATGAGTACCAGTAAAGTGGAACACAGTCCCACTTACGAAATTTCCAACCCCAGAAGGATCTCAGACTGGTTCAGTTCTGGTTCTCATGGGATATCTAAATACTTACCTTCCTTGTGGTGAGCCAGGGGCCGGGGAGCTGGTCTCTTTATGTGGAAAGAAGGGGTCTTTGTGGGGCCAGGGCCTGGAATGGGCCCATTGGTAGCCTTTGGGGTAGTCTTGGTCCCTCCATCCTGTAGCCTAGACACCAACTTCCCCACATCCACCTCAGGGCAGGGTTCCAATTTGCCATCTGAAACAGGCCTGCTAGGGGACTTCCTCCCAGGATCAGCTTCCCCAGTCCTCTGCATAGGTAGTTTGAGGTGCTGTGGCAGCTTCGGGGGTTCTAGGTTGATAGTGATAGTACCATTAGGTGTCTGATGTTGGATTTCATCTGAGAAAAGTTGGTGCAAAGAGGGAAGATTAATGATAGTCTCTAAAAACTTTTCATTGTGATATGTGCATGCATTCTTAATTTTACAAAAGTTGTATACATTTTCAAAACTGCTATATACACTGTGTTACAAGTAAATTATAACCCACAAGATTAGTCTCTGCCCTTCCTAATTCATGAGGAGTCACAGGTTCCAACTAAATAAGGAATTCAATTTAAGATCTGAGTATGATTTTCACCACCAGAATTCAGCAAGCCACAATAAACCAGGCTGTTTTATTCAAAGGGGAATGAATTCAAAAGGGACTTAGCGTCCCCAATCAATTTCATATGGTATTCTTTCTAAATAAAGACATCAGTTAATTCTTAACTATTTCTCCCAAAAGTAATTTGTTAATGTTTCTCAAATTTCAAGTTAATAAACATAACAGAATTTAACTTCTTTCTCCACCCCCATGAAGAAACCATCAAATAGCCACTTTATGTTCTTCCTCAAGCCTTTGTGGTCTACAATTTCCTCTGACATTAGTACATGCTTTTCAATGACTCTGAGTTTTACTTGAAGCTTCTGAAACCATAATGAGAGCCAGGTATTCTTGGCCTAGAAAAATTAACATACACTAATACAGTCAAAACTTAGAAAATTAATTTTAAGTGATCCTCAGAGTTCCCTGAAACTGTCAATAACCTCCCAGGCTGAACTTGCTGCAAGGGAATTATCACCTTCCTTAGTAATAGAAAACCTAGATCAGAATTTAGTGGTAAAGAACATAGTTTTGGTCTGCAAAATGATTCCTGAGAGCTGTATCAGTAAATTACAACAGATGGACCCAAACTTTTAATAAAATGAAATATTAGGAGAATTAGGATGCTGACTGTATAATTGATCTTAAGAAATTATCATTTTCTTTTAGATAGGCTGATAGCATTGTTGTTTTAGTTTTTAAAAAAGTCCTTTTTTTTAGAGATACATACAGAAACACAGATGAAATGACATGATGTCTGGTTAGGGCTTGGGTAGGGGCACAGAAGAAACAAGAGTGTTCAGACAAATAATAACTTGGAAGAGTGAAAGATCAGGGTTTATCCAAGAAAATATTTTTAAGAAGTTTAGTTTGACTTGAGAATCTGAGGTGAAAGGTGTGAGTAAAAGGAGATGAGGTTGTTAAGATGGGTTGGAGCTATATCATGAAGACCATGGATGCCAGGCTTAGGAATTTATAGTTTATCTTTGGGCCACAAGGGACAATTACTTTTTGGGCAACAGAGAAGTGGCATTCTCATATATGTGTTTTTAGAACATAACTTTGGGTTCATTATGAAAAGTAGATTGGACCAGAGAGACTGGAGGTCCGGGGACTAGTTATGAGAAGGATCTAAGCTGGAATGGCATCAGCAAAGATAGTCAAGAGATATTAAAGAGGTAGAATGACCCTGACTTAGATATGGGGATGTGAAGGAGTCCATAATGCTAGTGGAGGGATTCCACAAAAAATTGCTGTTTACTAAAAAAAAAAAAAACAGTAAGTTTGGGGGTATGGAAATGAAATATTACTGAAAAAGAATGGTGGTAAGTAGAAGGATTGTTTCCTTCTTAGAACAGTATCAGATAGGTTATATGAAATACAATGCTTTAGGGCTGAAGTTGTGGCTCAGTGGTAGAGCACTTGCCTAGCATGTGTGAGGCACTGGGTTCGATTCTCAGCACCACATATAAATAAATGAATAAAATAAAGGTCCATCAACATCTTAAAAAATATATTAAAAAAAAAGGATTGGGGCCATAGCTCAGTTGTAAAGAGCCTCTGGGTTGAAGCCCCAGTACAAAAAAAAAAAAAAAAAAAAAAAAAAAAAAAGAAATACAAGAAGTAGGTAACGGTGCTTTAGGATAAGATAGATGGGTGCAAATTGTTGTTCTCATTTAGCAGCTATTGTTAACTGTGTATTTTTAATTGTGTAACCAACCTCTCTTGAGTCCCCAATGTTTGCCCTACAAAACAGAGCTCCACATAAATACCTTACACAAAAATATTAAATATTATTTGAGATTATGGATGTATATCCACTTAGGACAGTTAGAACCAAAAAGTCAAAATATGACAGGTGTTGGTGAGGGTTTGGAGAAATTAGAACTTTTATTCACTGTTGGAAGGAAAGTAAAATGGTGTGTCTATCTTTTTGGAAAACAGCCTGGCTATTCTTTAAAACTTTGAATACAGAGTAACCACATGACCCAAGAAATGTAAGATAATTGAAAATAGACATTCACACAAAAATCTGTGCATGGATACTCACAGCAGCATTATTCACAATAGTCAAAAAAGTAAATAGCATTCAACTATCAAATGATGAGTGAAATATTATTTGACAATAAAAAAGAATGAATGAATTATTCATGCTACAATGTGGATGAACTTTGAATACATTGTAATAAGTGAAATAACTTGTCAGTCACAAAAGACTTCATAGTATATAATTTGATTCATATGAAATATTCAGGATAGGCAAATCTGTAGAGACATAAAGTAGATTGGTAACACTCAAGGGTTATGGGGAATGGAAATTGGAAAATATGGTAATGAAAATGTTCTGGAATAAGATGGTTGTACAAAATATAATAAAATTACTGAGCTGTAAAATTTAGAAGGGTGAATTTTATAGCATTTAAATTATATATCAGTCTAAAAAAGTTTTTAAAAATGTCTAGACTGGGTGATCTCATTGGGGTTTTCTGGCACAAAGCCCTCACCACAGAGAGGGGCAAACTGAGACCCAGAGAGAAAGTGGCTAGCTCAAGTTGCTCATCAGGATAGTGGCTAATATGAAGTTTGACCTTAGGTCTACCAACACTCAATTCATTCATTTATTATAGTCAATTATGGAGGATTTACTATGTATCAAGTATTGGGCTGGTGCTGGGGATACAGCGTGAAAAAAATTCTGCTGGTATAGAGTTTCTGTTTGGGGAAATCATGGATAAATAAATACATTTGTACCACAAAAATGAAGTTATGGCAGAACAGAGTAGTCATTCAACTTTCACTTCCATTTTCTCCTGATTAACATTCTAACTCCTGTAAGGAAGTAATCTTTAAGCTAGGTAATCCCTTTCTCTTCATTATTCCTTAAATATCCATTCATTCACTATTATTACATGAATACCTGTAATGTATAACAGGACTTGTTGATAAAATAGATCTTACATTCTAACAGGAAAGACAGGAAATAAATGTGTCAACAAATAGTAGCAGGTGATATGAATAAAATAGAGTAGTGTAAAGAAATAGGCAGCGATTCGATGAGGAGAAAGGACTATTAACTAGAATACACAGAGAAGGTCTCTATGAGGAGATGGCATTTGGCCAAACTCTGGATAAAGGAGTAAGCCTTATGAAGTTCTGGAGGAAGAATACTTAGGGCAAAGGGAATAGCAAATGCAAAGGCCCTTAGTTAAGCTTGATACCTATAAGGAACAGCAATGAGATTAGAGCAGAGAGAGCAAAGAGGACAGTGAGAACAGGAAGCACAGAAAAGAAGGTTAGAGAGATAAGCAAAGATCATACAACACAGCATTAAATGCAAATTTTATGCTAAAAATGAAGAGAGGTCACTAAAAGTTTGCAGCAGTGGGAATGATGAGATATAATTTACATTTTAAACGGATGTCTATTTTACTGGCTGCTGTGGAGAATGGATTAGAGCCAGGTAAGTAGGCAAATAAGGATACCAGGTAAGAGATGATGGAGGCTCAGCAAAGATGGTAGCACTGGAAAGTAGAAGGATTTAGCATGTAATGGGCATGAAGAGCTGATAGGAATTGCTTATGGTTCAGGTATGAGGGACAAAAGGAAAAGAGTAATTATGGATGATGTCAAAGTTCTCAACCTTAGAGATCAGGTGATTGCTATGGCCTCTTGCTTAGATTGAGGGGGAGAACAGTGTAGGAGCAGGTTAAGGAGCAGTAGGGAATCTAGAATTGTGTTTTAAATATTTTGAATTTGAAATGCCCATAAATCATCCAAAAGCGACAGTTCAGCTGGGAGTACGAGATGACAACAGGGGAGAGATATGAATCCTATAGATGGAAACTAGAAATCATCCTCAGCATTTAAATGATATTTAAAACCAAAAACTTAATGGAATCACATAGAAAAAAAGACAGAGAAGGAAAAGCAGCAGAGGAGACTGAGATTGAATGCCTAGTGAAGCAGAAGGAGAGTTTGGTGTCCTGGAAACCAAGTTCAGTGTTTTAAGGAGGAGAAGGAAGTAGTCAACTGTATCTAATGCTGCTCATAAGCTGCATATGATGAGAATAATGGAGTGGCTATTTGATTTGATCATGTGGAGATTATTAGTAACCTTGGCAAATGTGGTCTCAGTGAAATAGTGATGCGTGGGGCAGAGGTCCATGTAGAATGTCTGGGAGTCTCCATACTAGCAATTATTGCACTGAATGGCACTTATTTGTTTACATACATATATCTCCCTTTATCCCATCACCTCCTTGGGACCAAGGAATATATACCAGGCACTATACTAGCATAGTAGGTTTTCAATCCATGTTAGCCATATATGAATTTTAAAACTCAAGAACATTCTGAAAGTATCTTATTTATGCATTTCCATGTATTAGGGGCATAGATCTAAGAACACTGTGGATCTCCTACTGACATTTATGTAAAGGGTCATGTTCACTTCTTTTACAAACTCACCCCTGTCCTATTCAACTGAAGAAGTAATTTCCTCTCTGGGCACAAGTATAAACCTTGCTTCTCCTAGATGCTTTTAAACCTAGAATCCAGGAAAGGTCTACATTTGTATGGCTAAAAATGTCCATACTTCTCCCACACAATAACTTCTTTGTGTCTAATCACCATTTAGAAGCTAAGGGTGAACCTGAGTACTGACCTTCAATTTCATCCAGGGAAGAAGTATAGAAAACCGTCCTTTCTCGAAGTAATCGCTTTGAAATTGTGATTGGTTTATGCCTTCTTGCTGTCACTCGAGGTGGAGGCACTGGGGGTGCAGTGTTCTCCTCAGGTGGACCTAAATAGATCTGTGGAGGGATAAAGAAGACATCCAGGAAACAATTACATCAAGTTTTTATGTTCCTAATTCTGCCTACCACCTGATATCTGCCAACATTACACTTAGGGGTCTACTACAGGAATGCTAATGTGATTAAAGCAATTATAGGAATTTTCTGAACCACTCTACTAGCAAGTGTTTAGATATCTCCTCCCCTGTTCATAAGACAAAATCCAACACTCCTCAGAGTGGAAGAAAGAATGCAGACAAAAAAACTCCAACATCAGTCCTGGTTTTCCACTTTCTGCCTGGGAGACCTTAGGTAAGTCATCTCTCTTCTCTGAGCTTCTCTGCTCTCTTCCATAACACAGGGGCAACACCAGCTACCTCACAGGGTATGATAAAAATCAAATGAAAAAAGCTGTTAAGATACTTTTTAAGAGAGTCCTACATATGGCAGAATGGACCTAGACAGGGGATCCTGATCTCTCCACAATGCAGAAAGAAGGCAATGAAGGAACTGCTGATCTGAGAGGTGGGTAACAAATGTCCTAAGACTCAACATTACAATGTTTAAGACCTGGAGAGACTTGAAGATTGGTTACCAGAGTAGAAAATAAGCATAGTTTCCTAACCCCAAACCTGGAACAGGGTGGGGGAAGTAGGGAGGGAAAACAGGCAGAGAAAGAGAGCAGAAAAGTACAAAAGTTTACTCCCTTAACATTTGGAAAGAAAGGCAGAAAAAAGGCATTACAGGAAAAATGTTGTCCTTGAAGCATCTCAACCAGTTTAAAACCAAATCGTGAACAGAAAGTCATGCCAAGATCCACAGCCATTTTGTGGAGCCCACAGCTGAACAGTCACTCCCATAAATCAACACAGCATCTCCCCACTTCCAGAGAGAAGCAAGTTAAACTAAAAGGAGCATCCCTCCAGGGATTCTCTTAAGAATTCATCTAGAAAGAACTTGCAGAGGGATCCCTAATAACGAAAAGTTGCTGAAACTCCTTCCCCTGACCATGAAAAGGGGAGCAGGGTGGAACAACCAACCCAGGAAGTGCTTGCCAAAATCAGCACTCTGTACAGCTGTCATGGAAGGCTGGGAAGAGATAGAGCAGACACCTGCAATTCACAGCAGCAGAACTGAGCTCAGATCCAAGCAACAAGGCAGTTTTGGCAGCAATCAATGGAAAAGGGAAAGGAGAGCCATTGGAACTGCTGCTGCTGCTGCTGCTGCTGCTGCTGCCTGCTGTCCCTGGGATGAGACACAAAGGGAAGTTGCCCGAGGTTCTAAGAAGCCTAAAGGGATTGTCCCTAATTGCAGCCACAGTCTGCATAAGGCCATCCTGGAAGGAGGCTTCCTGGGTATCCAGCAGCATAGAGTGATGGTTCCCCAGTTCATGGCAGCAGCTGGTGGAAGGTTGGGATGAGAAGTTTCCTGAGTTCCCGGGATGCTTAAAGGAAAGAGTCCTGGATCATTACCAAAGCCAGCAGGAGGTCAATCAAGACAAACTGTTCCTGGGTTCAAGGCAGCTGACCCTCAAACACAACTACTGAGTGATAGGGCACTGTTTTGATACTGTCTCGACCCTGCCTCAGTAACAGCAGAGGGAATCAGTGCCTGCCCTTCACAGCCTGGGGCAGTAGAAACTAGAACCCAGGGGTACCAGCTGAGTCCCTTTAAGGACAGTATCCCAGTGAGTGTGTAGGCCAGGATTTGTACCACAGATCACCCACAGAGAATCTACAACCACAGGACCTGTGCTTGCAGACAGTCATTAGTCTTTACACCTTCATGAAAAGGAACCTGTAGAGGGGAGTGGGCATATGGTGACCCACAGCAATAGCAGCAACGGCCCAGAGCTCTGCATCCTGAACTCCTGCATACAACAGAAACAACCAACAGAAAAAACATCACACACTCCACACACTCTATGCAGTCAGCCACAGACCCCTGAAATGACAAACCAAAACAAGGCAGTGGGAGGTCCATAGCAACTAGAGGGGCTCTTCTGCCCAGGCACCTCTGCAGGGATTGGAAGACAAATAATGATGGACATTTTCTAAATGTCCCAAATCCGAATGAAATCCAAACCAAGATTCAACAAGAATTTTCTCCACCTTGACATGGTTTACTATAAATAACTCAAACATCAACTTTGATCATGCTAATATTCCTATTTTTCTTGATGGTTAGTTGTTACCCTAATAGCCAATATTGTACCTTCAACCCATGTGAATGTATTTCTTCTAATGGTTTAAAGCACTAATTGGACTCATTCTCCCAATCTTTGTCTTCCTAGCCACAGTTTATACTTGATTCTCTCAATCATGATTCTCCTTCTCACACTGTCTGCCAGTACCAGAAATACCCCCATCCACTTTTTTACCTGTTTACCTTGGTGTGTATTATTCTTTTCTGCCTTTTCTCATTTTCTTTTTCTCTCTTTTTCCCAACATTTCTTCTTTCTCTTTCAACGCTCATATAATTTTACAGTAATTTCACTAGATTTAACAACTAATTTTCAACCCATTCCAGAATTTTACTACAAGTTTATGTCTGGATTAGAGGATCTGGTGGAGTACAATATCAACAAGTCTTTCACTTTTTATAAGGTTGAATAGAAAGTGTGGGCTCTGATGTGATTATAGTAAATAGGGTTCTGTGGTTTCTCTCAAACTGGTGCTGATATTGGCATCAACAAAGGTGAGTTAAAGTATCTACACCTGGATATTCACCCAACCCACGGCTCCTGAGAGGGAGAAGCTCATGAAGTAGACCCTTGCTTAAAAGAAGCAAAACCACCCCGTTAAGTGCATAGATATACAAGTAATATTAAAAATCAAGGGAAAAAAAACACTCCAAACAGCTTCAACAACTGACTCCACTAGCATTACAGTGGAGGAAATGTCAGAAAAATAATTTAGAAAGTTTATAGTTAAAATGTTCAATGAACTAAAAAAATGTAAAAAGTAAAAATTAGAAAGAAAATACAGGAGGTGAAAGATGATTTCAATAAAGAGATAAAGATTCTCAAAAAGGACCAAATGGAAATCCTGGGAATGAAAGATTCAATAAACCAAATTAAAAATTCAATGAAAGCATCACCGATAGATTAGACTACTTGGAAGAAAGATTTTCAGGCCTTGGAAACAGAGTATGTAATCTTGAAGATAAAGTTGACCATAAAGAAAATATGTTAAAAAACCATAACCAGAATATTCAAAAAATTTGGGAAAACATAAAGAGACCAAATTTAAGAAGCAATGGGGTAGATGAAGGCTCCTTAAAACAATCTAAAGGTATGTACAGTCTTTTCAATATTAGAAAATTTTCCAAATTTTAGAAATGAGACAGAAATTCAAATACAAGATGCATGTAGAACTCCAAATAGAATCACGATAGAGCTCCTCCATGACATATTATAATGAAAATGTCAAATATATAGAATAAAGATAGAATTTCAAAAACTTCAAGATGGCTGATCACATTTAGAGGTAAAATGACTGGGTTTCAACAGATTGCTCAACCCACAACCTAAATGCTAGGAGGGCTTGAATTAATATTTAAAAAGCTCTGAAGGATAGTAGATGCCAACCAAAATTACTATATCCAGCCATAGTCTCCTTCAGAATTCAAAATGAAGCAATAACCCTCAATGATAAACAAAAACTAAAAGAATCCATAACCACAAAGCCTGTACAACAAAATATACTCAATGGAATATATCATGAAGAAACAAAAAAATAAAAATTAAAACTAGCAAGGGATGAATTACAATATAATAATAGTTAATTAAAGAAGAAACAACTCTGTATTAAACATTAGAAATAAATAAAAATGGCAAGAAATAAAAATCTCTGTCTATAATAACATTGAATGATCCTGTATTTAGAAGACCCAAAAAACTCCACCAGAAGACTTCTGGAGCTGATTAACAAATTTGGTACAGAAGTAGGATATGAGATCAACATACATAAATCAGTTGCTTCCCTATACTACAATGATGAATCTACTGAAAAAGAAATAAGGAGAAATATATCATTCATAGTAGCCTCATAAAATACTTGGGAATTAATCTAATGAATTATGTAAAGAACTTCCACAATGAAAACCATAGAACACTGAAGAAAAAACCTGAAGAAGACCTGAGAAGATGGAAAGATTTCCATGTTCTTTCATAGGCAGAATTAATATTATTGAAATGGTCATACTACCAAAAGTGTCCAACAGATTCAATGAAATACACATCAGTATGCAATGAAATGCTTCACAAAACAAGAAAACACAGTTCTAAAATTCATTTCTAAAAATAAGAGACCCAGAATAAACAAAGCAATCCAGAGTGAGAAAAATGAAGCAGGATATATCACAATACCAGACCTCAAATTATACTACAGAGCTATAGTAACAAAAACAGCATTGTGCTGGCACCAAAACAGACATGAAGAACAATGGAACAGAATAGAAGACACGGAGCCAAACACACATGAATACAATTGTCTCATACTAGACAAAGGTGCCAAAATTACACATTGGAGAAAAAAAATATTTTTTAAACAAATGGTGTTGGGCAAACTGGAATTCTGTATATAGAAGAATGAAATTGATCCCTGTTTCTCACCCAACATAAAAGTCAACAAAAATTGGATCAAAAACCAGAAATTAGACCAGAAACTCTGCAAATCCTAGAAGAAAATATAGGCCCAAAACTAGAGCATGCTGGCACAAAACTGACTTCCTTAACAAGACTCCTAAAGTTGAAGAAGTAAAACCAAAAATCAGTAAGTAGGATGACCTCAAACTAGAAAGCTTCTGCACATCAAAGGAAACAATTAGGATCATGAAATGAGAGTCTACAGAATGGGAGATCTTTGCCACCTGCCTTTCAGGGCATTAATGTCCAGGATATAAAACACCCCCCCTCAAAAACATAATTAATAAATGGGCACAAAATAAAAAATAAAAAGACAGTTCTCAAAAGAAGAAATAGAAGTGTCCAAAAAAACACATAAAAATGTTCAAGATCTCTAGCAATTAGGGCAATTCAAATCAAAACTCCATTGATATTTCATCACAATCCAGTCAGAATGGCCATTATCAAGAATACAAATAATAATAAGAGTTGGCAAGGATGTGGGGAAAAGGGGCTCTCATACATTGTTGGTGTGACTGCAAATAAGAGCAACCATTCTGGAAAGCAGTATAGAGTCCTCAAAGAACTAGGAATGGAAACACCATATGACCCAGCTATCCTACTCTTTGGTGTATATCCAAGATCTAAGATCAGTTACTATAGGGATATGGCTACATAAGTATTTATAGCAGTAAAATTCAAAATAGCCAAGCAATGGAACCTTTAACATATGCATTGATAAGAAGAATTTATTCCATATACACAAAGGAGTATTACTCAGTCATAAAGAAGAATGACTATGGTATTTGCTACTAAGTGGATAGAATTAGGGACTATTACTCGTTCTAAGTGAAATAAGGTAGACAGAAGAAGTCAAAAGTTGAATGTTTTTTCTGATATGTAGAAGCTAGCCCAAATAAGGGTGAGAGAGTGGGAGAGACGGAGTCCATCAAAGTAGAAGATCGGTGAACCAGATGAAGGGGATTGAGGGGGTGGGAGGAGGGGACTGATTAGGGAAGAACAGTGGAATGTATCTGATCTAACTTTCCTATGTGCATATGTGAATATACCACAGTGAACCTCACTATCCACTATACCCACAAGATACTAACTAAAAAAAAAAAAAAAACCTATAAGTAAATAGCAGAAAGATCAGTAGAGTACAGGGAACGGAACAAAGGAAGGGAGGAGGAGAGAGAAAGGGGAAGTACTGGGGGCTGAATTAGAGCAAATTTTATTTCATGTTTTCATAACTATGTCAAAATGAATTCTAATGTTATGTATAACTACAAAGATCCAATAAAAATCTACTGGAAAATAGAGATAAAACCATAATTATAACTATAATTATCTTGTCTATTTTTCATGGTCTGAACATCTAACCAAACCAAACCAAACAATTGTTTGTTCAACTTGCCACTCTTGGAAGAAAATATTGAGGCATTTGCCTATGTATCATACAGTCACTGTGAAAAAGAGAAAATGAAAATCCTGACAAGAAAAGGAAAACAAAGACGCTTTCTATCAGTTGGAACTGGGGTGCAGAAGAGGAGTAAACACACTCTCATGCACATGTACACATACACACTCAATATTTCTGAAAAGATACCAAGGAATCTGTTTACATTGTTTGTCTCAATGCAGAAATAATGATTGGTTGGGGAAAATGGGGAGGAAAACTTATTTTTCCCTCCTATGTAATTTTGTTCTTTTAAAATTTCATACCACAGTGCATTGCCTGCCTATTTAAAAAATAAAAGTAACATAAAATTAAAAAGTGGAAACAAAGTGTCTTGGATACTATACAGAGTGCTGGAGGAGTGCGGAAGAGCTGTAATTAGAATTTTTATATAGGAGTTCATGTGAACTTAGGATTTTCCTCTCCCTGGGGAGAATGACCTTTGAACCTGCATGCCCCCACTTTGGGATGACACACATATATGGTGAAGGAAGAAGGGGACCACTGTCCAGCCAGTGATAGTAACAGTATAAAGCCCAATAATTACTGTGAAGATAAATGCATCCTATCATGCGAAGGTCACCATAGAAATCACATGATTGGAAACAAAGGGTGAACCTGTGTAAAAGTTGGACAATGGAAAGGAACAATGGTGGAAAGGAACAAGCCTGTTCCTTTATATGTCTCATTGTTATAAGGAAGAGACAATATGACATAAGATGAGCTTTGAGACCATACAGTTCTAGGTCATACTCCTCTGCCATTAGTAATAATATTCTAAATAGCTATAAATTGTGAGCATCTGATCAGTCACTATAAGAGGTTTTATGAATATTCCTTCCTATTCCCCAACACATCATGATTTTTGTACTGACTTTATTCAAATTGGAATGGACTTCTATCTCATATCCATAAAGTTTGCTCTTGCTTGCTTCATTCCCTAGGATTCTTATCAAATATACCTTTCTCAATAAGGCCTTTCAGGCCTTGTATGTCTAAATTTGACATGCCTCCCTCTACAAAAATCTTCCTATTTTCATTCCTGTTTATATATCTTTTTTCTTCTTAGCATGTGTTATCAATTTCTAGCATATTATATATTTTACTCATATATTTAGTCTGTCTAAATAAATGAGGAAAATATGGTTGTCTCTTGATAAGATTTTAAACTTTATAAAAGCATTTCTGCCTTACCCATAGTGCTTCATCTAGCGCCTAAAAGAGTGCTTGGAATTGCTGTGTCAAAAAAATAAAAAACATTTATAGTGAGATAAAAAAGGCCAAATTGCCCCCTGCAGAGATCATAAATAGCTTCACAAATCTCCTTCTAAGAGAGGGCAACAGGGACTAGTCTAGGACAACAAACTAAATAAAGAAGATATATAAATGATTAACATAAGAAATTTTCAATATCATAAAGACATCAGGGAAATGCAAATTAAAATCACAGTGAGCTACTACTACACACTTATTAGAATGGTGACGATTTTGCAAAAAATGCCTATACCACAATGGAGTAGACATAAAGCAATCTAAACTTTCATTGCTGGTAAGAATATAAAATTGTAGAGTGAAAGAGTAGATTTTAAAAAAATGACCTAATGAAAAAGATGATTGAAGAATATGAATTCATGGATTAAAAACTCCTAAAGAAGAAATCTCCAGGCTTAGATATTTTAGCTGGAGAATTCTATCATACATATAAACAACAAGGATTTTGTAATCTCTTTCAGAAAATAAAATGATATAATTTCTTTTTTTGTGGTGCTAGGGATTGAACCTGGGGCCTTGCGCATGCGAGGCAAGCACTTTACCAACTGAGATATATCCCCAGTCCCAAATGATACAATTTCTTAAGCAAACAGCTTAACAATTATTTTTAAAAATTAAACATATGATTACTATGTGACCTAAAGAGAGTACAGGACTACAGGCTTGTACGTAAGTGTTTGCTGCAGTTGTATTTATAATAGGCTGAGATGGGAAACAACTCAAATGACCATCGACACATGAATAGATAACAAAATTATGTTACATGTAATGGAGCACAACCCAGGAAAACAAAGGAACAAACTACCCATTCATTCAACAACTTGAATTAACCTCAGAATAATTATGCTGAATGAAAGAAGCCAAACCAAGAAAGTATATAGTAAATGATTACATTTATACAAAACTCTAGAAAATGCAAATTAATCTATATTGACAGGAAGCTTATCGCTAGTTGCCTGAGGTAGGTAAGTGGGGAGGGTCAAGAACAGGAGAGACTTCTAAGGGATAATGAGAAGTTTTTTTAAAAAAAGGAGAAACTTTACAGGGGGGAGATGAACAAGTTCATTCTCTTGATTGTGGCAATCAATTTATATATATATATATATACATATATGTATATATATAGACACATATATGTATTTGACATATATGTCAGAATATATAAAATTCAACATTTTAAAAATGCAGTTTATTTTATCTCATACTTCTATACTTCTATGAGTCTGTTTAAGAAATGGTTACAACAATTTATAATCCACTGATAGTCTCAAGAGTGCCTGTTTCTTTGCGAAAGTTTGCTTAGCAAGAAGACATATATGTTAAGATCATAAAAGTATTTCCTATCAGACCAGAGACCCTGCATCTTATAGAAGAAAAAGTAGGTCCAAATCTTCAACTTGTTGGCTTAGGATCAGACTTCCTTAACAGGACTCCCATATCACAAGAAATAAAAGCAAGAATCAACAACTGGGATAGATTCAAACTAAATAGCTTTCTCTCAGCAAAGGAAACTATCAGCAATGCGAAGAGAGAGCCTACAGAGTGGGAGAATATCTTTGCCACTCATACTTCAGATAGAGCACTAATTTCCAGAATATATAGAGAACTCAAAAAACTCTACATGACGAATACAAATACCCCAATCAAAAAATGGGCTAAGGATATGAACAGACACGTCATGGAAGAAGATCTACAGGCAATCAACAAACATATGAAAAAATGTTCAACATCTTTAGTAATAAGAGAAATGTAAATCAAAACTACACTAAGATTCCATCTCACCCCAATTAGAATGGCGATTATCAAGAATACAAGCAACAATAGGTGTTAGAGAGGATGTGGGGGAAAAGGTACGCTCATACATTGCTGGTAGGGCTGCAAATTAGTGCAGCCACTCTGGAAAGCAGTGTGGAGATTCCTTAGAAAACTTGGAATGGACCCACCATTTGACCAAGCTATCCCACTTCTCGGCCTATACCCAAAGGACTTAAAATCAGCATACTACAGAGATACAGCCACATCAATGTTCATAGCTGCTCAATTCACAATAGCCAGACTGTGGAACCACCCTAGATGTCCTTCAATTGATGAATGGATAAAGAAACTGTGATATATATATATATATATACACACACACACACACACACACACACACACACACACACACACACAATGGAATATTACTCAGCTATAAAGGATAATAAAATTATGGCATTTGTAGGCAAATGGATGAAGTTGGAGAATATCATGCTAAGTGAGATAAGCCAATCTCAAAAAACCAAAGGAAGAATGATCTCGCTGATAAGCAGATGATGACACGTAATGGGGGGTGGTAGGGGGGCAAGAATGGAGGAAGGAAGGACTGTATAGAGGGAAAAGAGGAGTGGGAGGGGTGGGGGGGAGGAAAATAATAACAGAATGAATCAAACATCATTACCCTATGTAAATGTATGATTATGCAAATGGTATGCTGTTACTCCATGTACAAACAGAAACAATATGTATCCCATTTGTTTACAATAAATATAAAATAAAATTAAAAAAGAAGAAAAAAATAAAAGTATTTCCTGTATTTTAAGTAATGTTTTCTTACTTTCAGGTTTAGATTTCTTGGAATTTACTTCTGTGTATGGTGTCAGACAGAAATGATTCTAATTTTATCAAATTAATAACCAATTTTCGATGTTAGACTTCCAAATAAAACTTAAAACTATCACAAATAGGTCTTCCTAATTAAATTAGAAGTATGAGCTCTCATGGAAAATAATGGCAGCCATGAGTTATAAACATTACAATTTCTTTAATGTGAAATATGCCATTAAATGTTCTTAAGGTAAGCAATAAATTAGGAGAAAACGTTTGCAACATACTTAACACAAAAGGAGTCAATATCAAATCAGTAAGAAATAGACAAAGAGCTAAAATAGAAAAATGGACAAAGGCATTAAAATAATCATGCAGAAAAGAACAAAATCAGCTCATAAACATAAAACTACACTAATAATCATAAATTGCATATTAAAAGTACATCACATTTTTTCTATTAGACTGATAATAATTTTTAAAAATTTTATAGTCCTGAACTGACAAAGGAGTAGGTGAAATAGTCACCTTTGTAAGTCTTGTTGGGTGGTGCTTTGTTCTTGTTCTTGATTATATACTGAAAGAAATTAAATCATTATGTTGAAGAGATATCTAAGCTCCATGTTCACTGAAGCAATATTCAGAATAGCTAAGGAATGGAAATAACTTAAATGTCTATGAACTGATGAATAAATAAAGAAAATGTGGTCTCTATACACATCAGAATACTGTTCATCAATAAAAAGAATGGAATCCTGCTATTTGCAGCAAAATGTACGGAGATCATGTTAAGCAAAGTAAGTCAGATGCAGAAAGCACCACATGATCTCACTCATATGCAGATTCTGAAAAAGTTGATCTCATAGAAGTTGAGACTAGAATGGTGGTGAGCAGAGGCTGGGGAGAGTAGTGTGGAGGAAGGTATGGGAAATATTGCCAATGGATAACTAGTTATAGTTAAATAAGAGTAAGACTTTCTAATGTGCCATGTTGGAACAGTAGGGTGACTGTATATTAATAATGATGTACTGTCTATTTCAATGAAGTAAAAGAAAGGATTTTCAAAGTTTTAACTATAAAGAAATGATAAATACTTGAAGAGATAATTATGCTTAACCTGATTAAACCTTATGCAATATATACCTGTATCAAAACATTACATGATACAAATGTTAATGTGCACAATTTTATATTTTCATGTGCCAGTTAAAAATAAAATCATTAAAAAGTGGTGATAAAGATTTATATGAAGGATTAAGTAAATAATTTAAAGCAGGTTACAGAATAATATGTACAGTATGATACCATTGTTCACAAACAGATTTATGTATGTGTTTGTACATATATTTGTCTGTTTTTGTTATTTATTTTCTTATGTATATGTATGGTACTGGGGATTGAACATAGAGCTTTGCACATACTAGGCAATGTTCTATGCTGAGACACATCCCCAGCCTTTTTTAAAAATTTCATTTTGAGAAAGGATCTTACTTAATTACTGAGGCTGGCCTGGAACTTTTGACTCTCCTGCCTCAGTCTTTGGAGTAGTTGTGATTACAGGTAAGCACCACCATACCTGATTGTACTTGTTTTTTATTGTTAAGAAATTATCTAAATTTTAGAAAATCTAACACACCTAAGTTCACATCTCAGTTCAGTCACTTATAACCTGTTTCATCAATTTTCTAATCTGTCAAACAGGATTCACGCCTATGAACATGTACAACCTTTAAGCTCAACTGATAAATATATATATATATAGCATAAATCCTTTTCCCCTCTCTCCAAGACCTTTCCATTTGCTCCATAATATAGCTTCTCAAGAGAGGGAAATTTTGTCTCCCAGGCAGGAAACATTTAATTTGTTTTTGGTAGTTGTAGATAGACATCATGCCTTTATTTTATTTTTTAATTTTTATGTGGTGCTAAGGATCAAAACCAGTGCCTCACACATGCTAGGTGAGTGCTCTACCACTGAGCTACAGACCAGTCCTCCCAGGAAACATTTTGAATGTCTGTGGAAATTGTTTATTGTCACAACTGTGTAAGGCAGATTGAAATCTGGTGAGGAGAGGTCTGGGATGCTTGTTATCATCTTAAAAGGCACAGGAATTTTCCACAGGAACAACCAAAAAATTATTGTCCCAGAATGTCAAAACAGTACCAAGGTTGAGAAACCCTGGTCTAGAAAATTGAATAGGAATGGCTAATGAGAATATAATTAATAAGTGTGGATGGGATTCAAGAAAATTTTTATCCTGAACTCAATTTCTGAAAATATTTTAGAAATTTTGAGTGGGGGAATTAGAATACACATTTAGTGTATTTATTGATATCCTTCCATCCATTCAAAAAATGTCCTTCAATTGCACCAAAGTGAGCGTCAATAATGGAAATAAACTCGCAAATAAACTTTCCCCTTGCTCAGTTGTCATCCTTGCTGAGTTTTCATTACACACTGGACCATAGACATCCCCTACTCAAATGATTGCACCTCATTCTTCAGAGAAAGGAAGGTCATTAGAAATAACTTCAACTTTCTCTCTCCATACTCCATATTGACAAACTCATTGGCGTTTACACTTATGATCTTACCTCATCTCCTCACTTTATGAAAAGAACACTTCTCTCTACGTGTGCTCTGTATCTCATTTCTTCATGGCTCCTCAAGGCCCTTCCTTCATTTTTTTGCCCCCTCTATTACAATACTCTTTCTCAAAAGCATGCAGACTAACTTGTCTCTCTTATCGGAAAAGCATTCCCCCACCTGTGATCACATTCCTTTCATTCCTCACTTTCAGGACAGATTGGCCTCCATTGCTTTGTACCTCCTCTGCTCCTCAACCTCTTCTCCACCCACACCACTCTTCTATAACTGTTTTTATATTAATTACCACTAACAAAATTGCCAAATCCAAAGAGCACTTTGCAATCTTCTTTTGACTTTGCTTCAGCATGTGAAATAGTTACACATTCTCTAAAAATGCCTTTCCCTTTCCCTTTCTGAATGACCATATTCTTACTTCTCTGAACACTGTGCTGTCTCTTCCACTGACTTCTAAATGCTGTTCTTCTCCAGGATTGTGCTTTCAGGCCTCCAATGATCTCACTGATCAAACTCATTCACTATTTCAGCAGTTTCATTCACTTCTACAGCTTGTACTACCAGATTTCTCTACATATTTCTATACCAACATATCTATTTGCCTTTTCAATATTGCCATCTGGATAAACCAGAGTATCTCAAACTCAACATTTCTAGAATTAAACACATTTAACTCTTCTTTCATAATTGCTTATTACCTAAAACAATGCTAATGTCCAAGCCAGAAATCTGGACATTATTATCTACATATCCACCCCTTTCTCATATCCCACCTTCATTAGTCACCAACTTTTATCAATTATTATACTTTAATAGCTGTCTAATCTATCCCCTCTGTTCACTGCCACTGCCTTATTTCAGAGTCTTGTGCTTTTCTGCATTAAAAAAATCACCTAAGTGTTCCTTCTGCTTCAAGTTACTCCTTACTTTAGTCTGTCTACCCAAGTGCACACAGAATGATCTTTCTAAATTCAAATTTAATTGTTACTCCCGACTTAAAATATTTCAGTGATTTCTCATTGTCTTTGGGACAAAGTTCAAATTCCTCAATTAGCAGAAAGTGCTCCATAATCTGGTCACTGCCTGCAATCTCCAGCCCTTATTTCCCATATTTCCTACATTCTCCTTATACTACATTCATACTGAATTATTATAATTCATTACTCTCATTTTTAAAACATTCTTTGGTTTCTTATAGTTCTTCAGTTCATTAGTCTCTCATTTCTGTGTGAATCCAGAGTTCTCTATGCCGATAACTCAGCTCCTTCTGACAGAGACTGCTAATTGCTTCCTAGTAACCATCTTCCCCTTCTTACTTTTACTAATGGAAGTTACTGAGGTTTAGCTAAGGAGTCATACTTGTTTCTTAGCCTCCCTTGTAATGAGGTAAGGTCATGTAACTTTTAAACAATAGAATGCTAGTTGAAACAATATATACAAACATTTGGATCAAGTTTTTAAACAGAACCTGTTTATATTCCATTTTGTCTCCTTTTCCTTTCTCTCTGGGTGGCAAATGCAGACAAATGGAACACTACCTGTGACCTAGAGATTGAATACAAGTGGTGAGGATGGCAGAACTGTCCACTAATCAGGAACTGTTCACATCTAGACTTTTAAACAAGACAAAAATGAATTTCTATCTCACTTAAGCTACTAACTTGGCAGCCCCCTATTACAGGAGAAATTTTAATAAAGAAGGTTTGCTTGTGTCTCAATTAATCCTTACCTCTAACTTTCAGGACTTTCCTCATGCACTACCAACTGTATGATGCCTTCATTGATTTCCAAGACAGAGAAAGAAACCATTTCCACATGCACATCCAATGCACATCATCACAGTAGGGATCAGATTGCTTCCTAAGGAATGGTAGGTCCAAATTCCACACCAATTGCATGACATTCCTGAGAACAGAGATTTACTTCTCTTTCATCTCTAGAAACTAGGGCCTAATGGAATAATAGGAAAGAGGTGACCAGTCAATGACAGTTTTTGGAATGAATGGAGACTGGGTGTTTTGGCACACATGTGTAATCCCAGCTACTGAGGACACTGAGATAGGAGGGCCACAAGTTGGAGGCCAGCCTAGGCAACTAAGCAATACCTTATTTCAAACTAAAAGTAAAAAGGGCTGGGGATATAGCTCAGTGGTAGCAGGTACCTGAGTTCAATAATCAGTTTGAAAATAAAAATAATAAATAAATGGATAAATCTTGGCTATCAGGAACTTTAAAACCTATTGAATAATATAGCTCCCCACCATACACTTATTCTTCTCCAACTGTTAGTGGGATTAACAACTGTTATTATCAGGTTGGAGTCAGATTCAGCTGTGTTGAGGCTTTTCCACTTACTAGCTATGCAAACTTGGGCAACATGAGCTATATCCCCAGTCCTCAGTTTGCATTTTAAAAGTTCAGTTGCAAAATGAAGATAATGCTCTCTACATCATAGAACTGTAATGACGGAATGAGATTATACAATTAAAAGCCTTGTGTGGAACACATTAAGCCCTCACAACATGGCAAGTATTATAATTATGACCAAGTCTAAAAAAACCTTAAATCTATATTTCCTTGGAGAAAGAGAGAAACATATACATCCAGAGGCAAAGAGATAGGGAGAGGAGGAAGAATAAAGAGAAAGATTGGAATAAGAGGCTGAAGTGATTCTGTGCTATATAAAATCAGGGAATGTGGACTTAATGACTCTTCAGGTTCTATTTGAGATTAAATGATCTTATTTCTCTCCTCCAATTACACAAATTGTCCACTTGTTATTGACAAGACCCCTTCCTTGCAACCTGCTCTTCTTCAAGGAATCCCCTAGTCCTTAAAATGAATGTGGGCTCACCAATTTCTAGTGATGGTAGTGAGAGCTTCCAGTGATACCTCCAAATAGACTAAGATAGTAGACAGGATTATTTTGTTGAGATCAGTTCTACTCATGTGCCAGTAAGAGGGCAGGGCTCAGATAAAATGTTCAGTAAGCTTAAATCCATACTTTGTTTAATGAGAGAAGTATAGAAAAGTAGAGTAGACAATTCCTGTTCTGTACTCTCTGAAATAAAAATGTGGCCTGCATAGCCATATAGTTGTCATGGATCACAACACATTTCCTACACATAAAAACATTGCAACTAAGCTTTAATAGGGAAGTGTTGGCAATTACTGTGGTAGGTAGGAAGAATCTGTTTACCTCTTTTGCTGTTCTTGGGCTCTGTAAAAGGCCTCATTTTGTATCACTTATTTAATGATGAGCTACAACCTATGTGGTATTGCTATTCCCTTTAGGAAGAGGCATAATGCAAATAGTCCTTCTTGTTCACTCTACACCAGCCACAGTGATACTTCGCTGCTCAACATGCCAAGCATATTTCTGCCTCAGGGCCTTTGTACTTGGTTTTCTCTACTGGTGGATTTGCTTTTCTTAAGCTATTCACTATGGCTTGTACTTATTATATTCTCTGCCTAAACATCACATCAAGAGAGGCCTTCTCTGATCATTTTCTATAAAATGACAATCCCCCACATCTTGCTTCATTTTTTTCAGAGCATTTATCGCTACCTGATAAATACATCAAATTGTCATCTGTCTTTCCCCAGTAGTACATAAGACTCATTTAAAAAGGACCTTTATTTTTTTACAGGTGTAATCCTAGTGCCTAGAATTTTACCTGGCATACAGTAAGAATGTTTTAAATAACAACCAGCTGTGGTGGCACACATCTGTCATTCCAGCTACTTGGGAGGCTGAGGCAGGAGGATTGTACAATTTGGGCTAGCCTCAGTAAGTAAGAAAGACCCTATCTCAAACAAACAAAAAAAATTAAAGAGTTGGGTATGTTTCTCCATGGCACTATACCTGTCTATCATGTATAAGGCCCTTAGTTCAATCCCTAGCACCATGAATTAAAAAACAAAAATTTAGTGATTATATAATCAATGAATGGCTATCATTAATGCCTTGAAGACAGGACTATGAACTATAGATGCAACCTATAGACTTGGGAATGAACACTTAGGGAAGATATCATAGTTTCCTTAAGATGGGGGAAGGGAAGAGAGGATGATCCCAAGGTCCCTTGACTTACTGTAAGCATTCCAATTTTAATGAGAAAACTTTTAGAGATGAAAAGGGAATTAAGAGAGATACTAGAAAAGAAACTAAGCCTGCTCTCTGTAATTCCCCACTGAATTCTTGACTATCAAGGAAAGGACTAGTTCCAAGTGAATTTGGATAAAGAAATAACAATCCAACCTTTGAAAACAGAAGAAACAAATCCAAAACTTGTAACATATAGAGCTTGTCTACAGTGCCAAATAACAGGTAGTAGACAATACAAAATCCCTGCATCTGATAAATTCACTGTGAAGGGGAAGTGGTAGTCATTGTAAAATAAGGTGGAAATGGTTTCAAGCTACTGATCCCCAAGACTAGCTAACATATGGTTTGGGGGTACAAACCTCTCCCAGGTTCAAGCCATGGGTCAGAGTGGTTCTGAATGGTCATCTCTTATACAGTGTTTACTATATGTCAGGAACTGTTCTAAGTGCTTTTATACATATTAACTAATTTAGTGACTGTTCACAGATTCTTTTCTCTCCAACGAGAACTTGGGTTTGAAGGACAAGGTTGATCAACTGTCACATTAGACCCAGCACAAAAAATTTCTCTATCCAACCCTTTTCTCAGGATTAAAAGAGGAGCAGATAATTGGAAACGTAATTGGCAGTTAAAGAAATTCACTAGAACTGAGCAGAGTCTCAGCCCTCATTTGTCCTCCTCTAGACACTGGACAAGTTTTTATACAGCTGAAAAGTTAAGTAGGCATTCTTAAATTCATGGACTACACACACTAATTGGGGACAAGACTAGACAGGATTTGAGACCAAAGACTTGACTCAGAATAAAGAGTGTATGTTGTCCAAGGTCACCTGATAATAAGTGCTAAAGCTATGATACGAACTCAGATTTGTCTGACTTCAAGGCTAACCCTCCACTATAATGTAGAAGGAAACATTTGAAGTTCAGAAGTCATTCCTTGAGTGGGAACATTATCAGGTAGAACATATATTCCCGCCCTTTAGACTCCAGAAACAGCAGGATAGACTTATTTGCCTTCTGAGGCTAATTAAAATACCTGGGGTCACATGGTCTTCAAAAAGGATTTCAGGGAAAAAAATTCTTGGGGTGGCCACTGTAGAGTCTAGGGGCAAACCAGTGTTTACTTGTTTTCTGGGCACATGGTTGGCACTGAGTGAATGTTAGCAGAGTTAAATTCTAAAAGCATGGTGTAAGAGAATTCAATATCCAAGGAACATGATTCTATTCTGATGGACCTTGGCTGTTGCCCAGGGTTGTAGTCAGGAGCCCAACTCTTGGGAATTCCTCTTCTGAAGGGTTCTGAGGATTAAATCTGGATGACACCATTTCTTGGGCTTTGAGGCATAGCCAGGAAAAGGATCACCTCTGCTTGGAAGGGGGTTGAAGAACTGTTTGCCTAAGTTTGGTCACGTAATAATCTCCTTCTGAATTCTTCTCTGTCATGTCTTTAGGTGTGAAAGAGAGAAGAAATTTAATATAAGATGGTCATTTCTAATTGCCAGAGGGCAAGGGAGCCAGACTGAACTCTTGGAAATCTTGGCAGACCTGAGCAACTATCCAGATTTGCCCCAGATGCCGCTCCAGGGTTGCAAATATCAGATTGTACAAAAAAAAAAAAAAAAAAAAAAAAAAAAAAAACCCTTGCCTTTCTATAAATCAAAGCTACAATACTTGGCCCTGATGAATCCCAGCTTTCCACTGAGTCTCCATTTACACTCTGGCTGACGCTATGTTGAGCTTTCTGGGGTCTGGTTATACTAGCAGAAACCATATTCTGAACTACATTAGAAACAAAGGTGGCAATGGGGTCAAAAATAATGAGCTCTTAGCATTTGGCACGAACCACTTTAAACATCAAGTGTGTCACTAAGTTTGCTTAGAGTATGTACAGAACTTTGAAAATGTCACGTCTGTTGTTTCTAAGAGCCAACTTTTTTAAAGAGGGCTGTCACTAAGGCTGTCTTTGGACTCAGCAACACATAGTCTTTAAGGCCTTTTTAGATGTAACATTCTAGAATTCTATCTAGTCCTACCCATACATTATACTTAAGGGAAAACTGATGTCCAAAGAGGGAAAGTGACTTGCTCAAGTTCCCTAAGGAAGTAGATTCTAGAACTGAGATTAGTACCCAAGAGTTCTACTGCTCAAGGTAGAATTTCCCCTTAAAATGTAGCACTTATTGTAGGAAACAGTTGGATACTACCACAGATTATATCTAAAAGGTCTATAATTCATGTCTAATTGTCTTTCCATTCCCCTGGCCAGTTGCCTTAGGATGAGAACACCAAGGCAGAGAGAGAATTAAGTTTGAATCCTGTTAAGAAAAAAAAAAATCTATCTACACAGCATAGTTGATTGTATGTTTTCTCCTATGAATGGAATGGTAGATTTCAAGTTATGTTTTCATTTTAGATCAGCATAGGCTGATTTCAGACTAGAGAAGTAAAGAGTTTATCTATTACTGAAAAACCTAAGTAAATAATGACTTGAAGAAAGTCTCTTTTGAGTACAAAACTTAACAGATACCAAGGTAAAGGGAGTATAAGGGAATATTATCACACAGAGTTCATCTTCTGTCAACACAGTAAAAGGATTATGGTATAGGGAATGGGGGGGTGCTAAAATTTGGTGGGCAATATACTATATACAGAGTACTTGACATATTTATCTCATTGAATCCTCCCAACAACCCAGGGTGGTACTTCTAAACATTAGCCTATTTTATTTATGTATGTATTTATTTATTTATCTATTGATCTATCTATCTATCTATCTATCTATCTATCTATCTATCTATCTATCTATTTTTTTAATTCGTACCCAGGATTAAATCCAGGGGCTCTTAACCACTGAGGCACATCCCTAGCCCTTTTAAAAAATTATTTTTTAGAGAAAGGATTTTGCTGAGTTGCTTAGGGCCTCACTAAGTTGCTGAGGCTGGCTTTGAATTTGTGATCCTTCTGCTTCAGCCTCCCGAGTCACTGGGATTACAGGCATGTGCCACTATGCTCAGCTGTTAGCCTCATTTTTTAAATGAAGGAAATGAGGCACTGGGAGGTAAACTGGCTTGCTCAAGACCACCCAGTTAGTAAAGGATGAAAGTAGGTTTGAACCTGGTTCCATCTAGTTCCAAAGTTACTATTCCTTCTCACTACTGGTGATATTTGGAAAGCCTACAGCGGTAGCCTGGACATTTTTAGGGCTCTTTGTAAGAAATCTTAATCCAAAAAAGTAGTAGTGGACCTAGTCACCAGTTCCAAAATCTTAGACAAAGAAAAAATCCATCCAGTCTCTTAATGCACCTTTACTGATTCCCGTTCTCTGAAATTCCTACTGGCACTATCACCTGACTGAGGAAACTCAAGTCTGACCCATCTGGACCTCTACCATACTGACCCCAGTCTTATTGTATTCTCCAGATGCTAGTGTTCAAACCAGAGACTCCAGACCACTCAAAAGAGAACAGAAAGCTGGGCCTGGGGGCACATACTTGTAATCCCAGCAGCTTGGGAGGCTGGGCAGGAGGATCGCGAGTTCAGACTCAACCTCAGCAACTTAGTGAGGTGCTAAGCAACTCAGCAAGACCCTGTCTCTAAATAAAATACAAAAAAGCTGGAGATGTGGCTCAGTGGTTGAGAACCCCTGAGTTCAATCCCTGGTACCAAACAAACCAACAAAAATAAAAAAAAAAAATGAGAACGAAAAATATAGAAGTATATAATATGACATGATCACTGTCCATTGAGCTAAATGGAGTATATGATCTTGAAAATATTTTTAAATTCTCAAAAGTATGATTTTATATTCTTTTCTATCTTCCCTAACCCTAACCCTAACCTTAACTCTAACCCTAACCCTGCACACCCTCACCCTGTCTCTCTCTTTCTCTTTCTCTCTCTCACATTACACACAAACATACACACAGAAGTTCACAAAAAGAAAATAAAAACAGATATTTGATTTTTTCAGTCCTAGGAATTGAGCCAAGGAGAGTTCTACTACTGAGCTAAATCCTCAGTACTTTTTGTTTTATTTTTAGACACGGTCTCATTAAGTTGCCCATGTTGGTGTCAAACTTGTGATTGATCCTCCTTCCCTAGCCTTCTAAGTAGCTGGGATTACTGGAGTATGCCAATATATCCAGTAGATGTTTGATTTTGATTGTTCATAACAAAATTAATCCCCTTAGGCCTCAGTTTACCCACAAGTAAACAGGAGAATACTTCATAAATTTTTTGTGTGGATTCAATTATTGAATATCAAATGTTAGCCTAGTGCTTAGCACATAGCAAGCTCTCAATAAATGCTAATGCTGGATTTTACTATTGTAATCATATCACAGTGCTAGCTGGAGAGAAAAAGGGAAGAAGTTATTCTCATCTTTTGTTGAAGAGAATTCTTGGGTGACCAGAATCAAAAGGATGCCTAATGGGGAACATTTCAGGTCTCTGAACATTGTAGGTAAATCCTCAAAGCTGCACTGAACACTTACCACCTGGTCTCATCAGGCCTGGACACATTTATTCACCTCAAACATGCTCTGACCTTGCTTCAAAGCCTAAGGAAACAGGGGTCCTGGAGAATTTGTGAAGATCTTCTTGATTTAGCCAAGGAGGAAAATGTGAGGCTATATTTTTAAAGATTCAATATGACTAATGAATGCATCTGAAATTTCTCAATCTTAATTCTCTGCTCAAATATATTTTTCTTCAGGTTACACTTTGATCTTAATATTCACTTTAAGATATTTTCCTGAAGATTCATTTGAAAATGTTTGCCAAATTCCTAGCTAACTACATATTAGATTCTGAAAATGTCCTAACATGTACAGACTAATAAAAATGTTATTTTTAATAACTTTCAGCCTAACCTTATCATTTCAGAAATTAAATGCAATGAAGTAGAGACCTGGTTTAATTAGATTTTCTCTCTCACTTTCTCTTTAAACATACCTATGATTTTATATATATGTGTATATATACATGAACATATATAATACACATATGTATGTATATGAAGATACAGATACATTTCAAAATATAAATATATAAAATATAAATCTATGCAGCATAACTATAAAGCATAACTAATATTTATTTTCATTTATATTTTAAAATATATATGAATTTATTTATGTATGTAGGTGCATATGTATGTATCTATCTTATTTCTATTTGTCTGTCTGTCTGTCTATCTATCTATCTATCTATCTATCTATCTATCTATCTATCTATCTATCTATCTATCCATCCATCATTCCAGGAAGCAGGGGAAGAGAACACATTCATCTGTTCTCCTGGTGCCCTCTGGTGGCTGACAGAAATTCACAGAAGTCACATTTCAGAGTGAAAGCAACAGACCAGTATTGGAAGGATCTGTTTCCTTTGGGTTGCTACATTGGGTGTCTGAAAAATACATAAATCAAAGTTGTTTCTTAAAAGAGGCTCTTGTTTGCCTCCTCAAATCCATTACATTGCTATGACATTGGTGGTTTTTTTTTTTTTTTTTTTTTTTCCTGGATGAGGTCCCATTTGGACATTTGGGAACATAGGCAGCATTTGAGTTCCCACAAACTCCACGTAGACAACAACTCAGCTTTCTCTGGCCAGTTTACAGGAAGAACTGCCCTCAGCCATTTATGTCTGAAGAAAAGACTGTACCATTCAGTTCTCCAGTTCCTTTAACCATGACTTCTTACCATATAATTTTTTAGAATAACCATTTTAATTTCTTTAATGGTGAAGTGGTCAAAACAGGTATATATAATTATCTTCTTCCAGTACCATTCTGTTATTACCTGTCTTCAGCAACCACATCAGATGATCAGACAAACCATATATCTCAGACACAAGAATAAATCCATTTTGACATATACCAATAACAGATTTTGTATTTATCTTAAAATAATTATTCTCTAAAAAAACTACACATAAAGCAGTGAATAATATACTTTCTGATTAAAAAGTAGCTACCCATCCACTACAAGGTAAAAGACTGAGCTGGGAATGCAGTTGAATGGCAGAGTGCTTCCCTAACATGTGCAAGGCTCTGGTTTAATCTCCAGTACAGGAAGGAAGGAAAAGAATGGCAATGAGGAGGGAACACAAGGGATAGTAGAAACAGCTATGTCAACATCAGTAATGCAAAGACAGCCACAACTCACTACTGTTTTTAACATTTCACATGAAACAAGTCTCCAGTCCCTGAGGTGCAGCCTAAACATGACAGACCTAGATTTACGTCTCAGCTTTGCAACTTAGAACAGTCAGCACCTCTATTTCCTAATCTAAGAAATGCATAATATTCATCATTCACAGAGTTAGAATAAGGTCTAAATGAGCTAAGAGTATGTGGTCCCACTCTGGGCACATAGCCTGATTCCATTGACCACAAAATTCACACACAAGTCTGAGGAGCAGACTGACTGGTTTCTAGCACCAATACAATTGACTAGGGAATAATAAAGGAGGAAAGTAGCAAATGCCAGGATGTGAGTTGACAAGACGAGTTTGTAAAACATAAGTGAGGGGGCTGGGGAGATAGCTCAGTCGGCAGAGTGCTTGCCTTGCAAGCCCAAGGCCCTGGATTCGATCCCCAGCACTGCAAAAAAAAAAAAAAAAAAAAAAAAAAAAAAAAAAAAAAACGAGACAACTGGTAAGAGTCTGGGGCTGGTAGGTGAGTTTTTACGCATTAGGAAATGTAGGAGTAGGCTGAGGTTCCAAAGAATACAGGAGTTGGAAAGGAGGTGGTTAAATACAAATTTGCTACTGCTACTGCAGTATGAAAAAAGAGGTTTTATGTAAAATGAAGAGCCTGGACAGGTCTTGAAGGCCCCTTTCCAGTTCTGATATTTGAACGGATCTATCACATATTTTGTCCTCTTAACTGAAATAACATTCTGTCCTCTAAATTGCTAAGATCTCCTGTCACAGCTGACCTCTCTCTTTTCCTGAAATTTCCAGCAGCTCCCCAAAACAAAATGTTCAGAAAACAGAAATCAACCTTCCTCTATCAGTCTGAATTATCTCTGTGTCTCAAGTTAGCAGCATCGGGTTTGGCCACCCTGATTCATACTTCTCAGTGAGCTGGGAAGAGAACTTCAGAATAATTGACAACGTTGTTCTAGTGTGGAGGTAGATCATCCCTCATTGCTTACCTCCTCTTTAACTTAGAAAAGTAATTTAGGGAAGATGATTCAAATTGTTAAAAAATCATTAAGACAAACTTAGGAATTGACTTCTTTCAGTATCAATTCTCCAGATGCATTTAAATTTAATTTACAGACTCTGGATACTCTTAAAAGAGAGGCTGAATGAAGAGAAAACAAAGAAACTTAAAACCAGTGTGGTTAAGCCCTTTTCTATTACAGAGCAAGTGTAAATGGAAAAAAAAACACATTACTGAAATTATAATATATGTCAACTGAAAAATCATATCCCATTAACTGAACAACTCGGCAGGAACATATAATCCCTGATACTTGTAGAGCAGCCTCAGCTCTCACATATATTATCTCTTTTAATCCTCACAACCATTCTATGAGGTTACACCTACATAAAGTCCAGAATTTCTGGAACAATCTCACCCACACATCAGTTTGCCCTTTTTCAGAAAAGGCAATTTGATAAATGTATAATAAACTGAGACTTCATTTCACATTTTCATGTAATATGTTTCTCATGAAACAAATTTATAATTAGTTACCATGTTGTTTGGAAAACATGGCCAGAGTACATCTCTGGTACTTCACAAAGTAACTTATTTCAATCATTTAACACATATTTACGGGTTGCAAGGGTTTGACAACTTCACTCAAGAGTTGACCATTTGTTTGTAGAAATGACCCTGGGGATAATATTTAGCCAGCATTTGAATCATGCCACAAAATATGCTTTTGGATCCTGATCAAAAGCAGAGCAAAATCACTATTTTGAACCAGGTTGGGATTGAGATCTTTCACTGAAGAGCAGGTTTTTGGTAAAATTGTAGTTGGCATTTTCCATTTAAATATTATAGAATAAAATTTAAAAATCATTATGTTAGACTAATGAAAACAGTCTAAACATTCAGGTGTCACCCATTTATCCACTCATAAATGAATAAGAACTTTTAAAATGCAATGAATCATGATAGACTGAAATACCTCATGGCTTCCTTCTGTTACCAGAATAAGGTCTGCACTCCTTAGGCAAGCACAGAAGGCCCATATTCTGATCACCAAATGTTAGGATTAGGAGATTGTCTTCTAACATCTGTCTATCTATCTATCTATCTTATCTATCTTCTATCTTCTAATATCTAACTTCTTAATCTTCAATATGCGATGACTCTTCAGCAAATATTGCTTCAACATTCCTTGACCTTGTTATTCCTCCACTTACTTCAGATACACATTTTCAAGAACAGGTAGTCTAGTGTTGATTTGAACTACCTCATTTCAAATCCAACTCCAACACTTGCTCACTCTGTGACCCTGGAAAAGTCACTTCACTTCTCTGTGCCTTCATTTCTTCTTATGTGAAATTAGATATAAATGTGCTAGTATGGATAAAATGCTTCAAACAATTAACACTCATACAGATAAGTGTTTTGCTGGGATATAAACTTTTATCTCTCTGGGACAAATGCCCAAGGGAGAAAAAGATGGGTTCCATAGGGAGCGTATGTATTTTTTGTTTGGTTTGGTTTTTGGTACTAGGATTTCTTGGCAGTAACTAGTGACTGAACCCAGGTGTACTCTACCATGGACATCCCTAACCCTTTTTTATTTTTTAATTTGAGACAGGGTCTCACTAAGTTGCTGAAATTGACCTTGCACTAGTAATCCTCATGCCTTAGCCTCCCAAGTCACTGGAATTACAGGTGTGCACCACTGAGTCCAGCAGAAGGGTATGTCTACTCATACAGAAATCTGCAAAACTATTTTCTAGGGGCTGTTCTATTGAACATTCTTATATGAATTGTATGAGAGATACAGTTGCTCTGCGCCCTTAACAACATTTGATATTGTCACTATGTAGTGATACCTCATTGTGGTCTTAACTTACATTTCCCTAATGGGTAATGATCTTGAACATCTTTCATGGGTTTACTTGCCAGCCACACATTCTGTTCATGTCTTTTGCCTACTTTCTAACTAGATTGTTAATTCTTTTGCTGGAAAGTTTTGAGTGCTCTTTATATATTTTAGATCTGAATCTTTGACAGATATATGGTTTTCAAGTTAGGAGCTTTGTTTTCCCCCTCATCTTATTAATAGCAAACATCTATTACTTGATGAAGTACAATTTATTTATTTTTTCTTAGTGGATTGTGCTTCTTGTGTCCTATCTAAGAACTCTTCAGGAAGTCCTAGGTCCTGGAGTTTTGCTTATCGGTTATCTTCTAAAATTTTATAGCTTTAAATTTTACATGTAACTGTATAATCCATTGAGTTAATTTTTGTACAAGACAGGAGAGTTTGGTTGAGGTTCATTTTCATTACCTATGGACATGCAATTTGTCCAGAATCATTTGCTGAAAAGTCTATCTTCTTTCCTTAAGATGCTTTTGTACTTTTGTGAAAAGTAATTTGGCCCTACTCTGTGGGGCTATTTGTGGATTCTCTGTTCTGTTTCATTGGTCTGTGTGTTCATCCGTCTACCAATTGTACACTGTCTTAATTACTGAAATAATACAGTAAGCATTGATATTAATATTTCCCAGTTTGTTTTCTTTCAAAATTATGTTAACTTTTATAGTTCCATTTGCATACATTTCCAAAAGTAAGTTAGCATAATCTTCTCTGTATCTTAAAAAAAAAACTTTGGCTGGATTTTTTTTTTTTTTTTTGCGGTACTGGGGATCAAACTCAGGGCCTTGTGCTTGTGAGGCAAGCACTCTACCAGCTGAGCTATCTACTCAGCCCTTTGGCTGGATTTTTGACATTGATTACCTTACACTTATAGATCAGTTTGGAAAGAATCAACATCTTTACTATTCTGAGTATTCCACTAAATAAGCACAGTATGTCTCTCAATTTTCCTATATTTTCTTCGATTTCTCTTATCAGCATTCTGTAGTTTCAGCATATAATTTCTACAAAAAGCTTAGATAGGCTTACATCTAAGTATTTCATTTGCTTTGAGTGACTATAAATACCATTGCTATTTTTAATTTCAGTTTCCTTAGACTCACCACAAATATACAGAAATACAATTTATTTTGGAATATTAATTTTGTTTCCTATAACCTTAATAATCTTATTAGTTCTTGGAATTTTGTATGGTTTTTAAAGAGACTCTCTGTGGTTTTATAGGGAGATAACTGTGTTATCTTCAAATATGGAAAGTTGTGTTTCTTCCTTTTTAATTTATATGTATCTATGGTTTGGATATATTTTGAGCGCATTGTAAGCCTAGTTCTCCCTCAGTGTGGCAATGTTAGGAGGTGATAAAACCTTTAAAAGTGGATTGTAGTGGAAGGCAATTAGGTCACTGGGAGCACTAAACTCAGAATGAAAGTAGTTTTCATGGGATCCTGGTAAGTTCTTATGAGAGAGTTGTGATCAAAAAGTAAGACTGACCACCCCAACCCTGGCTTGCTGTCTCACCACATGATCTCTTCCTCTCACATGTGTTCCAACCATACCATACATTATGTAATATAGTCAAGGAGGTCCTTATTAGAGTTGAATAGATGTCAGCATAATGCTCTTGAGCCTCCAAAACTGTGAGCTAAATATACCTCTTTTTATATGCATTATCCAGCCCCAGGTATTTTGTTATAGCAATGGAAAACCCCTATAAACATGTTTTCTTTCCTTTTCTTGCTGAAAAATCAGTGGTGAGAGTGAACATCCTTGCCTTATTCTCAATCATAAGAAAAATGTATTTTGCCATTAAGTAAAATGTTAGCCATGGGATTTTTGCAGTTTGTTTCTTCCTAAATTATTCTCCCATTCCTAGTTTGAATACTGATTTTTGAAAATCATTTTATGTATCAGTAGATATTACCATATAAGTTTGTTTCTTCAGTCTTACTATGGTAGAGGAAAATCACTGATCTAAAAATATTGAAGCAAACTTGCATTCCTGCAATAAACCCTACCTGTTTGTCATGTATTTATAAGATTGCTGAATTCTACCTGATAATGTTTTAAGGATTTTTTTCATGTAGATGCACTAAGGATATTAATCAATAGCTTCATTTATACTCTACTGTTATCTTCTGGTTTTAGTATCAGAGAAATGCTGCTCTCAAAAATGAGTCAGGAAGTGTTTCCTCATATTCTGTTTTCTGGGAGAGATTGTATAGATTTGGTGTTCATTTTTAATTAAACATTTAGTAGGAATCTCCAGTAAAACTGTTTAGGCCTGAAGATTTCTTTTTCAGATGTCACATAATTATAAATTCAATATTCTTAATAATTATAAGGCTATTAAAATTATTTACTTTATATTGGATGAGTTTTGGGAACTTGTATTTTTTAAAAAATGGCCCACTTTATCTGTCAAACTTATTTCATAGTTATTCACATTATTACCTTATTATCCCTTTAATGTCCACAGGGTTAGTAGTGATATTCACTGCTATATTTCCTTTACAGTGATAATTTATGATCTATTTTTCTTTGCCAATTTTTGTTAAGTTTTGTCAGTACTGGGAATTGAGCCCAGAGGTGCTTTACCTCTGAGGTACATTCCCACCCCTTTTTATTTTGATGCAGGATCACACAAATTTGCCAAGGATTTCCAATCTTCCTTCCTCAGTCTCCCAAGTCACTGAATAATCCCAGCATGGCCACTACTTCTGGCTTTCTTTGTTAATGTTGCTAGAAGTTTTGTCCATTTTATTGATCTTTTAATAGTGGTTTTTTGGAACCAGCTCTTTGATTGACTTTCTCTACTGTTCTTCTGGATTTGATTTCACAAATTTCTTTTTTTATTATTTTATTTATGCATTATAATTATACATAAAAATGAGATGCATTATGCCATATTCATGCATGCCATTCATGCATGTTACAAATTATGTAACATAATTTGATCAATATAATTCCTCAGTACTTTTCCTTCCCCTTTCATCCTCCCTACCCCTGATCTGCTTACTGCGTTCTACTGATCTTCCTTCTGTTTTTTGTGTTGCTATTATTATTTTATTTTTATGGGTGCATTATAAATATATATGCATGTGGGGAACTCATTGATTACAGGAATTTATGACTTTATTAATTATTTATTAATTCCTTCTTTTGGTTTACTTTGATTCACTTGGACTTTTTTGATATTGGGATGCCTATTTTTTATTATTTATTTGTTCTAATTAGTTACACATGACACTAGAATGCATTTTAACACATCATACATAAATGGAGTATAACTTCTCATTCTTTTGGTTGCACATGATGTGGAATTACATGGGTCATGTTGTCATATATGCACATATGGTAACAATGTCTGATTCATTCTACTATTCTCCCTACCCCTATAACTGCTGCCTTCCCTTTACTCCCCCTCTGCCTAATACAAGTACTTCTGTTTTTCTCTGGCTCTCCCCCTTATTGTGAATTAGCATTTGCATATTAGAGAAAACATTAGGCCTTTGGTTTTTTGGGATTGGCTTATTTCACTTAGCATGATATACTCCAGCTCCATCCATTTGCCTGCAAATGCCATAATTTCATTCTTCTTTAAGACTAATATTCCATTTTATATATATGACACATTTTTCTTTTTCCATTCATCTTTTGAAAGGCATCTGGGTTGGTTCAATCGTTTGGCTATTATGAATTGTTGTTCTTCTTTTCCTAAACTCTTGAAGTGCAACTTAAGATTGACTTCAAACTTTTTCTCTTTTTTTGGGGGGTGGGGGTACCAAGGATTGAACTCAGGGACACTCAACCACTGAACTACATCCCCAGCCCTATTTTGTATTTTATTTAGAGACAGGGTCTCACTGAATTGCTTAGTGACTCACTAAGTTGCTGAGGCTGGCTTTGAACTCGTGATCCTCCTGCCTAAGCCTCCTGAGCCTCTGGGATTACAGGCATGTGCCACTGTGCTTGGCTCTCTTTTGATTTAGCTGTATTCCATAAATTCTTATATGTTGTTCTTTTCATTGTCATTTGGTTCAATGTAATTTTCTATTTTTTCCGAAACTTCCTTCTTTACTGGTGGATTATTCCAAAGTATCTTTTTAGTATTCAAATATCTAGAGATTTTCATGTTACCCTTATATTTTTTACTTCTAACTTACAAATCAATAAATGTCATACATCAAAATCGATAGAATCAAAGACAAAATTGATAGATGCAGAAAAAGCATTTGATAAATTTCAGAATCTGTTCATGATTCCATTATTATCAGGGAAAAACCTCTACCTTATTTCAATTATTCAACTATTAAAATGTTTTGAGGTTAATTTTATGGTCCAGGATATAGTCTACGTAGTAAGTATTCCATCACACATTCTGTACTGTTGGGTGAGGTGTTCTACAAATGCCTATTAGATCCCATTTGGTGAAGGTGCTCTTCTAAATCTTGCTAATTTTCTGTCTAGTTGCTTTCAATTTTTGAGGGAGCACTACTGAAGACTCCAAGTATAACTGTGGATTTTCCTATTTCTTATTTTAACTCTAGAAAGTTTTGTTTTTTGGTTTTATATTTTAGGATTATTAGGTCTTCTTGAATATTTTTTAGAATTACATTTATTTTATCTATAGTATTTTTGAATACATGTATCAATTGTATAATTATATCAATTTTCAGTGCATTTTTTAGATATTACGTACTTATCTCAGGCTTATAGTGTGGACATTTTACCTATCTAGGTGTACTATACAAACATTACCTCCTTTGACGTTCTTTATCCGCTCCACTTTTGTATTATATTTGTTTTAAAATATTTCCTCTACATATATAATCACATTATAACTTGCTTTAACCATCAAACACAATTGAGGAAACCTGAGAAGTGTATTGAATTTACCCATAATTAGGCTCTTTCTATAGTCCTTCCTCCCTTCCTGATATTCTAAAATTCTTTTTTGTGTCCTTTCTATTCAGAGAACTTCCTTTAGCCATTCCTTTAGGGTAGTTCTTCTACCTACAAATTCTCTTAGCTCTCTGCTGTTTGGGTTGCACAATTTCTGTTATAGCTTAAAGTTCACTTACTCTTTCTTCTGTCACCACCATTCTGAAGCTGAGCCCATATGCTGAGTTATTTTTCATTTCATTGATGTATCTTTCAGTTCTACAATTTTCATTTGGTTCTTTTTTATATCTTATATGACTGCTGAGATTTTTATTTTTTCATTTGTTTCAAATGTATTCCTAATTGCTCACTGAAGTATTTTATGACATCTGCTTTAAAATTCTTGTCAGATAATTAATAGCTGTGTCATCCTGTTGTTTGTTGATGGTCTTTTCTCATTCATGTTGAGATCTGCCTGCTTCTTGGTATGACAAATGACTTTTCAACTGAACCTGCACATTTTGTGTATTATTAGAATTTTCCCCTGAAGTACTAGAGGATTGAATGTAGGGGTACATTACCACTGAGCTATACCCCCAGTCCTTTTTATTTTGAGAGAGGATTTTCCTATGTTGCTGTGGCTGTCTTCAAATTTGAGATCCTCCTGCCTGATTCTTATTTAAATGTTCTATTATAACAGGCTTCCTCTGATACTGCCATCAGAGGAGAAGAGAAGCACTGCCTTATTACTGTCAGGATGAGTGAAAGTCCGTGTCTCCCTCCCACTTGGCCTCTATTGATATGAAGGAGTGGCAGGAGTAGGAGTTTAGTCACCTCACTAGATACTTGCTAACTTCACCCAGGCTGGATGGAGAGGGATGTCTCATTACTGTTTCTATATGGCTTCCACTGTCACTGGAGTGTGGTGATGAAAATCCAGGCCTGTTTTGATACTACTCCAGTGCTAAATGGTCATGAGACTCAAGGTGCCTCATATGGTCTCCACGGATACCACAGGGTAATGGGAGAGTATCTCATAATTGCCAGATGGTCACTAAAGTCCAGCTCCCCACCTGGACTTCTGATCCAACCTCAGCAGGGGTTTAGGTGCTTCATTATGGACCAGTAAAGGCAGAAGTCTATCCAGGCTCACCATTTGGCCTTTTCTGGCAGGAATGGGAATGGGTCATGATTTTTTTTCTATAATGCTTGGCTGGAATACAGCAGTCACTATCTAGATCTTTGTGTTGTTCAGCTATCCATGTCTAGGCCTTTTGTCTGGGAAAAGCAAGATTTTTTGTGGGGACATCTTTTTTTCTTTTTATGATCTGTGATCATTGGTATTTTTAGGTTGTTAGTTTCTATAATAACCATTCTGGGAATATATGATTAAAAAAATTATACCCCAGTGATTCATGACAATGTCATTCCTCAGGTCCCAAGGTCCCTAGCAGGTCTGCTGCCTTTTCCCCATATTTCAGTCTTCTTATAATTCTTTTATACATAATATATTGAGTTTTGAGCTGTACACAGTGGAATACTACAAAAAATGCTTATTTCATTTTCTGGAAAGAAACATCTTTCCTTATTATTTTTAGTACCACATAGTACTCCATTGTGTAAAACCTACCCTGGTAAGTTCAACCATTCACCTACATATGAGCAATTGAGATATTTACAGTAATTTGCAATTAAAAACAATGTTGTAATGTATATTTTGGTAAAATAAACTTCACCATCTTGTCAATTTTAAGTGTATAATTAAGTAGAATTTGGTATATCCACAATCCTATGCAACCATCAACATTATCTAGTTCCAGAGCTTTCTCATCACCCCAAAAGGAAATCCCATATACATTAACTCCTCATTGTCTCCATCTCCAACTCCTTAGAATGTACTAGAATGCTTTCTATCTTGTGGATTTGCCTATTTCATATAAATGGAATCATACAGTATTTGTCCTTTTATATTTGCCTTCTTTTCCTTAGCACGTTTTCAAGATTCTTTCATGTTATAGTATGTATAGCAGTATTACATTCTTTTTATTAGCCAAATAATATTCCATTGCAAGGATATACCACATTTTGTTTATTCATTAGTTGTTTCATTTTATTTATTCATTTGGGTCATTTGTACTGTTTGGCTGTTGTGATTACTGCTGCTATAAATATCTGTATACGAATATTTTGTTTAAACACAATGTTTCATTTTCCTTGGGTACACAAATAAGAAAGGAATTGCTAGGTCATATGGTAACTCTGTATTTAACTACAGAAAAACTGCAAAATTGTTTTCAATAGTGCTGAAACTGCAATGTATTTTTACACTGTTGTTAGGGTATTTTCAGGGAAGATTCCTAAAAATAGAATGTCAATGCCAAAGTTAAATGCATTTTTAATTTTGTTATGTATTACCAAATTTACCTCCATTTTAGTTGTAGTAATTGCATTCCCACTAGCATTGTACGAAAATTCTGATTTTGCTATAGTTTCACCAGCAAAATGTATTGTTATACTTTAATTTTCATATCTGTTAAGTGAAAAATAGTTATGTGAATGTAAGTTTATATTTGTGTAAGTTCAAGTGAGATTGAACATTTGTCATGTTTAAAGGCTATTATATCTCTTTTGTCAACTGTTCATGTATTTTCCCATTGTCTATCAATTTTTTTCCATATTAAGAGACTTTTATGTATTAGGGATATAACCCCTTGATATGTGTTGTAAATATTTTTTCCAGTTTGAGGATTGTCTTCTGAGATTTTAATTGTGTTTTTGCCATGTAAATATTTTCATCTTTATGTAATACAGTCTATCAATTTTTATTTATTCCCTTGTGTCTGGATATTGAGTCATTGTTAGAATGCCTTTTCTTACAGTAAGATTAAAGAAGAATTTATCCACATCTTCTTCTAGTAATTGTATAGTTTCAAATTTTACATTTAGATCTCTATTATATTTGGAGTTTATTGTTATTTATGTATAGAATGTGGTATGCGTTTAATTTATCTTTGTCTCAAGGCTAACCAGTTGTCCCAGGATCCTTAAAAAGTTCATTTTTGTTCCCCACCCTGTGATCTGAAATGCTGCATTTACTAAATACCAAAGGTTGATTTTTTTCATTTTTTAAATACAAAATCTAATAAGTATATGTATATTAAAATTAAAATCACTTAAATGTAGTAATACATGTATACATGGATGTAAGTACCATTTTTCTTCACTTGAATGAGAAACAAGAAACTACTGAAGGGAGGATTAGAAATAAAGATTGGCGATAGGTAAAGGGAAGACTTTCTTTTCATTCCTTATGGTTTGAAATTTTTACCATGTGCATGTATTATTTTATTTTTAGAAGTTAAAAATATTTAAAACAGTAGATATTTTTCAGTTCTTATCCTACTATCCACTCCTTCCTTCTTAGATCTCTTTCCTAGGAAACCATGAGACCTATGACCATTCTTTCTCAATCTGTTTTGATGTGTGACATTCCCTAGGGTGCAGTTGCACATGTCTTGTATCCCTACCAACTCAGGGAGCTGAGGTAGGACTATCCAAAGTTCAAGGTCGATCTCAGCAATTGAGCAAGAAACTTTCTAAAAATAAAAGTAAAAAGGACTGGAGCAAAGGACTTAAAATCAGCCTACTATAGTGACACAACCACATCAATGTTTATAGCAGCTCAATTCATAATATCTAAGCTATGGAACCAAACTAGGTGCCCATCAACAGATGACTGGATAAAGAAAATGTGGCATATATATATATATATATATATATATATATATAAAATGGAATATTAGACAGCCATAAAGAAAAATGAAATTATGGCATTTGTTGGTAAATGGATGGCACTGGAGAATATTATGCTAAGTGAAATGAGCAAATCCCAAAAAACCAAAGGCCAATGTTTTCTGTGATATGCGGGATGCTAAAGTACAATATTGGGGGGATGAGAAGAAGAGAAGTTAATTGGATTATACAAAGGGGAATGAAAGGAAGGGAGGGGAATGGGAATAGGAAAGACAGTAGAATGAATCAGATGTAACTTTCCTATGTTCATATATGAATACACAACCAGTATAGCTCCACAGCATGTACAACTGAAAGAATGGGAAGTTATACTCCATCTATGTATGATATGTTAAAATACACTCTACTGTCATGTATAACTAAAATGAACAAACTAAAAAAAAGGAATGTAGCTGGCAGATCATTGGTAGAGCACCCCCGAGTGTAATCCCAGTACCAAAAAATAAATACATAAAGTAAAAATAAAATATTTACATGCTCTAGATTTCAAAACTTGGAATAACATTCACTCTTTTCTTAAAATATTTCCTAGAGCCCTGGGGTTGTGGCTCAGTGGTAGAGTGCTTGCCTAGCATGCATGAGGCCCTGGGTTCGATCCTCAGCTCCACATAAAATAAAATAAAGGTATTGTTTCCACCTACAACTAAAAAAAAATATTTAAAAAATTCTGCCAACAAAAGTATTCAAACACATGATTTTAATGATCACTTGTATGATACTGAAAGTCAGTTCTCTTTCACTAATCCTGTTCTCTTTTCTCTGACCTCTGATGTGTCACAGGCATAGCTAACTTAACATGTTACCAAACTGAATCTTGCTCTTCTCTTTCAAACCTGCTCTTCCTCCAGCCCTACCCAGCTCAGTAAATGGTAATTTAATCCTAGCAATTGCTCAGATTTAAAAAAAAAAAAAAAACTTTAGAGTTACCCTTGCCTTCTCTTTTTCTTCCACAATTTACATATGATTTATCAGCAAATCCTATTGGCTTTGCCTTCAAACTGTATTTAGTATCTGACTACTTCTCACCATCTTCACTGTTAACACCCTCATCCAAGGTATAACAATTTCTTTACTACACTATTAGACTCCTAATTACTTTCCCTGTTTCTACCTTGTCCTCTACAGCTATGTTTCACATAGCATCCAGAGTAGTTCTATAAAAAATAAGACAAATCATGTCCTATCCCTGCTTAAAATTCTACTTCTATCTTAGCACAAAGTGAAAATCCTTCCAGAGGACTGTAAGACCCTCCTGTAAATCTACTCAGTTTTTCTTTTCCATTACCTCTTTGAGTCTATCCATCTTCTATTTAGTCTTTTCCTTAACTCACTCTAGCCAATCTGGCCTCCATGTTTGCCCCTGAGCATGATAGACAAATTTCTGCCTCAGGAAAATTCGACTTAACATTTCCTCAGCCTAGAAAGCTCTCTCCCTAGATAGCTTAATGAATAAGTCAGTCCTCTACTTCCTATGAGTCTCTGTTCAAGGGCCATCATGTCCTGAGGTTTACCTCAGTTTCTTACTTCCTCATTGCATTACTGCACTAAAATGGCAAAATCACTTTCCAAACCTTTCTATTCCCCTTCTCTGCTTTTTCTTCTTAATGCTCATTACTTTCTTACATGCATTTTACCTCCTTTGAGTACTGTTTTTCTACTTTCTGTAGAATATAATCTTAATACAAATTGTGTCCTCAGTTCATAAAACAATACCTAGCAATAGTGGGTATTTGATATATATTTGTTTAATGAATAAATTAATTCATCAATAAATGACATCTGGGCTTTAGACTAGGGTTCATTCATTAAATTATAGCCTATAGGCCTATCACCTGTTTTATAAAGTTTTATTAGAAAACGGCCATAAGCATTTGTTTACATACTGTCTTGTACCTTGTTTACAACTATGGAATGAACTAGTTGTGACAGAGATCTCTGGCCTACATAGCCTAAATGTATCCTATGTGGTTCTTTAAGAAAAATTTCACTGATCCCTGCTTTAGATTCATACAACTACATACAAGACATTGTTCTCAGGATAGCTTTCAGAAATCTCAAATCCAAACTGACCCAAAATGAGCTTTTCTCTATCTCCCCATAATTTTCTCATTCTGTATTTGCAAGGCCGGGGATGGCGGAGGCAGTTAACCAGGGATTGAACCCTGGGGCACTCAAACACTGAGCCATATCCCCAGCCCTTTATTATGTTATTTATAGACAGAGTCTAACTATGTTGCTTAGGGCCTCATGCTGAGGCTGTCTTTGAACTTCTGATTCACCTGCCTCAACCTCCTGAGCTGCTGGGACTACAAGGTATGTGTCATCATGCCTGACCCCTCATTCTGTATTTTGTACACGTATGGTGAAAACCCCATTCACTGAGCCAGCCATGTCAGAATTTCAGGATTCAGAAATCTCCCTCTCACACATCTTCCACTTCCAATCACTCAGACCTATGACTTTTACCTCCCTGTCACTCTCTCAACTGCCCCCGATTCAGACTACTATTTCTTCCTCATAATATAGCATTACTGTCAAGAAAATTCCAAATATTTTGAATTCCTCAACCAAGCGGTTAAATACTTTTAGAACCTTGTCCCTGGTTTCCTTTAACTTCATGTCCTGCTATTTGCCCCTAGAACCACTTCATGTTCTACCACAATGATTTTAGGCTCTGGGACTTTGTTCACATTTGCATCATCTTGAAATTTCCTTCCCTACATCTCTTTCTACTTCAGTTAATATTAAGTGTCAACTTGATTGGATAAAGGATTAGCTAGAAGTCTAGAAAAGCATTAATTTGGGTGTGTTTGTAAAGGTGTTTCCAGAGGAGATTGGCATGTGGATCTGAGTGGAGTAGGTGGGGAAGAGCTGGCCTCAGTGTGGGCAAGCATTATCCAAATGGCTGGAATCAGAGAAATATAAAAGGCCAATTGGTCTGTCTCTGAGAGCGAGGTCAGTTTTCTTCTGCTGCCTTGGACATGGGGTCTCTAGATTCACTGGCCTTTGGATTCCAGTAATTACCTCAGGGCATCCCTACCCTACTCCATTGTCAGACTTTCTGCTTCAGATGAGTCATATCATCAGCTTCCCTAGTTCTGAGGCCTTGGAACTTGGACTGAGCCAAGATACCGACATCCCAGGGTCTCCATCCTGAAGTTGACCTGTCCTTGAACTTCTCAAATACCATGATCACATGAGTAAATTCTCCTAAAATTCCCTTTCATGTATCTCTACACATATTCTACTAGTTCTTTCTAGATAATCCTGACTCAAACAGTATCTAATATAGGTCATGCTTCTCTTCCAAGTACCCCTTCTGTATATTCCCAGTAACATCACTGAACCAAAATGACTGGTGATGAAGCAATACCTAGTGACTAAGTACCTTAACTCTTAACCAGCCTAATTGGATTTAAATATCAGTTCTTATTAAAAAATATTTTAATCGATATATAATAATTGTATGTATTATTGGGGTAGAAGGCAATAATTTGATGCATGTATATGATATGTAGTGAGCAAATCAAGGTAATTAGCTTTTTTATCTCTTTAAGTAATAATCATTTCTTAGCATTGGAAGCCAACAAATTCCTCTCTTTTAGTTCTTTGAAACTGTTCAAATTATGCTATGTACATATAGGAACATATTGCAGTGAATTGCGACTTTACATATATCTACAACCAAGCAGTTTTTAAAACATGCATGAATAGAAGTAAGACCACTAAAATAGAGGAAGTGGAACAGGGAGGAAGGAGGGGAAGTAAAGAAGAAGCACTGGGGACTGAAATGGAGCAAATTATAATTCATGCATGTATGATTATGTCAAAATTAATCCTATCATTATGTATAACTATAACACACTAAAAATATATAATATTTTATAACATACTATAAAATATATAATATTTTATAAACTATAACTACTCTATTGTGCTGTAGAACAATATAACTTATTTGGGCTATCTAACTGTATTTTGCTACACATTATTCAGCTCTGCCACTTACTAACTAAATAAGCTTGGGCATGTGACCATCACACAGTAGGTGTTTATTATCATGTGCTCATTTTAGCTGAACAAATTACTATCGGCGAAGTCAAGTAAGTTGTTTGAATTTGATGCAGATAATATAGCAAAGAATGCTAGTTGCTACCAAATATCCATTTTTTCCTTCTTTAGGTCTTAGCTGGGTAATACAACACTATAAAAGCTATACCTTCAGGCCTCTCTTATCACTAGGCGTGACCATGAGATTAAATTCCAACAAATGGTATGTAAATGAAAGTGCTATGTGTGATGTTGAGGTTATGGCCATAAAGGAAAGGGTTATAACTTCTATTTCCTTTCTTTTTTTCTTCTTGACTGATAAAATGTAGAATATTTTCAACCATGGGGATGAAAGTATCACCTTAGGGATCCCAGAGCACCAAGAAAGAAGGAACCTGGCTGGGCATGGTGGCACGTGTCTGTAATCCCCAAGGCTCAGGAGGCTGAACAGGAGGATCCTGAGTTTAAAGCCAGCCTCAAGCAACTTAGCAAGACCCTAAGCATTACAGTGAGATCCCATCTCTAATAAAATACAAAAAAGGGCTGAGGCTGGGGCTCAGTGTTTATTTTAAGTGCCCCTAGATTCACTCCTTAGTACCACAAAAAAAAAAGAACCTGAGATCCTGAACCTGTGAAATCACCTTACAAGCCTTGTACCATCTCCCTAGACTATTCTACAATCAAGAAATAAACAACTCTTAGGTTAAAACCACTGTATATATGTGGAATCTTAGCCTACCTTGTGTTCTACCTAATGCAGCTAGCACATGGCAATGCCTAGATGTGAATTGTGGATCCACCTAGACTTCATCTTCAAGCTCCTTACCCTGTAGACAAGTTTCTTATTGAATTAGGCTTCCCAAGAATGACAATGGCTGCCAAAAAGCTTAAAGTCAAATGTAGTAAAAATATACAAGACGTCAATAAATATGTGATGTTCTAACCTGATTCCTGGGATCATTTTCTGTCTCTCCCCTTGTTTTACCTTTTTCATTTGACCCAATTATAATATATGCTACCTTGTATCTTATATACTATATAAAAATTGCTACCTTAAATTCTTTTGGAATGAGATGTGGTTTAAATAAGCATATGCATTAATTTATTCATGGTTTTGATGTGATTCAGGATCTGTTACAATGAAATATGGCACCTTGGCATTTGAGGAAATAGCAGAAACAAGAAGGACTGAGATCTTGTCCTACACTTCTTCCCTGAAGTAGGCTATAAATGAATTATTTATACTTTTATTCCAGAGGTACCCTCCCTATACCTGGAAGAAATGAACATCCTTATCCTTGAAGACAGAAACACCAAGAAGAACCTAAATAAAGAGTCCTTGCCAAGTTCCCCTCATATATTACCATTAGATCATACCCATAAGTCCTTAAGCATATTTCTTCAAAACTTCTGTACCAGACTTAGTATAAAAATGCACACGTTTATCTGTTTCTTTAGGTCTTCACTTTGGAAGGCTCCCATCTCACATAAAACTTATTACAAAAATTTGGATGCTTTTCTTTTGTTAACCAGTCTTTGTTATAGGGTCTCTTAGTCATGAATGTTGTGATGGGTAAGAAGATTAAGCTCTTCTCCCATACAGAATCATTGTATGTATACCACTTTCATGCCTATCAATTCCTCTGTTTATGTGTCTGTCTCCATAGTACATTGTGAACTATTTAAAGGCAGACAGTGACTTTTTTTTCAATATCCTCAACATTTAGCATCGTGCCTGATAATAAAATAGTGACATGCTCAAACAATATTTTCTGAATGTATGAAATTCCCAGGGTCAGAATCAATATTAAATGTCATTGTGTCACAATGGGATTTCCTTTCATTGTGAACTCAAGCCAAGGAGGAAAACACACAATAAACGCAGCTGGGGAAGTGTCACATGTTTGGAGGAGTGATAGTAAGGATAGGAAACACGTACCTTGCCAAAGTGCTCAATTAGGATTTCAACCACGATGTTCTGGAATTTGATGTTCATCATGGCAGCCACAGTGTCCTCTTGAGCTCTCATCAGGGTGGGCCCAAAGATCACCCCCATGTTGGAAGGGGTCATGAGATTCTCTTTGCTATGCTCACATACACTGCCGGAAGAAAAAGAAAATGATAAACAAGATCTTCTCCAATACCCCCTCAAACTAAGTATGTTGTAGGTGCTACTGAGGGAAAAGGAAGCTAAAAAGTGGAAGGAAATGAGAATCCAACATATATATGTGAAGAAAAGGTACCAAAGGAAATAACTGAACAACAACACAAGATGGCATAGAATAAAGAGCCAAAATGAGACACTGTGAATTTAGTTAGCAGTGCTAGTGGACTTAAGAGTCAGGTGACTAGAAGACTACCTTAAAAGATCTGGAGAGGCAAAGAGGGAAGCAAGAGGGCATTAAAGGCAGGAAGAACAACAAAGTATAAGAAGGACTATCTTCCATTTACTCTACTTAACCTGGCCCTTTCCCCATCCACAGAGAAGTAAAAATCTGAAAGAGCTAAAGAGGATCCTTACGATCATTCCTTTATCATCTTCCTCTTCACAGAAGGAAAAAAAAAAAGGCCCAGAGAAGGAAGGAGATTTGCCTGAAGTCACAGTCAGTTAGCTAATGAGTAGATCTTGTAATCTCAGATTTTCTGGCCCTAGTCACTTTTACTTAAATTTTCTATAGTGGTTGCCTATCACTTAAAAGGAGAGCTATCTTTGCCGTGGCAGTTAAGGTCTTCGGTAACTTCCTCCCTATTTATAACCCATATGCACAGCCTAGACTATGAAGTTGACCTGGGTTTGAATCCTAACATGGCCTCTAACCAGTTGTGTACCAGGGAGTGTTAACTCACACTAACTTCTCTGAGCTTCAGTTTTTCCAATTGTTTAAATGGTACCTCTTTCAGAGAGTTTTGACATAGAGCTAAATTGTTTCAGCATGGTACCACATACTCTAGAAATATGTTTTTACCTCTCCATTCTAGACAATGCTGACCTTTGACACTCTCATTACATTAAACTGCTTAGATTATGGTTTTCTGGCTACCTCAAGTCGTTTCAGACACACCTCCATAGTCCCTCTGCTTAGAATGTCCCCCTTCCTCATATCTAAAGAAGGTCAATTTACTCTTCCAGATACACATTCAAAGCAAACATAGCCTACTGTTCTCAACTTAATTGGTACCATAGACAAGCTGAGTTTTTTTTTTTTTTTTTTTTCTATTTACTTATTTCCCTCTCCTACTAGGTTATAAACAACTTCCGAATGTGTTCCTGGTACACAGCAGGTACTAATAAATTATTTTTGAAGGAACTGAGTTACTCTAATGCTGTTTTAAATAGTACTGGAAGCAACCAAATAAAAGGTATGCAGCCCTTTGGTCAATTTGGCTATGGGTGTGGGGAGGTTAGAATAAGGGACAGGCCAGCTGCCCACTCTAGACATCAATTTTCCAAATCCACCCCAGCTAAGGATTCTAAGAAACTGACTCATCAACCAGCTAGTTCTTGACACTAAGTGGATAATTGAGGGGACAGAATCCTTAGACAAATCTTAATGAAGTCTGTTAAGCCCTTGACAACGGCTGGGTACCATTCAGATGGTAATAAGCAGTAACCACTCAGGGCTTTTGATATTGCTGGGCTGCTGATAGGTCCCTTTCAGCAGCTTAAATACCTCTGCAATTAACCTTTATTCTTTAGTGACAGATTTTTTTTCAGATATTAAAATCGAAAAGTATCTCCATGCTGCCACCAAGTGATCTGTAAAGGCTAAAGTACTAGTGACAAAGCAAGAGCACTGGCTTATCTCCTTTTATGAGCTCTGAAGGGCACTGATGTTTGTTCAATGTTCAGCAGTTCACTGAATCATCAGACCTGCAAAGCAGTATAGTATTTTAGCTTTGAAGCCCATGTTCACTAAGGGTAAAACATTTAGTAAGATTACAGTTGGTGAATACATGGCAAAACAGGAGTTCACACCCACACTTGTTGGTCTCCAAGCCTCACAGTGGTCCCATGGCATCCTTTGCCTGTTTCTCTAGTTTCAAAGCTAGAAAAAAACAGTTTCTGTGGGAGCCTTTTAAAAGCCAAAGCCACCTACTATTTCTTTAAAGAAAGTTCCTTGTACTCATTTAAGATACTCCTCCTTCTTTGCATTCTAGTGAGTTTTGGAAGACTAACTGTTCTTTGCATGTGTCATTTCTCTTATTTTTTATTTTTCTTGCAGTGCTCTAGATGGGGGATTAAATCTATGAAATTATGCATACTAGGCAAATGCTCCATCACTGAGTTACTTCCATAGTCCTATACATTTTGAATACCTTTCCGAGGTGTGTCACACTTCATATTGTAAGGGAACAAAACAAATGAAACCAAAAACTAGGGCATAGTTAACAGTGAATTAGGGAAGAGAACTGTAAGTCCTCCATTCCACATGGACTGGAGCAAAGGCATACAACTTCAAAATTGAAATTTGAAACAAAGGAATAGGTATCTGAGGTCACTGGGGTTATACCCTTGCGGACTATATCTTATCCCTAGTCCATCCCCTTCCCCACTTCTTCACAGATGCCATGAGCTAGTATCTGTCCTTCACCACATGCTTCTGCCACGATGTTCTGCCTCATCTCAGACCAAGAGCAATGAAGCCAGATGATCATGGACTCAAATTTTGGAAACTTTGAGCCAAAATAAATCTTTCCTCTTCCAAGTTGTTTGTATCAGGCTTTTGTATAAGGCATTTGTCACAGTAGCAGAGGGAGAGGAGTTTCAAAAGAGTCCCTGTTACACCATCACACTCTTAGGGATGTAACATCAAGATAGCTTCTTCTAGTTTTAATAAATGACCTACGGAATTCCTAGATCATCTCTTAGCTAACTCTGATACAATATTTGGTAAAACACTTGGGAGTGGTGGGGAAAAATTAGAAGCTTGTGCCATTCCAAAAGGAGCAACCACTACTCAACTTCAGCTGATTATGACCATATGGGCTGCAGGTCCAGTGTGGCCAAACTGCCTCATTTCTGAAATCTATATTTTGATGAAAACTCTGAATTTCTTGAATTTTGGTGTTAAGCCATGTATATTTCAAAATAGTCCAGGAAAAATGAAATATATTTGACTCCATCTGGTCCCTAGACTTGCCAGTTTGAGATACCTGATTTAGAAGCAAAAATGGCAAAATGGTGGGAGGCTTTAGGGTTCAATAATTTTAAGGATTTTATGTATTCTGACTCCTAAATAAAGACACCACCTCAACTCACATTCCAAGATTCATTACTAATATACTGTATAGCTCTGGGACTATCTGTCTTCATTCTTAGATATCTGGTTCCTCATGTATAGAGTAAGAGTTATTAAATGATGTAAAGAAACTTCTAGCTCTGCCATTCAATGAATGGCTGAGTCTTATTCTTGAAGTTAATGGGAGGGGTATTGCACGTTATTAAGTTTGCTTGTACTCTCCACTCTACACACACACACACACACACACACACACACACACACACACCAAAATAAAATTAAAAAATAGCTGGAACTAGAGCAGACTTTCAACCCAACTGTGGGAAACTTTAAAAGAGAAATGACTTGTTTCCTTTAACAAATAATTTTCAAGAAAAAAAAGAGAGGGGTAAAGAGAAAATATTGGTAATATGGTAAAAATATAGAGTCCCTAATTCTATACTACATCAAGTCTGGGCCCCTGGCTTTTTTGTTTGTTTTGTTTGATTTTTGTTTTTGTTTTTCAGTACCAGGGATTGAGCCCAGGGATGTATAACCACTGAGCCATGTCCTCATCCATTTTTATATTTTATTTATAGAGATTCTTGCTAAGTTTCTTAGGGCCTCACTACATTGCTGAGACCGGCTTTCAATTTATGACACTCCTGCCTTACCCTCACAAAGCACTGGGATTAGACAACACCCAGGCTCCGTGTTCTTTACTAGTCTTCCCAGTAATTCTGGTACACACTAATGTTTAAGAACCACTGCTATAGATCAGGTGTCACCAAACTAAAGTACTGATACCAAACCCAGTCCACCATGTTTTGTACTACTTGTTTCATTGGAACACGACTTTCCTAGTGACTAAAATGGCTCCTTTCATCCTATAATGGTAAAATTGAGTACTTGTGACAGAGGCCATATTACTCACAAGGCCTAAAATATGTATTTTTCTGATACTTTACAGAAAAATTTGTCAACCTCTGTTAGAGATTAAAGAAGTCTTCAAAAACATTTCATCAACCCAGGCACAGTATTATGGATATGTAATCCCAGGTACTCAGGAGTTTGAGGTAGGAGGATCATGAGTTCCATGTCAGCCTCATCAATTTGGCAAAACTCTGTGTCAAAAAAAAGACTGGGGATGTAGCTCAGTGGTACAGAGCCCCTGGATTCAATCCCTAGTACCACACACAAAGAAATAATTTCATCAGATTGTTATGTGTATATGCAATTTGGATCTTGATTCAAAGAAAATTTAACATATTTGAGATCACTGGAAATTTGAAGAGAATATTTGATGATATTAAATAATTTTATTCATTTCTAAATAATTTTATTGTAGCTATGTTTATAGTTATAGGCTCAAGACAAACTGATATATTTATGGATTATTAAATAATTCATTCTAAAATAATTCTGATATTTTGGATAGTTTTTCAAAATAAAATGGGAGAAGGGAAAGTAAATGGGTTCATGGATAAAATGAAACAAGACTGGTACTGTTTTAACAATATTTAAAGCTGGATGATAGCACACGAGTTCTTCATATTGTTTTCTTTATTTTTGTATACATATATTTGAAATCTTACATAATAAAACATCCTTCAAAAGGAAAATAATAATAATGAATGGGAGAATGAGTCAGAGTCACAAATGAGCAGTCTTCTCCCCACCTAAGGATGGTGCCCTTTGTTCAGGGCAGACAGTTTTGGCTTTCTCTCCTGGTGTTATATTATCTGTAATTTACTTTAAATACTTCAATATAGTCTGTGCAATTTCCTGAACCTCACCAATGCCATCAATGGTAACCACAGCATTAATTTAGGTACCACTAAGAAAGAAAAATAATTTCATTGTCAAATCATCCTGTAATATTTTTGAAGACATTTTAAGTAGAAAATAAACTGAATAATGAACATAATATAAATGACTACAATATTAGCAGCTATTATCGAGTTTATGCATGCAGAGACTATGATAATTACATGAAAACAGCTGCCTGAAAACAAGAAACCACTGATTTTAAGATGCATCCAGAGTTTGGATGACAATATCAAAAAGACAAATGTCCCAAGAACTGATAAAATTTCATATATGCTCTTAGTCTTCATGTGTACTGTAGGACTCTTTATATATAATTGTAGCATTCTAATCATGAATACATGCTTACATACTACAAGTGTAAGTAATTAGTACTTAAAAGACTAATTATAAGCCAGATGGACAACTATAAACTTTAGCTAACTTCATCTCTAGTCAAATCCAAATCTCCCTACCTATTACCATGTTAATTATCATGATAGACGGTAAAAATGATTTCTCAGTGCCAAGATGTGTTCAAGATATATGGACTGCCTGGGACTGCTGTATAAAATCTCCCAGGCTTGCATGAACAGTGTTGCAGAATACAGTATTAATTAATGTTAACATTAGTAAGATAGATAAAACAATATTATGTGCTTCAGATATGAGGGAACACAAAGTACACACATCACCTATGATTTGATCCAGTCTAAAGACAGTTAACTTGAATCCATTTTGCCTTTAGATATAACCTCTACTTTACAAGAAATGCAGGCAATAGAGGAATGAGCTGAAAAATAATGAAGAAAGCAAGCAAAACTAATAGCAATCTGCAGGACAACAGGTCTTGTCAACATATCAATGTCATGAACGGATGTAGGGGGGAATAATACTAGATGAAAAAGATGAAAAATGACCAGTAATTCAGATAACACTTATAATGTATACTTTTTGTGTCAAGTAGCAAAATGTTAATATGGCCTGGAAAGGTGGAAATCAATTTCTACAATGCACAGTATTGCTTATGAAATAACAAAAGTATTATTACAAAAATAAGAAGAATCCAGTAAGCCTAATGGCCCACAATCTTTAGGATGGTAGCCCAGTTCTAAGATTATGACAGATTCTTACATTTGCAGCAAAGCATTTAATTGCCTGACTCCGAGTTTGTCACTATATTATTATCTCATTTGCTTTGAGGGAAAATTTCATGGAAGATACTATCAGATCATCTGAAAGGATGGAAAAATGGGACTTCATTGAATTTACAGAACAGGTTACACAACTCTTTGTGTATTGGCTTACTGATAAATATATGTATAAATGGCAGAATGAGTCCTGAGGCTTGCTTCCATTATAATATACTAGTGAGATTGCTGGGGAGGTGAGGCTTAGTGTTCTCCTACCTCCAACTAATGGAAGTTATGGGTTCCAAAATAACTAGATAATTGGGAACTACAAATTGGCTGAGGTCACTTTGTTTCTGCCTGTTACTACCCTAGAAAATGGGCTGGTGGCGGGAAAACATCATGAAGGCATAGATATAATAATCACCGTATAGATTATGCATGCAGCAGTTGGCAGGCAGGAAAATTATGTGCATTTTTAAAGTGCATGAAATTTCTTCTGTGTAAATTTCCTAAATAGAACTATCCCTGCTTTGTAATTTACATTTTATCTACAACTTTGGTTATTATGGTTTTAAAATATATAAAATAATTTTAAAAATGGTACTATCAGTATTCACTATCTAAACCTCGATTCATGAATTCACATTTTGCCACATTTGCTTTCTTGTTATATGTTTTTTCTGAACTTTTTGAAAGTAAATTAATTCCAACCTAAATACTTCAGCATTCATCTTCAAAGAACAAGCATATTTTCCTACGAAATCAGAGTAACATTTTCACATTTAAGAAAATTTACAGTACTTCCATATCTAATATCCAGTTCGTATATGAATTTTCTCAAATGTCACAAAAAAATCCTTTATAATTAAGTTTTTCAAATCTGGATCCATTCAAAGTTCATGTACTGCATTTGTTTGTTTCTTTAGCCTCTTAGTGTAAAACAGTACCCCTACCACTTTTCTCATGGCATTGACCATTTTGATAAGTCCAAGCCAGTTGTCTCATAGAATGTCAAACATTCTCTATTTTTCTATATGTTTTATTGCCTATACACTGGAAAGGATTAATTTAAATCAGATTGAAAATTTTTGGCAAATATACCCCATAGATCATGCTTTGTACTTCTCACTAAATCATATTAGTAGGCAGATGAGATCAGTTCGTACCATTATCAGTGATGCTAACTTTGAACAATTACTTAAACTGTTGTCTACAACATGGGTTCATAGCAAAGATGTGTTGTTTCCATTTGCAATTAGTAATTAACTTTTGGGTAATACACTGAAATTATGTGACTATCCTGTTCCTCAATACTCTCTTACCTAATAATTTTGATCAATCTCTAAAACAGGGTGGTAAGGTTGCAAATCAGTGATTTTTCTATTTTTATATTTCTCCTACATTTATTATCTGGTATTCTTATATAATGAACATCTTTCCTTCCTTTACCAACATCATGAGTTTTTGTGTATTTAATATGTTATAATCATATGATGTTGTTCACGTTGTCTCCAAATGTCATCAAGTGTTGGCCCTTTCAAGCAGGTTCTTGTGTCATTTTTGGATATGATGCTATTAGTGTTTCAACTCTTTCTTCCTTTTTGGTAAAATTTAGCCAACTGAATTGTATACAATTTATTTTCCTTGTTCTATACCTGGAGTCGGTCATTTCTTAAGCACCCCTGGTTCCTTTGAAAAGGGAACACAATTTGGAAGCGAAGAATCAGGCACTAAATGTGTGCATTGCTTTTTGGGTAGAATCATTTCAAGACTGGTCCAATGAATACAGATTTGGACTTATTATTATATTTTTAAATCATAAATTCATATTGACATTCCCAATTTAATGTTATAGATTTTTTATATCTTTAATTTTATATCTGTATTTATTTTTCCTTAGACGATAAATCTTGGTTTCTAGTAACTTTAATACTTTTGCTTTTCTTTTATCCTTGTGAGACGTACATTTCAAATCATAATTACATTGCTGTTAAAAAATCACCCTACTGGATGATGTTTTAAACTTCCATGGAGTTCTTCTTACTTTTAGAGTATCTTATAAAGAATGAGTCAGAGACTATGTTGACAAGTTAGTTGAAATAACTGTTTTCTTTATGTGACTATGTTATCAGGTTGATAAACATTTAGATTAATTTGTTTTTTGGTGTTCAATTTTAGGGTTTATAATATTTTCTTTCTGATTTAATGTTAGTTATAGGTGTGAAAAACATCAATATGAGTTAAAAGTCAAATTATATGAGAGCTGGGGTTGTGGCTTAGTGGTAGAGCACTTGCTTAGCTTGTGTGAAGTACTGGGTTCAATTCTCAGCACCACATATACATAAATGAATAAAATAAAGGTCTATCAATATCTAAAAATATTTTATATCTAAAAATATTTTTTAAATCATATAAGGAGGTAGACTTAAAGAGCAATTTAGCTCTTATCCCTATCCCTTCTGCATTATTCACCACCTAGTCCCTATATAACCATTTTGTTTATTTTTATAACTTTTATTGAGATAAAGTTCACAAAACAATAAATCCCCGGTTTTTAAGGGTATAGTTCAATGGTTTTTAGTATATTCACAGAGTGATGCAACAGTCATCACTAATTATTACAGAAATTTTCATTACTATAAAATGAAACCCTATACCCATATCATATACTCCTTACGTCTTCACTTCCCAGACCTTGGCAACCACTAATCTACTTTGTCTTTATCTCTACAGATTTATTATTTCATGTGAATGGACTCATATGTGGATTTTTATGTCTGACTTTTTCATTTAGCATGATGTTTTCAAGGTTCATCCATATGTTACCATCAATCAGTGCTTTATTCCTTTTGATGGTCAAATAGTATTCTTCTGTATGGAACATATGACATTTTGTTTATCCATTTATCTATTGATAGATAATTGGGTAATTTTCCACCTTTGGATAACTGTGAATAATGCTGCTATGAGCACTTTGCACAAGCTTTTCTATGGACATATATTTTCATTTATCTTGGATATACATAACTGTGAGTGGAATTCTGGGTAGTCACTTTTTTATTTTATGAAATAAGAAAACAAGTATGTGGATATGTAGAGTATTTCTATATTTTTGCTTTCTTCTATCATATTATAAATTTAGTACATTATATACCTGTTTTATACCTACCTCATTCTATTTTTTATGACTGCCCAAGACTGCATGGTCAGTTATAGCTTTATTTATTCCACACATCCCTGTTGTTGTATTTTCCAATCTTTTGTTATTAAATTTGTGCTGCTTTGAAAGACCCTGTACACTTGTTCTGTATTTGTGGAGATATGTCTTTAGAGTAGTTGCCAAAAGTGGGATTTGCTACTTCAAAGGGTAACTGAATATGCAAATTTGTTAGGTATTTCCATCTCCTCTTCCTCTGAGACTTTAGTGAATCAGTACTGCAATGTATTAGAATGCCTGTTTCCCCATTGTCTTAACAACAGAGACTGTGCACTGGAATTTGCCAATAAATGGTAGCTCAGTGTAATATTAATTTGTATCTTTATTACTAATGAGTGAGCCTCAGTATTTTTTATATACTTAAAGGCACCTGTCTTTCTATTTCCTTGATCTATCTGTTCATGTCTTCTTTTGTTTTAAGGATTTTGAGGACCAAGATTCTTGAAGTAAGCCAGGTGGCTAGCCTCTGGGTAGTTGGAAGCAGGCACCCAGTTACTCACTGCCTGCAGGGACATTTTCATGAGTCCTTGTTGAGTCCATGTTGAGACACTTAGAAAGTCACAGCAAATGTGTTTTTAAAGATTATATGACCCAGTACTCTCAGATGAAGAAATTGAGGCTCAAAAAATGAGAGGCACTTTCTTTAGGTCACATAAAGATTAGAGGGAAAACTGTAACTTGAACCCCAAATCTCTTTCCCCAGGGAAACTTCAAATTAACATGCATATTTTCTATTATTTATTTTATTTTATTTTTGCTGATTTCTCAACTTTTACTAAGATCACTACAAACTACATTTGGAGACAAAACATCATTTAATATCCTCTATTAGGCTAACATACAAACATTGGCAATAAACATAAAAGCTATTCTCTCGTCAAGTCTATTTATTATCTATATCAGTGTATATAACACTCATTAACTATGCAAGTGTTATAAAATTGAAAATCGGAGAAAGTCAGAGCTGGATCAGATATTTGGTGAGATTTCATAGGAAGACCTGAGGTCCAGATGGACCAAGTGCTCAGAATTTATCACAGTGGGGTGCTAAGAGGGTCATTAACTAGAGTTTCACCTTCACTAAGGACCTCAATTTTAGGTGTTTAAAGTCCTCTCTAAATAAGGTTGAAATGTCTGATGACTACATTTTTAATGAGGACAGCTTTATTTGCTAAATATATGCTTTAAATGCATTACAATTCCTCTAAGCTTACTTTCACCATACTGTTTAATATTCCAGGAGAAGCCTTGAGAGTGACCTGCCCACTGAGAGGACTAACAGCAGAAATGAATCTAGAATCCATGCTTGCTGACTCCTGAACACAGTGCTGTCTGCATTTTATTGAACCAGGTAAATTCATCTTTATTTACAACACTAATTCCTCTGACCAGGAAGCACCACTGTGGGGCACAAGTGCCCCTTTCACCCACCTATCTCAGAGCCTTGTCACCAGGCTTACTTTCTGTAATGATGTTACTGTCACCAGGGCAAGAAGTTGATCAAAATCCTATCAACTCTCATTTGTTGAGAGCTTCCTATGTGCCTGTGCCATAAACTTTACCTGTGTTCATGGGTTTGTTTTTGCTTAGTTTTGCAGTACTGGGTATTGAAACCCAGGACATATACATGCATAAGCAAGCACTCTACCACAGAGCTACAACCCTAGACTTTTAGTTCTTTTATTTTGTTTTGAAACAGGGTCTCACTAAGTTGTGCAGGCTGGCCTTGAACTTGCACTTCTGCTTTAGCCTGCCAAGTAGCTAGAATTACAGGCATGCACCACCATGCCAAGTTGGCATTACTTAATCTTTTTTTGTTTTTGTTTTTGTTTTTGGTACTGGGGATTGAACCCATGAGTACTTTTCCACTGAGCTATATCCCCAGCCCATTTTAGGTTTTCTTTTTGTTGCTGCTATTGTTGTTTTCATTTTGAGACAGGGTCTCACTAAGTTGTTGAGACTGGTCTTGATCTTGTGATCCTTCTGCCTTAGCCTTCTGAGGAGCACTACCACACCTATATGGCTGTGTTCATTCTAATCCACACATCAGTCCTTCATGGTAGGCATTACTATTCTCATTGTAAAGATGACAAAACAGAATCTCAGAGGAGTTTGACTAAGATTACCCAGCTAAATAAGTTATAGAGCTAGGATTTAAAACCAAGTTTATCTGGCAGCAAAACCTGTGCCCAGTACAACTACCTGAGTGTTATACTTCAACTAAGACAATCCAGCTACATGATGACTCTGAGAAGATACAACAAAGGTAAAGGCAAAATCAGCAACCTCACATAGCACTCAGGAAGCAGTTGGGATCTGAGAGGCATAAATATATGACCCTACATGTGACCCAGTCCTCCAATAGTAACTCTTTCTGAAAATCACACAGTTACTTACTTGACCAAGTGTCTTATCAGAAGTTCCAGCATCTCACGGTTCTTTTCTGGTAGCTTATAAACCAGGGAGTGAATAGCTCCTAGCCGATAATCCAGGTTATCAGACTCTGTCAGAAAAAAGAGTGTGAGAGATGTTTGGCTTTCTGGGCAATTGGATTGAACAAACTCTCATACACACACACACACACACACACACACACACACACACACACACACTCACACACACACACAGATGCAGAGAAGACAAACAGAGACATAAAGAAAATCAAAAGTTGAAGAGATAAATAGGTACAGAGACAAAGAGAGACCAAGAAGAAAGAAAGAGAACAAAAGACAGAGAGAAGAAAACAGGCCTAGAAAGATAAAGAAAATAGAAGATAGAAGAGAAGGAAGAGGCGATAAGGCTGTTTTAAAGGCAATCAGAATTTTGGCCACAGCAGATTGTTCCTAAAATGTCCCACCCACATGTATACCTCTGTTTGACAACCGTTTCCCACCCACCTTCCTTGTAGTACTGTTGCTGCCTCTGGGTTCTTGTGAAAATCAATAAGGGATCCCAGAAGCACTGAGCAAAGCTCCCTTGCCTCAAAGACCTGTTAAGCCGTCAAGGCCCCTGAATCCTTATCATTCACGACACAGGTCACAGTGTAGGATGAGGGCTGTGTACAGGCAGGAGAGACAGTCATAAACTGGCCTCGTCCAAAATGGTTAATGCTTCTTTAAAGGCAAATCTTTAGGGTTACTCTACATGTCCTTGTTTACATGGACCCCTCTACCCTTACTCTCATTTTTCTTATGTAGAAAATATGATGCTTGTGCTAACAGATTAAGACTAAGGACTCACAACATAATTGCAAAAGCATTTGAAAAGGCAAAGTACTAAAGGAAGCTGAGACACAGCTGTAATGTAACCATTTTGCTGTTCCTTGGTAATATGAGCCAATTCTCTTGTTCTGAAGTAAGAGATAATAAATAAATAAACCAAAGTCTTTATGCCTGTCATATCCCTCAAGTTAGCCAATTTATTCCAACCAACTCAACTAACATTAGTTTATGAAAAATCATATAACTCTTGGGATAGCAAGCAGGAATATCTCATTTGGCAGTGGGAAAAACTTGTGTATGTGTTTTTGGTTTTTGTCCCACAATTAGTTTTCAAGACTTATTGTTGTATACCTTACTAAGAAACCATGACAACACATTAACTAGTAACATAAATACTTACTGGCAGCAGAGACCAGCTCTTTGTGAAGCCTATAGGTCATGACAGGTTCAGAAAGATTCCTGAAATTAATGAAGACTGTAAGTTCCTTTGGGGAGGGTGTAGCTAGACCTTGGATTCTCATTCTGTGGACCATGAGGGCAATGTTTCTGAGCCCCCAGCTTAGTGTGATTGCATACATCTTTCTCTTTACCTGAGACTTTATCAGGCAATACAAGTTGCTAGTAATTCAACAGAAGTCCTGGAAAAACATAAACTAAGGCTTCTAACGAGGTCTCTGATTGCTACTCAAAGAGAATGGAAGTAAGAATAAGCCCTGCAAAGTTCAAAAAGAGGCATGCTCTGCATGCTACCATGAATCCCTTATGATCTGATATATGCATAGAATTTCCAAGTACTCTTGCATCTGTTTTTCCTTTTCATCTTTCCAATGACCCATCAGGTGAAACAGTTATTCAAATCCTTATTTAATTTAAGAAGAAACTGAGATTCAAATGTTCTCCATTTAGTCAAAAAATATTGGCTGAGTACCGACTTGTGCCTGGCATCATGCCAGATTTTGGGAATCCAGAGATGAATAAGTATAGTCCAAACCTCCAAGGAGCTAACTCTAGTAGAGGAAAGCATCATACACAAAATTTTCCATACAGTGGGACAAGAGTAAACAATAAATATGTGTGGTGAGGAAGTAAATAATAAAAATAATAATAATAATAATAATAATAGCAAACTTTGCATCATTTTAAGTGATTTATGTGCTTTAACTCATTTAAATCTTATGATAGGTACTATCATTATAGGTACTATGATTATATCCATTTTATCGATGAGAAAACTGAGACCTACAGCAGATAAAGAACTCGTCCAAGTTTACACAGCTAAGAAGTGGCAGAACCAGGCAGTCTGTCTCTAGACTCCCTGCTCTCAATTACTGTGCTACATGACCTGCCACTATTATTGTAGCAATCCAGAGGAAACAGGTAATGAAGACCAGGACAGAAATAGTGGAAATAACATACAAAGACAAGGTGAAGAGGATGCTCTGAAAGACACACTAAAAAGAGAATCCCTTTATTGACTGGGTCTGATGGTGATGGATGGAGTAATTTGGTTTGGGTGAGTAGACAGAATAGGAATGGATTAAGAGGGAAGAAGAGAGGTTAAGCAGAGGGACATGTCTATTAAAAAGTTGGAACCAGAGCCCTTGTAGGGCTGAGAAGCAGATGTGGAAATAATGAACCCAGAATGGTGGTTAAAACCATGAGAATAGATGGCCCTGCTCTAGGAGAGATGTCAAACTGACAGTCAAAAAAGGCTTTCTGACATTTATTCTTCTTTTTTGTCTAATATAGTGTATATAAGTGAAATGGAATTGAATCAATGATCAAAATAAGAAAAGTTAAGCTATTTCATATAAAAATCTGTATTTCCATCTTTGTTGAAAAATGTTAATGATCTGGCTCCATCAGACCATGTGGATGGTTGCAGAAGTAAAGAACATTACTGTTTATATATAAAGAAAGGGATTGCTATGCAAATAAAGGTTCATTATACAACACATTTAATATGAAAACAGACTACCTTGCTCATTTTCATTTCCTGGACCCCATAGATATTTGAATTTTCCATCCCTCAATATAATGTAAAAGGAACATGACCCTGGGAAATATCAGGTAGAAATTTCATAAAGGGGATGGCCAACAATGACTAATGAGGCAAAAGAAAAAACAAAATCAAGTGATACTGCAAAATCCAAAAGATAAGAAAGTTTTAAGGAAGTCTTGTTACCAGTTTAAACTCTACAGAGAAGTCAAGTAACAAAAAGACTAAAATTATCCTCTGTATGCAACACTGAAGGAGTCACTGGTGACCCTGGCAAGAACAGTTTCCATTGAACAGTGGAGGTAAGAGTCAGATTAAAATGGGATGAAGAGCAACTGGGGGTTAAGAAGTATATATAGAACAAGTAGAGTATTGATACAGAAGCCTGGCTGGGATGGGGGCAAATATATTTTGCCTTGTGAGATGGGCATAAGCTTTGGGGGACCATGGGTAGAATGTTATGGTATAAATATAAGATGTCTCTCAAAAGTATGAGAAAATGCAAGAAATTTCAGAGGTGAAATGATTGGGTTATGGAAGCCTAAACCTAATAAGTTCATTAATCCACTGATAGGAATTAACTTGGTATTAAGAGTAGGCAGGTAGAGTGTGGGAGGAGGAGGCGGTGTGACCTTGGGGTTTATACATTGTCCCTGGTGAGCACAGCTCTCCCTGATTCCTGATTACCATGTCCTCTGGTACTTTCCAATATGCTCTCCCACCATGATATTCTACGTCATCTCAGACCAAAAGGAATGGAGGTGGCCAACTATGAACTGAGACCTCTAAAACTGTGAGTACCACATAAACTTCTTCTCCTCTAAAACTATTCTTTCCAGGTGTTTTGGTCATAAAGGCAAAAAAACCTGACTAAAACACTATTAAATGCCTTCAAAGAACATCATGCCTTCTTTCAGAGCACTTATTGTTTGTTATATTTGTATGATTATTTATCTTCTGTCTGTTCTCCTTACAATAAACTTTTTAAGGTCAGAGACCATATCTACTCTCAACTGTATGTTTACTGACTAATATTCTACTTGTCATAGAATAGGCACTCAGAAAATGTTAGCTGATTTAGAGATGGGCACTCCTGGAATGACAGAGTCAGTTAAATAAAAGATACAAAAGAGAGAAGTGGGTGATTTCTATGGTACTCTCCTGGAAATGTTAGAGACAAAGGGTGATTTAAAAATCCAGAACACAGAAGGAAACCCACTCTGGGAATACTGATATCTTTGAAAAATCTAAAAGGTATTGATCGGCTGGTACAAATTAAAAGTCCACAGATGAGAGAGTCTGAAGAATGAATATCTCTTACTGGAGGTGTTGCCCACTCAAAATTTCAGGCATCTCATCTTTCAAAATGGCAATATTATTAATTATGGGATGAGCTAAGAATGATATAGGTTGGAAATGGTCTTAACCTATAAATACCTTTGAAAACATTGATTCTTTTTAAGGAGACAGAGTATCAAATACTCTTACTATTCTCATCATCACAAATCTTCTGAAAACTCACAGAATATTGCTCTCTGTTTTTATTAAATTACCCAACAACCCCATAAAGGCCATAGTTCCCAGTAATTGAGGGCAGGGGAAGAAGACATCCCACTGCCAGCAAACCAAATAAGAGACACTAACTTTCAAAAAATACATGATATGATCATGGATATTATTTAATGGGGTAAAAGAGTACCTCAGTTTCCTCATCTGTAAAATGGATACTACATCACAGATGGTTCTCAGTTATTGGGAGAGAAAACAATCACACATTCAATGTAAGCAACTAGTACATTGCCTAACATAGAATAAACCTTCCTATAGCACTTGCTTTCTTCTTTGGCAGATTCAGGAAATATACTTGTGGAAAAAGTAATCAAGATGATGTTAAATTCTAAGATGATGATGCTGTAAAAGAAGATCACTTAACAGAGTACCATCGACCCAATCTTTTTGAGATTAGTAATATGATGCCAAGGAGCATGACAGTTGAAAATAAGACATTTTAACATATAAAGTATGGTGGCACATAATATGGGACATAAATAGTTAAATAAATCCATAAATGGATTTTAAATATATATTTATCTTGGCTGAGTGCAGTGGTGTATGCCTATAATCCCAGCTACTGCAGAGGCTAAGGCAGGAGGATTACAAGTTGGAGGCCATCCTCAGAAACTTAGTGAGATCTTGTTTAAAAATATAAAATAAATGGGCTGGTGATATAGCTCAGTTGGCAGAGTGCTTGCCTCCCATGCACAAGGCCCTGGGTTCAATTCCTAGCACTCCCCCCAAAAATAAATAAATAAAATAAAAAAGGCTGAGGATGTAGCTCCGAAGTACAGCAATTGCCTAGCATGCATGAGCCCCTGGGTTCGATCCCCATACTAAAACAAAACAAAACAAAAATATATGTGTGCGTGTATATGTATGTATGCATATATACACACACATACATACATATATAAAATCACCTTAATATAAATTTATGCCAATAAAGTGAACAATATGAATACATTGTCACTGTGCAGTCCAAATTTGGATATTACTTTTTCTTACTGCTACCACTTTATTTAGTTCTAATAATTTTATGATTATATTTTCTTGATTTGGTTTTGACTTTCATCATGCATATTAAGGCATGTATACACACACACACACACACACACAATTATTCAACCCAAATACAATTTGATGTTTTAGAATGATTGTTATCCACTAGAATATGTTAATAATCATGAATTGTCACAAATTTTGATTTTTCTAGTGAACCCATCATGACACTAACTTTATCTGCGAGCAGTGGAAAAATGACTTCAATTATTCCAAGAACATCTTTTTAAATAATGTATTTTTTCAAAAACTTTTTTTATTAACAATTATAATTTCCATGTTTCTTTTGCTTAGTTTCTCAGATTTAAAGAAAAGGTCTTCTAATGTGCCTCCTTCTTTGACAGAAATCCTCTTCATTCTTTTTTTTTATAGTTAGCAATCATGTCTAACTTTCTAAAACTGTGTGTTAGCTCTAATCCCCACCCAAATTTCATTAACTATGAACAGCAAAATCCCAATTCAAAACAGGCATACCTGAGGTAGAATTTCAAGGAGCTGGTGATTGTCTTAATGTCCCAGTCACTATTATGAAAATCAACATCTCCTGGGCATTTGGGATCTATTTGAGAAAAGTAAACCAAAAAAAGTTAATCTTCACAGAAGCTTTACCCTTTACCCCCTTAACAAAATGAAGTGAATTCATTAAAAATTGGTTATTCAAATGAGTTCTCAAGAGATCAAAATGGTACAAAAAGAAAGTATGATATTTCAACAAGTCCCTTGCATTATGGTCCAGCATGTAAGAAGCTTGGAAGTCACCTCTTTCATTCACACTACAAGAACAATATCTGAACACACTGAAAATCCACTCTTTATAGATTCATCATAGAACTGATAGACCTGAGGGTGATGGGGAAAACTGATGCTCCAGGTCAAAAAAAGTAAAGATATACAGAGGCAGAAAGTGAGAATCAAAACTAATTACAGCAGAAGCCCAGGGTCAAAAATCTTCTAAGAAGTCCAAAGCAGGATAGGAACACTTAATTTGTAATGGACAAATTGTTGGAGGCTCAATATGTATGAGTTTGAGAGTTAAAAACTCCTGATCCTAGGCAGAACCCCAGTTTTTTTTTTTTTTTATTTTGTTTTCAGGAACCCTATCAGGTTCTTACAGTAAAGATCTGAGAAAAATCCTCCCATACTTCCATGCTTCTGGCAGGGCAGAAGAAAAGCAGTCATCTTTATGCCCAAGCTTTCTATTCTTTTTAACAGTAGAAAGAGAAACTGAAGGGAAACTACCTTACTGCAGAACCCTGATCTACTAGTTTTACCACAACCTAACTAATCTGGGTAAAAAGAAATATTCTACTCAAGATACTTCCTGTGTCTCCTGAAGAGGAAAAAACAAAACAAAACTGAGAAGCAGTTGGAAAAGTCAGAGGCCAGGGCCCAGCTCACTAAAAGAGATATGATCACAGGCATATAGAATATTTTCCCTCCCATGACACCTTACCCCACATCAAATGGGCTCCTGTATAATAACAGAAAAATATGACTAAAAGTTGTACCACTCAGAGAGAGTATCTATGGAAAATCAAAGATAATAGAGAGGAACAAAAACAAGAACACTAGAGGAAAACTTAGCCTCTTTCACCTACAGTTACAGCAAAGAGTAAACACTGGCTAAACCATAGCCATATAAACATAAAACATCACACTAATGGCCTATGTACCTACATTCCTTTTACCTATTAAATTATATCTAGCCTGCAACAAAAAATGAAAAGGCATACTAAAAGACACAATACATAGTCTCAAGATGCCAGTGAACATCAGAAACAGATTCAGATATGGTAGCAATATTATCAGAATTATCAACCCAGTTATTTAAAACAACTATGAATAACATACTAAGGACATGGAAAAAGTGAACTACTTCAAAGAGGAAATGGATAATATAGGAGAAATATGGAAACTCTAAGAAAGAAACAAAAGGAAATGCTAGGAAAAATAAACACCACATAGAAAGGAAGAATGAATTTAAGGGCTCATCAACAGACTGGGCACGGCTAAGGAAAGAATTAATGAGCTTGAAGATAAGTGAACAGGTACTTCTAAATCTGAAATGCAATGAGAAAAAGAATGAAATAAAGAACAGAATATTTCAAAGCTATAGGATTATCATGAAAGATAAAATATACATGTGATAAGAATACCAGAGGAGATGCAAAATAAAAAGGAAAGAAATATTTGAAGCAATAATGACTAAGAATTTCTTGAAAGTAATGATAAATGTCAAACCACTGATCCAGGAAATTCAGTGAACCCCAGACAGGATATATACTAAAAAGTCTATATTGAAGTATATTATATTCAAACTTTTATACCTTTATTTCTTAATTTAACTTAATTTTTTATTTGGTGCTGAGGATTGAACCCAATGCCTCACAAGCACTATACCACTGAGTTACAACCACAGCCCTCAAATTTTTTTAAAATTCAAAGACAAATGAAAAATGTTGAAGTCAAGGAAGGGAAGAAAGCGCCTTACTTATAGAAGAGCAAGGATAAGAATAACATTGTGCTTCTCTATAGAAGCCATGCAAGCAAGAGGGGAGTGGAGTGAAATATTTAAAATGTTAAAAGAGAAGACCAACAATAAGGTGACTTTTAAACTTGCAATCATTCAGCAGCTATCCCCCCAGGCTCAAAGTGAGCAGTATGATCAGTATTTAGGCATTCGCCTCAGCCCCTTTTCTTGGTGTAGGGAAGAAAGAGCAGGAGATAAACTCTAGCTCTTAGCTTCTTTGAAAGGAAAGAAGAAACTGGAACACATGCCTATGACCCCAACTTCTCTAGTTGCATCCCAAGAGAATGGCTTATATCCTATATGGCTCGAGGCAACAGTACAATTTAGCACTCTCTAGTTTCATGGTGGCAATTAAGAACAATGAGAGCAGGATGGACAAACACAGAGCTTAGAGACACCTAAAATCTCTGGCCAGGCTGATTGGGGAGGAACATCTCCTGTAACAGAGCATTCTAACAAGACTGAGAGATGTGGTTCTTTTATCTAATATAAAAAGGGTGAAATAAGGAAACAAAGGTAAAAAAAAATTGAAGAATCAATCATCATTTTAAAAATAAAAGTGCAAGAGAAATTTCAAGAAACTGACCCTAAGGAAATGCAAATATTTGATTGACCTGACAGGAAATTTAAAAGGACACTCATAAAGATGTTCAGCAAAGTAAAGCAAGGCATGAATGAACTGAGGATCTATTCAAAGACAAAGAAAACATAAAAATTACCAAACAGAAAATCATGAAACTAAAGAATATTACTAAGATCAAAATCTCAATAGTGATTCAGTGCCAGACAAGATCAAGTCAAACTTGAAATCAGGTCACTGGAAACCACCCAATCTGAAAAGTAAAAGAATAAATTTGGTCTTAAGGGACTTATCAAACACCATCAAGAAGAATAATTCATACATTGTTATTATCCATAAATCATATTATATCATTGTATATTATGTATACTACCATAATGTGACAAGAGAGAAAAAAGGGATAGAAAAGCATATTTTAAAAAATAAAGGCAGAACACCAATTTTTATAGCAGCTCAATTCACAATAGCTAAGCTACAGAACCATCCTCGGTGCCCTTCAACAGATGAATGGATAAAGAAAATGTGGTGTATATACACAATGGAATATTAATCAGCCATAAAGAATAATGAAATTATGAATTTTGCTGGTAAATGGATGACTCTGGAGACTATGATGCTAAGTGAAATAAATCAATCCTAAAAACTCCAAGGCCACGTATTTTCTCTGATAAGCAGATGGAAACAAACAACACGTGCGGATGGGGGGAAGAACAGAAATTCATTGGATTAGACAAAGGAGAAGGAAGGGAAGGGAATGGGGATGGAAATAGGAAAGACAGTAGAATGAGTTGGAAATAAATTTCCTATATGTATGTATACACCATCAGTAAAATTCCTCATCATGTACAATCATAAGAATGGAAAATCATACTCCATGTATATATAATATGTCAAAATATTCTCTACAGTCATGTATATCTAAAAAGAACAAAAAATTTTAAAAGAAATAAAATAAAGGCAGAAACTTTTTCAAGTCCAAGGAAATACTGGAAATCTAGATCTAGCAAATGTGCATTCTTTTTCTCACTCACCACCGTTTTAATTATCAGAATATCTATTGTGACTGATCTAGTTAGGGACAAATTCTGGATATGCAGGAGTCATTACAACCAGGTAATAAATTGATTTTACTTGAGTAATCCTGGACTAAGAAGTTAATTGCTGGTTTTCTCTAGAGGAGAAAATGCATATAATACTGTAGGCAGGAAGATGAAAAAAATGCTACCATGGATCTTGATATTTTATATAGAAATCTCAAAGGGAATTTTCTAAATTCAGGACATGCCTTCAATAAATGATGACATGATGAACTTGATTAAATCAGATGAAGGAAAAAAAAGTCTACATCCAGGAAATACAACAGACTTCTAAGCGAATGAATCCAAAGAGACCTACAACAAATCAAGCTGTTATAAGTTCAAGACAGATAACAGTGAAAGCTGAAAGAGAAAAGTGACTTGTTACATACGAGGAAACCTCTATAAACTACAAGTGGAATTTTTAACAAAAATCCTGAAGGCTAGAGGGCATGGGATATTACACTCTAAAAGTTGGAGAAAAAAGAAACAAATCTTGCCAACCAGGGAAACTATACCTAGCAATCCTGTTCTTCAAAAACCAAGGGGCGATAAAATTTTTTTCAGACAAAAGCTGAGGAAATTTGTAACCAATAGGCCTGCCTTTGTAAGAAATGCTAAAAGTAGTCTCTGATACAGAAGAAAAGGTTGTGAAATTACAAGAAAATACATAACAGTATAAAACTCACTGGTAAAAGGTTGTTACTAGCTTAAAATACATTGTTTGGGAGTAAGTTTTATATTCCATGTAGTAATCAAACATAAAACTCCTTGTGGATTCAAAAAAGATGAAAAGAAAGAATGTAAAGCATATTGCTAGAAAAATTATCAAACCACAAAGACAGTAAATGAATAGAGAAACAAAGATCTACAAACTAAAAAGGGAAAAATGATGAAATTGCAATAATAAGTCTTTACCTATCAATAATTAATTTGAATGTAAATAGGCTAAATTTTCCAATCAAAATACTTTGAATGACTGACTGGAAAATAAGAGTTGACTGTATGTTGTCTACAGGAAACAAAACTTCACGAACTCTTAGGATATAATAGAATGAAAATAAAATGATGAAACAAGATATTCCACACAAATAAAAAAATTAAAAAAAACAGATCAGGGATAGCTATACTCATACCAGACAGAATAGACTTTTAGTGAGTAACTGTGAAAAGAGGCAAAAATGTTATTCATAATGATAATGTAATCAACTTACCAAGTAGTTAATAATAAATATGTATAGGCATATACCCAACATTGGATCACCTAAATAAAGCAAATATTAATAGAGTCAAAGGGAGAGATTGATGACAATATAATAATAGGAGACTGCAACATATCAATTTCAACCTTGGACAAACAATCAAGATAGGAAACCATGAAGGAAACATTGGACTTGAACAACACTTCAAACCAAATTGACCTAATAAAAATATAGAGAGCATTTCATCCAACAACAATAGAACCAATACTCTTCTCAAGTGTATATGGGACATTTACCAGAATATATCAAATTAAACCAAGATAATGAGTCTTTAAAACAAGTTAAAATCATATCAAGTATCTTTTCCAGCCAGAAAGGCATAAAACTAGAAATCCATAAGAGGAGGAATTTTGAAGAAATCACAAATATGTGGGAAATAAAGAGCATGCACATGAACAACAAATGGGTCAAATACAAAATGAAAAGGAACATTTAAAAATAATTTGAGACAAATGCAAATGGAAGGAAATAAAACATATCAAAACTTAAAGAGATAAGGCAAAACAGTTCTGAGAGGGAAGTTTATAACAATAACTGCCTATGTTGAAAGAGAAATATGAGCTCAAAAAATAATGTTACAATTCAAGGCACTAAGCAAAATAGAACTAACTTAGCAGAAGGGCATATGTAAAAATCATAGAAATAATAACAGCTGAAATAAAGAAGATAAAGACTAGAAAAATTACAGAAAATGCTGACAAAACTAAAAGTGTTTTTTTCTAAAAGGCAAAGTTGACACAATTCTAGCAAGCTTAACAAAGAAAAAAGAAGGCTTCACTAAGGAAAATCAGAAATGAAAGAGGAGACATTATAACTGAAATCACAGAACGAAAAAGGATCATAAGATACTACAAGGGACCACTATACACCAACAAATTGGATAATCTAAGTGAAATGGATGAATTCCTAGAAACGCGCAGCCCTGTAAGACTAAACAAGAAGAAACAGAAAATCTGTGTAGACCAATAATAAGTAAGGAGAACAAATAATTAATAAAAAGTCTCTCATTAAAGAAGACCCTGGAACTAAATGGTTTTATGACATGCTTCTACAAAATAGTTAAAGAATAACTAATATCAATCCTTCTCAAAGGCTTCAAACAACATTGAAGAAAAGAGACTACTTCCAATATCACTTTGAGGCAGCATTACCCTAATGCCAAAGCTATACAAGGACACTGCAAGAAAACTACAATCTAATATCCCTGAAAAACACATGAAAAAATTCTCAACAGAATACTAGCAAAACAAACTAAATAGCATATTAAAAAGATCATTCATACCAGATGTTGTGAAACACACCTATAATCCCAGTGCTTTTGGAGGCTAAGGCAGGAAGATCACAAAATTTGTCTCAAAAAATAAAAAATAAATTAAAGAGTGGGGATGGAGCTAAGTATGTGAGACACCAGGTGGAATCTCCATTACTGAAAAAAAGTCATTCATCATGATCATGTGGAACTAATCCCAGTGATGGCAGATTGTTCAACACATGCAAATCAATAAATGCAATACATCATATTAACAAAAAGAGAACAAAAACTACATGATCATCTCAGTAGATACAGAAACAACTTTTGAAAAATTCAACATGTGCTCATGATAAAAAAAAAAAAAACTGAAAAAATAAGCATAGGAGGAATGTACCTCAACACAATAAAGGTCATATATGACAACCTCTTTGATAACATCATGATCAATAGTGAAAAGTTGAAATCTTTTTCTAGAATATCAGGATCAGGACAAGGATATCTTCTGTCACTACTATAATTATTAGATCAAATTGTCTATAACGGTGATTCCTAAATACAGATTCTAGGAAAATGTGAGATGCTCTTAAAAATGTTAATACCATGCTCCACCTATATCGTTAATCTAGAATCTCTGGAATTGAATTCCAATTTTTAAATTTTAATTCTTGAGGTGGTTTTAATGAATAGTAATGGCGCTGAGATTATGGGTTACTAATCTAAATAATAAGTAGAAAAGTTAAAGGTACTGGAAAGGAGGTATTCATTATTAATCTTTTTTTTCTATGACATAATTGTCTACTTGAAAAACACAAGAGAAGCAATTGAAGAATTGTTAAAATCAACAGGAAACCTTGTTAAAAATCCCTAGTCAGAGAAACTGAAAAACAAAACACAAAACTTCATAAGCATCCTATATTTTTCAATTAGAAAATTCAAAATTATAAAAAGAAAAATAATGGCACTGTGTATGATATTTACATAAACAAAAAATCTATATTCAAGACTTTAAGAAAAATCTAAAACATAAAACTATAACTGGTGTAAATTTAAAATGCTGTGATCCTGGACAGAAAGAATAATATTCCAAAACTGTCTACTTGGTTCTGATTAATTTAAATAATTAATAAAATTCTACTAACCATACTAACAGGCTTGCTTTCTGCAACCTGGTAAATAATTGTGAAGCTTTTATTGAATTATAAACTAACAAAATGACTGAAAGAATTTTTAACCTTAATAATTATGGAGAATCTGTGCTAGTTGATGGGAGAATGATTAATGATGCTACATTAACAAAGTCCTACTAGTCATAAGAATGGGTCAGTGGAAAAATGAAAAAGTTCCCAAAAGATCATTTCGTAAGTATACGGACTTAATATAAAATCAAAACCACATTTTAATTTCCTGAAAAAAAAAACCAGAATTTGTCAATAAATGGAGCTTAGAAAATTAACCATTCAAAGCTAGGCATGGTGGCACATATCTGTGGTTCCAAGATATTCAATAGGTTAAGGCAGAAAGATTCCAAGTTGCAAACCAGTCTGGACAATTCAGCAACACCCTGACTCAAATTAAAAAGGGCTGGGATGTAGCTCCGTTGCAGAATGCTTGCCTAGCATGCACAAAGCCCTGGGTTTGATCGCCATTATCACAAAAGCAGAAAAAGAAAAAAAACTCTTTGGGAAACAGTAAGTTAGATCCTTATTTCAAAAGCAAACAATATATTCAATTGTGACAATTGCTAAAAACTTGCAAAGAGATGACCACTTGAGAGGTGCACTGGGAATCATAACTTCATGTAGTATATGTACTCTTTATATCTCAAAAATAAGTTTAGTCAGATAAGAAATTAGAGTAATTTGAGGAGCTTTGTGAAATGTAAATTCCTGCATTCCAGGAAAAGAAATCAATTAATTGTGTCCAGGATAAGGTTTGTGGGTTTTTTCAAAAAATAGTTAATTAATTAATAACACCTCAAAGCTGATTCTACAATGAGGCTGATTTGGAGAAAACACTGTCTAAAGATTGTTAAGCCATCACTCATGTAATGTGATAGATAATAACATTTAGAAAAATGATTTTAGGCAATATTTCAGTCAAAATTCTAACCACCACCACCAATAAGGGCATAATGGCCTTTCCATTATATTCAGAGACAAAAATGAACAAAAAAACAAAATCAAATTTAAAAGAAACTACAGAAATTTTAAAAGCTCAACTATAATACATGAATCATGTCAGAATGTCCTGATTAATTCAGAAAATGTTAGATAATACGATATTTACTGTGAAAATTCTAGTTGCATGAATAGGAAAACTGGCTTTGATTACTGAAGTTGATAAATCTGATCTAGTAAAAGGCTGAAAGACAAGTCACTAATAGAAAATGTGGGCACAAATGAACCCATCAGGCTCTGATGCAAGCTATGAAGGCAGTGATGACTAATGTAATAACTGATTACTTTCAACACATAAGGTCTTGGCAGCTATTTATTAGGCTTTTGCTCACTCCACTTCTTCAATTTAAAACCCATGGATGCCAGACTAAAGAATAACTGGAAGAAAAGTCACTTCATTAGGTACTTCTGAATATAAGATACATTTATGCATCAAGTTAAAAACAAAATTCATCCACAGAATATGGCAGTGGGTGATCTCCAAATACTTAGTAAGTAGTCCTGACAAATGTTTCTTTCACTTTGAAGAGATTCTGGCTGTAACCATAGAAATAGTCATACCGGAATTGATCAACTATTTCAGGTCAGTTTTATAGATACTAGATAGACAAATAAGATAGATATAAATAAAATAGACATAGAGATATAATGTGTGTATATATACACACACCCATGTATGTACACACACATACACACATACACACACAAATTATATCTCTATATACATTAATTAATTAATAACACCCTTTTTTTCAAGTTGCAGAAGAGAAGGCTGTAACTTGAAAAAAAGGGTGTAGTCAACCTTGGTTATCAGCTTAAAATAAACTCAAGGCCCATTGATTTTCCCTGGGATTCAAATTATATCAAGACAGACAGAAAGACACACACACACACATACACACATGCGCACAACCTTGATGCAGTAATTCTACTCTGGCAAATCTACTCAAAGAAAACTTGGGAATTATGCATAAATGCATTGTCACAAAAAAGGAAAACAACTGAAAAGCTCAACAAGAGATATATTAGATGATAAATTATGGTTCTGTTTCCCATCACAATCTTATGTGAGCATGGAAATATTTGCAAGGCATTTTTAGTCACATGGGAAATATTTTATCCAGTTAATGGAGGTATATAAATATCACCAAACACAATGTCCAAAAAACAATATAGAGCCACCAGAAAAATAAAGTCCACAAAATTACACTCTCCCACCACATAACAAAGAGAATACTTACATTTTAGATTAAGGAGGAAAATAAATGCCAGGTCCCAGGAGATATCACTTACATTCCTTCCAAAAAATCTTTCAGGGAGCAAGGATAAGGCTGAACCAAGTGCATTACTGAGAAACGAGAAGGCTAGAGGACTAGGATTAATCTAAAATCACACCAGAAAGAGAAAGATTACACAAGTATTAAATTACTGAAAAACAGTAAGGATGGATCACAGCACTTTGGGGAAGGTCTTTCTCTGTAGTCTTCAAACGACGGTCTGTGAAAGGCATTGCTTCTAGGAGAGAAAGCAAAACCTGAGAGGGAGCTATCCCTGAAGATTGGGTGGTTAAAGGTAATTAAAGCAAAAGAGGAAATTTGGGGAATGGTTAGATATCCACCAGGCAAAACAGATTTCAAACCAAGATGATAGAATAACACAAAGAACAGATTTTAGGGCTAAAATGAAGATGCATCAGCTATGAATATCTATACACTGAATAACACGACAACCACCTTTATAAAGCAAAAATAAGGGAAATACAATGAGACATCACTAGAAACACACTAATCATGAGTCTGTATCACATCAATTTCATTACACAACCAATCAAATAAACAAAAAACAAATACACAAATGAAAGTCTTGGGCAACATAATCCAGTCGGTCTTCTGGATGTATATCAAATTTTGTGCTGTGATAATAGAGACTATATTCCTTTCTTAATTGTACACAAAAAAAGTCACAAACACTGACAGAGAAAATATCAGTAATTGACAAAGTTGAAATATTATAAATATTCTGTAATCATAATGCAATAAAAGCATAAATAATTTTTAAAAGTTCATCCCACTTAGAAATTTGCAATCTTTCCATGAAAATAATTCTTTAGTAAATAAGGAAATACAAATTGAAATCCTAGAACATCTCAGGCTAGGGGGTGTATCTTTCAGTGGAGTAGCACCTGCCTAACACATGAAATCTTGGTTTTGATTCCTGGCACTGGAAAAAATAATAAAAAATTGAAAAATAGAACTTGTTTTAAAAACATGCTAACCAAAATAGTACATATCAAAATCTGTGGGCTTCATTTAATAAGGTGAACAGGGAAAGATTCATTGACTTAAAAAAGTTCATCAATAATATGAAAGAATGAAAAATGAATTAAATTCATGGCTCATAAAGTTAAAGAAAGAACAACAAAGAAAAAATCAAAAGAAAGGAAACAGTAAGAAGGAGAGCATTAATTAATGAGGTAGAGAGTAGAAAAACATATCTAATTAATAAATCAAAATTCTAACTTTTGCAAGGCACAGTGGCACACACCTGTAATCCCAGCAGCTCAGCAGGCTGAGGCAGGAGGATCATGAGTTCAAAGACAGCTTCAGCAAGTTAGCAAGACCCTAAGAAACTCAGTGAGACTGTCTATAAATAAAATATAAAAAAAGGGCTGGGGATGTGGTTCGGTGGTTAAAAGCCCTTGGGTTCAATCCCTGGTGCCAAAAAAAAAAAAGAAGAAATAAAACAAAAAACCTAACTTTCAAAAAAATATAAAAACATATACTACAAATCTTCATCAAAATCAGGAAATACACAAGAATAAACAAAAAGAGGGAAAACCATTGAAAGAGAAGAAAATTTAAACCATAAGAGACTAGTTTGTAGTTTTCAATACCAATAAATTTGAAAGTCTCAATGAAATTTTCATCAAAATTGATATCATTAAAGATTAAAAACTTAAACAGAAAAATTTCCAAAGTAAAAATAACACCAAATTCAAAGAACAGAGTCTGAGGGATCCACAAATTATTCTAGAGCATTGAAAATGAATGAAACTTGTGTGATTCTTCATACAAAGCAAGTGCAACATTAATAACAAAACATGAAAAGGATAGTACCAAAAAACTACAGATCAATTCTACTGGAATATCAATACAAATATTCAAAATAAAATGTTCACAAACCAAATCCAATACCATACTAAGAAAATATAGCATGATCAAGTTGAATTACTTCCAGAAATGCAAGAATGAAATGTTGGCTAAATATTAGGAAATATATACTATTTTTTATAGATTTAAAGATAAATTATGACTTTCTCCACAGATGTTGAAGAAGACTTCAACAACTAAATTCAACATCCATTATTAATGTTTTTACAGTTAAAATTAGCCAAGTGTGGTGGCAATTCAGAAGGCTGAAGTAGAAGGATCCCAAATTTGATGCCAGATTCAGCAATTTAGCAAGATCCTGTCTCAACATAAAAAATATCTAAAAAAGGGCTGAATTTCTGGGAATGTAGCTCAGTGTGAGAGGCCCTGGGTTCATTATCTATGTTTACAAAAAATTTTAAAAAATCAAATTCAATAGACATGCCTTCAACCCATGCCGGCACTGAGGATTGAAGCCAAGGATGCCCTAGCACTGAGATACATTTCCAGCCCTTTATATTTTATTTTTTAAATTTTGTGAGGGATTTGCTAATTTGCTGATGCTTTGATCCTCCTGTCTCGGCCTCCTGAGTAGTTGGTATTACAAGTGTATGCCACCACACCATTTACAATGGCATTCTTAACATGGTAAAGCATGCACACACACACACACACACACACACACACACACACACACACGTACACATACGCAAAATGAGAGAAGCACTTAAGAACTGTAAATAAGGAAAAGCAATATTTACTTTTGCAGATATGATAATATATCTAGAAAACCTAGTTAACCAATGATAAAACTACTATAAAATGAACATTCTGTAAGTCAGCAGAATATGAAAATTAATGTATATAAAGCAACATCATTCACATACCCAGGCAATATATAGAGATTATAAAAGTAGAAGAAATCTCATTTACAACAGCAGTAAAGATGAAATCTTTAGGAATAAAATTAACCAGAAATGTGCAAGATGTACACAAAGAAAGATATAAAACATTCCTGAACAACACAACAATAGGAAAGTAGACTTGAACAAATGGAAAGATGCCCCTTGTTCTTAGATCAGATGATGAAATGTGATGATGATGTAAATTCCTCCTAAATTACTCTATAAATTTAGGGAAATCTCAACAACCTTTATACATGGCTAACAAGTTGATATTAAAGTTCATATAGAAAAGACGAAAGAATGGTCATGAAAACACTGAAAAAGAAATGGTACACAGGAGGTCAAGTTTTGCCAGACATTAAGACATACTATGAAGACTGTACATACAAAACAGTTCAGTATCAACAAAGGAAGATGCAAAATAGTAGAATGCTATAGTTTAGAAAGAGACTCAAATATGCAGGGAAATTTAATATTCATAAAAGTGGCATTTTAGATCACTGAGGACAAAGACAGATATTTTATTAAATGGTACTGGAAAAAGTAAACAGCCATTTGGACAAAGATAAATTTAGAAACATATTTCATACCATATATAGTAATAAGCTTTTAAAGGGATCAGAGATCTAAATGTGAAAAAAAAAATGAAACCACAGAAGTACTGGAATAAAAAACAGACCATTCTCTATTTATCTTGCATGTGAGGAAAAGCTTGTAACTATCACTCAAAATCCAGATGTAATAAAGTAAAATGTTGATAAATGTTATGGGTTAGATATTAAGTGTGATCAAAAAATTCAAGTGTAAGACAATGCAAAAATTTTCAGTGGTGAAATGATTGGTTTATGGGAACTTTAACCTAATCACTGGATTAATCTATTTATATGGATTAACTGGGTGGTATAGGTTGTGTGGAAGGAGATAGGTCACTGGGGGTGTGACTAGGGTTTATATTTTGTCTCTGGTAAGCAGACCTCTCTTTGCTTCTTTGTTGCTTGCCACCTCCGCTGCTTTCCTCTGTCATGTCCTTCTGCCATGATGGTCTGCCTCATCTGGGGCCCAGAGCAATGGAGTCAACCATCCAGGGACTAAACCATGAACCCTAAATAAACTTTTCCTCCTCTAATTGTTCTAATCAGGTCTTTTGGTCACAGCAACAAAAAAGTTCACTTAATAAATTTGACTATATAACATTTTTAAAATACATGTCAAGACTTCACAAAAATAATATCAGATTTTAACTGACAAGCTGAAAGAAAGTATTTGCAACATGCATAGGAGATAAAGGGCCAAAATCCCTGATAAAGAGATAACTCAAATACTGAGGGGCAAAAAGCTTAACAAAAAACCCTGGTGGATAAATAGTCAAAAGACATGAACAGACAATTCACATACATAGTATATATACATCTATGTGTGTGAATGTATGCATGTATCACTACGAAAAAGACAATCGACCTCTCAGAGTAAGATAAATGCAAATGAAACATACACAACAGTACCATTTCTTACATATTAGATTTTTTTTTGTATATCACTATATTCTGTTAGCAAAGCTTTGGGGAAATGGGCAGTCCCCACATTGCTGGTGAAAATGCAAACTGGTAGAAGCCTTCTGGAGATGAATTTGCAAATATTTAGGAAAATGACATATGCACTTAACGTTTGTTCCAAAAATCCCACTTTTAAGAATTTACCTTGAAGACATACCATTAAAAATATGAAAATACTTGAGCATGAAATAATTCATTATAGTGTTGTTTTGTGTGCAAAATACTGGAAATAATCTAAATGCTCAGACATAGGACAGTTGTTGAATAAACAGCAGTATGTTCTCACTCTGAAGCTCTTTGTCAAAGGCTTATTCTGCATTTATCGAGATTATACTGTGGATTTTATCATTTATTTTTTAAAGAGGTACAACACATCAATTTGTGTATTTTAAACCAATTTTGCATCCTAGGGATAAATCCCACTTAGTCATGGTGTATAATCTTGATGTGTCGCTGAATTTGGTTTGCTAGTATTTTATTGAATATCTTTGCATCTATTATTTATCACGTATATTGACCTGCAGTTTTTGCTTCTGTAGTATTTCTCTATCTTTGGGATCAGGGTGATTTTGGCCTCATATAATGAGATTGGAAGTAAGTATTCCTTCTACTTCTATTGTTTAGAAAAGGTTGAAAAGAATTTTTATTCTTATTCTAAAAATAATAAGTTGAACTTCATCGAAACAAAAAGTCAGTCAATTCTCTTCATGCATGGTACATATATTCCATAATCCTTAAGAACAATGAATTAGCAGTTGCTGGAACTATTGCTCCAAGCAGAAAAAAAAAGAATTAGTTTCCCAGAGGCTCCTGGTCACAATTTCATCGTCCAATACACAATCTTGTTTTATGTGTGTTTCTGTTTAAACACATTTAATATATATTGTTGATTGGCTAACACTGAACTTATGGCCAGCAGCATGAAAACTGAGGTCTATTTATCTGACATACTTATTTTTTACATTAGGCACACCCCACCCTTCTTTTCCTTAAGACTATTAGATAACACCTGACACTAACACTTGGCAGCAATTTTAAACAGTGAAGTTAGCAACAAAAGGCACAAAAGTATGAAAATGGGGAAATAAACTGACAATGAAAAGGATATGTGTTTTCAGTATGATAGCTGAAATAAAACTGCAGAGACTCACCTTCTTCAATCTCAGCTAAAAGCATGGATATTGAGCAACTCATGATTTTTCAGCTGTGCATATAAGTGACCATGAATATACTTTATTGATTTTAGGGTTACAAATGAATTAAAGACCATGCATGGTGGCACATCCCCGTGGCTCAGGAGGCTTAGGCAGGAGGATCACAAATTCAAAGCCACCACAGCAACTTAGCCAGGCCCTAAGCAACTCAGTTAGACCCTGTCTCTAAATAAAGTATTAAAAGGGCTGGGGATGTGGCTCAGTGGCTAAAGCAACCCTGGGCGCAATCCCTGGTACAAAAAAATAAATAAATAAATAAATAAAAGGGAGTAGGAGAATTTGCCAATAACAAATCCACAAATAACAAGGATTGGCCGTGTCTCTCGATTTTTAAAAATGCAAGGACACCAGTGAGCATGAAGTGGATCATCAAGGGAGATTAATAAAAGATGAGATCAAGAGAGGTAACAGCTTGCAGGGGCTTTGGACCATTAGAAGGATTTTGCTTTTACTCAGAATGAAAAGAGAAACAATTGATGAATTTTGAACAAAATAATGGACTGTTATGACCTGATCTTTTATTATAGAAGGAACAATATAACTGCTGTCAAACAATAGTAAGGTGACAGGGACACTGAAGAAAAGAGACACATAAGGGGACCATTGTAACAATCATGGTAAAAGTAAAACTGTGGCTTCAATTTCATAGTGGTAGAGGTGCTGAGAAGGTATCAGACTGTGGATATAATTTGAAATAAGAGCCTACAAAATCTGTTGGTGGATTAGATGTAAGAAGGAAAAGAAAGAAGTTGTAAATGACTCTAAAGTTTTGGATCTGAGCACGAGGAAGAAACTGAAATGGGGAATCATGTGGACAATGTAGATTTGTAGGGTAGGTAAAATATTTCATTTTAGACATGTTAAGTTTAGAAATATCTAAAAGAAACTTCAGTGAAGATGTCAAATAGGAAATTTATGTACATGAGTCTAAAGATCCAAGAAGAGACCTGGGAAAAGAAAATAAATCTTCCTTTAATGAAGGCATAATGAGTGCCATCCCTAGGTCAGGTGTTGTGCTAGAACCTGTGCTATCCATTATGGCCACCACCAGCCCCATATGGCAATTCAAACCTTAATTAAATTTAAATAATATCAAACACTCAGTTCCTTATTCTAAACAGCTGCATTTCAAATGTTCAATAGCCACACCTCCCTTATTGGACAGCATGGATAAAAAGCATTTCTATCAGCACAGAAAGTTCTATTAGACTGTGTTATGCTAGATCCCATGGGATGAGATATAACAGGAAGAAATAAAGGAAAGCCTAACCAGCCAGAATGTTAGCAGTAAAAGTGGCAGTATAAAATATAATGTATTGTTAAGATCACAAATACTAGAGTCAAAATGCCTAGCTTATCATCTTGGCTCTTCCTTTTGGAAATTACTTAAGTTTTCCCGACATTAGAAGATATAGATTAACATACAACTCCATGTATAATATACAATGTTAGATCTCATTGTCCTGGAGACCCAAACACAAATATAACCCCTACCTCAGAATCTAACATATTCTGCTTCAGCCCGACACTGATGGATAATATAAATTAAGCCAGGAACAATAATTAAATCATCAGAGAGGCCTAGGGAAGTTTCTTGGGATCTGACTAAAGGCTTCATGAAATTGGACCTTCCTGGGCACATTCTGTCTAAACTACTCCATGAACTAAGCCTGCTACTAGTTTGATTAAGATCAGAGCTAACTTCTTATAAAAGGATTATTATAACCATGTTTTATTTGGGTACTTGGGCAAGTGTGTGTATAGGTGTGTGCATATGAATTAGTTTGGAATTTGAAAACTTAAAGCTCAGGATCTTACATTCTTCAATTCCTTGGTGTCACATACATAAAAATAATGCTGTCTTTTTATTCAATTAAAAAGGACATGAGTAATGTTTGATTAATGACTAATCCCTTCTTTCCTCTACCCAGGCCTAACCCTCCTGCATATTTTTCGATGAATGCCTTCCACACCAGATCTAAGAAGGAAGGGGAAAAAAGGAAATTGTTCACAGAGCAACTACTGGGTTTGACGTCAATGAAGTCCAGATTTTTATGGGCCACCCTGTGTGATCCTCTATTGAAGGTGACTATCACATTGCTTAAAATTTCAAGGACCCTTGGACAGATCCCAAGAATAGATATAGATAAAAACATGAGATTGCTGAACATGCCTACACAGTCCGCAGGAATGCTGCTACTTGATTCACTTCCTGTTTGTGGGCATCTGGCTGAGAACATCAACTCCCCATAGATGTGTACTTTGGAGTGCTAAGTGCAAAAATTAAAAGACATATGATTTTGATATCGCTCAGTGGGGAGAGAGATTATAAAAGGACCATAGTTTAGCTCTCACTTTAAAAGTGTACATGGTGTAATCTGTGAACACAAACACATAAATATTTCAGGGAAGAAGAGAACAGAAACAGAAAGGCTCTGTGACACAGGAGTTTGCTAACAAAAAAATCTACATGGAAGGGCTGGGGATATAGGTCAGTTGGTAGAGTGCTTGCCTTGCAAGCACAAGGCCCTGGGTTGAATCCCCAGCACTGCAAAAAAAAAAAAAAATCTACATGGAGACTAAACCTGTTTATAAAATCTTGGTTCTACTGAAAAACATTAAAGACTTGAATGATGTGACACTAAATCCAGGACTTCCACATATAGACCATATATTGTGTGCCACCAGGATAGGCATCACTGACAAAGTCACAACACAGTGATTCATGCAGTTGGGAAGTATGGCATTCCTGGCTATGCCATACCAGATAATAGAGAACTAAAAATATAATAATAGAATAAAATACATTGAATACCTACTCTATACCAGATGCTACTCTCAATGCTTTACACATACTTAACTTAGTTATCACTCAAAATAATCATTTAGATGGTAATACCATTCACAATCTTCAAAAGAGTAGAGAAGCATTGAGTGGGAAATGACTTGCCCAAGATGATATAGCTACTAAGTTGTAGATCTGGGGTATGTACCCATCATACAGAACCAGTTTTGTTACAAAAAGGAAATAAAACAAAACAAAAGCAACCAAGGAAGGTACCCAGTTTATCTATAAAATTAAAATTGAACATATATGCATATTACCAAATATAAAGTATTTTTGCCAAAAAATTAAACCTATAACTAATCAAGCCTCTACATCAAGATACCAATTTATAGGAAAGAGAATCAACACACTGTATATGGTTATAGAATGAGGAGAATGTGAGAAAATCTGCAAGATAAATGATCCAGTTATTTTCACAAATAAATGAAAAGAAAGAAAAGAGAAGGAGGAAGCCATGGATTAAAAAAAGTTTTGAAACATAACCAAGTACAACGTGTGGATCTTGTTTGGATCTGGCTTCAAATAAACAAAACAAAAAGTTTTAAGTACCACTGGAACAATTTTCAGGAGCAAAACTGGTATCATGCTTGTTTTTTTTAAACAGTCCTTAGCTATGAAATATGACCTCTGAAATGTGCTTCAAAATAATCCAGTAGGTAGAAAGCGTGGGAATTTTTGAAACTGTACTGGCCACTTGTCAAAGATTGTCAAAGTAGAATGATGAATATGGGGAGATTCATCAGAACATTTTCTTTACACTCATGTATGTTTGAAATTTTTCCATAATAAAAAAGTTATTTTCTGAAAAAGAAAAAAAACTGGATTCAGAACTGATAATTATGGTTGTTTCATAGGATGGGAATTGTTTGGCTGGGAATCAATGGCAAAAACACGTTTTCCTTTTTGTTATTTACCTTCATTTCAGAATTCTGTACAAAGCACAGATCAACTCCATAACTTATGATGATACTTATTTTTTTGAGTCTATGATGGTGCAAAAGCCATATACATTCAGTAAAAACAATATGTTGAATTTTGAACTTTTCCCAGGCAAACAATATTTAGCACAATGCTCATGCAGCTGGTCAGTGGCAGCAAACTAGTTCTTGGTCAGATCACAAGAGGAAACACCTGATGCTCTGTAGGGTACTATGTCGCTAAGTTATGATGTTCAGTAGGGTAGGTATAGTAAATGCATTTTTTATTTATGGTATTTTCAATTTACAAAGGGGTTATCGGGATGAAGCCTCATCATAAGTTTAGGAGTATCTATTCATGCATAACCTATACAAAATTTAAGCTAAAAAAGAGAAAAAGAAAAATCTCAACATAGGCAAGGAGCTACCAAGAGAGTACATGTTGACTAACAGTTGTCCCTAAGGAAGCTGGTTATAGACTCAAGCATAGAACATTAAAAAAACAGGTAGGACTGGACAGGGTGGTACATGACTGTATCCCAGTGACTCAGAAGGCTGAGGCAGAAGGATCAGGAGTTCAAAGCCAGCCTCAGCAACTTAACAAGGCCCTGAACAGCTTAGTTAGATCCTGTCTCTAAATAAAAAATAAAAAGCACTGGGGATGCAGCTCAGTGGTTAAGCACCTGTGGGATTAATCCAAAGGAGGAGGGGAGACAGAAGAAGAAGAGAGAGAGGGAGAAGGAGAAGGAAAAGAACAAGAACAACAATAAAAAAGAACAACAACAACACAGATGGGGCACTAACAACCAGACACCAACCTCTGGAGGATAACTTAACTGTAAGAGATGAAATAACAACTTCCCGGTAGGCTTGAGCAAGTGGCAACTGATACCATACCTGTGGGATCTTCCCTGGAGCTGTATAAATCACTGTGAGTAGAGAGAAAAACTAAACCCTGGATGCAACTAACTTCATTTGAACTTAATATGATTCTTTGGAAATCTGACAAAAACAGATGTGACATACTAGATCCACCCACCAGAGAGAAAACCACAGAGAGGTAAATAAGGAAGCCATAAAGGAGGCTAAAAAGCTTAAAGCAATCAACCAGAACTATTACCATACCACCCTGGCACAGTGGTGCATGCCTATAATTCTAGTAACTCAGGAGGCTAGGGCAGGAGGATCACAAGTTCCAGGTCAGTCTCAGCAGTTTAGCAAGGCCCTGTCTCAAAATAAAAAAAATACAATAATAATAAATAGGGCTACAGATGTAATTGGTGGTAGAACATCCCTGGGTTCAATCCCTAAAAATCAAATAAATAAATAACTACTACCATACCCTTATAGGGTCTCTTATAGGATGGATCTGGAATGTTCCAGACATACTCATGTGTTGAAGGCTTGGGCCCCACCTGGTGGTGCTATAGGGAGGAAGTAGAAATGTTAGGAGGTGGGGCTTAGTTGGAGGAGCTGGGTCTGTGCAGGTGTACCTTTCCACTTCCAGACTCTGGCCACTTCCCCCACCCCTCTCTGCTTCCTGGTCAAATGAGGTGAGTAGCTCTGTTCTACCACGCCCTCTCAACCATGATACTCTGCCTAACTACAGACACATAGAAATGGAACCAGCTGACCATGGACTGAAACCTATGAAACTGTGAGCCAAAATACATATTCCTCTTTCAAGTTGGTTTTCTCTGGTATCTTATTATAGTGATTAAAATTTGACTAACAGGTTTATGGGAAAACAAAGTCCTAAATGATCACCTAGAATGATTCCTTACTCATGGAAGATGGAAAGATAGAAAATACTAGACACCACTGGAACAATGCAGCCTATTAACATTTAATTGAAAGAATCAGGAGAGGCCAGTATAACAGGAATTGCTCACAGGCCGGGAACTTGTCATATTGATTTAACAGCCCATGATGAAACAACATGGTGAGGTCAGAGAAGAAAAGAGGAACTATTTGCAAACAGAATTCCTGTATATAAAGATTATCAATCTGAGTATAAACTTTTTATACCATGAATACTTCAAATCTAAAATGCCTTTAATTGTATATTCTACCATTATTTTGGTATCATTACAAAATCTGACAATTATACTGACATACCACAAATTATGAAGTGAATCCCAATTTAAGAGATGTTAAAATGTGGAAAACTGTGACTTTTAGAATCAATTAAATATGATGTCTCTATTTATTTGGATAAGCTCTTTCCCACTACATGTATAGTGCTTTGGCTATAAGATAAAATAAATCACATTTTAAGTTGTTTTAAGAAGTTTCATAAATCACTAAACATTTAGAATATTAGTCCAAACATTTTTGAATTAGACACTTCCTGAAATTTGACTAAAAAAACTATGAAGTTACACAATATATGTTATGGTTTAGATATGAGGTGTCCCCTCCAAAGCTCATGTGTGATACAATGCAAGAAAATTTAGAGGTGAAATGATTGGGTTACCAGACCCTTAAACTAATCAGTGCATCTTTTTGTGGTGCTAAGGACAGAACCCAGGACCTTGTGCTTGGAAGGCAAGCACCCTACCAACTGAGCTATATCCCCAGTCCAAGAGAACCTTAAAGTAATCAGTGCATTAATCCACAGATGTGGATTAACTGGGTTGTAACTGAAGAAGGCAGGGTGTGGCTAGAGGAGGTTGGTCACTGAGAACCTGCTTTTTGGGTTTATATTTCGTACTGAGGATGGGAGCTCTCCCTCTGCTTTCTGGTTTTCATGACCTGAGCTGATTTCCTCCTTCATGCCCTTCTGGTATGATGTTCTGCTTCATCTTGGGTCCACAGCAACTGAGTCAATCATCTAAGAACTGAAACCTCTGAAACAGTGACCCCCAAATAAATTTTTCCTCTTATAAAATTCTTCCAGTCAGGTCTTTTGGTCACAGCAGTGAAAAAAATTACTGAAATAATATTCAGTATCATTGAATTCTATTTTCAGGGTTGCAGGAACTGTTTGATTTTAACAAATTGTGAATTTAATTTTTGAAAGAGAAAGAGAGATACTGAGACTTATGGACAATAAGATGCCCCAAATAAACCAGAAGTACACTCTATCCAGGAAAGGAAAATTCAAAAGAGCAAAAGAAAGAGGGACAAAGAATATGAAGATAGTGACAATGTAATAGCTGAAAAGATGGTACTGCTGAAAGAAAAGAAATTAGAGTGGCGAGGGCCACAGCTGTAAGAGTCATAGATGACAGAATTACCCATGGGTCTGGAAAGTACTAGAAATGATGCCCACAACTAGGCCCTCCAGCAAAAACCCCTGAGTCTCACCATTAAGCCCTAACCCTACTTTTCTTGTACAGTTTCTCATATTTAGATAAATAACTGTTCATCTGACTCATGTTCCGGGGTTCCTAGTCCATGTTTTAGATAGTAGTGACATAGGACACATATCGCAATATTCCAGGTCACTGATAGCTACCCTGGGAATTTCTTGTAAGAACATTCTCATATACAAATGTAAATGATAAAAGACTATTCATTGTCTGAAATGAGGATGGATACTCCAGCTTAAGAACATATAGTGTAATATAGGAGACAGTCATGAATTATTCCAATACAGTGGGATAAGAATAAGCATGCAATTAGTTATTAAAAGTAATTATGGGTCCTTTTCCCCAGAGAGATTTAATATGGGGGAAAACAGATATTTTATTGGTAAACATTTTTATTATTGTGGAAGTTCACAAAATAAAAACATTAAGATAAATTAATCATTCTTTGCTGGATCGTTTTTGGTAAATGAAATAAAACTGGAGAACAGCTATGAAGTAGTGAAATCGTGTTAAAAATCTGGATCTGGTAACCACTACAAATAGAAATCATCAAATAAAAAGTTTTATTTTATACATCTCCCTAATCTGTGCTTTCATTTCACTTAACCTCTGGGAAACTGAAACTAGTGCCAAGGAATTCTTGAAAACAATACTGAGGATACCTGACACATAATATGTATATGAATGTTTTGCTAAGATAGGTTATTGTCACTACTTGAATTGTGGCTATGCTTTATTTGCTTAATGAAAGTCTAGGAATCATAAAATAAAAATAATAAAAAGAATTGATCTAATGGAAATCACATACCTTAATAAACTGGATGAGAAGTAGGCACTGCTCTTAGTAATTATTCTCCTGCAAGGATATTTTCATCATGTTTAATTTATTTATTTTTTGTGATGTTGGGGCTTGAACTCAGGGGGGTGCTGTAACCCTGAGCTATAGCCCCAGCCATTTTTTTGAGACAGAGTCTCACTAAGTTCTCCAGGTTGGTGTTGAACTTGCAATCCTCCTACCTTCACCTCTGAAACCACTGAGATTGCAGGTGTGTATCACTATACTCAGGTTGTCATGTATTTTTTAAATTTCTCCTTTTTCCTATGTAGCTAAATATGATTTGTGGCCTCTTGTTTGCTATCTTAGGATTCCTATGGAACACATTTTACGGGTAAGTTTACTAAGGCAACTTTACATAGATAAGTTCAATTATCCTAGAATAAGTCTTGAAAGACCTCTTTTGCTAAGAAATTCTGGAAGATGCTGGGGTTGTGGTTCAGTGGTAGAGCACTTGCCTAGCATGTATGAGGCACTGTGTTTTGATACTGAGAACCACATAAAAATAAACAAAATAAGGCATTGTGTCCATCTACAACAAAAAAAAATTAAATAAAAAAAATTTAAAAAAGAAATTCTGGAAGCCCCAAAGATACTTTAAGTGACAAGAAGATATTGTAGTATTCTTAGCAGTCATTCCCTATCTCTGGAATACTACATGAGTGTAGGGAGAACTGCCCAATGCTGGTCCTCAGTGGACACTCTTAAAAAACATGCTCATGGAACAAGGAATATGAATAGCCAACAAATGCATGAAAAAATGTTCAACAACTCTAGCAAGTAGAGAAATGCAAATTAAAACTAAAACTACACTGAAATTCCATCTCACTCCAGTCAGAATGGCAATTATCAAAAATACAAGTAACAATAAATACTGATGAGAATGTGGGGAAAAAGGTTTGCTCATACATTGCTGGTAGGACTACAAATTGGTGAAACCACTCTGGAAGGCAGTATGGAAACTCCTCCAGAAACTTGGAATGGAACCACCATTTGACCCAGTTATCCCACTCCTCACTATATATCCAAAGGACTTAAGATCACCACAGTTTAGTTACACAGCCACATCAATGTTTATAGGAGCTCAATTCAGAATTGCTAAACTATGGAACCAAGCTAGGTATCCTTCAACAGATGAATGGATAAAGAAATGTGGCATATATACACATGAAATATTACTCAGTCACTGGCATTTGCCAGTAAATGGATGAAGCTGGAGAATATCACGCTATTTGAAATAAACCAATTCCAAAAAATCAAGGGCCAAAAATCCTCTCTGATATGTGGATACTAACACAATGAGGGGGGTGCGAGGGTAAGAACAGAAGTTCCGTGGATCAGACAAAAGGGAATAAAGGGAAGGGGAGGAATGGGTATAGGAAAGACAGTAGAACGAATCAGACTAACATTCCTATGTTCATATATGAACACGCCACCAGTGAAACTCCATAACATTTATAATCACAAGAATGGGATCCTAATTAGAAAAAGTTATACTCCATGTATGTATAATATGTCAAAATACAGTCTACTGCCATATGTATCTAAAAAGAGCAAACAGAAACCATTATATGTACTAATGACTTAAGATAACCTCAATGATGAGATAGGAGGATGAAAAAAAAAACCTTTACATTCATTAACAAGGGAAGATCTATAGAGGTAATTTGAAGCCTTACTTAGTGGCAAAGTTGTAGAGCTGAAGATGTCTGGGAGTGGAGAAATTAGAAAAAGAGCAAAATGAAATGGATTCCTTCATCTCTGGGAAAATGGTCATCAATAATGACCACAGCCCATCCACAGCTGACACAGTGGGACTAAATGAGCAGATATTGACTACCAGAAAGTTCAGGAAACGGTCCATTGCTAGGATCATAGTGAAAGCATTGGAAAGGGAAAATCAAGGTAGTCCAAATGAAAGTATCACCTATATCTTCTGTCACTGGAAGCTAGTATATAATTCCCAGATCTAAAATTTGACATGGAAAAGTGGCCCTGAATAGAGTCATAATATGACAAATTAATATTGTGTAACATTTATTTACTTCATGAATATTTTAGTATGGTTACAAATTTCTATCTTTTACATTACACTGATGGTTCCAAGAGCACTGGGGTAAGCAATCTGCCAGTACAGCCTTTTTCTGGGGGTATTCATCTAGGAAAACACTCAACTGTATTCCTGTGGTGTGCAGAAAGAAGCTAATGCAGCTGGCATCACATCACTATTCTTAAAAAGTGGGCCCTTGGCTGGAGTCTGGGAACTTGGATTTTGGAAGGATCCTCATTCATGGAATTGATAAAGTAGTTCACTATGTGTAGATTGCTTATACAAAGAATGCAGTTCATGCTGAATACCTGCTTTCCTTTGGAGGAGTCTGTAGTTTCGGAACATGCTGGGCAAAGATTACCTTCAAGAGCAGCCCCCAACAAAAAGCATGGGCAATCAGTTGCTGATGATGAACTATCCTTGTAGACCACACTTCATATGTGTTGTCACAAAAGTAGAGGAATTAAATGCACCCTGTATGACTTCATTAATAGAGGACTCCTAGAAGCTCACTCCTGGTTTCCTCTGGCCTTTGACCCATGTACCTTTTCTCTTTGCTAATTTTGCTTCATATTATTTGTCCATAATAAATTGTAGTCAGGAGTCTGACTATATGCTAAGTACTGTGAGTCCAACTAGCAAATTATAAAACCTGGAGGTAGTTTTGCAGATCTTCAACTTGTGTGATTAAAACATTTTTAGGACTTGTTGGGAATGATACACAATTTTCTCTTTTATCTTTGGGTAATTCCACTGACTAGTCATGTTTCTTTAATTCCTCATTTATTTCTCCATCTACTTCAAAATATCTATGACACCTGAGAACAAGTTAACACTCCTACTTACAAACATAATCTTTAATTTTTTACTTTGTAGAAGACAATCACTCTACAACATAAACAATGAAGGCTGAGCATTCTCATAAGCTCTCAAATTACTCAAATATATCTTTAATGACAGTTTTATCTACCATTTGACTTTCCAAAAGAAGAGACTATCTTGAGTATTTCCATACCCTGAGTATCAAAGATAGTATCTATCATAAAGTAGATGCTCAATAAGTGTCCATGGAAAAAGAGTCATTTCTACACACAAACATATATAAAAGCAGAAGAGTAATAACTCTAATGAGTATTCATTTTTTAATTTGAGTAGGCATGTTGTACCATTATGGGCAGTGATGACAGAACCATGTACTAAAATTAATACTGAAATGACAATAGCACAAGTGTAACAATTAAGTATTAAGAAAGTTTGCAAGGAGTCACACAAACAAGTGTCAGTTAAGGAAAGGAATCAGAATTTGGCATTTAATTGTTAAGGTTCATGAGAAGAGATAAAAATAAAACACTGGGAACTTAAACTTCAAATTAAAATTAAAGCAAGAAGGAACCCAGGATGAAACTTGAAGTTAATAAATCACAACTCAGAAGTCTGAAAATTTCCTTCTGCCATTATGGTATCTAAAGTTGCTTTTGGAATACACCACATTCCACCAAAAACCATGTAAAATAATGCCCTATGAAAGGAATGGTCATTATTCATTAATTTATTCCTTCAGCACATATTGAGTAGCTATTCTGTGCCAAGAACTTTTCAAGGTGCTATGAATATATAGTAAAGGAAAACAATCTCTGTCCTCTTGGAGCTCAATGTATGGATCACATCATGATTCTTCACTAAGACGAGTTCAATGTCAACAGTAAAGCATGTGAGCCTTCATCTTGGTACAAGAAAGACAATGATTGTACAACACTGCATTATTAGAAAGTCATAATACTTTCCAGTTTTTCTAGGATTGTGTTGGAATGGCAAGAGGCAAGTCTGAGTAAAGAATTCCACAATGAGGAGAAGTGGTCACTTGGATTATGAAATAATTCTATCTCATCAGAACAAGTTGCATCTGTATATGAGTTCATGAAATCAAGGGGAAACAGAAAGTTAACATGAATTATGATCAATAACCAGGTCATAGATATTAGGTTTAATGTGCATTTATTGTCAAGAAGTTATGCAATTATTTTGTAAAAAGAAAGGAAGAAATATAGGCTGATGAAAACCATCTTACTTCTTGGTTAAAATCCAGATCACCCATCATGAACTGCTATTGCATTAAAAGCCTCCAGATATCTGTGGAGCAGATTCCAACTTGCTGACATAAAGACTACTCATTTTCCGCTATGCTGATATTCATAGAATGCTTGCATGCATGCACAGCAGAGTTCATAAAGTGGTAGCATCTGACTCAAATTCAGCCTGCAGACCTGTACTGATTGGCTTGTGTGTGTGTGTGTGTGTGTTTTTTTTTAATTTGGAAAATATTTCAAACATAAAAAAGAGAAAGCATAGGATAATCACTGTGATAATCATATCTTATATTTCTATCAGATCATTTTTTAAAAATTTGAGTAGTAGAGGGACACAATATATTTTTATTTTATTTATTTATTTAATGTGGTGACAAGGATTGAGCCTAGTGCCTCACATGTGCTAGGCAAGTACTCTGCAACTGAGTTACAACTCCAACAACCTACCAGATCATTTCATAAAGAAATTAAATATTGTAGTTAAATCGATTCTCTCTGGGCACCCATCTGTCCCTCCCCAGTAATAATCAGTATCAATGGTTGTGGGAATTCAATGTCTATCATTCCCATGCACTCATACATATGCATATACAAACACGTGTGCCCACACACTTTATTCCATGAATATTATAACATTTTTCAGTTCTTTAAACTTTATCCCAATGGTAATAGAATGTATGAATCCTACCACAACTTTTGATGTTCCACAATGTTTTGGTATGTCCTACTTTAGTTCAGAGTTGGCAAATCATCACCCTTGGGACAAAATATGTCTGCACCTGTTTTTGTTAATAAAATTTTATCAGCACATAGCAACTTTCATTGTCCTTTGCTGCTTTTGAACTATAATGGAAGAATTGAGTAGTTAAAATAGAGACCATCTGACATCAAGGTGTAAACTATTCACTTTCTGGCTCTTTACAGAAACAGTCTGTCAACTCCTGTTCATTCATTTTAGTGATTGTGTAGTATGTTGTTGGATGAATACATGCTAATAGATGTCTATATTTCTTTCATTTTTCCACTAAAATCTCACTTCTGTGAACACTCAAGTTCACATTGCACAATATTTTGAAATCACTTATTGGTATTACACACTATTTTTTAAATGCAAACATTAAAAGTTTTATATATCACACAAATATATAAATCCCTTAAGTTTCTTGAAAAATAAGAATCTCTTATAGAATCAGGCCTACATTTTAGCTGGACTATAGACTACAGGGACTGAGGACTGACTGCCCTCTTTAGGCACCCAGCCTAAGAGATTTATTCAACTGTCTGTCCTTTGAAGGCATTTGCTATCTACCATTATTTCTTCTTTTTTTTTGTTAATGACATAAATATTGGCTTATTAGTGAAATAACTAGATTCTAAAAACTGAAGCTTTCTCAGCAAATAGAATGAAAAGAATGTCTAAACAATACGCCAACAGTGAGAGTGTAAATTTGCATTTTATGTCATATAAGCCTAGCCAGAGAGTTCAGAGTTAAACTTTGCAAATTGATGCAACCACTCTGGAAATCAGTATGCAGATTCCTCAGAAAACTTGGAATGGAACCACCATTTGATCCGGTTATCCCATTCCTCGGTTTAGACTCAAAGGACTTAAAATTAGCATACTAAAATGATGCAGCCACATCAATGTTTATAGAAGTTCAATTCACAATAGCTAAATTATGGAACCAACCTAGGTGCCCTTCAACAGAAAAATGGATAAAGAGAAGGTGGTATACATGAAATGCAGCCACCCTCTAGGCCGCCATCTTGAAAACGTCATTTTGTATAATCAGTGCTTGGTTGAAATAAAACTAGGATTTAAGCCTCCTCACTTCCAATATTGAAATAATTGGACCTATAGAGAGCATCTGAACTGAGCAGGTGTGTTTGTTTTAGCCATGGGTTCCATTCAGCTTCCTTTGGTTAAGTGAAGTCTTAGTCCTGTTTGGGTTTGGGTTCATTGTTCATGCACCATCAGGTTCAGAAACATATGACAGTGACATTTTGTAATGCAATTCCCTTCCAAATGATAAAACTTTGGAGGCATCCTCATATATTTGTGGATATCCACTTTACAAAATCATGGAGGAAAATGTTGGACTTCTGATATATTTCCTGTAGCTTTATCCTCATTAAAGTTATCTCATTAAAAAAAAATTAAAAAAATAAAAAAAAAGAAAAGGTGGTATATACACACAATGGACAATTAGTGTTAAATAAGAATTAAATTATGGCATTTGCCAGTAAATGGGTGGAGCTGGAGAATACCATGATAAGTGAAATAAGTCAATCCCCAAAAAAAGGCCAAATGTTTTAGCTGATATGTGAATGGTAATTAACAATAAAGGGGGGCATATAGGGATGAATAGAGTTACTCTGGATTAGGTAGAGGGGAATGAAGGTAGGGGAAGGGAATGAAAGAAGAAAGGACAGTTAAATGAATCTGACATTATTGTACTATGCACATATATAACTATACAACCAGTGTGATTCTACATCATGTACAATCATAAGAATAAGAAATTATACTCCATTTATGTAAAAAAGTACATCTCAGTTTCCTTTTAAAAACAGTAGTTTATAAGAATTATGAGAATTAAATGAGATAGTATATGAAAAACAGAATCTAGTATACAGTAAGCAGTACACAAGGATTTGATACTAGTGATGATAATTTTTAACTGACATTATACAAAAATCTGAAGGGAGTTAAAGTAGTGAAATAAAGTCTAAGATTCGATTTGTGACTATTCAATGCCTTAAAAGAATATTTTTTTTACATTAGTTTGATTAAGATTCATGGCTAGCTCCAAAATTAATATCTAAAAGTCAACCTGTGGCCTAATTTCCTGGAAGGAAAATTTCGAAGGAATTTTCTTTCCAAGTAAGCTCCTATGCTTTTGACTTGAGCATCATCCCTCTGTAAGGGAAATTAAGGAAGGTTCCCTGGGAAATCTTCTATCTCCAGTCTTGACAGAGGAAGAAGGAAGGTTCAGTACTATGACTGTAGCTTGAAAAGGGATGGGGATTACAAATGAGAACACTGGAAGCCATTATTAGACTGGCCCATGGAAAAAGGAAGATGAATTTTAAATGCCAGTGACGGAAGGAAGATGAGGACAGACAATGAGATCAGAGAAACTACCCATGGCATAAGAAGAAACACACAGAGGTTAAAGACATCCAATACACACAAAACAAGAGTTAGTAATTGACTTGTACACTATCCCAAAGCTGGTATGTTCTTGCTAGTACTGGGAATACTCATGCCAAAATTTCACAGAACTGTTTTTATAAAACTGGTTACTTTAAGCCATTAGGCCTCTCACTGTTCTGAGCAGGAAGGGTATTGAATTTTTCTGGTCTAGCCAACACATGTTGTCAAGTCACTTTAGTGCTGCCAGCAGAAATATAATGGACACGAAATTTAACCTTCTAAAACCATTTAGCCAAAAACTGCTGTGCCGAGACAAAGGCCTGGTCTGAGAAGGGCTTTCCAGTATCTGAGATCTCAAAAGGTAGTGAGCAGGGTGTAAAGAGGAAAATTAACATGAAATAAGTGTAAAAGGCTACTGAGTTCCTGATGAAACCAGGAGAAAAGGGCAAGTTTATTATGATCTGGGTTTTATCAAATGGACATTCCAATGCAATTGTAAAGATCACATTATTCTTAGGAAACCATCACTGTAACTGTCAAGAAATCACGTCAGTGATAAAAATAATAAAGGGCTACACAATATCATGAGTGCTATGTTCAGATAGGCAGGAGGGACATTCGTTACACCCAGTAGGTATAATGCCTAGGACACCTGATATTTTTAGAGGCTCATCAATATTTTAATTTCTTTTGAAATTGGAATAAAATATTAATATACTACAGCCTACGTACTATTCATCTCTAAACAAGTGCCATCATAAAATAGCATTTTAATATTTTGTAAGATATCTTGATATTTTTATGAAGGAATACTTTCAGTGGCACATGAAAGCAAAAGTGTCTAAGTCCCATGGAAGCCAAAGTCAGGCCCTGCAGACACTTTGACAGGGTTCTCAAATGCAGGAATACTATTATGAAGAATAACAAAGCCTCAGTTGAGATTAGTGTATTTAAACCTGTGCCAGACTCAAGCCACTAAATGATTTCTTGCCTCTGCACATTCAGCCCCAAACCCCATTCAATTTAAATAATTGACTCAGCCAAATGAAAACTCACCGCACATATTGACCTTTCCAAATCCCTTGCAAATATTCAAAATAAATATTATTATATCTTTGAGTGACAGGCTCTAATGAATATGGTACAAACCAATTTATGATACGTTTAGCAAAGTTTTAGCTAACATTTGTTAAATTAACTTCTGAGTATATTGTTTATGATAGATTTGAAACTGCTGACCTGAGGATTCAGAGCTTTCCACCAGCATGATTTTTCTTACTATCATGCCTATTTATATGCACTTTGTCTCTTTAAAGTTGTGATGGAAAAGTAGAAATGTATACAAGAACGCAATAGCAAAGAAGATACATAAATGGCCAAGAAACACATGAAATGATGCTCACCATAATTAATCCTTAGGGAAATGCAAATCAAAACCAAAATGAGATGCCATTTCACAAGCACAAGGATTGATCAAATTATGATTTAATATACGTTTGAATATGCCACAATGAAACCCATCATTCTGCATAATTAATATGCCCAAATAAAATTTTTATTAAAGGATGGTAATACAAAAGAAGTCAAAAAAGTGTTAGGATGTGGAAAAATTGGGATCCTTGCACATTGGTTGGGAAAATATAAAAAGGTTCAGCCGCTATGAAAAATTTTAATGGTTCCTCAGTTACATGAAGAATGTCCACATGATCCCACGATTCACCTCCTAGTTACATACCCAGAGATTTGTAAACCAGGATGCTAACAAGTACATGCACATAAATGAACACAGCAGAAATATTCAGAAGAGGTAAAAGATGGAAGTAACCCAAATATTTGATAGATGGATGGATAAACAAAATGTGGTATATCCATACAGCATAATGAGATTAGGCATAAAAACACATGAAACACTGAACATGCTCTAACATGGTGAAACTCATAAACATTATTTTAAGTAACCTGAAATAAAGGATCATCTAATGCACAATTTCAACTATACATAATCATCTGGATATAGAATATTCAGAATAGGCAAATCAACAGAGATATAAATAAGAACAAGGCAAAGGAAAGGGGAAAATGGGAAACAACTATTAAACAGGCAAAAAGTTTCCTGTGGGAGTACTGAAAAAAAATTTTGAAGCTACATAAAGGTGGTGCTTGTAAACACTCTTAGGGTACTAAGTGCCATTCAACTGCTTACTTTAAAATAGTTAATATGTGAATTTTATCTGAATAAAAAAATTAATGTCACTTTGAAATATGTGTGAATATAGAAAGTTGTCTTGAAGAGAAGGTGCATACTGTAAGGTGGAGTGGACTAAAATAGACTATAATAACAATAACTTGTGAGTGAAAATCTAACATCACTATTTTAATAGTAAAGTACGACAGCAAAGGTTTGTTCAACAACGATGGAGAGGACATTAACAATTGAACTCACATAAGAGAAATTTAAAGGACGGCATAAAGAACTTAGAAGAGTATCTGAGAATATGAATCAGCCTTTGTTTACTAAAGTGGATGAATAATTAATAGACTGATGAGTACACTTGGACTTGCAAAGTATTGATTGTTGAAATGAATTAGCAAATACAATCAAGCCAGGAAACTCAGCTAAGTAAAAGGATTCTAGGACTTTAAAGGAATGGCTGGAAAACCAGAGCTCTTTAAAGCCATTTCATTTAAATCACCACCAAAGGTGAGACCATAACTTGATACTCTGAAGAACTGTGAAAATTTTGTATAGAAAAGTTTATACACAAAAACTGTGAAAAGTTTGTACAGAAAAGTAGCTATATATCAATCATGAATAAATCGTTATGATAAAAAATCAGTTTGAAATCAGAATCCTATATCACTATTTTTTTAATTTTAAGTTTTATATAATTTCAACATTAAAGGACATTTGAGAGGATGATCCAAGGAATTCCTACTATATCCTTTAACCAGATGTAGGAATTATACATACTTCCTTCATTTGCTTTCTAATTCTTTCTGTATACAAAATATATACACACGTGCATATACACAAAATTTTTTTCTAATAATGTATTGGAAAGATACATGCTGATTCCCTCCCTCTAAATATTTCAGTGTTGATTTCTTAGAAAAAAGGGCATTCTCTCATATAACAGTAGTATAATTATCAAAACCAAAAAGTAATACTTTAATTTGATATACTATTTCAAATCCAAAGTCTATGTTCAAGTTCTTAATTGTTCCATAATGCTCTTTTCCCCTTCTCTCATACTTTAGTTCAGTGTTCAATGCACAATTATGCATATCCACAATTATTCCTATTTATGATTTCACATTTGTCTGAAATATTCAACTTATTCTGAAATATTAGTCTTTCTTGCTCATGCTCTGTGTGTACATATGTGTATATATAGTCAGCCCCCTATATCCACAGGTTCCACATTGATGAATTCAAACAACTATGGATTACAATTATTGAGAAAAAACTGCATCTGTACTGAAAAGTTACAGACTTGTTATTATTCTCTAAACAATATGTACACAAAATATTTACAAAGAATTGACATTATATTAGGTATTACAAGTAATCTAGAGATGATTTGATGCATACAAAAGGATATGCATAGGTCATACGTCCAAACTATGCTGTTTGGTATAAAGGGATTGAGCATCTGTAGAGTTTGGTATCTGCATGGGTCCTGGAACCAATCCTGCATTGAATACCAAAAGGGGTGTGTGTGTGTGTGTGTGTGTGTGTGTGTGTGTGTGTGTGTGTGTGTGTGAGTGAGGTGGAGGGGACAGAAAGAGGGAGGGAGGAAGGGAGAGAGGGAGGGAGAGAGATTGATTTAACAGAGGAATAGTAAGCGCATGAATTATATCTAAGTAAGGACCTGTATAATAAAGAAATGCAACACCATTACACCACCTAAGAGAAAGAATGACAGCAAGTAGCCTACAGTGCAGCTGTGGTTTCAGGCTTTAGACACATGCCTCTAAATCAGAGGTTGACAAGTGTTTTCTGTAATAGGACAAATTGTAAATATGTTAGATTTTGCCAGTCATAGAGTTCCTATTGAAACTATTGAGTTCTATCATTGCAGAGCAAAAGCAGCTAGAGGCAATGAATAAATGAATGGATGTGGCTCTGTTTCATTAAAACTATTTCTAAAAACACAGCAGACATCTTCTCAAGATGACAGCTGACCAGAGAATGTGCCTTTCCACTCCCTTAGTGAGTATGAGTGAACTGCAGCTGAAAGACATATTGAAACTCATCCTCCATCAAAGTATAATGAAAAGAAAATTATTCTAAACAAGAACGACCCTCACCTCCTTAGGTAGTAACATTTCCACCAGCTATAATTGTATCAACATTTTTTTGGTACTAGGGATTAAACCATTGATCCACGTCCCTGTCCCTTTCTGTTTTTATTTTGAGACAGGGTCTCACTAAGTTGATCTGAGCCTCACTACGTTTTTGAGGCTGGCCTTGAACTTCCAATCCTCCTGCCAAGCCACTGGGATTACAGGCATATGCCACTACACCTCCCTGTTTCAACAATTTTTAAAACACCCCACAGGAAAAGTCTAAAAGTAAAATGGCTTCTTGGGTGAGCTGAACTTCACATTGTCAAGTATGATACAGGAACAGCTGGGTGCTGCTGGAAGAAGTCACATAGCCTATCAGTCTGTTGTCCACATACATTCACATTCACCATTCTCCCCTGGGTGCTCAATACCTTCTGGCAAATCTGTGTTATTCGGTAAACTTTAGTCTTCTACTTCTTGGAACAGCTCTTTCTAACATCCACCACTTCCTCAAACCTGAAATCCCTGACCTCCTATACCTCTTAGCAGATAATGTTACACTGCACTACACACATAAGACGAAAACTACCACATTTCCCCCACATCTTTCCTTCTAAAATTAACAAAGCTACTTGTGTCTACCACGAGTCTCTCCTTTTAACCTCCTGTACGAGTTAAGGAAAGAGGTGTCTTTCCTCCTACCAAAGTCTCATCTCTCTATATGTGCTCTATGTTATAGAGTCTTTGGTCTTCTCAGGACCTTACCCTATTCACTGATCCTTCCCTCTAATAACCTTATCCATTTCTGCTGTACTAGTTCCTTCCACTTAGCATGTAATCTTGTTCATGTTGACTTCTGGTTAAACCTGGAGGAATGTAGTTATCCCTATGTCCTCTCAAAGTTCAATAAAATAACAATATACGAATTACAACATCAATAATGACAAAAATTCAAAGAAAGTGGGAGAGGATGTAACTCCAGACAATAACTGTCAATAAAATGTTGCCAATTAGAAAGTGTATGGACAAATTATTATAACTTACCTCAGTCGAAAAAGTTCAAATCAACTTGTTTATAAGGACACCAATAGTAAATAAGTTGATTTGTGGCACCAGATCTCAGAAAGGCAGATCAATTTGGATTACTTATATAGGTAGGGGAATTTGGTATACCTAAACATATAAATATTGACTGAAATTCTGTATAACAAGCTATTAGACCATCAAATACCCTCACCAACTTTTCAAACAATTTAACTTTGTTGTGCACAAAATTTTTCAGGAATAGAACTACTGTGTAAATTGAGGGAAGACTGTACTGCATTTTGCAGTATATTATCAAGATTTGTTTGTCATTTCTAAAAATAATACCCCTAGGGACAATATTACTTGTGGGCTTCAGCTGTTAATGTAATACATCTGTATCTGTCTGGATCTGTATTAGACACAGTGGTGCTACGTGTTGACAGAAGCATCTGAACCCCTATTCCTTCTAGTGTAGTCACAGTGAGCACTGTGCTATGACTATGCTGTCTTTAATCATAAAGGGCTTTGGAGCTAACATGCTGCACAGACACAAGATGTATCTCTCACAGACACAGTATGAATGATGCTTCCAAGATTATGAAGCAGGCCTGAGACTGCTGTCCCTAGAAATGTCTGCTTGTAAGGTCAACCCTTGGCTGGCATCTGAGAACATGGCTTCCCCAGTGTTTCCAGTCAACAGTTAACTACCAGGGATGGCTAATTATCCCTAGACTGTGCAAACAATGTTATTCATATGCAGAATAACATTTTTTTCTGGATATCTGTAATTTTGGTGAGTACCAGACAGAGGGTGCCTATGTGACCAGTTCCCAGTAACAACTCTGGGCATTTTGTGTCTAATGGGCTTCCCTAGGTAGAAATATTGTATATGTATTGCTGAATGTTCATTGCAGGGGAAAGAATGGGCCCTGTGTGACCCCTCAAAAGATGAAGAAAGTATCAGGAAGACTTACATGAGGATTGCTCCATACTCTATCTTTTTGCCTTATGATTGCCTGTGTATTCTTATTATGCCACTGTCATAATTCTTAGCCATGAATACACATATATGCTGAGTCCTGTGAGTTGTTCCAGTGAATCTATAAATGTGAGTGTTGTCTTGGGGATACCTAATACAGTGGCCATATACTGTAGTCCTGGAGGTTTTGCTTATATTATCATTAAAGAATATTTTTTTCTCACAATTAAATGCATATAAGTTATAGATATTTGACTTTCATTTCATAATATTAAAGGAGAATTCAGCAAATATTTGTTATAAAATAAAGTTCTTAGGTCTTGAACGGTTGAAAAACACTGCTGTAAACAAAGCTAAGAACATTGACAATATTTACAACAGAAATGATAGTACTGAGTGCCTACTATGTGCTAAACATTGTGCCAAGTCCTTTTTGAGCATTATATCATACATTCCTCACTATAACTCCATTAGAAAGGTACTAGTTCCCCCCTTTTTGCCTATAGAGAAACGGATGCTCTGGCAGATAAGGCAATTAAACTAGCAGCATGACCAGGAAATGGTAGGAATAAGACTAAAAGCAGGAACTCTGATTCCAGAGCCTGAGCTACACAACTCTCCTTCATCTATTCATGCTTATGATTGTTATAAAAAATGGCAGAATTTAAATGCACATATCAACTAAAGGACAGTGCATAATTTATTAGGACCAATAAACAAACATATTCATAAACTGCCAGTTATACTTGTATCAATTCTTTCTCTTTTTCTTTGAATAAATTTATCATATTTAATATTCAATATAGACAGCAAATAGTGGGATTATAATATGATGCCTACCTTTCTAGACAGTGCATTTTGTAATTGATCTGCTACTATTCTTATTCTGAAATCACAGTTCTTAGTCATTCCTTTGTAACTGCAATATAATGTCCAGAAACTTTTCAGATTAGTAAGAAACGTCAGAAGTTATACCAACTGAGATGTATTCAAGTCAATATTTCTACATTTCTACAAAAGGCCAGAGGTTACAGATGCTTAAAATTCTAATATTGCTAATCTTATAGTTTTAATAGATTTCCAAGGACATTCAATGCTGAATAGAAACTTTGCAGAAACTATAGTGCATGTGAGCATGCACACACACACACACACACACACACACACACACGCACAGTACAAGCTTGTTTTTCTACAAAGCAAAATAAATTCTATTCTTATTACAGTAAGCAGTGTGAGAATTGGGAGGACTAAAAGCATGACTAGAGGATATAAAATACAGTTTTTACTAGAAGAGCAAGATCAAGTAGAGAGAAAAATAAGAGAATTTAAAAACAAGGCAGCAAAATTCTACCGTTCCCAGGAAAAGCAAATAAAATACACATGTTGAAGAAGAATTAGAAGGAATTTAAAAGCAATTTGAGGTGGGAGGGGCAGTGGGGAGATGTTTATGAAGGGATATATAATTACAGTTAGATAGGATGGATATTTAAAAGATAATGTGCCTAGAACAGGAAAATATGTAAAGTCCAAATATATGAGTGATTGTGAGGGTAAAGAAAATAGGTGGCAGATGCCAGGGAGAAAATGTGAAATGACTACTAAGTAATGATAATGTTCTAATTTGTGGTAAAAAAAAAGTGGGGAGAGCGGAAAAATAAATATTTAGTAGATTACACAAAGGGGAATGAAGGGAAGGGAGAGGGGAAATGAATAGGAAAGGACTCATATGAGTATACCATAGTGAATCTCACCATCATGTATATCCATAGGAATGGGGTCCTAACTAGAATAAGATATATTCCATGCTTGTATAATTACATCAAAATGAATTCTATTGTCATACATAACTAATAAAAACTAATATTTTTTAAAAAATTGATTGCAGTGGTGGTTGTACAATTCCATGATCACAGATTCCAAGAACAATTGGACTATACCTTTAAATGGATGAACTTCATGATAAATGAATTGTATATCAATAAAGCTCTTTTTAAGGAAACAAAAACAGTTCTGAAGTTGTCTGCTAGAAAATTCAAAGGCAAAGATCATTACTTAAGTTGTTGGTTCCCAAACATCAGTATATATATATAACAGTCCCCCATATTCTCAGAAATTTCTTAGAAATTTTGATTCTTGGGCCCCAAAATAGTTAACAAATATTCCAGATGATTCAGATACAGGTTGTCCACCATCATATGTGGATCAGGTTATATTTCTGATATCTTACTAGAAACCCAGCCTGGAAAGCACATCACAAAATATGAAGACTGAGAAAATGCAGAAAAACAAGTTTTTACCATTACTTTAAAACCTATGGCAAATACTAATCCTATTTTTTGAAAAATAAATACGAACAATGAAAAGAGGTTTTGAATGTAGTGATAAAGACACCAAAGCAAAGCAGATGACTCTTTGGAGCTGTGTTGTTAAGTAGCCATGCTTGCATTTGGGCAATTTTGATCTAAATTTATGAATAGACACTTCACAGAAGAAGATCTACAAGCAATCAACAAACATATGGAAAAATGTTCAACATCTCTAGTAATAAGAGAAATGCAAATCAAAACCACCCTAAGATTCCATCTCACCCCAATTAGAATGGCGATTATCAAGAATACGAGCAACAACAGGTGTTGGCGAGGATGTGGGGAGAAAGGTACACTCATACACTGCTGGTGGGGCTGCAAATTAGTGCAGCCACTATGGAAAGCAGTGTGGAGATTCCTTAGAAAACTTGGAATGGAACCACCATTTGACCCAGCTATCCCACTCCTTGGCCTATACCCAAAGGACTTAAAATCTGCATACTACAGAAATACAGCCACATCAATGTTCATAGCTGCTCAATTCACAATAGCCAGACTGTGGAACCAACCTAGATGCCCTTCAATTGATGAGTGGATAAAGAAACTGTGGTATATATACACAATGGAATATTACTCAGCCATAAAGAATGATAAAATTATGACATTTGCAGGCAAATGGATGAAATTGGAGAATATCATGCTAAGTGAGATAAGCCAATCTCAAAAAGCCAAAGGACGAATGATATCGCTGATAAGTGGAGGTTGACACATAATGGGGGGGAGGGAAGGGTTAGTGTTAGGGTTAGAGTTAGGGTTAGGGAGCGGGGCAAGTATGGAGGAAGGAACTACTGTATAGAGGGTAAAGAGGGGTGGGAGGGGTGGGGGGAAGGGAAAAAATAACAGAATGAATCAAACAACATTGCTCTATGTAAATTTATGATTACACAAATGGTATGCCTTTACGCCATGTACAAACAGAGAAACAACATGTATCCCATTTGTTTACAATAAAAAAAAAAAGAAAAAAAAAGAAAAAAAAAGAAAAAAAAAGAAAATAAATAAATAAATAAATAAATATAAATTAATTAATTAATTAATGTAAAAAATGTGGTTTCTCAGTTGCACTAGCCACCTCTTGAGTCCCAAAAGGCTAAATGAATCTGAAAGATACCATACTGGAATAAGCAGAGAGAGAACATTTTCAACATCACAGAAAATTCTATTGGACAGTGTTGCTTGAGAGAAAGTTAAATTGTGAGAGTACAACCCATTTGTTCAATCCAAAGATATTCACTGGGATTCTATTATGGGATTTGGGAGTATCTCAGTGGTAGACTGTCTGATTAGCATGCGTGAGGCCTAGGTTCCAGCCCCATCACCACAAAAACTAAGCTACAATGTGCAAGGCACTGCTAGGTTCTAGAAATACCACAATACACAAAATTGACAAAATTCCTGTCCCTGGGAGTTTAAGTGGTAATGATGGTAAAGAATAGATAAAGAGCTAAGCAAAATATATGATATATATTAAGTGATGATCCAGTGAGAAAATATAAGGGGTCACTCAAGCAGGTGATGCACACCTGTATTCTAAGCAGTGGGGGAGGCTGAGGCAGGAGAATGATTTGAGGTCAGACTTGGCAACTTAGCAAGACAGTCTCAAAATAAATTTTAAAAAGCTGGGGATATAGCTCATTGGTAGAGTGCTTGGTTCAATCCCCAGTACCAGAATCAGAAGGAGGAGGCAGAGAAGGAGGAGGAGAAAAAATTGTAAAGGGTCAAGAGAGATGAGGAAGATCCATTTTGAATATGGTGGTCTAGGAGGTCTGTGTGATAATATGATTTTTAAGTAGATATCTGAAGAAAAAGGGGAGTGAATCTTAAAGATGTATGTGTTGAATCATTGCAGAAAGAGAAAATTGTTACTATGAAGGCCTGAGGCAGGTATAGGCTGGCATGTTTCTGTGGCTGGAAGGCAGTGATACATGAATGAGTAAAACCAAAATATCAGTAATTATGCTGGAAATATAAATGGAGGAGGGGAATCTTAGTATTTCTCAGAAAGTCTAATTAGGTTTTTACTATTATAGAACATTTGTTATAGAGCATTTGTTTTATGTCACATGATTCAGCATGAGAAATTCTGTGAATCCTCTTCCCAAATAACCATAACTAGAGAAAATTATTTTTATAAAACACAACCAACTAGAGTCTCTAGAATCTATTCTGATGGTACACAGTGAACTGAGAAACAATTTTAGTAAAACCTATGAAATCTCAGTAAAAACAGCAAGAGTCTGTACTTGAGTCACAATATACCCCCACACCAAATTCTCCTTGCCAGCTCAAAAAGATAGAGGCTCTATACCTGCCCAATGCAGCCAAGAACATAGGGTTTTCTCTCCAGCAGACCTTCAGCATTTTTCGTACTACCTCAGCCCTACATTGCAAAAGCTTTATTCAGGCAAACATGTCTGAGAAGTCTGGAGCTCCCTTCTTCATCCCAATCCCCATTCGTAGAGCAGAAGTTTTAGCCCAGGAAGAGTAATCTGAGAACACTGAATCCCAGTTATCCTGGACCCAGCTCATTCACAAGGCAGATATTTGATGCAGTAAGGAGGTATCAAAGAAGCTGCCCTGATCTTAGAGTGTAGATGCCATCCTGAGAGAAATATGCCACTGTTCTCACCCCCAGCTCCCAGAGCATTTAGAGGTAGATCATAAAAACCAGAGTTCCAAAGCGCTCCATAAAGGAAATCACTTTATTTGAAAGAGTATGATGAAACTATATTATGTAAGAAAATCACATAAAATACAAACTAGAATCTATAGGTACTAATGAAGAGAACAGAAATACTAAGTGAAATGTTAAAGTTGACAACCTTAATAAATATGTACTTTCATTCTTCTCACAGGTTGTAAAGAAAGATGTAAAATTTTATAAGATTACAATTTATAACAATGTATAAATGGATTTATAATATGATTAGGCAATGTATACAGTAACAATACCAATGAAAAAGGAAGAAAAATAGGAATGGAGGGAATTGGACTGGTACTTCTATACCTCACCAGAATTTATTATGTCAGATTTTGGTAAAGTCAGAGGTATATTGTAAGTCCTACATCAATAGCTAAGTAAATTTTTTTAAATATGAAGCATAAAATTCATTTGTGGATTAAAATATTAGACCAGAAAATATTCATTTAATTCAAAAGAAACCAGGAAGAGGAACAGAGAAACAAAAATTTTAGAAATATGGCACACAGAAAATGAAAAGGAAAATGACAGACATAAACCAACCACACCAATAATGATAATAAATGATAATTGATAAACAAATGAATCAAAAGTCATTGATTTTCAGACTGGATTTTTTCCCATGTGCATATATGAAAACAACATTGTGAAACCCATCATCATGTACATCCACAAGAATGGGATCCTTACTAGAATAAGATATATTCCATGCTCATATAATTATATCAAAATGAATTCTGCTGTTGTGTATAACTAAAAAGAACCAATAAATTAAAACAAAAATAAGATCCAATTATATTCTTTTTAGTGGAGACAAAAACATATATCATGCAAGTAGCAAACTCAAGAAAGCTGGAATGGCTACATTAATACTGACAAAATGGACTTTTTAAACAAAAAAAATTAAAAATTACTAGAGATCTAGAGGGACAGTTTATAATAATAAAATTCAGTTTACCAGGAAGAGATAATGATTAAAATATACATACAACTAACATCAGAGTACTAACAAACATGAAGCAAAATTGACAAATTTGAAGGGAGATAAAGATACTTTAATACTATTAGTTGCAGACTTAAATACCTAACTTTAAACAATGGATGGAACAAATAGGCAGAGGTCAACAAAAAAGCAGAAGACTCAAACAGTATCATCAACCAAGTAGACCTAATAGATACCTGCAGAACACATCAATCAATTCCAGATGATTGTGCATTCTTGTCAAACATAAATGGGACATTCTCCACAGGATATCACATGCCAATACATAAAACATGTCTCAATAGTTTATAAAGACTAGGATAATACATAGTATGTTCTCTGACTGCAAGGGATAAATTAGAAATCAATAAAATATAAAGTTTAAGCATTTACAAAGATGTGAAATTTAAACAACACACCCCCCCAAAGAATCAAAGAAAAAATAAAATTGAAGAGTAGAAAATATTTTGAGTTAATTGGAGGTGAAAAACATGTGAATACTTCTGTGATACAGGTTAAAACAGTGCTTAGAGGGAAATTTATAGCTATATAAGCCTATATTACAGAAGGAGAAATAAATAACATTTTACCTTATGGCACTGGAAAAAGAAAAGCAAACTAAACCTAAATGCAAGAAGGGAGAGGGAAATAAAGATGAGAGCAGAAATTAAAGAAATAGAGAGTAGAAAATCAATAGATACAATCAATGAAATATGTAAAACATGTCAATTTCAACAAAATTAACAAATCTTCAGAAATACTGACCAAGAAAAAAAGAAAGAAAACTCAAAATTAGTAAAATTAGGAATGAAAGAGGGAACATTTCAGTGTGCAAACCTTACAAAAAAGAAAAGAATTAAAAGAGAATACTACGGAAAAGTAGTTGACACAAGCTTATATAAACCTAGATAAAATGAACAAATTCCTAAAAAATACACAAACTGGTGAAACTGACTAAAAATTAATAAAATAAAATCTGAACAGGTCCATAATAAGAGATCAAAATTCTATTTTATTCAATTCTACCAAACACTTCAAGAAAAATTAATATGAATACTGCATAAACTTCCCCAAAAATGAAAAAGAGAAAATAATCCCTCACTCATTTTATGAAGTCAACATTACCCTAATACCCAAGCCAGGCAACAACATAAGCAGGCACTTCATAATGGAAGAAAAAGAATGAACAATAAGTACATTTAAAACTTTTCCACTTCATTGCTTCATTCGTAATTGGAACCTCAATTACATACCACATTATATCTACCAGAAGGGTAAAAATTAAAAACAAGAAAATAAGAAGTTGTTGGTAAAGATATATGAACATTCACTGGGCTTGGTGGCACATGCCTCTAATCCCAGCTCAGGAGGCTGAAGTAGGAGGATCTTGAGTTCAAAGTCAGCCTCAGGAACTTAGTAAGACCCTAAGCAACCTAGGAAGACCCTATCTATAAATAAAATATGAAAAAGGGCTAGGGAAGTAACTCATTTGTTAAGGGCCCCTGGGTTCAATTCCTGATACCAAATACACATACACACACATACACACACACACACACACACACACACACACACAAAGACTCATCACATGGCTGATGAGAATATACTTTTTGTAGATTACTTTTAAAAAAATTAGTACTGTCTATAAAAATGAAAGTGTGCATACCCTATGTCTCTAAATTTCACTTCTCTATATACTTAACTAAGGACACTCTTAGGAAAATGTGTAAAAAAGTATACAGCAGCATGATTAAATGAAGTTTAAAAGGTTAAAATGTCAAAAACATGAAAGCAACAGATAATACCCATTGAAAAGAGAAGGAAAATATTGTGGGATATCCATACCCTGGAATACTGTATAGCAGCAAAAATGAATTAAGCAGGGCTTTGAAAAGCAACAAGGATCAGGCCCTGGATGATAATGTTAAGTGGAAAGAGAAAGTGGTGGGAAAATATTGCACTATAATATTATTTATGCAATGTTCAAACACAAGTCGGTATGTGTGTGTTTGTGTGCACTTGTGTATTCAATTGAACCATATGAAATTGCCACAATTACAGGTCAAAAACTGTTGAGTAGTGGTTACCTCATTTGTTGCAACCTAAAACGTATAGTAAGCCACAAAAAGAAAACAAAAAGTAAGAAGATGTTAAATAATGAATTCTTGATACTGATTATCTATTGGGGAGAAAGAAAGGAATGTGATCTGTGAGGGATACGAAGGGAGCTTTCAAGCAATTAGTAATACTCTATTTTTAAAGCAGTTTTTGTACAATCAATATATTTCTCATTATACCTAGTATATATTGCATAAGATCCTTCACATAAACCAAATTACATCATAAATTCTTAGTAATAGTTATCAAATACAATTAAACACAAAGAGTTTTTCAAAAATATGATTGAGCAGTCAATATATGTCTCCAGTGGCAAACAGCCTAAGCCTCTGGAAAGTTTAAAAATATGGGTAGTACTGCTGAAATCAAAGAAAAATAGAAAATCAACATTAGGATGTAAGATGAACAGGTTAGAAGGACTGCCTCTTTTTTTTTTTTTTTAAGAAAGACTGTCTCTTTATGGAAATTATTTCACTTAAATGTCCAAGAAACTAAAAGTATAGTTTTATAATTTAAAATTGTTTTCCAAACTGTCAATTCAAATGTCATCACATGGGAAATAGTGGTTTTCACTATTTCAAAGAATGAAAAGATCTTTAGAATATGTTTTATATTATGAATCAGATAATTAAATGATTTAATCAAGTGAAGAAATGGGATCAAATTATAGACATAGTTTTAGATTACAGAGGAGTTGATCACATAATTGAGTATATTTATTAGGTATTTTGCTTGAAGAAACAACTTATGTGGTTATGAAACAATAAAGTGTATCTTTGAGTTAATGTGTATTCTATTTTGTACTTAAAACATCTAACTAAAAAGATAATAAATCATGTATATTTTAAAATCTGCCAGCTCTTTGGTCTAAGCCCTTGCAAAAGAAGAGTTTGCCTAAATAATAGACTTTAGTGAATTACAGATCTTTCTGATAACAAGTAAACAGAACCTGAGAGACACATAGTTCTCTCATAAAAAGAACAAAAATTAAGCTCTAAATTACATTTTGATATCTAAAGATTCTGATTTCAAAATGCAGAAAAATAGTAATGATTTTAAAAATCACAATTAGGAATGTGTTGCTAATTTATAGTTGTAAAACTAGGATCTTTTGTACTGATTTAATAAAAAATTAAACTTTTTTAGGTTGCACATAAAAGTGAGATCATATACTATATGCCTTTTTGTGTCTGGTTTATTTCACTAAGCTTATTGTCTTGCAGGTTCATCCACCTTAACACAAATGGCATGATCTCCTTCTTAAAAGCTGAATAATATTGCACCATGTATATATATCAACTTCTTTAACCATTTACCTGTCACTTAGGTCATTTCCATATCACAGATACTGTAAATAATACTGCAATAAATATGGAAGTTTAGATATCTTTTACAAGGTGGTGATTTCACTTCATTTGGGAGTATGACCAAAAGAGGGATTGCTGGGTCATACAGCAGTTCTATATTTAATTTCTTTAGGAACATCCATACTGTTTTCCATAAGACTACACAAATTTATATTCCCACTCTTAGTGTCCTTTAAATAATGTTAGGAAATATCTCATAGTGGTTTTATTTGCATTTCCCTGATGATTAGTGATGTTTATCACTTTTTCATATAGCTCTTAGCCATTTTCATGTCTTCTTTGGTTGTCAATTACTGTTATTTGCCCACTTCTCCAACAAGACTTTTGTTTTGTTATTAAGTTTTGTATGTTTCTCTTTTATTAACCTCTTATATGATATATGGCACACAAATATTTCCTCCCACTCCATTGGCTTCCTTCATTTTGATTGTTTGCTTTGCAGAAGGTTTTAGATCAGTATGAAAAAATGAATACCTGGAAACAGAGAGTAGAAAGGTGTTTACCACAGGTGGTGGTAATTGGGAAAGGGGGGTGTTGGGAGATATACGTCAAAAGATAAAAAGTCATCACAGATAAATAGGTCTAGCGATCTAATATACAGCATGAAGATCATAATTGTAATATTGTATTATATACTGGAAACGTACTAAGAGAGTAGATTTTAGGTACTCTTATCAAGAAAATAAATTAAAAAGAAAGGCAGCTCCTGGGTTCAATCCCCAGCAACACCCCCCCCCAAAAAAAAAGAAAGGTAACTATGTGAGATGATGGATAGGTTCATTTATTTGACTATAGTAATTACTCTGTTGAATATATGTGTATCCAAATATAAATGATGTACATCTTAAATGTATATAGTGAAAATAAGGGAAATATTGAATTTATGTACTACAATGCAAAAATTAAGTTATAGCTCTTAATCTATGAATTAAGATCTGAATACTAAATAACTGGTGTTCACAATATCCCTGGGATGAATGAAGGCTTCACTGTCCCTCAGTACTCTTTCCAGTGACAAACCAGAAGTTAATGAGTGTAATTCAATGTTTCAGACACCTTATTTGGAAGAACCAACTTTTTACTACCTTAAAAACCACAGAGGAACACTAAAAGCATTGAACAGAAAAAAGTTGAAATGAGAATTATTTATGCTTTAGAATGTGATCATTACTGAGTACTTTTAGTTATAAATTCTCACTGAATTACCCAATTTAAATCAGGACCAGGTGAAAGTGATTAAAAATCAGTACACACTTAATAGTATAAAGAAATATAAACAAATATCATTGATGTATTAATTTTTAGTAATCAGTGACATAGGAATTGAAGAAAAATGGGGGCTATAACCTCTAAAGGGTAATCAAAGCTGGCATTCATTTCTGTAGTTCTGAGATAAAAGTCAGGATAAATTTAGAAGATGAAATGAAAGGAATCATCATGAACATGCTGCTGGTGAGTGTGATAGAATCCATCAAGAAATGCTATGTTAAAAGTTAGATAGACATTAAGTTCTGATGTTGAACTTTAATTGCAAGACACTAATAGGCATAAATCCTTCCTTTAGCAGTAACACATTAAAGGTAACGAATTAAGTAAAAAAGCAGAGACTGCCAGAATGGATTACAAAAAGAAATGATCAATAATGTGTTCTCTACAGAAGACACAGTTTTGATACAAAGGCACAAATAGTTTTAAAGTAAATGGATGGAAAAACATACACCATGCAATCAGAAACAGTAGAGAACTGGATAGGTCATATTAATATCAAACAAACTTCAGGACAAAAATTGTTACTAGAGATAAAGTGGGGCTTTTTTAATAATAAAAAGGTCAATTCACCAAGGAGAGATAATTATCAGCATATATGTTGTTAGCCACAAAGCCTCAAAGTATATGAAACTAAAATTAAAGGGAATTTTAAAATTAAAAAAAACTTAAAGAGATAGAAAATTCAATAATAACAGCTGGAGCATTTCATACTTCATTCTCATTAATTGATAGAATAATGAGACAAAAATCAACAAAGCTATACAAGATTTGAACAACACTATTAACCAACTTGATCTAAATGATATCTGTAGAACAATTCACCCAATAATTGCAAACTACATGTTCTTTTCAAATACACACAGAATATTTTTCAGGATAAAACATAAAACCAGTATTAATACATTTAATAAAATTTGCATCACACAAAATGGGTTTGTTTGTTTATTTGTTTTGTACCAGGGATTGAACACCCAGGGGTGTTTAACCTCTGAGACACATCCCCAGCCTTTTTATACATTTTATTCAGAGACAGGGTCTTGCTAGGTTGATTAGGGCCTCACTAAGTTGCTGAGGCTGGCTTTGAATGCATAATCCTCCTACATCAGACTCTTGAGCCTCTGGGATTAACAGGTCTGTGCCACTACTTGGCGCAAAGTGTTTTCTATGACTACAATGGATTAAAAATTACAAAAAGGAAGAAAATCTGGGGAATCCAGAAATATTTGGAAATTAATGCATTTTTAATTAACTTGAGGGTCAAAAAAGAAACCACAAGGAAAATTGAAAAAATTTTATGAGTAAGAAAATTAAAAAAATACAACATATCAACATTTATAGGAAGCTACTAAATTGGTGCTCAGAGAAATAGTTACAGCTTCAAATGCTTGTATTATAAAAGAAAAAGCTGAAATCAATGTGCTAGTCATTAACCTTAAGATATAGAAAGAGAAGGGCAAATTAACCTAAATCTAGCTCAATCAAAAATAAGAATAATAAAGAGTAGAGCAAAATTTAATGAAGTGGAATGAAGAAAACTTAGAGAAAATCCAAGGGTCCATCCAAAATTTGGATTTTGGAAAGAAAAAAATTAACAAGTCTTGGCTAGATTATACAAGAAAAAAGGACAAGACACAGATGCCAAAAATTAGGAATAAAGAAAAGATATAACCACTGACCCCTTAGAATTTAAAAGGATTATAAAGAAATATTATGAACAAATGTATGCGATCAAATTAGATTTAGATGAGACTGAATGATTCCTAGAAAGATATAAACTATTAAAAACTACTGAAGAAGAAATATGAAATGTGAATAGCTCTATATAAATTAGCATAATTTAATTAGCAATTCAAAATCTTGTCATAAAGAAAAGTTCAGCCCCAGGAAACTTCGCTGGTACATTTTATCCAAAACATAAAATATAATTGATGCCAGTAATCCATAAATTAGTCCAGAAACAGGCAGACGGACTATTTCCCAATTCATTTTATAAAGAAAGTACTATAGAAAAGCCAGATAAACACATCACAAGAAAGAAAAACTACAGCCCAATATTTCTTCTAAGTATAAATGCAAACATCCTTAGAAAGACACTAGCAAAGTAAATCTAAGACATATAAATGAGATTAAATATGATGACCAAGTGTGTTTTATCCTAGGATTGCAAGATTGCTTTAGAATCTGAAAACTGAATAAAGCAACAAACCACATTCATAAAATAAAGAACAAAACCACAATACTATCTCACATTTAACATAATTTGGCACCTATTTGTAACCAAAAAACTACTAATAAACAGATTAAAATGAAATATTCTCAACCCAATAAAGGATGTAATGGTGAAAGAATAAATGTTTTTCTCCTAAGAGCAGGCACAAGGTAAAGATGTGCACTCTTGCCTCTTCTGTTCATTATAATATGAGATATTATAGCCAGAGCAATCATGTAAGAAAAATAAATATGTTATCTAGATTGGAAAAGAGAAATAAAACTTTTATTCTTCAAGGGCATCATCCTATACATAGACAATTCTAAGAAATTCACACACAAAATTAACTATTAGTGCTGGAAAATTAATTCAATAAGGTCAAAGGACATAAGATCAATATACAAAAATCAATTGTGTTTTATATATTACCAATGTACAATATGAAAATAGAATTAATAATATAACTTCATTCATAATAGCAAGAAAGAATAAAATATTGAAAGTCAAAGTTTATACACTGAAAATTGACAAAACTTCAGAAGGAAATTAAATAAGTTCTAAATAAATGTAGAAACTTTCTATTTTCATGGATTGAAAGACTGAATATTAAGACAAGAAGTTCCCCCAAAATTTGATTTATACACTTAATTCAACTCCCATCAAAATTCTAACAGGTTGTTTTGCAGTAATTGGCAAGATGAACCTTAAATTAAACTGAAATGCAAAACATCTAGAATGATTAAAACAATTTGAAGAAGTAGAAAAAGATATGGCAGACTTCTACTTAATGATTTCAAATCTACTGGAACTTGGATAAATATATGAAACAGTAGAACAAAATTGAAAGTCCAGGAAAAAAAATTCTTATAGTTAACTAAATTGGGGCAAAGGCATCAAAGCAATTCATTGGAGGAAAGTATGTATGATTAAGGTGTGCTGCTAGGACAATTGATATCTAACTGTCAAAAAATAAATAAATAAACTTAGATCCTCAATTCAAGTATACACAAAAATTAACTCAAAGTGGGGCAAAAAAAGCAAATGAACATATTAAATGATAATAAATGTTTATAAGAAAACATAAAAGGAAATCTGTGAGACCTTGGCTTTGCAAAGATTTCTTAGGTAGGACACCAAAAGCACTGTTTATAAGAGAAAAAAAAAGTGATAAATAAGACCACGTCAAAATTTGTAACTTTTTTTTTTTACTTCAGAACACACCATTAAGATCTGGTATTGCGATATCCCCTGTTTCACTCTTCCTGCTAAGGATTGCTTTAGCTATTCTGGGTTTCTTATTCTTCCAGATGAATTTCATAATTGCTTTCTCTATTTCTGTAAGGTACATCATTGGGATTTTAATTGGAATTGCATTGAATTTGTATAGCACTTTAGGTAGTATGGCCATTTTGACAATATTAATTCTGCCTATCCAAGAACATGGGAGATCTTTCCATCTTCTAAGTGTTCTTTAATTTCTTTCTTTAGTGTTCTGTAGTTCTCATTGTAGAGGTCTTTCACCTCTTTTGTGAGATTGATTCCCAAGTATTTTATTTTTTTCGAGGCTATTGTGAATGGGGTAGTTTTCGTAATTATTCTTTCCAAAGATTCATCACTTATGTATAAAAATGCATTAGACTTATGTGCACTGATCTTATATCCCACTACTTTACTGAATTCACTTATGAGTTCTAAAAGTTTTCTGGTGGAATTTCCTGGTTCCTCTAAGTATATAATCATATCATTAGCAAATAGGGATAGTTTGAGTTCTTCTTTTCCTATTCGTATCCCTTTAATTTCTTTGGTCTGTCTAATGGCTCTGGCTAGAGTTTCAAGGATGATACTGAATAGAAGTGGTGAAAGAGGGCATCCCTTCCTTGTTCCAGTTTTTAGGGGGAATACTTTCAGTTTTTCACCATTTAGAATGATATTAGCCAGATCTTCAACTCTACTACAAAGCAATAGTAACAAAAACGGCATGGTATTGGTACCAAAATAGAAAGGTAGATCAATGGTACAGAATAGAGGACACGGACACAAACCCAAATAAATACAATTTTCTCATACTAGACAAAGGGGCCAAAAATATGCAATGGAGAATAGAGAGCCTCTTCAACAAATGGTGCTGGGAGAATTGGAAATCCATATGCAACAGAATGAAACTGAACCCATACCTCTCACCATGCACGAAACTAAACTCAAAATGGATTAAGGACCTCAGAATCAGACCAGAGACCCGGCAAATTATAGAAGAAAAAGTAGGTCCAGATCTTCAACATGTCGGCTTAGGACCAGACTTCCTCAACAGGACTCCCATAGCACAAGAAATAAAAGGAAGAATCAATAACTGGGATAGATTCAAATTAAAAAGCTTTCTCTCAGCAAAGGAAACTATCAGCAATGCGAAGAAAGAGCCTACAGAGTGGGAGAAAATCTTTGCCAATCATACTTCAGATAGAGCACTAATCTCCAGAATCTATAAAGAACTCAAAAAACTCTACACCAAGAATACAAATAATCCAATCAACAAATGGGCTAAGGAAATGAATGGACACTTCACAGAAGAAGATCTACAAGCAATCAACAAACATATGGAAAAATGTTCAACATCTCTAGTAATAAGAGAAATGCAAATCAAAACCACCTTAAGATTCCATCTCACCCCAATTAGAATGGCGATTATCAAGAATACAAGCAACAACAGGTGTTGGCGAGGATGTGGGGAGAAAGGTACACTCATACATTGCTGGTGGGGCTGCAAATTAGTGCAGCCACTATGGAAAGCAGTGTGGAGATTCCTTAGAAAACTTGGAATGGAACCACCATTTGACCCAGCTATCCCACTCCTTGGCCTATACCCAAAGGACTTAAAATCAGCATACTACAGAGATACAGCCACATCAATGTTCATAGCTACTCAATTCACAATAGCCAGATTGTGGAACCAACCTAGATGTCCTTCAATTGATGAATGGATAAAGAAACTGTGGTATATATATACAATGGAATATTACTCAGCCATAAAGAATGATAAAATTATGGCATTTGCAGGCAAATGGATGAAATTGGAGAATATCATGCTAAGTGAGATAAGCCAATCTCAAAAAACCAAAGGTCGAATGATATCGCTAATAAGTGGATGAGGACACATAATGGGGGGAGGGAGGGGTTAGTGTTAGGGTTAGAGTTAGGGTTAGGGAGGGGGGCAAGAATGGAGGAAGGAAGGACTGTATAGAGGGAAAAGAGGGGTGGGAGGGGTGGGGGAAGGGAAAAAATAACAGAACGAATCAAACAACATTACTCTATGTAAATGTATGATTACACAAATGGTATGCCTTTACGGCATGTACAAACAGAGAAACAACATGTATCCCATTTGTTTACAATTAAAAAAAATAAAAAAAAGAACACACCATTAAAAAAATAAAAGAGGAAAAAAAGAGAAACAGACTATCAGAAAATATATGGAAAACACCTCTCCAATAAAGAAGATTAATAACCCAATGAAAACAAGGGGCAAAAGATATGACCAGACATTTCATCAAAGAAGGTATGCTAATGGATAATAAACACATGGGAAAACATGCAGCACTATTACTCATTGGAGAAATGTAAACTAAAACCAAAATGAAGTGCCACTTCGGACCCTCTTGCATGGTTATAACAAATATAAGACAGATGATAATTAGTGTTAGTGAGGATGTGTATACTTATGTACTATTAGTGGAAATGTAAAAGAGTGCAGCTACTTTGTAACTTGGTTTTGTAGTTTCTCAAAAAGTTAAACAGGTGGGCATAGAGGCAGATGCCTCTCATCCCAGCAATTCAGGAGGCTGAGGCAAGAGGATCACAAGTTCAAAGTCAGCTTCAGCAACTTAGCAAACTACTGTCTCAAAAAAAAATAAATTAATTAAAAGGACTTGGAATGTTGCTCAGTGGTATAGCACTCCTGGGATTGAACTCCCAACATTGAATATACAAAGTTAAACATAGATTTACTATACAATCCACTAATTTTACTCCTAAATGCCTACCTAAAAGAAATAACAATCCATATCCATAAAGGCTTGAATATATTCGTAACAGCATTTTTAAAAGTAGCTATGAAGTATAAACAACCTAAATGCTCTTCAACTCATGAATGGGAAAGCAACATGTGATATATCCATACACAAGCATACTATGTCAATAAAAATAGATAAACTATTAATATATTGGAATATCATGAAAGATTTTAGAAAACACTATACTAAGTAAAAGAAGGCAGATATAAGAGATCACATATCATATGATTCAATTTTTATGAAATTTAGAGAAAAGACAAATTTATACTGACAGGAATTAGATTACTGGTGGCTCAGGGATAGTGGTATAAACAGGAATTAACTTATAAATGCACCTGAATTATCTCACTGAGGATATAAAAAGTTCTACCACAGACTACTGATGTGGGTGCATCACTCAGGAAAGCTAGTAAAAATTATGGAATTTTACATTTGAAATCACTTGTTTTATATGTCAAAATACCTCAATCAATTTTTTAATCTGAATATAGGCACAGTCTATAATGCAGCAATTCTATTCCTAAATATAGCTCCAACAGCATTAAACACATATTCACCTAAAGACACACAGAAGAATGTTTGTAGCAGAGATATTTGAAATAAATACAAACTAGAAACAATCCTTGTGAATTCTTAGAATTTTAAGTTGGCTCAGCATCCATTTTAAACATAAATTTAATTTTGTCATACCAGAATTAGGGCTTACTATGTCATTCTTAACACAGTTTCCTTTTCCACATCCTCCCAGTTCCTTTAAGTGGTCAATATCAAACAGATATCTATCTTGCACAACCACCTCCTGGTGAACACCTTCTTATGGAGCATATAGATACAACTTGTTTGACTCATCCCACTGATCCCCACACCCTATACAGATGCTCATATGCTGTAGTCACTAACTCTCATTCATTGCATGACCCCACAGAACTTGAACCTGCTTGATATAAACTTACCCATTTGAATTTCCCATGGAAATTTTGCTTGAATAATGCCCTGGACATCAATAAAGACCTCAGCTAATATGTCCATATCTTTCTGTTTCTCTACCTGCTGATTGAGTACTCTGCCCCTTCAACATTCCCAATGGATATATAAATATCCATATCCACAACTAAATCCCCTAAAGCCTGTCAGGACAGGATCAGAATTAAATCACATTCCAGAGAGAGCCCTTAAGACCAAAATAAAAAAAAAACCTCAAAGTCCATTAATAGAGTATATTAATATGTTAGAATAATATACAGCATTAATAATTAATAGAACCACATACAATGACACACCCAAACTTAATGTTCAGTAAAAGAAGTTAGACATAAAAGAGTACATACTATGTGATTCTATCTTTATAAAAAACAAACACCTGGAAAATTAATGCATACTCTTAGAAATCATAACTTTCGATGGGATTGTGACTGGAAGGGTTGAAAAAGGACATCTGAATTGCAGATTATGATGTTGTATAGATATGTTCCACATGTAGTTTTTTTGGTTTTGTTTTGTTTTTGTGGAACTGAGGAATGAAGCCAGGAATACTCTAAAACTGAACTATGTTCCTAGCCTCCCCCTTTCCTTCTTTCCTTCCTTTCATGAAATTCTCACTAAGTTGCCAAGGCTAGCCTTGAACTTGTAATCTTTTTGCCTCAGTCTTCAAAATTGGTGGGTTTACAGGCATTTGCTACCATGTCTGGATAATAAACTGTTTCTTCTTTTAAAAATATTTTTAGTTGTAGATGGAGAGAATACCTTTATTAATTAATTAATTTTTATAATGTAGTACTGAGGATCAAACCCAGTGCCTCACATGTGCTAGGAGAGGTGGAAACTGAGTGACAACCCCAGCCCCAATATTCTGTTTTTTAATCTGAGTAATGTTTAAGAAGGGTTATTCACTTTGTGAAAATTCATGGAGAGTTTTGTACATTTTTGCATGAATGGAAAGCTTTTTAAACATTTCTAGGTTGGGGAGTATGGCTCAGTGGTAGAGTATTTGCCTATTGTTCAAGGTCCTGTGTTCAAACCCAAGAACAATACACAGAAAAATGTTTCCACTAAAAAATGTACACTTAAGATGTGTGTATGTTTCTGTGTATTAAGGAAAACACAACTAAAAATGGGGGAAGGGAACTGAAAGGACAAAAACTGTCCTATATTGCTGTAAAAGAAAAGCACCAAACTGACTGCGATTATCCCAAAAGTAATATTTATAAGACAAAGCAAAATACAAGAACAATTTAAATGAGAGATGTAACAAAAGATTATGATTGCATAGTTACTATGACTTGAGTAAGAAAATATAGTCATCCCCTATCTATAGTAAAAACGTTTCAATGATTTGAGACTACGAAAAGAAATACAATTGTAACATTTAGGATGAGAAGAATTTAAAACCAGTCTTCCTAGGAAATGTTGATTGAAAATCCCAAGAAAATGCTAAATATCCAGGATTATGTGAAAGAATTACAAATTTTGTCCTGCAGAAACTAGATATAAGCATCATTATAGCTAAAATTTTCAATAGTAAAAATAAACAGCTTTAAAAACATTTTTCATTGCCAATGGAATAAGTATGTTCCATAAGTACATTTAAAAAAAAATATCTTGGGGGGTTTCAACATGGCGGCCTAGAGGGAGGCTGCATTTCATGTTGCTCCAGGACTCAGGATTCAAAAGAGGAGATATTGAGACACTTGGGACCAACTCAAAGCAGCCGGGTGACTCTCACCCCTTGGGAAGGCATCCCGGATGGGACGGTGGTCCCGGAACGCAGGAAACTTTGTGAAGTAGAGCTGCTGGCGAGACGCCCCTCCCCCCGCTGGAGCAGTGAACTCGGACAACTGGGAGCATCGTAAAGAAGGCCGCTGGGCACAGCGCTGGGACTCGGAGCAACCACTGGGGCTCCGGCGGCTGCCCAGGGGAAGAGTGGCGAGGAGAGCTGTGTGGACTCAGGACACCGGGGCCTGCCCTGAGGAGGAGGAGGAGGAACGTGGCCACTTGGATTCGGAGTGACTGCACCAGAGCTACAGGCGGTTGCCAGAGGAGGGGCTGCGTGGTGAGCTGTTTGGACTCGGACCACTTCTGAACCCCAGGGCCTGCCCTGAGGACGAGGAGGAGGAAGAGGAACGTGGCCGCTTGGATTCGGGGTGACTACACCAGAGCTACAGGCGGTTGCCAGAGGAGGGGCTGCGTGGCGAGCTGTTTGGACTCTGACCACTTCTGAACCCCGGGGCCTGCCCGGAGGAGTAGGAGGAGGAGGAGGAGAAGAGCGGCGGGTCGTGTGGACTCGCAGTGACTGCATTAGCACTCCAGGCGGCTGCTCAGAGGAGAAGGCGAGTGGTGAGTTGTTTGGACTTAAAGTGACAGCTCCTGAACACAGGGGGGCTGCCTGGAGGAGAAGCGTGGTGGGTCGCTTGGTCTTGAGTGGCCGCACCAGAGCTCCGGGCGGTTGCCCAGAGGACCCGTGCAGCGGGTCACGTGGATTCAGAGCCACTCAGAGGGACTGCTCCTGAACACCCCGGGGGTTATCTGGAGAAGGAGGAGGAACAGGGAGGGTCACTTCGACTCGGAGTGATTGATTGCCCAGGGCTACGGGTGGTTGGTGGAGGAGGAGGCACGCAGTGAGTTTCTTGGACTCCTAGTGACCGCACCGGAATACTGGGCGGCTGTCTGGAGGAAGAGGCGTGTGGCGGGTCTCTGGGATTCAGAGCGATTGCACAGGGCCCCAGGTGGCTGCTCAGAGGAGGGACCGCACAGCCAGGTGATTAGGTGCAGAGCAGGGTCCCAGGATCTAGGAGGCTTCTTGGTGGAAGAGCCGCACAGAGACAGGCTTAGGGTGGAGCGAAGGTTCCAGGCCTGCAGGCAGATTCTCTGAGGAAGGGCAGCCTAAGGAGAGTCATCTGCAAAGGGTGAGGCACCCAGGCCCAGGAGGTAGGGCCGGGCCCCTGGGAACTTTGCAGAGGAAGGCAGCCCAGCCCAGGCGGTAGCTGTAAATTGAGGGGAACCTCTAGGAGGGAACTGACCAGCGAGACCTCCCCACCGGGTGAGTCTTCCCTGCTGGGTGAGGTTTCCCCACAAGGACGGTAAAACCAGAGACTCAGGCCCAAACAGGCCTTGCCTCAGCCCACTGCCTAGGTCCCCTTTGGATGACCATTGGTCAACAAGTGGAGGCACCTCTGCCCACTAGCAGGGATTATACCCCACCTGAAGGCCACCACTCCTAGAGAGGCAGCTTCCTTGTGGAGCACCGCATTATCAACTTCCTCCAAGACTTCAGCCTACTGAAGGCTAAGGGGGGATATATATAGAAATCTTCAGGGACATTGTAAGTCAATAGAGGAAATCTGCAATATCTCAGCGGTCCTCTGATACCTGAACAATATGAGAAAACAAGGAAAGAAAATGCTGCAAACAAATCTAGATGTTACATCAATAAAACCCAGTGACAGCATGGCAGAAGAAATGACAGAAAAGGAGTTCAGAATGTACATAATTAAAATGATCAGAGAAGCAAACGATGAGATGAAAGAGCAAATGCACGCACTGAATGATGAGATGAAAGAGCAAATGCAAGCATTGATTGATCGCACCAATCGACAGTTAAAAGAGTAAATACAGGAAGCAAAAGATCATTTCAATAAAGAGTTAGAGATATTGAAAAAAAACCAAACAGAAATCCTTGACATGAAGGAAACAATAAACCAAATTAAGAACTGATAGAAAGCATATCCAATAGGATAGAACACCTGGAAGACAGAACCTCAGACATTGAAGACAAAATATTTAACCTTGAAAACAAAGTTGAACAAACAGAGAAGATGGTAAGAAATCATGAACAGAATCTACAAGAACTATGGGATATCATGAAAAGGCCAAATTTAAGAATTATTGGGATTGAGGAAGGCCTAGAGAAACAAGCCAAAGGAATGAACAACCTATTCAATGAAATAATATCAGAAAATTTCCCAAATCTGAAGAATGAAATGGAAAATCAAGTTCAAGAGGCTTATAGGACTCCAAATACACAAAATTACAACAGACCCACACCAAGGCACATTATAATGAAAATACCGAACATACAAAATAAAGACAGAATTTTAAAGGTTGTGAGAGAAAAGAACCAAATTACATTCAGGGGGAAACCAATACAGATATCAGCAGATTTTTCAATCCAGACCCTAAAACCCAGAAGGGCCTGGAACAACATTTTTCAAGCCCTGAAAGAAAATGGATGCCAACCAAGAATCTTATACCCAGCAAAACTTACCTTCAAATTTGACGATGAAATAAAATCCTTCCATGATAAACAAAAGCTAAAAGAATTTACAAAAAGAAAGCCAGCATTACAGAACATTCTCAGCAAAATATTCCATGAGGAAGAGATGAAAAACAAAGAAGCAAATCAGCAAAGGGAGGAATTATCCTAAAGGAATTGTCAAATAAAGGAGGAAACAAGTTGTGTCAAACAAATAAATAAATAAAATTTTAAAAATGAACCAAATGACCGGGAAACCAAATCATATCTCTATAATAACCCTGAATGTTAATGGCCTGAATTCATCAATCAAAAGACATAGACTGGCAGATTGGATTAAAAAGAAAGATCCAACAATATGTTGCCTGCAAGAGACTCACCTCATAGAAAAAGATACCCATAGACTAAAGGTGAAAGGATGGGGAAAAACATACCATGCAAATGGACTCAGCAAAAAAGCTGGAGTATCCATCCTCATTTCAGATAATGTGGACTTCAAGCCAAAGTTAGTCAGAAGGGATAAAGAAGGTCATTTCATACTGCTTAAGGGAAGCATAAATCAGCAAGATATAACAATCATAAACATCTATGCCCCAAACAGTGGCTCATCCATGTATGTCAAACAAATCCTTCTCAATTTCAGAAACCAAATAGACCATAACACAATAATACTAGGTGATTTTAACACACCTCTCTCACCACTGGACAGATCTTCCAGACAAAAATTGAACAAAGAAACCATAGATCTCAATAACACAATCAATAATTTAGACTTAACGGACATTTATAGAATATACAATCCAACCAAGAGCGAATACACTTTCTTTTCAGCAGCACATGGATCCTTCTCTAAAATAGACCATATATTATGCCATAAAGCTAATGTTAGCAAATACAAGAAGATAGAGACACTAGCATGTATTCTATCAGATCATAATGAATTGAAGTTAGAAATAAATGAAAGAGTAAAACACAGAAACTATTCCAACATCTGGAGATTAAACAATATGCTATTATATGATGAATGGATAACAGAAGATATTAGGAAGGAACTTAAAAAATTCTCAGAGGTAAATGAGAACAAAGAAACATCATATCAAAATCTCTGGGACACTATGAAAGCAGTACTTAGAGGGAAATTTATTTCATGGAGCGCATTTAATAAAAGAAGTAAAACTCAACAAATAAACGACCTAACACTACAGCTCAAAGCCCTAGAAAAAGAAGAACAGAACAGCACCAAAAGTAGTAGAAGACAGGAAATAGTTAAACTCAGAGCTGAAATCAATGAAATTGAAACAAAAGAAACAATACAAAAAATTGACAAAATAAATAGTTGGTTCTTCGAAAAAATAAACAAAATTGATAAACCTTTAGCCACACTAACAAAGAGATGACGAGAGAAAACCCAAATCACTAAAATTCGGAATGAACAAGGAAATATCACAACAGACAGGATTGAAATACAAAACATAATTAGAAGCTATTTTGAAAATCTATACTCCAACAAATAGAAAATTTTGAAGGCATCAACAGGTTTCTAGAGACATATGAATTGCCTAAACTGAACGAGGAGGACATAAACAATTTAAATAGAGCAATTTCAAGTACTGAAATAGAAGAAGTCATCAAAAGCCTACCAACAAAGAAAAGTCCAGGACCAGATGGGTTCTCAGCCGAGTTCTACAAAACCTTTAAAGAAGAGCTCATTCCAATACTTCTCAAAGTATTCCATAAAATAGAAGAGGAGGGAACCCTCCCAAACTCATTCTATGAAGCCAATATCACCCTGATACCTAAACCAGACAGAGACTCATCAAGGAAAGAAAATTTCAGACCAATATCCTTAATGAACATCAATGCAAAAATTCTCAACAAAATTTTAGCAAATCGCATACAAAAACATATTAAAAAGATAGTGCACCATGATCAAGTTGGTTTCATCCCAGGTATGCAAGGTTGGTTCAACATCAGGAAATCAATAAACGTAATTCACCACATTAATAGACTTAAAGTAAAGAATCACATGATTATTTCAATAGATGCAGAAAAAGCATTTGATAAAATACAGCACCCCTTCATGCTCAAAACACTAGAAAAAATAGGGATAGTGGGAACATTCCTTAACATTGTAGAGGCCATTTATGCTAAGCCCATGGCTAATATCATTCTAAATGGTGAAAAACTGAAAGCATTCCCCCTAAAAACTGGAACAAGGCAGGGATGCCCTCTTTCACCACTTCTATTCAACATCGTTCTTGAGACTGGCCAGAGCAATTAGACAAACCAAAGAAATTAAAGGGATACGAATTGGGAAAGAAGAACTCAAACTATCCCTGTTCGCTGATGACATGATTATATATTTAGAGGAACCTGGAAATTCCACCAGAAAACTCTTAGAACTCATAAGTGAATTCAGTAAAGTAGCAGGTTACAAGATCAATGCCCATAAATCCAACGCATTTTTATACATAAGTGATGAATCTTCAGAAAGAGAAATTAGGAAAACTACCCCATTCACAATAGCCTCGAAAAAAATAAAATACTTGGGAATCAATCTCACAAAAGAGGTGAAAGACTTCTACAATGAGAACTATACAACACTAAAGAAAGAAATTAAGGAACACCTTAGAAGATGGAAAGATCTTCCATGTTCTTGGATAGGAAGAATTAATATTGTCAAAATGGCCATACTACCTAAAGTGCTATACAAATTCAATGCAATTCCAATTAAAATCCCAATGATGTACCTTACAGAAATAGAGCAAGGAATTATGAAATTCATCTGGAAGAATAAGAAACCCAGAATAGCTAAAGCAATCCTTAGCAGGAAGAGTGAAACAGGGGGTATTGCAATACCAGATCTTCAACTCTACTACAAAGCAATAGTAACAAAAACGGCATGGTATTGGTTCCAAAATAGAAAGGTAGATCAATGATATAGAATAGAGGACATGGACACAAACCCAAATAAATACAATTTTCTCATACTAGACAAAGGTGCCAAAAATATGCAATGGAGAAAAGATAGCCTCTTCAACAAATGGTGCTGGGAGAATTGGAAATCCATATGCAACAGAATGAAACTAAACCCATATCTCTCACCATGCACGAAACTAAACTCAAAATGGATTAAGGACCTCGGAATCAGACCAGAGACCCTGCAGATTATAGAAGAAAAAGTAGGTCCAAATCTTCACCTTGTTGGTCTAGGATCAGACTTCCTTAACAGGACTCTCATAGCACAAGAAATAAAAGCTAGAATCAACCACTGGGATAGATTCAAATTAAAAAGCTTTCTCTCAGCAAAGGAAACTATCAGCAATGCGAAGAAAGAGCCTACAGAATGGGAGAATATCTTTGCCAATCATACTTCAGATAGAGCACTAATCTCCAGAATCTATAAAGAACTAAAAAAACTTTACTCCAAGAATTCAAATAATCCAGTCGACAAATGGGCTATGGAAATGAATAGACACTTCACAGAAGAAGATCTACAAGCAATCAACAAACATATGGAAAAATGTTCAACATCTCTAGTAATAAGAGAAATGCAAATCAAAACCACCCTAAGATTCCATCTCACCCCAATTAGAATGGCGATTATCAAGAATACAAGCAACAACAGGTGTTGGCGAGGATGTGGGGAGAAAGGTACACTCATACATTGCTGGTGGGGCTGCAAATTAGTGCAGCCACTCTGGAAAGCAGTGTGGAGATTCCTTAGAAAACTTGGAATGGACCCGCCATTTGACCCAGCTATCCCACTCCTTGGCCTATACCCAAAGGACTTAAAATCAGCATACTACAGAGACACAGCCACATCAATGTTCATAGCTGCTCAATTCACAATAGCCAGACTGTGGAACCAACCTAGATGCCCTTCAATTGATGAGTGGATAAAGAAACTGTGGTATATATATACAATGGAATATTACTCAGCCATAAAGAATGATAAAATTATGGCATTTGCAGGCAAATGGATGAAATTGGAGAATATCATGCTAAGTGAGATAAGCCAATCTCAAAAAGCCAAAGGACGAATGATATCGCTAATAAGTGGAGGATGACACATAATGGGGGGGAGGGAAGGGTTAGTGTTAGGGTTAGAGTTAGGGTTAGGGAGGGGGGCAAGTATGGAGGAAGGAAGTACTGTATAGAGGGTAAAGAGGGGTGGGAGGGGTGGGGGGAAGGGAAAAAATAACAGAATGAATCAAACAACATTACTCTATGTAAATTTATGATTACACCAATGGTATGCCTTTACACCATGTACAAACAGAGAAACAACATGTATCCCATTTGTTTACAATAAAAAAAAAAAATCTTCTGAGTAACCAGGTATTATTTTGGAAGGTAGGGAGGAATCCGACTACATAGTTGACTTTTCATAATGTTTTTAGTTGATAAAAATAAGCTGAACCATTACTAAAAAAGAAATGTAAGTACTGAAATCAAATCAGGGTTCTTTATCTATGTAAGCATGTAAAACAACAACAACATTTTATTTTCTGCTCAAACTTCAGGAAATGGAGTTTACTTAACTATAATAGAGTCACTTGACCTTTTGTGTACTTTAGAAAGAATTTCAAAGGAGCATCCTGCTCTCCCATATAGAATACCTCCCCCCGTTCCTCATGACTCATGTAAATTTCATGATGACTCCCTGTTTGTCTTTAAAATCTCGTTTCCTTCTCCTTTTGAGAATTATCATTAACAAAAGTTCTTCCTATTGCAAATAGCCTGAATAAAATTATCCCTTAATTTTCGAATGCATCTTGTCTTAGACAAAACTACAGGAATCCAAATAGTGTGGTACTGGCAAAATGGCAGACATGCAGACAAATGGAACAGAACAGAGAACATAGAAATAAAGCCTCATATATGATAAAATGCATTTCAACAAGGGTACCAAGATTATTCAAATGGAGGAAAGGACAGCATTTTTTTTTTTTTTTTTTTTTTTATTGTAAACAAATGGGATACATGTTGTTTCTCTGTTTGTACATGGCACAAAGGCATACCATTTGTGTAATCATAAATTTACATAGAGTAATGTTGTTTGATTCATTCTGTTATTTTTTCCCTTCCCCCCACCCCTCCCACCCCTCTTTACCCTCTATACAGTCCTTCCTTCCTCCATACTTGCCCCCCTCCCTAACCCTAACTCTAACCCTAACACTAACCCTTCCCTCCCCCCCATTATGTGTCATCCTCCACTTATTAGCGATATCATTCGTCCCTTGGCTTTTTGAGATTGGCTTATCTCACTTAGCATGATATTCTCCAATTTCATCCATTTGCCGGCAAATGCCATAATTTTATCATTCTTTATGGCTGAGTAATATTCCATTGTATATATATACCACAGTTTCTTTATCCACTCATCAATTGAAGGGCATCTAGGTTGGTTCCACAGTCTGGCTATTGTGAATTGAGCAGCTATGAACATTGATGTGGCTGTATCTCTGTAGTAAGGACAGCATTTTTAACAAATGACACTAAGTAAACTGTATATCCACAAACGAAGGAACATAGTTAGGCCCTATCTATATACTATCAACAAAAAAGAACACAAAAGTCATTCAAGAAGGGGTTAGAAGGTATCTCAGTTACAGAGCACTAACCTAGCAAGTGTGAGTCCCTGGGTTCAACCTCCAGGACCACAAAAAAGCTAAACCTATAAAACTCCTAGAAAAAAACAGTGGAAAATCTTCATGATACTTGATGTGTCAATAATTTATTTTGAATGAGATATTTGAAGCCCAGAAAACAAAGGAAAAAATAGATAAGTTGAACTACATTAAAATTTGAAACCTCTGTGCGTCAAATGATACAACTGACAAAGTGAAACGGCACCCTAAGAAATGGAGAATATATTTGCAAATCATATATACATATATTTGATTTGGGGTATTATCCAAAATAAATAAAGAACTCCTAAAGGTCAATGACAAAAAAAATGACATTCAAAATGAGCCAAAGATTTGAAGAGATATTTCTTAAAAGAAGATATATAAATGGCTGAAAAGCATATGAAAACATGTTCAAAATCGCTAATCATCAGGGAAATGTAAATCAGAACCAGGAAGTGTTACTACCTCATACCCATTAGAATGGCTACTTACCAAAACATAAACAGATAATGACAAGTGTTAGTTTGTATGTAGAGAAATTATAAACTTTGTGTACTGTTGCTGGTAATATAAGTGGCACAGCTATTATGGAAAGCAGTATGGTGGTTCCTCAAAAAATTTTAAAAATACAATTACTGTAAGATTCAGAAGTTTCACTTTGTAGTATATACCCCCAAAATGTAAAGGTACAGTGTTCAAGGACATGCATAAAATCATTTTTACATCAACATTATTAACAAGAGCCAAAAGGTCAATGGACCCAAGTGTCCATCCACGAATGAGTGAATAACCAAAATGTGGTATATACAAATAACAGAATGTTATTCAAACCTAAAAAGGACTGAAATTTCTGACACATTCTACAACACAGATGAAACATTACACAACATGAAATGAGTCTGTCACAAAATGTCAGAACCTAAATATTCCGTATGAGGTACCTCAGGTAAATTCATAAACACAGAAAGTAGAATGCTGGCTGACAGAACCAGGGAAAAGGAAGGATGGAAAGTTGTTGTTTAACTATTGTGCAGAGTTTCATTTTCATAAGATGAAAAAAAAGCTGTAGATATTGGCTGCACAAAAATCTGAATGTACTTAACATTACTGAATTGTAAACTTAAAAATGTTTAATATAGTAAATTTTATGTATATTTTACCACAATTAAAAAGAAAACTTTTTTAAAAATAAATACTCCTTAAATGGGGATTTACTTAATTCTAAATGAAATGTTAAGAATATGCAGGCACAGCTAGATAATTTGGTCAACTGCCCATAGAACAGACCTGTTTTCTTCAGGAGTGTTATACTAATTGACTGATAGTCTATTACATTATTTTACATTACCTCAACTTGGAAAAGTTTGGAGATTTGACTATTATAATTTGTATTTGGGAGAATTTTTTTTAAACTCTGATATACTCATGTCAAAACACTATATACTATATTGGATAGATTAGTTATCTTTCTTTAATAGCAGCATTTTCATTGCTTTGCCTAGTCTGTGGATACGGAAAATTTATTTCAACAGGTAAGTATGCATTTAATAACTTCGTGATTATATCAACTCTTTGGTTTCATTTTTACTTTTTGTTGACTAGCTCATTGTTGAAAGAGATCAAATATCAAACAGTGCCAAAGGTTTTATACCCCTTCCCAAATTAATAGCTTAAGTTACCAACATCAAGAATTGGATTCACCACTTTTTCTTCAATGATCTGAAACTCCACCTTAAGCATATACTAAATTCTCACATACATTCAGAACTACTTTGAATTTAACGGAATGTTCTCACTGTCTAATCATGCACCAATTCCAAACTGGTTTTTGTCAATTGCAACCTTTTTATGTGTTACTATCCTGCTACAGTTTTTCTATTTCAAATACTTCCCAACTCTCCTCACAAGCCAATTCATCCATATAACTTTGGAAGCAGACTGTTCAGTTACAAAACAATATCCCGTTGTTCTTTTTTTTCATTGCATTTACACATTAAACAACTGACATCACTATTCTGAGTAAACCAATTCAAAAAGCATTGTTTGTATGCATTTGAGCCTTCTTTCTAGCCTCTCCTTAGTTTTCCAAGGTTTTAACTTCATAGATCCTATACATTTCTTGCTAAGTTTGCTCCTAGGTATTTTATTCATCTGGTTCTTTTATCATATAATTGATTGATTCTATACAAGAAATAATTTTTTTATGTTAAATATGTGATCAGGAACCTCACTAAATTCCCTTTCTCAGGAATTTTTTGTCTGGTGCTCTTAATCTTTTTATCAATAAAATGATGTTGTCTCCTGCAGTCCAAATTTTATGATTCTGTTTTATTTCTTTTACTGACTATTCCCTATAGAATAGAATTCTCTAATGCTGGCAGTACTATACATCCATGCCCAGTTTTCTGACATTGCTAGCATTACATAATTTTTATATTATGACAAAGAATTTCTTTTTAATCAAATCTGCATTGGGCTACTCTGAGTTCTTTTTCTGATGTTTCTTTTAGTAATTTTCCATGTAATGACCCCCACCCTGCTCCTCGGCTATAAATTCCAACTTTTCCTTGACATTTTAATCTGTCTCCCTACTGCAATAACCCATTGCAGTAGTCCCTTTCAAATAAAATCCTCCTTAGTGTCATTAACAGGCATCATGCATATGTTCCTTTAGCAATTATGACCTAATTCTCTAAAGTGTTTTCTGCATATACTGATAGAAGAACATTTAGAACAAAACTCACCACGTATCAAAAAATAATTATTTCTGGAGCATGAGAGGTAGAACAAGCTTTTTCTGTTTTTCTTGAACAGCTTTTAAGTTTTGAATTTTGTTATGATGAACAGATACATTTTTATTGAAATCATTGTTCTCTTTAGAATGTTGATATGTCCAAAACATATTCAGCAGAAAAAGTTATACCTCATTTAATGAAAAATTTAAATATTTCCAATAAAAATAATGTGACTGCCACTCTGGAAAGCAAATTCCTCAAAAGAGTAGGAAAAGAACCAGCATATGATCCAGAAGAACTAAAATCAACAGACTATAGGGAAATAGCACATCATTGTTTATAGCAGCACTATTCACAAAAGCCAAGTCACAGAACCAGCCCATGTGCCCATCAACAGACAAAGAAAATGTGGTGTATAAACACAATGGAGTTTTACTCAGCCATAAAGAAGAATGAAATTATATAATTTGCTTGTAAATGAATGGAACTGGAGAACATCATGCTAAGTGAAATAACCCAGACTTGTAACATCAAGGGTCAAATGCTTTCTCTCACATGCAGATGCTAGAGCACTGTAAGGGAAAAAAAGGAGTTATGGCATGAAAACAGGAGAGAGAACAATGGAGTAGAAGAAAGGGGGAAGGAGGAGGAAGTGTAAAATGACTTTAAGAAAACATTATGTGCATGTATAAATACACCACAGTGAATTCCATTTTTATGTATATCTATAAAGCACCAATTACAATTAAAAAAAATCAATGAGTGGAAGGAAGACCAGTAATATAGACTGTTTTAGTCAGCTTTTTTGTCACTATGACCAAACAACCTGACAAGAATAAGTAGAGGAGGAAAAGTTCATTTGGATCATGGTTTCAGAGGTCTCAGCCCAAGGTCAGGTAGGACATCATGGCAAAAGGGTGTGGTGGAATAAAACAGAACAATACAAGAAGGAAGCAGAGGGAAAGAGTTCTACTCACCAGAGACAATATATAAATCTCAAAGGCATGCCCCCAGTGACTTACCTCCTCTAGTCATACCCTATCTTACTACAGTTACGACTTAGTTAATCCACATCAGTGCATTTATGCGCTGACTAGGTTAAGGCTTTCATAAATCAATCATTTCACCTCTAAACTTTTTTGCATTGTCTCACATGTGAGCTTTTGGAGGACACCTCATATATAAACCGTAACATAGAGGAAGGTGGAATAGCAGGAGGCAAGAGGAAAGAAATGGGAGGGCACAGAGGAATGATTGGAGTAAATTAAATTCCATGCATGTACAATTATGTCAAAATGAACCCATCTATTATGTATAACTATTATGTCATAATAAAAGAATTAAGAATGTGATTGCTAAGTTCTGTGGACATGCATACTTATTAAGTTGTCTGGACTGAATTTCTTAATAAATGGAGATGTTGGAAACAAGAAGGGAAATTACAGAGATTGAAACCGAGGGTACCATGTACTCAGCAAGTTTGGGAAGCTCATGTCAGAGTGAAGAGTAACACCCATGGGTAAGCAGGACTGAAACCAAAAGCAGCCATTCAATTTATTATCTATATTAGTATGACTTTATTTTTTAATACTCTGCATTAAATTGAATTACTATTCCAGGAAATCCCTGCCAGTAAAAGGAAGTTGCAAATAGCTTTGTTTCAGAAATTTCCTGGAAATCCATTTATCTGAACAACTATCAAGTAACCCTCATCTGGATAAATAGTCAGTTCTCAGAATGTCAATTGACTGTTTACTCTTCAAAACTATTGAAAAGCATATCATGAAATGATGCAAGTCTGATATTGTGAAGTTTGTTGAATCTCAATTATGCAGGACCCAACAAAGACCTCTGTAAATCAGATTCCAAAAACCTTATAAACATGTACCCTGAACATTTGAATTTCCCCTCCTATGAGGTTAGCGTGACAATGCTGTCATGGTAGTGTCCTTCCAGAATGCTCAATGTAACAGATTTGGATTCACTAGATGAGCAGCTTATTTTGTTGTCCTGTTGGAATCATCACTGGACAACTTACAAGCCTTATACATAAAACCTCTCATTTAAAACTCCCCTGTGGTTTCTCAGTATAATTATACTAAGTAGTAAAATGCTTAGCATGAGTGACAAGTGCTACAAGACCTGGCACTAGATTAAGATTGTCAGATTTTAAAAAAAGGATGTGGAGTTAAACTGAATTTCATAGAAATAATGCTTTTTCTGTATGTATAAATCTGTTTATCTGAAGTTGAAATTTAATTTTATGTCCTATATTTTGACTTCCTAAATTTGGCAACCCTACTCCATCCTTATCTTAGGATTGGACACTTTCTACTTACATCTCAATTCTAGCACAAATCCATGGGATACCCAGATCCCATGTCTAGAATCATGGGCAGAGGCTGTATGGCTACAATCATTAGAGGAGGTAATTCAGCTATCAGACTGGAAAACTAGTGCTAAAGGGGGATGACCTCCCAAATCACTGGTGGTCATAAACAAAAGGTAGTAGTTGCACCTTCAGCACCAGAATGAAGAACAGACTGAGAGTGTTCAAATAACAATAGTTTGATCAAATCCTAGGACAGACATAGAAAGTATATAGATAGCAGTTTCTTTCCTTAGAATGTCAATGTCTCCTATGAGGGGAACTACCACACTTGCAAAAACCAGTAATACACTCACTGAGTGGGCCATATCCTAAGGAATTCCAGTAACATGGAAGGCCATGGGCCAATGAACTGTTTGAGGAAAGGCCTTTATGTTGTTGTTGTTCATTTGCATGTTTTTCATATCAGGGATTGAACTCAGGGGCACTTAACCACTGAGCCACATTCCCAGCCATATTTTGTATTTTATTTAGAGTCAGGGACTTGCTCAGTTGCTTAGGGACTCACTGTTGCTGAGGCTGGCTTTGAACTTGTGATCCTCCTGCCTCAGTCTCCCAAGCCTCTCGGATTACAGGCATGTGCCACCAAACCTGGCGAGGAAAGTCCTCTTAAGACAAAAAGACTCTTAATAGGACAGGACAGAAGGAAAGAGAAAAACCGAGAATGAGCAGAGCATGCATGTGTTTGGGTAAATAACATGCAACAATGGTTCAGACTCTCTGCTTTAGCCTACAAATGTCCAACGGGTGGCTAAAAGCAGGATTAAAGACTTGACATCCCTGCCACCATTTTGCATCTGTTTCCTTTGCTCTGAGTCACCTTGGATTACAGGAACAACGCATATGATCAAGAAACAGTTTATGATGAATCCAAGCGACCCACAAGGCAACAGCAACTTTCTCATGCCACAAGGCCCCATCTCACCAATCCTGACATCATGATGAACCAGACCACACCTGATCAAGGTCACACTCTTTGTCACCTTTCAAAAGCTTCCAGATAGGCAAACCCCAAACCCCTGCCCTCAGTGCCCTTTCTATAATATCTCGAGGTTATCATCAGGTTCTGGAAGAAAGGGTAAAGGGTGAAGGTAAGGGTGGGTCCCCTTATCTTCTCAGAATAGCCACACTTATTAAAGTTCCTTTCATGCTTTGCACCTACCTTTTCTGTTTGGTTTTGGAACAAGTGGTCAGACCTGATCTGTTAGATCCCCAGAGGCGGAACTCTGGCCTAGGATTCAGGATTCAGCTTTAGCAAGTTGAGCCAGGAGAAACGTGGGCTTTGGATACTAGCCATTCACAGTCAGCTAAAAGGACCAAAAAGGCAGAAGAGTTCCATGCAGCTGCTGAAATTACATTCTTCTGGAGGTCTCTCCCTTTCCTTCCACTTTGGGATAGCACTGGATGCTTCCTACCATCATATTGTGAAACAGAGAAAGGAGCTGGGCACCATAGCATCTGATTGTAATCCCAGCAGCTCTGTTGGTTGAGGCAGGAAGATTTTTAGTTCAAATCCAGCCTCAGCAAAAGCAAGGCACTACGCAATTTGGTGAGATCCTATCTCTAAATAAAATACAAAACAGGGATAGGATGTGGCTCAGTGGTTAAGTTCCACTGAGTTTAATCCATAGTACCCCCCAAAAAAAGAGAAATGAAATTAAGGACTCTCTGAGCCCTAAAGTCTGACCCTTAGTAAAGTCTCCCAGGTAGTGCTTATCCAGACTCTCCCTTTCTTTTCCTTGTCATCTGGGGCTCTTTTAACCTATAATTTTTTTTTTTTTAACCAATTTAGGCTTCTGCTGTTTGTCTAACAGGGAAGTTTAGATTCTGTAACTTTGTGATTTCAATTAGCAGGGAAGGGATATAAAGTACTCAGAGAAACCAGGCAGGTTTGAAGAGATGCACATAAGAATGGAAAGCACTAATTTTGTGTTGATGCCCTCTAGGGAGAATTTTGGATGTCTGTTCTATTTATAGCTATAAACCTATGACAATGAAAATGATGATTTATTATTATAGTACAGCATGACCTTTACATTTGAAAATGCACTCTAGTTTAATATAATTGTTTTATGTGTCCTTTTCTCTGTCAGTCTGGATATTAGTCTGTGTTTATGATGACTAGCTTGATAATGGCAAAAAAAAAAAAAAAAAAAAAAACCTGATAGCTGGCAGCAATAGTCCCTACTGGAAATTTATTTTGTTTAGTTGACAATTCTTGGTTTATTTTGAACTGGTTAATTTGGATATCTTTTGTTTCAGAACTCTTGTCAGAACATTATTTGCTAGCAGTTGGTCTTTTTCTTCCACCACTCCATTACATAAATTTACTTTTTGCTTTCTGTCTCTTTCTTCTGATCACTGCAGCCTTGTCCAAGTCCCCGAGTTAGCTGAGAAGGCTGCAATTTCAGAAGGGGCACCTCCACTAAAATGGGGGAAAATTCAAGGAAGAAGAAAGTGTTTGGAGAAAAACCCCATCTGGCACTCCATCTGGTTTAAGTTTGATGACTACAGCACCTCATCTTGCAAGTACTTAAAGAACGAGGAATATTTAATATTCCCAAATTGGTTTTCTTGTGTCCTGAAGTAGAGTCCTTGGTCAGTAAAACAAAGGGGTGTGTGTGTGTGTGTGCATGCACATGCGTGTGTATATACATATATATGTAAATATATACATAGATGTATATAGATGTACATACACATATACACATATTTTCAATAGCCATATCTAACATCTGATGTAAAAATAAATGCTTTCAATTTTCAAACAATCATTTTATGAAATGTGAATAGAAAGTGCTCTTTGTCCTACTCACTGAAAGTTTGTATCTGATTAGAAAGTGTTAGGTCAGAAGGACTTATCAACTAGATAGTTCTCCAAAATATGATTTTTCTATTTCTTTACAAAAGAAATTCCCAAAAAGTGTCTCCTTCTAGTACCTCTTCTTATTTAAAAAATTATTGTTGCATAGTAATTATGCATAATAGTGGGATTTTTGTTACCTACTCCTCTATTAACTCATAAAATTAAAAAGACTTTGTATAACAAGACTCACCATTAAAACCTTTGCTTTTAGGAGGACTTCTATGCCCTTCTTAATGATGTTTAAACTGAGTTCTGTGCCTTTGAGATGGAAATTTTCTACCTGTTTCAATGAAATCACATACCTTTGGAAGTGCAAATTTAAGTCTAATAATTGTTTAGGGCTGTAGTAATCATATCAACAGTCTAATATTTTAAAAAACTAGAAAGTGATGAATCTAGAAGAAAGCTATAAAATCTTGGTTTTCTATTTTCATATATATTGGCATTTGTATGTGTATCATGTGTCTGTGGTATCAAATTGGCTTATAAATAAATGAACACTTACAAATTCAAAAAACATACAAATCCAAATGTCTCTTAGTTCACATAACTTAGGTAAATCTTAAAAATAACTTAATTTAGATTTGCTAGTAAGATTGAAGTTGTCCTAATCCAACATGATGAAAATGGGGCCTACTTTTTCTTCTATTAGATGAAGGGTCTCTGGTCTAATTCTGAGGTCCTTAATCCATTTTGAGTTGAGTTTTGTACAGAGTAAGAGAGAGGGGTTTAGTTTCATTTTGCTGCATATGGATTTCCAGTTTTGCCAGCACCATTTGTTGAAGAGGCTATCTTTTCTCCATTGTATGTTTCTGGCACCTTTGTCTAGTATGAGATAACTATATTTGTGTGGATTTGTCTCTGTGTCCTCTATTCTGTACCATCAGTCTACCTGTCTATGTTGGTGCCAGTATCATGCTGTTTTTGTTACTATTGCTTTGTAGTATAGTTGAAGATCTGGTATTGTGATACTACCTGCTTCACTCTTCCTGCTAAGGATTGCTTTAGCTATTCTGGGGTCTCTTATTCTTCCAAATAAATTTCATGATTGCTTTCTCTATTTCTATAAGGTACTTCATTGGGATTTTAATTGGAATTACATTGCATTTGCATAGTGCTTTTGGTAGTGTGGCCATTTTGACAATATTAATTCTGCCTGTCCAAGAACATGGGAGATCTTTCCATTTTCTAAGATTTTCTTTAATTTCTTTCTTTAGTGTTCTATAGTTCTCATTGTAGAGGTCTTTCACCTCTTTTGTTAGATTGATTCCCAAGTTTTTTTTTTTTTTTTGAGGCTATTGGGAATGTGGTAGTTTTCCTTATTTCTCATTCAGAGAATTCGTCACATGAATAAAAATACATTAGATTTGTGAGTGTTGATTTTATATCCTACTACTTTACTGAATCATTTATGAGTTCTAGAAGTTTTCTGGTGGAATTTTTTGGCTCAACTAAATATAGGATTATGTTATCACCAAACAGTGATAGTTTCACTTCTTCTTTTCCTATTCATATCTCTTTAATTTCTTGGGTCTGTCTAATTGTTTTGGCTAGAGTTTCAAGGATGATATTGAATAGAAGTGGCGGAAGAGGGCACCCCTGTCTTGTTCCCAAAGCACAAGAAATAAAAGCAGGAATCAATAATAAGGATAGATTCAAACTAAAAAGTTTTTTTCTCAGCAAAGGAAACAATCAACAATGTGAAGAGAAAATCTAAAGAGTGGGAGAAAATCGTTGCCACACACACTTCAGATAGAGCACTAATCTCCAGAATCTATAAAGAACTCAAAAAACTTTACACCAAGAATACAAATAACCTAATCAATAAATGGGCTAAGGAAATGAGCATACACTTCACAGAAGAAGATCTATGAGTAATCAACAGATATATCAAAAAAGGTTTGGGCTGGGGTTGTGGCTCAGTGGTAGAGTGCTCACCTAGCACACCTGACGCACTGGGTTTGATCCCCAGCACCATATAATAAAAAAAAAAAAAAAAAAAAAAAAAAAAAAAAAAAACAACTGAGTAAACAAAAAAGGTTCCACATCTCCTGTAATAAGAGAAATGCAAATCAAAACTACCCTAATATTTCATCTCATCCCAATTAGAATGGCTATTATCAAGAATAAAAGCAACAATAGGTATTGGTGAAGATGTGGGGGAAAAGGTATACTCATACATTGCTGGTGGCATTGCAAATTGGTGCAGCCACTCTGGAAAGCATAATGGAGATTCCTTATAAAACTTGAAATGGAACCACCATTTGACCCAGCTATCTCACTCCAAAAGACTCAAAATCAGCATACTACAGTGAGGAAGCCATATCAAAGTTTATAGCAGCTCAATTCACAGTAGCTACATTGTGGAACCAACCTAGATGCCCTTCAATAGATGAATAGATAAAGAAACTGTGGTATATATACACAATGTAATATTATTCAGCCTTAAAGAAGAATGAAATCATGGCATTTGCCAGTAAAAGGATGGAACTGGAGTATATCATGCTAAGTGAAATAAACCAATCCCAAAAAACCAAAGGCTGAATGATTTCTCTGATAAGTGGATGATGATACATAACAGGAGGTAGGGGGAGGCAAGAATGGAGGAAGGATGGATTGTATAGAGAAAAATGAGGCATGGGGAGGGGTTGTGGGGAAGAAAAATTAATAGAATGAGACAAACATCATACCCTGAGTACATGTATGATTGTGCAAATGGTGTGACTCTACTTGGTGTTCAGACAGAGAAATGAAAGTTGTACCCCATTTGTGTACAATGAATCAAAACAAAAAATAATTGAAGTTGTCTTTAGAAATAAAAACACATTTTTTGCCTAGGTTACCATTATGATTTATTTATTAGGTGTCTCCCAAAAGATCATGTGTTAGACAATGAAAGAAAGTTTAGAGGTGAAATAATTGAGTTATGAAAAGTTTAAACATCATCAGTGCATTAATCCCCTAATAGGGATTAATTGAGTGATAACTATAGGTAGGTAGGGTGTTGCTGGAGGAGGTGGGTCATTGGGGTCATGCCTTTAAGGTATTTATTCTGTCAATCAGGAAGAGCTAGCGCGTGCGCTCCCCCCCCCTGCCCCCCCTTTGTCTGCTTCCTGGAACCAAGACCACTGCTGTTTTCCTTTGCCACACCATTCTGCCATGATGTTCTGCCTCACTTCAGGGCCCTGAAGTGGAGCTGACCATCTATGGAATGAGACCACTAAATCTGTGAACCTCCAAATAAACTTTTCCTCCTTAAAATTGTTCTTGCCAAGTATATTGGTCACAGCAACAAAAAAGTTAACTAAAATAGTTAGTAGTCAATCAGGACAGTATTTACCTCTGTAATGATGTTTAAAATACAACATCAGTGCTTTTAGGGTTTTTCTTTGGAAATAATAATTACAACTAAAAATGTTAACTATGTTTCTTAGATGTCTAGGTCTTCATGAAAAATCTAAAAACAGTTGTTAAAATGGGTCAACTTGTAGATATAGAAGGGATAAACATTTACAACTGTATATGTTAGAGAAAATATTTGAATCACTGTAAATTAAAATACTGAAACATTAATTCCTAAATATAAAATAAAGTACTCTTGGCTTCTTAATTTCTATAAGTCTCTCTCTCTCTCTCTCTCTCTATATATATATATGCATATTCATTTATTTCTATATATGTTTATATCTACGTATTTGGGTCTATTAATAAACATGTTTTAACAACTTGTTGGTATATGGATAAACAGTTTAAGATTGTTTTATTTCTGAGTTTTCACTAAAAATCTAGATCACCAATATTTAAAAAATTATGATTACCATGTTAATTCTATTTGCAAAAGAATACAAACATTAGCCAGGTGCAGTGGCATATTCCTATAATCACAGAGCTCAGGAGGATGAGACAGGAGAATCTCAAGTTCAAAGCCAAGTTTGCAAACCTGCCAGACTCTGTCTCAAAATAAAAAATAAACAGGGTGGAGATGAGACTCAGTGGTTGTACATCTGTGGGTTCAATCTCTGGTATCAAACAAAAAAAAATTAAAGTGTGTCTTGATTTAAATGTTAAAAATATAAAGTATTTTATTTCATTAGAAAAGAAGTGGTTTGTCTAAATTCAGACATTTTGTAAGGATCATTATGAACTTAAGAAAAAAAGTAAAAAAGAATCAAGTGAGAGAAATAAATATAAGAAGATAATGAGTATGTATTCTGGGGGAAAGTTTTTGGAACAGAAAGGATTTTGTATTAAAGTACAATTTTCATGTTAACATTCAAGATGGGAAAAAGAAGACAAAACTAATGATATAAATCAGCTGTGGAGTGTCTAAGTAAGTCTCAGAAGGTTTATTGAAGTTAAATCTTAGGAAATTGTTATGTGTGATTAAGTTGGCTAGAATTAACACAGTCAGTTACAATTATTTAAGGGTTTTTCTAAGGTCAAAATTTAGTGCACTAATAATATAAAACTAGAATCTAATTCTCCATGTTTAAAGCAATAAGATTTTCATAGAACGCTGATCTGTTCTTAATAGCATTTATAGGAAAGTGGCTTAAAGAACAAAGATTTCATATTTTGTAAAGTTAATTTCTTGTATCTATTAGGTTTTCATCATTTAGGGAAACTAAGTCTTAAAAGAATTAGGGATTTTTAAATACCTATATATTTCAGTCTTTTAAATGATTTATAAATCTAATCAAATAAACAACTCTAATTTTAAAATGTCATGATGTATTTGACACCCTGTGTATCTGTGACTAGAGATGTGTATACATCTGAGTGTTAATATGCAATTACATAAGAGTTGTCTAAATGTTATATAAGAATATGTAAAATTGAAGGTATAAGGGTTTAATATATGCTAGGTTACTGGAAAATTCATCATATAATATGAAATATTTTGTTACTGTATCTATGAGATGCACTTTTCTATCAGGCAATATATCTATCTGTGGCTCTTAGCACTGTTTCCTAAACTTACAAGAGATATAAAGTTATCATTTGATTTTGTTGGTGCTGCTAACCTATGCATACCTATTAAAGGCAAAGCCACAATATTATAGCTATCCTACTGAGTCATGAATAACTAATTTTGCATGAAGAGTAAGTTGATATATATAATATATGCAGGAATGTCAATATATAATAATATATATCAGAGTATATGTAAAGTATACAAAAGTGTGTGTGTATGAATTTGTGTAACTGTGGTGCTAATTATCACTGGCTTCTTTGTAATGTTACATACTTTAATGTTTCCCAATTACTCAAGTCTCCTAAAAGGCAAGCCTCAGAAAAACACTTTCTGGTGCTCTCCAAATTAAAATTGTTAGCAGAGATGGCCTTTTCTTCAGTTTATGTTTGTATTCTCCTAATTGAATTATGACTGCCATATCTGAACAAAGATAATTAGATGCGTCCAAATGATTAGCATTCCAAACTGAGCCACTTTGATCAATAAAAAGATGGATCACACAGAGGCTATATATGTAAACAACTTCATTTGTTCTACTTCATTTTTAAAACAGTCAATTAATTGTTTAAAAACAAAATTAAAGGAGAATTTATTTATGCCATCTAATTATTCCATAATTAGGTAAAATTAAACTGTTATCAGTAAGTTTTTTGGAGAATTATGTTATTGTTTACATTGGGGTTGGAGAGCCTGATTGATTTAAAGGGTGGTAACATAGAACATGAATCTATTTTTCAACATTTTCCACAAAGAAAAGAAATTAATGGCTCTTCTCAGCCTTTCTGTTCGATTCATGTTTCAGATGCAATGTTACTAAGTTCACTGATTCTCAAATAGATTCAGAACTTTGTTTACCGACACTTCTAAACAGAATAACGTTTAGGAAGCTGACAAAGATTAGCTTTAAATACAGAAACTTTAGCTAAGATTTGTCAAAAGGCCTTTCTCACCTGGGGTAAGGCTCTGCATCTTGCCCTGCTCCATTTTAGGATGGCCCCCAAAGTAGGCTAAAATTAAGTCCATTTAAGGTTTGAGTGGTTATAAAAGGGTTTTAAAAATAAATAGAACTTGTAAAACATTTTATGTGTAATTGAGTTGACAAATTATTTATGGGTTTTTGTACAGGCTAAACAAATATCAAAGGTACATTAGTGTTATTATTTAAAATTATAATTCTTGGTTCAGAACTATTAAACCAACAAAGTATGTTTTTACTCTTGTTAATTTTGTTTCATATTTTCTTTGTAAAACTTTGTAACTGTTGCCTATTAGCATTCTGCAGAAGTATAAACTATATCAGAATAAACTCAGCTGCATTTTGAGATGACAGCCATCATGCAGGGCAGATAGGATATGACACTGACTCACAATATTATGCTGACCCCAATTCAATGGAAGGGGTAATAATAAAATTATAAAAGTTAAAATTAGGACCTTCTGCTCCCACTTTAAGACTGGTGGCACATGGCCTCCTCTGTGTTCAACAATTGAGACTTAGAGGTCACAATCATAAAATAAAATGTCTAAGCAAACAGTCAATATTTTGGTCCATTCCCTCCAAGGTCAGCAGGATCCAGTTCTTGAAGGAACCCTTCTAAAAGGCTCCTCAAATTCTGGAGAGTCACCCCCCTCTTCCAATCAGGAAGAGTGTAAAGATGCCAGAGATTAGCAGACAACCAATACATATTATGTAAAAAGCAGGCTCAATGGAGAGGGGAGTCTCCCCAAACTTCCAAGAGAAGCCTAACCATCATGAAGACCCTGAAGTATCCCAGCAGGTATAACTGATAGTTGGAAAAGGCTGAGGAACCTCAGCTGACCTTAATACTAGGAAGGAAAAAGGTTGACTCTGGGTGAAAGTATGGGTCACTTATTTGGTCTTGAACACCCAGCTGGGAAGTATAACTAGAGACAAATGTATTAATATGAGGATGAAGAAAAGTTAAAGAATAGTCATGCATTGACAATTAAAAGGGAAAGACAGTGATCCTTTTAAATGTAACTCAAGATGTGAACTTGTATCAGTCTTACCAAAAGGCAGTAAAGTTTACAAGTTATGGTTAAGGATGTTTTACACATGATTGCCGACACCAATGCCTTTCCTCTAGGCACTTCTGCAAAGAAGGCTGAACACATAACTTAGACAAAGGTCATGTATTTAGACAGAAACAAAAACATAACTATATTTTTCTGAATCCATATATGCTTTTTAGTAGTCCATACTCATGGAGCTATTAAAAAGGAGAAAGAACCACTTTCTTGATTTATTTAATTGAATATCTTCAGAATTTGACTCCCTTTTATATTCTGCTTTATAACTTATAATGGTATTTATACTTTTAGGATTAAACATCTAACCCTTTTCACTTATCAGCTTCATTCATTATTTAAAAAACTAGTGTAACACTGGATCAAGTAACCTATAAAAACAGATTGAATGACACCATAATTCCCTCAAGACTGAGAAATTGAAATAAAAAGATTCATTGCTTTTGCTTAAAAATGTCCAACGGGTGGCTAAAAGCAGGATTAAAGACTTGGCATCCCTGCCACCATTTTGCATCTGTTTCCTTTGCTCTGAGTCACCTTGGATTACAGGAACAACGCATATGATCAAGAAACAGTTTATGATGAATCCAAGCGACCCACAAGGCAACAGCAACTTTCTCATGCCACAAGGCCCCATCTCACCAATCCTGACATCATGATGAACCAGACCACACCTGATCAAGGTCACACTCTTTGTCACCTTTCAGAAGCTTCCATTTAGGCAAACCCCAAACCCCTCAGTGCCCTTTCTAAAATATCTTGAGGTTATCATCAGGTTCTAGAAGAAAGGGTAAAGGGAGAAGGTAAGGGTGGGTCCCCTTATCTTCTCAGAATAGCCACACTTATTAAAGTTCCTTTCATGCTTTGCACCTCTACCTTTTCTGTTTGGTTTTGGAACAAGTGGTCAGACCTGATTTGTTAGATTCCCAGGGGCAGGCCTCTGGCCTAGGACTCAGGTAGCAAACACATTAGAAACAAGGAAGAGAAACCTAATCCTTTGGGCTTTTCAGAAATCTAGAAGGTATAAATAGTTGATATTCAAAAGTTATACTGAGATGCTAGCACCCAGTTCATTTTGTACAGTAGACTATCTAATGGACTGGCCTAGCTGCTACCTTCAAAGGACAGAAGTTGATGTTGAAAACAGAAGCCCTGTCTAAAAGCCTTTCCTGATCCTTCTGTTTATCTATATTTTTTAATATTGATCTAATAATTGAGTGGTAATATTTTCTGTCTCAAATTTCAGACATTTCTAAGAATTTCAAGGGAAATGGAGAGTATAATAGCCCACAGTCATATTCCTCTATGTTAAGATTCTGTAAATTCTGAATGTGATCATATAAACATGATTCTCAACCAAGATTAAGAAACAGGTTTTCTCCTTAAGATGATCTGTGAGGCCAGATAAACTCAGAAATATTATATCACAATGGGAAATTCACAAGAATAGAACAGTACAAACTAGAGAAACTTTGGAGAAGAGGAGGTAAACTGTATAATAACTTTGGCTTCAGAAGATACAGTGCTATGAGAGACAAGAATATGTCACTCAAAATGTGAAGGATTGTGGAACTGAAGACAATGAAGAAGTGGATGCAGGAAAGGTCTCTATCCTCCAACTATGTGCCTAAACACAGGCCATAGATTTACAGACAAAAGGCTTCCAATACCCTCTATCTACCAGAAAGAACAAAGGTTAACCATGAAGATGTGTGAGTGTGTGTGTGTCTGTGTGTGTGTGTTTTAGACTTCTTTTTTTTATTAATCTGTCTTTTGTTACAGGAATCCATGCCACCTAAAAACTTATGATATGTAAGCATAAATTTGATAGTACAGATAAATTTAGATAGGACATTGTTGTTCTTTTGCTTTTTCTGAGAAGGCAATTTCCCCACTAAAGGGAAACCACATCATGATCTAAAAGAGAATGAATCAGAAAGATAAATGGGATGGAAGAATGAATGATAAACACTGAACTAACCAGGTAAGATTACCTTTCAGAAAATTGGGAGTGATTATCCACCAAGTAGAAAGAAAGCATTTTGGGAAAGAAAAGGTACTAGGAAGAACAAATAAGAGATGTCCTCTAACAGAGAAAAGGAGCAGTTTTATTCTGTCCATTCTTTGCTATGTGGGTTAAATGAAGAATCACATCTGATTGGGATTTATGGATTTTTGAGAATTCAGGCTTCCCTTATGGAAATACTATTGACTTGCTCTTTATTCTCTGTTATTCCTAAGTATTAATTACATGTCAGTTCAGGTAACTTGGTAGTACTTGTAGAGATTCACAGCAGCTGTATTTTGTGGAACTATATATGTGGTAGGAATTTTGTACTACAGTAAGATGTCTAACCATGTATGGAATAGATTTTTTTAATTGAGAAAGAAATAAACATTCTCCTGTGAGATACAGAACAAAAAACAATACACCTATAAGTGTTAAGTGCAACACAACAACAAAAATTGTATTTAAGGAAGCTGGTGATGTAGTTCGGTGGCGGAGCACTTGCCTAGTATAAATGAGGCTCTGAGTTCCATCACTAGTACCACACAAACAATGTGTTCGAAACTGGAGTTAATACAAAAGAGTGAAACATTTATTGCTATGCTTTAATTATGAAGCACAGAGATCCTTATTTTTAAGGTTTTCCATTGCTTGTGACATTCATGTTTCCAATCATGATTTTATTTGTTATCATTATGGTATTCTACAGTATTTGGTAGATATACCTACTATGGTATAAAAAATTGTGAAGGAAGGTATATATAGCTTCATCAACCCATAATCAATTTAGAATGTATGCTCACACTGCAGTGGGACTCACTGAAAATTTTTATTCAATAAATTTTGTTGGTTTCTAAATTTTGCTTTGGCTGTACATGAAAAAGTATATGGAACCCTACTACAAGTAATTGGCCATTATTACTTGTGCCATTATTGGGAATTGTTGGGGGCTATGCCATGAGGACTGCACTGGGATGGCGCCTGGCAGCCAGCCAGAGGTTGCTTTGATCACATCGGTGGTGAGGAGGTTGATTAACATAAGCACACCCAGGTGATTTGTCATTGGCCGTATCCAATTAAGTCCACGCACACACTGCGTGCACAGGTGTTCCTGAGTGCTCCTGATCGTGCCTGCTTGTTTTTGACCTTTATCATGATTGGGCAGCTAGCTCCTCGCCTAATCTTTGCATAATTGGCATCAGCCCTACCCTTCACCTCCTGGAGGGGATATAAGCCAGCTCTCCTGGAGCATCGGGGTTCAAGGCCCCAAGGCCCCAGGTTCGAGGTTGAAGGTTCCAGGTTCGAGGTTCCAGTTCCTGGGTTTTCTGATTCATCAATAAACCATTCCGAATTCAAGAGCCTCGCTACTCTTTTGTCCCCCGTGCCAAATTGACTCCGCTGGATGGCATCAGGGAATACTTAGGAAATATGTGAATATATAATATATGAACACAGCTGGATTGCACTGTGGTCATAAGTTCTGTGCCATAAATTGCATGTCATAAATTTTGTGGCTTTGAGATATCATCAAAAATTAAAGCCTACACTCATTGCAAAATTATTTTCTATGACTCAATCACTTTTCTGAATATTAGATTCCTAGAAATACTAGCAACTAGTTAAGAAAAATGAACAGAGAAATGCTAGAGCATATACTATCTACCTGGGAATTCAACAAATGCAATATCCAGATAGCAGCTATTTAGGGAATAATGGTCTTACATTTCTGATCACACTGATTAGCTACTTGTATCTGGAAGAGTTCCCATGTGTGTAAATGGAGAGATCTCATGGAAGTCAATCAATAGTCACACGATAAGTGTGTTAGAACAGGCAACAAGGGAGATGTGTGAAGGATGAGAGGGAAAAAAACAAAAGTAAAAAGAGATAAATAGCAGCCATAAACACCTGTGTCTAGCATATAAAAGGCATTCAATAAACAGTGTGAGAAACAATAAATGAGATGAGGAATGCTGGCATATAAGTCTAAGGAAAAGAAGAATGGGGTAAATAAGCCAAGACATAAAATAAGCAATAAAACCCAGAAGAAAATGAGAACCCATAGAGTTCAGACAGAGTCATGAAAAGACTTATATCATCCCAAAATTAATATATTTTCCATATATGCTTTAATACCAATACTGTAAAAGATCTTGGTTCAAGAAATAGGCACTTTTTCCAGGAGGAAAACCAGCTTCTCTTTTCCAGTTGTCTATATTTTTTTACATCCTTATACAAGTGGAGATCAACAAGATCCTACATCCGAGATATTCCTGGTTTATTATGGGGGGGAGCTATGACTATCCATAAGTTAGAGTTGCTGCTAGACTCTAAGCTCCAGGAGGGCAGGGATCCTGTCTGCCTGCTTCACTATTGTTTCCCTACAACCTCTCCCAGTGTCTGGCACATACAGATGCTCAGGCACATGCCATCTCTCCGAAATGGCTCAAAACAAAATTTTGGGGGATCCTAAGGTTATCAAGAGAAAGAGAAATTAAAAGGGCACATTGGTTGTTCTAGGTCCAAAATCCATTTCAGGTAGTGTTATGATTCAGACATGAGGTGCCCCTCAAAAGCTCATGTGCGAGATAATGCAAGAAAGTTTAGAGGTGAAATGATTGTGTTATGAGACCTGAACCTAATCAGTGCATCAATCCCGATAGGAATTAAGTGGATGGTGACAGCAGGCAGATATGGTGTGGCCTGAGGAGGTGGGTCCCTGGGGACATGCCTTTGGGGTTAATATTCTGTCCTTGTTGAGTAGAGCTCTCTCTCTGTTTTCCATGTCCCCAACTGCTTTCCTTCATGATGTTCTGCATCTTCTCAGGCCCCAAGGAATGAAGTCATCCAGCTATAAACTTACATCTCTGAAACCTTGAGCCCTAAAATAAACTTTTCCTTCTCTAATTTCTTTTGTCAGGTCTTTTTGGTCACAGTGGCAAAAAAGGTGACAAAACAGGATACATATTTTTTCCCTCTGCTGGATCTCTTCCCTTCCCTCCCTCCCTTCCCCCCTCCCCCACTCACTCTCATCTCTCCTCCTTCCCTCCCTTCTTCCCTCCCCTCCTCTCCCTTTCCTTCCAGGTACCATGTCCTAAGCCACTTTCCTCTAACACACTTTTCTGCCATGATGTTCTGCCTCACCTTGGGCCCAGAGGAATGGAACCAGCTATCTATGAACTGAAACTGCTGAAACCACAAGCTCCTTAACAAACTTTTCCTCCTCTAAAATATTTCTTGACAGGTCTTTTGGTCATAGCAACAAAGAAGCTGACTAAAACAAGTTGATAACCTTATTACATAAAGAAACTGGTTTAGGACTAGCTATAGCATTTTTATAATATCACAGTAAAAAGTAATTTAATGGTTATAAAAGAGGACGTAGGAATGGAGACAATATATGAAATAGACAACAAGTTCCTCCAGAGGACAGTGCAAATAATATTCTGGCTGGCAAAGAGCTTGAAGAGGTGGTTCAAAACTGAACAACTTGTAGTGGTAGTTCAGACTGCTATAACAAACTACAATAAACTGAGTTCCTTATAAATAACAGAAATTTATATCTGACAGTTCTAGAAGCTGAAAGTGCAGGATCATGGTGCCAACATAGTTCTGGTGAGGTTCCTTTCCTAGGTTGCATACTACTGACTATTTTTACATGGTAGAAACAGAACAAAAGAGCTTTCTGGCCTACTCTTATAAAAGCACTAATACCATTTATGAGGACTCTACCCTTATGATCTCAACTAATCCCAATTATTATTGAAAGGACTCACCTCCTAATCCCATCACAGTTGGGTATAGATTTCAATTCATGAATTTAGGTGAAGGGATCAGGGATACGAACATTCAGTCCAAAACAGAGAGTGAAAAAGAAAACATCATCTGTCAATAAAATAAATTATTTCTACTCCTCTTGAAGAAATGAGAACATGAAACATGAACTATGCCCAATAAACAAAGGTGAGTCAACTAATAATTAGGATATCTAGTGCTTACAGATCTAATGACAGACCTCAAAATTGTGGACCAAAAAATGACCTCAGGATCCACATAAGAAGATGAGAGGGTAACTACCCCAAAATGCTAAATAGAATAATGTATATGGCCGAATGATTTCTGATCTCCTAAAGATGTAAAAGTCCTATACCTAGAACCTATATGTTAGGTCATGTACCAAACATAAATTAAGGTTGCTAATCAAATGACAATGAGCTAAGAGAATTTTGATGCGATCAGTGTAATGATAAAAGCCCTTTAAAGTGGGAAAAGAATACAAAAAAGGGAATACCAGAGAGATGGCAGCATGAGGAAGACTTGGCCTGATGTTGCCAGAAGGGGACAAGGAGTCAAGGTATGTGGGCATCCTCTAGAAGCTGAAACAGGATAGGAACAAATGTTCCTATCACAAATTGCAATTCAAAAAGTTTTTGGAGTTTCAAAAATAAAGGGGAATAAGAACTAGTACTTCAAGTAGTATTAGTTCAAAGCAAACATGATGTGATAATAATCAAAGCATCTATAGCAGTTTAGTTATAATTAATGCATTGAATCTATATGAAAAAATGATTGATGAAATATATGTATACACATATACATAAAATAGAGGTACCTGCTTTAGATGTAAAAGGTTTTCTATATGTATTGAAAGTTAAAGATTCTATTAGAGTCCCTTTCAAAACTAATGTATAGGTTTCAAGTCCTGAAGCTCCTGAACTGAAGTGTGGAATGTTTCTGTTACATTTTCTAGGGAACTCTGTATTTCTCCTTCAAAGAACTCATATAGTTTGAATATGTTGCTGGGCATACTGGCACACACCTATAATCCCAGCAACTCTGGAGGCTGAGGAAGGACGATTACAAATTTGAGGCCAGTCTCAGCAACTTAACGAGGCCTTAAGCAACTTAGTGAAACCCTGTCTGAAAATGAGAAATAAAAATGGTTGGATATTAGACTCAGTGGTAAAGCACCCCTGGGTTCAATCCCTGGTACCAAAAGAAAAAAAAAGAAAAGAAAAAGAAAAAAGAAAAAGAAAAAAAAAAAGAAAGAACACCTTATCATTAGGGAGCTCGACTTCGTATTTTTCCTTGCTGCTATCTTTAATATGCTTTAATATGCTGATCAAAGTTGAATGCTGGGCAGGATGGTGCACACTTCTAATCTGGGCAATTTGGGAGTCAGAGGTGGGAAGACTGCTAGTTCAAAGTCAACCTGAACAACATAGTAAAAAAGGATAAAAAAAAAGGATGTGGCTGGAAATATTGCTCAGTGGTTAAGTACCTCTGGGCTCAATCCCTAGTATGAAAAAAAGTTCAATTTTCTGGTAGGAGAAGAAAAAAGGCTTTAGTAAGCAACAGAAGAAATCCCAGTTAGAGGAGATGGCATGTTGAAAGAAGACAGTGGGTACTTTGGGTTAATAGCTAGAAGTGTCCTTTAGACCAGAACAGAGCATGAGAGATAAGGAAAGAAGAGGGAAAAAGATGGTAGAGACACAAAAGGAAATGAATAATTTTCCTCCTGGATAAGTTGTGCTGGGTCCCCATGCAACTCAGGCAGCAAACCCCTACAGGCATGAGAATGAATTAGGAAAGCAGGGACAGAGGGTGTAGACAAGACAATTTTAAGGATCCCAGCAAGAAACCCCAGAAGACAAAACAGGAAATAAAATTTACAAGAAAGGAAACTATAATTAGACATTGTGAGCTCGCCAAGAGACGGTATTCTCTGTAGAATATACGTTACCACAAAGATGGGAAATACAGGTGATATATTCACTGCTTACTCCACAGTCACGAGTATGATGCCTGACCCTTAAACACTGGATGAATGAAAGAACAAATGAATGACAATCATCACTAGATGTGTAAATTCTTAGATTTAGGTCAAGGATCTGGGATAATTAATTTTATACCTAAATAAGGAAAATAACACTGAATTATTATATCCAGAACTTCCTAGAATATGTTTCAAATATTCCTATGAGTTTGAATAGATGAGATATACCAACCCTGCCACTTTCAGGCAATTTGATTCAATTTGTACTGATGGCAATTTGGGAGAATCATTTTTATCCTATTAAAGCCCAGAAGAGAATCAGTAGGATGCCAGGCATAGCATTTTCTTTTAGCTTATTATGCACCAGGTAGAAAAATGTAGTGGGGTAATGGAAATAGAATTCTAAACAGTTGATCTAAGTTCGATCATTTTGCAGAGACTCAATATCTTAAGCTATCCTGTCAGCTATTTTACATATGAGAAAGTGTCCTTCAGCTAATGATTTGGATTGTAAATTGGCCAGGAATAAGGAAACTTGAATTTTCAAGTAAAGAATAGAACATGATTAAGGAAAACAGATACTGAGACACTAATGATGTAATCTGTAATGCAAAATCACTACAGCTGCCATTGCTGGGCGCCGTAGCATCCTAAAATGTTAATAGGGTAGGCTGTCAGGCCTGTATGGTTGTGAGAGATAAACCATGCATCAAAAAAAAGAGCAAAAAACATGTGCTTTATCCAAACTGCAGTTTTCCACAATTAATTTGTTCTCTAACACTATGTGAAAACTGACCTTACCACCACTCACAAAATGAAGAAGAGTAGACCTTCAGGGAGAAGAAAAACACAATGAGGGGCTGGGGCTGTAGCTCAGTGGCAGAGCGCTTGCCTGGCACATGTGAGGCATTGGGTTCTATCCTCAGCACCACATAAAAATAAATAAATAAAGATATTATGTCAATCTACAACTAAAAATATATATATTTAAAAAAAGAAAAACACAATGGATTTAGTTTTGGTGATATCAAATGCAGATACCTCTGGGACATCTGTGCAGAGAGAGCTTGTACAATGATTCCAACACTGATTACCTATCTTTTAGGGTTTACTGTCTCAGTCAGATCCATTTAACCCAGTGTCCTATACAGATATGATTAGGATGGCATGCTATAAAATTTGATCATTCTGATATGTACCATGGTGAAACCATGGTTGGGAATCCCAGGTGCAGTGGGCAACTAGACCCATTAGTTAGAACTCATGAGATGATGTCTGAAATAGAGATTTGGGAGAGTTGTAAGCACACAGGTGCTAGTAAAACCACACATGGGGATTTCCACTCCCAGTCACAGTGGAATGACCGGTCCCAGACTTGCCCTCCTGTTGGAATAATTAGAAAACCAGACAATATCAACCAAGCAACTATTTGAAGTCTTTTAACAAGAGATAGCACAGGACTATGACTCTGAAGAAAGTAAAACAAGATATATCTTACCATCACCCCAGCTTACTGCCTGAAAGAACACTTTGGATGACAGCAGAGGGAGTGAGAACTCACGCTGAGCATGGAACTCTTATTCAACTGAAGAGACAAAGCTCAAAGTTTCTGGAGGCAGATACAGCTAGAATTTCCAGAGTACCAGAGTAGAGAAAGAACACACAAAAACCTAACAATGGGTTCTCTTGAATCAGTAGTTGAGTACAAAGTCACGAGTGAACAGTAAGCCTGGGATGAAACTGTACAGGCTGGACAAAAAAAAAAAAATACCAGGAAATTTTAGGCTAAAAAATTCCCAGAATTAGCCAGGCATGGTGGTGCATGCCTGTAATCCCAGTGGCTCAGGAGGCTGAGGAAAGAAGATAGTTCAAAGCCAGCCTCAGCAACTTAGCAAGGTCCTTAGCAACTCAGCAAGACCCTGTCTCTAAATAAAATTTAAAAAGGAATGTGGCTCCGTGGTTGAGTGTCCCTGGCTTCAATCCCCATTACAAAAAAGAAATATTCCCAGAATTCACAAATTTTGGAAATGTTTGGGCTCTAATCAGTAGGAATGAAGAGACAAGAGAAGTAAGGCCTTCTTAGGAGGACTAAAAATGCCAGAAAATGATACTTTATATCTGACTTAATAAGGCTTAAAAAGAAACCTTGGATGATCAGGGTGATCTACAAATATTGCCTGCAAAACAAAATTTAATGTTCATTTAACTATATCAACACAATCAAGATACTCTATAAGTCATGACATCTATTATCCAATAAAGATAAATAGATATATATTTTTTTTAAAAAATCTGACCCAAATCCAGGATAAAAATCAATGAATAGAAAAATGGAGAGAGAAAGAAGTAAACAGGAAATAATATTTGTATGGGAAATACCCATACAAAATTTAAAAGTTAAGAAAAAGAAAAGGATCCATTAAGAGCTACTGACAAGGAATAGTACAAATGTTAGAATCAGGTCAATGCTGTCTCATGGAAATCAAGTAAGGAGAAAGTTTTTAAAATGGAAAAGGTGGTCAACAAGGAGATCAAGTAAAATAGAGACTAAAGAGTGCTCATTGGATTTGACAGGTATGGATACCTGCTAAGTATGGCCAAGGAGTTCTGGTGGAGTGGTAAAAGTAGAAAGCAGATTGTGAAGGACTCGAAGAATGGGATGTGAAGGAGAGATGACAACCATTTCTTTAAGACAAGACTTTCCCTGACACAGTGAGCAAAATAGGCATATATTTTATCTTTGAAAATGATTTTAAAAAATATTCTGTGGCCCATGCCAATAAGTTCCAGCTACTCTGAATGCTGAGGCAAGAGGATAACTTGAGCCCAGGAGTTGTGACCAGCCTGGGCAACAAAGTAAAATACCATCTCAAAAAGCATATGTGTGTGTATGCATAATCTGAAGAAAAACTATATATATATATATATATATATATATATGTTATCTATATTATACATTATATTTATATATATACATTTATTCTATAACCTTCCTTAGCAATGTTTTCTTACTCTTCCAGTAACATTTGCTTCTAATATATCAACTACTCCCAATAATAAATGTGAAAATAAAATTGTTACCAAAAAAGGCATTCAGCAGCTTCTGAACCTGAATATTGCTACCCACAGTGCGGTACAAGCCTTCTGTCTTGATGCCTATGGAAAGAAAAAAGGTCAGTTTTATTTATATAATTAGAGCTTTCAACTCCCCAAAGGTAGAGAAAGGAAGTACTTGTATGCAAGAGTCAGTTCAGATACGAGGAGGTCTCCCTCCTCTCTTCAAGTTCTCCAGCCTCCCCTGTAACAGGAATAGTTCTGAAGCACCTCTTAATCATCCAAACTTTCATTTGCATTGTACCAAGTTCCCATTAACCTGAAGAAAAAAGAATATACCACATAGAAAATAGAAGCTCCACATAGTAAGCAGAAGCACGTGCTTAGCTGAGTGGTAGGATATAGCTGAGAACCATGTCACCATGTTGGAAATAAGTTAGGGATTACTAAAAAAAGGAGGAAATATCAACCCTCGTGTTGCTCTCAAGCAGCATTATAAAGGAAAGAGGCTAGAGTATGGCATATAAGAACCAAAAGGTCATTCCCTGCACTGAGAAAAAACTGAAGCAATATTTCATAGTTTAAAGAGGCTTGGTTCATATTCTACACATACTTACATCTAAATATCTTCTGAGGGAAGCCAGCAAGTATCATCAACAAGGACACGTGCCGATTCCACACTTGCCTGAGTTTAGCTTGGCCCCCATCAACTTTTCAACCAATATGGTATTTTGTTGCTATTGTTGCTATTTTGTTTGTTCTTTGTTTTTGTTGTTGTTGTTTTCTTTTTCCTTCTTTCTTTCTTTGTATATTTTCTTTTCCTTTGGTACTAAGGATTGAATCCAGGGGTGCTCTACCATTGAGCTACATCGCCAACCCTTTTTCTTTTTTATTATGACACAGAGTCTCCCTAAGTTGCCCAGGCAGGTCTCAAGCTTGTGTTCCTCCTGCCTCAACCTCCAAAGTTGCTAGGATTATATATATTACAGCAGAAATCAAACTCTTGTTTATCTACAATGCCACCATCATAACATTGCTTGAGGAGTACTAGGTACTATTTCAAAATACTTTATAAACCATTTGATATTATTTCTCTTAAAAAATAGGAAACTACAAATTATGCAAATATGCCTGGATACTACTGCTTTAGAATTTGCTGAAATTATACATATTGTATCCAATGCATAAATTTTATTAATAGTTGTCATTCCTAAGAAGGGTCCTGACCAATAGATAATTTCATTGCTATTTTAGAGAAATAATGCCAGGATAAAATGACAATGATTTAAATAATGTCAAGACTGTGGTTCAGATCTTACCTTTAGTCTCAATGATATTGATACACTTCCTAACAAACTTGAACCCCACTTCATTCAGCTCCACTGTTTCAAGAAAAGGAAAGTAGAGTTAGACCCTATGCAATGGACATCTATCAGACATTTAATGTTCAATGATCATGCTAAGGGACAGCAGTAAGACAACTAAGGAGTTTTTTTGTTTGTTTGTGGTTTTTTTTTTTTTTTTTGCTCATCTCCAATCACCATTAAATGGAAAGATCCTTTTATTCATGGGAGGTCTGGAGTTTTAATTCCTATAACACAAAATATTATTTAGCCTTTTGAATTTGCTCTGCATTAAGTATAAGTGATCTCAAATGTGAAATGTTAGCTCAGAAATGCACACAATTTCTATCATGTGTCTAGAACAAGAAACATAATGTTTTTTCTCTGCATCACCCTACTATCCTCACCATACACTAAATGTAGTGACTTCCTTAGTTCAATCAACAGATGATTTTTTAAAATAGAGCTGAATTTCATTTCATACAGAGGCATCCAACATTCAGAGTTGCATCAATAGTACATATCATTAATGACAGTATTCACTAAGACTGGGACAGCCTGAAGTTTATAATGTCAGTAGAGCAGAAATTTGAATGACTCACTTTCTTCCTGTTTCGTTATGGGGCTGTGGTAGATCTATGAAAGAAGAGAAACAGAAAGAGTCATGGCTATTGTGAATCACTATAAGTAAGCAGAGTGAATATTGACTCTAGGGCTGTAACAAAAAGCAAAGTGGACTAAACAGAATCATCATTGCCCAGATCCTGAGAAATCAGTTTCAAAATCCCTGAACATTGCACTAAATTTCATTACTGTAACTGAAATAATAGTCAATCCATCTTAGACATTTACTTATATAAAGCACGGAGCATTTTTATGAGGGACCTAGAGAACACACACACACACACAAAGATTTTTCATGGATATCTGAGTAATGGCCATTAATGGTAAAATTTAAATTTTTTCCAATACCAAACTCCATCCCCAAGACTACTTAATGGATGTTTCTCTTTAGAAAGGCAAGCATCAATCTGAAACAGCTCCATGTTTTTACCAAGATTTCTCTTGACTTTTTAAATTTTCTTAGTTATAGATTAATACAATACCTTTATTTCATTTATTTATATTTTGTGGTACTGAGGATTGAATCCAGTGCCTCACATGTGCTAGGCAAGTGCTCTACCACTGAGCTACAATCCCAGCACTCTCTGAGATGTCTTGAAATATGCATTGTGATAACCACGTAACAGCACAGAAAGGAGATTCTTACTTCTTGAAATCTAGTAGTACTGGTTCTACCTCTACCTCATTAGGAATTCTCTGGCATGCCCTTTCCATTCTCTAGATTTCAAAATTTCTATCAGTAAAGTGATCAGGGTTGGAATAGATATTCCCTCAAACCCTGATCTTTGATGCTTTAATCAAAGTCATGTACATGATGAGTAAGATCAGTGACCTGATCAGCTAGCAACAGTATCACAATGTGAGGCTTCAGGAAATAAGCCCTTTACAGGCCATCTCCTCTTTAACAATCTCTCCTTATTTATTTTTTAATTTTTTAAAAATTTGTTCTAATTGGTTATACATCCTAGGCGTCAGGTTTTGACCCTGACCTATTCCAGAATGGTAGTCCCAATAGCAACACTTCTCTCCTGCTACATGCCTGGTTGTAATAGACATAATCAGGAATCTGGTTATCCATCTTTATTCACCAGGGCACTGAGAACACAAAGAAAGAAAACCTGAAATGCATTTTCCCTCATGGTTTGTTTTTGACTTAAGCAAGGATATTAGACTGTATTCAAATATTGTTGTATTTTAGTAGTTTTGCACCTATCCTTCAGATCAGTGAGGAGCAGTAAAAAGTAGTGTAACGGGCTGGGGAGATAGCTCAGCTGGTAGAGTGCTTGCCTCGCAAGCACAAGGCCCTGAGTTTGATCCCTAGTAGTGCAAAAAAAAAAAAAACTAGTGTAACACATTACAGTTTACAGAACAGCTTTCATTTGATTTTTCAAAGCAACCCTATGAGTGAAAATTACTAAATCCATTAAATCCATTCTTAGTGGAGAGAAGAAAACTGAGTGTCATAGAGGTGAAATGACTCACTCATGGTTACAATCATTTAATGGTAGAAGCAGGACCTAAATCCAGGTTTTTGTCATTCAAACATCAGGAGGCTGATATTATTTCATATATGCCAGCAAAAGAAATCTACTAGAAAGATACTGAAGAAAGAATGCTCTTCAGTGGTTTCTGGCTTCTCATATTGGTCTTTTTAGGATAATCACTGACATTCTTTAAGAGATCATTTGTTCACCTGCCTTTAGAAGAGTATTCTAAATGGAGCATACTGGGACATGGGATTGCAACTGTATCTCCTGCACTAGCTGAACCCTGAAAGAGAATATGCTGAGCTAGCGGGGGAAAGGAAGAAGAACAACTCTTTTGAATAAGTGATTAATAAATACTTATTCACAGCCATGACAATTATTTGCATTAATTATATTAATTTTATAATTTGAACAAAAAGGCTTAATATCCTTTCTTAAGGTGTTGTAGGAATACATAGCTATATAGTCTAACATTGGAGCAGGGAGCTCTGATGCCTTCTCAGAAGGTGATCCCAGTCCGCTCTGGAATTCATGTTACTTTACTTATTAAACAAGAGATGTGGAAGGCATAATTCCTTCCAGCTCTAATGTTTTCAAACTAAAATATTAATTGTCTTACACCCACTGATACCACTAGAGGGCACTCGTACATTGGACTATGTTGCTGAGGTTTTCCCAGTGTCTAAGGCAACTTACAGGTTCTTTCCCATCCATAGCTTCCATCCATAGCCTTCTGTTAGCTTCTGAAAGGGCCTGCAGAGTGATGGTACCTGGCCTGAGGGGAAAATGACAAGTTTAAAACAAAATTCACCTAAGGGAATGCAGTCTTGTGATCTAGGTTCCCTCTCTTCCCTGGGACATGTCCCACTAGCAAGTCATGGTTCTACCGAGTTCTAAGTTTTCAAAAAAGTGATTGACTGATTGATTTTTCTGCATTGAGGATTGAACCCAGAGGCACTCCACCACTGAACTACATCCTCTGCCCTTTTTAAAATGTTTGTTTTGCAACATGATCTAAGTTGCCCAGGTTGTCCTTGAACTTGCAGTCCTCCCGCCTCATCTCCCCTGTAGCTTATATTACAGATGTGCCCAGCTGAAAAACCTCTTTTTACTAGAACAATAATGGGATATTTAGAGAACAGTAACTCTGAGGACCCTGAGGGAGGTGGTATCGTGGTGGTACCATGTGAAGGTTGGGCAAAGAAACAGAAAGGCAGATTATGATGAGATACCTCACCACAATGCAAATATAAATTGACCCTATTATGCTTGAGTCAACGTAAATATCTTTCTGCCTGTCTTTGGAAGTTGGTCATTTGGTCCACATTCTGTGAGGTAAGTATGTACACAACAGGCCATTCGAAGGGAAAGAACTTTGCTCCTTCTGCCACCTCGGATGTCCAAGAAGCATTTCCAATTGGAAAGATTTCAGCAACATGAAGACTGGCTAAGTCACAGGGAGGAGGCCTTTTGGCTGACAGGCAATTTTATGACTAATAACAACAACTAATATTTATTGAATGCTTACTAGGTGCCAGGTTCTGTTCTAAATATTTTACATGTATTAACTCATTGAATTCATGCACCAAGTTCCATGCAGCAGATACTACAGTAATCATCTCTATTTCATGGAAGGGGAAAGGAAAGCGCACAGAGGCTATCCAAAATCACAAAGCAGATAAGTGGTAGAGAATAGATTTAAACCCAGAAAGTGTGGTCCAGCAACCATATTCTCAACCACTATACTATGAGGCCTCTCCTACATGGAAGATGGTTTCAAACTCAATTATATTCTATTTACTTACTAACTGCTATGGTCTAATATCTCCCCAATTCATATTGAAAGGTAATCACTGATTTGATTTGACAGTATTGACAGGTGGGGCCAAGAGGAGGTGTCCACCCTCATGGATGGGTTTAGGAGCTGCAAAGAAGGCTTTATGGAATGGATTCCTTCCCTTCCATTCCTTCTACCTTGTGAGAACACAATAATTCTTCTCTCCAGAGAACACAGAAACAAGGTGCCAACTTGGAAGTAGAGATTTGGCCCTCACCAGACACAAACCTGCCAGCAATTTGATCTTTTACTTCAGTTTCTAGAATTGTGAGAAACAAATTTCTGTTGTCTACATATTATCTAGTCTCCAGTATTTTGTTACAGCAGCATGAATGAACTAAGGCATCATCTATACCCAGAGATATTGCCAGACACACCCAGGTGTGTATACTCTATGAATTTTTTTAAACCTTCCAAGACCAAACTGAAAATTTGGGATTGGCCATACTATTGCAGATATAAAGACTCCTTGCAGTCTCTGTCTTGTTTCTCACATCTTTTATGATCAGATTGGACTTCTCTCAGAGGAAAAGAATCATAGGAGCAAAGACAAGAGAGTTCAAAGACCCTGGACTAGTCACTTGGTCTCTCTGGACCTCTGTTTCTTTACCTGTAAAGGGTGTTAGAACACATGATCAGGGAGTTACTTTCCAGTGTTGATGTCATGAGATTCCTGTTCTACTGGCCCTTCCATGTCTTACTTCATAAAGCACCCCTTACATGAAAAATCAAATGACCTTTAATGCAGAATCAAATGAAAATCAGAATTTGCTTGGTTCTAGATACAGGTTTCTTCTGAGTTCACCTTTCTTTTAGAAACACCCATCCTTTCAGATATATCTTATGGGGCTTGAAAATGTAAGGCTCTTTTTTTTTTCTTTTTACATTCTTTTTTTTTATTGTAAACAAATGGGATACATGTTGTTTCTCTGTACACGGCATAAAGGCATACCATTTGTGTAATCATAAATTTACATAGAGTAATGTTGTTTGATTCATTCTGTTATTTTTTCCCTTTCCCCCTCCCCTCTCACCCCTCTTTTCCCTCTATACAGTGCTTCCTTCCTCCATTCTTGCCCCCCTCCCTAACCCTAACTCTAACCCTAACACTAACCCTCCCCTCCCCCCATTATGTGTCCTCATCCACTTATTAGCGATATCATTTCTCCTTTGGCTTTTTGAGATTGGCTTATCTCACTTAGCATGATATTCTCCAATTTCATCCATTTGCCTGCAAATGCCATAATTTTATCATTCTTAATGGCGGAGTAATATTCCATTGTATATATATACCACAGTTTCTTTATCCATTCATCAATTGAAGGACATCTAGGTTCGTTGCACAGTCTGGCTATTGTGAATTGAGCAGCTATGAACATTGATGTGGCTGTATCTCTGTAGTATGCTGATTTTAAGTCCTTTGGGTATAGGCCAAGGAGTGGGATAGCTGGGTCAAATGGTGTTTCCATTCCAAGTTTTCTAAGGAATCTCCACACTGCTTTCCAGAGTGGCTGCACTAATTTGAAGCCCCACCAGCAATGTATGAGTGTACCTTTCTCCCCACATCCTCACCAACACCTGTTGTTGCTTGTATTCTTGATAATCGCCATTCTAATTGGGGTGAGATGGAATCTTAGGATGGTTTTCATTTGCATTTCTCTTATTACTAGAGATGTTGAACATTTTTCCATATGTTTGTTGACTGCTTGTAGATCTTCTTCTGTGAAGTGTCTATTCATTTCCTTAGCCCATTTGTCCACTGGATTATTTGTATTCTTGCAGTAGAGTTTTTTGAGCTCTTTATAGATTCTGGAGATTAGTGCTCTATCTGAAGTATGATTGCCAAAGATTTTCTCCCACTCTGTAGGCTCTTTCTTCGCATTGCTGATAGTTTCCTTTGCTGAGAGAAAGCTTTTTAGTTTGAATCTATCCCAGTTATTGATTCTTGCTTTTATTTCTTGTGCTATGGGAGTCCTGTTGAGGAAGTCTGGTCCTAAGCCGACATGTTGAAGATCTGGACCTACTTTTTCTTCTATAATCTGCAGGGTTTCTGGTCCTTAATCCATTTCGAGTTTAGTTTCGTGCATGGTGAGAGATATGGGTTTAGTTTCATTCTGTTGCATATGGATTTCCAATTCTCCCAGCACCATTTGTTGAAGAGGCTATCTTTTCTCCATTGCATATTTTTGGCACCTTTGTCTAGTATGAGATAATTGTATTTATTTGGGTTTGTGTCCGTGTCCTCTATTCTGTACCATTGATCTACCTTTCTATTTTGGTACCAATACCATGCCGTTTTAGTTACTATTGCTTTGTAGTAGAGTTGAAGATCTGGTATTGGGATACCCCCTGTTTCACTCTTCCTGTTAAGGATTGCTTTAGCTATTCTGGGTTTCTTATTCTTCCAGATGAATTTCATAATTGCTTGCTCTATTTCTGTAAGGTACATCATTGGGATTTTAATTGGAATTGCATTGAATTTGTATAGCACTTTAGGTAGTATGGCCATTTTGACAATATTAATTCTTCCTATCCAAGAACATGGAAGATCTTTCCATCTTCTAAGGTGTTCTTTAATTTCTTTCTTTAGTGTTCTGTAGTTCTCATTGTAGAGGTCTTTCACCTCTTTTGTGAGATTGATTCCCAAGTATTTTATTTTTTTTTGAGGGTATTGTGAATGGGGTAGTTTTCCTAATTTCTCTTTCTGAAGATTCATCACTTATGTATAAAAATGCACTGGATTTATGAGCATTGATCTTGTAACCTGCTACTTTACTGAATTCACTTATGAGTTCTAAGAGTTTTCTGGTGGAATTTCCAGGTTCCTCTAAATATATAATCATGTCATCAGCGAACAGGGATAGTTTGAGTTCTTCTTTTCCAATTTGTATCCCTTTAATTTCTTTGGTTTGTCTAATTGCTCTGGCTAGAGTCTCAAGAACGATGTTGAATAGAAGTGGTGAAAGAGGGCATCCCTGTCTTGTTCCAGTTTTTAGGGGGAATGCTTTCAGTTTTTCACCATTTAGAATGATATTAGCCATGGGCTTAGCATAAATGGCCTTTACAATGTTAAGGAATGTTCCCACTATCCCTATTTTTTCTAGTGTTTTGAGCAGAAAATGTAAGGCTCTTTATAAAGATAATTACCCACCTGAATCCCAAAGTCAAAAGGAAGGAGAACAAGAAAATGAACATCAGACATAAAAGCAAAACTGCAGATTAGATACAATACTAGAGCACTCCTGGAATTCAGAATCCCTACCTGGGAATTTGAAAATTATTTTTCCCCTCTTGACCTTATACAGAGGTTGAAAAAATAAATAAGGACTTTTCTGGAAACATTTAGAGATTTTTGGGTGATACAATTCAAATAACAATATTAATACAAACTGAATAACAGTAGAGAGAGTACTAAGTTCTAATCCAGGATCCTCTACTAATTACCTTTATGACTTTAGACAAATTGTTTGCCCTTCCATCTGGAACCAAAAAGCATCTATGATGTATCAGCAATAGAGCCCCAGACTCCACCTTTTGAGTAGCCGTGTAACCCAAGGTGCTTAAAATTTTTTTTCTTCCCCCTTGTCTTCCTTTGTGAGCTGAGGATAACAGCAGCCCCTATTTTATGTGTCTGCAGTGAGGACTAAAGAAAATACACTTAAAGGGCTGAGAACAGTTCCTGGCACATAGGAAATCTTGGCAAAAGTTAGCAGTTGCTATTTTTGTTATTATTAAGATCCTTCACGTTCTGCTGTGCTATGATCCTTTGGCTTCAAAAATTGGTTAAAAAAAACACTAAGTTTTTAAAAGTTTACCCTCTTTTCCTAAAATAGAAAAAGGGACTTGCTGGGCACAGTGGTGCACACCTATAATCTCAGTGACTCAGGAGGATGAGGCAGGAGGATCACAAGTTTGAAGCCAGCCTCACCACTTAGTGAGATCCTGTCTCAAAAGAAAAAGGGAAAAATGGGCTGGGGATGTAGCTCAGTGGCAGAGTGCCCCTGGGTTCAATTCCCAGTAGGAAAGGAAAGGAAGGGAAGGGGAATATGAGCAGAAATATGTGATGCCTGCTGGAAAGCATAACTCTATTCCTTACATGGGATTGAGTAGCTAGGAAAGTAGATGCCAAACACCTTAAAAAGTTTCACTTGCAGAAAGGTGCCTCAGCACCTTTTAATTTTTATATCTAATACTCTATTTAATAGCATGTTCCTTCTGTTTATGATAGACAATGGTACAAAATAACAAAGGCATGGGCTTTAGGTACCTACAAACCAGGGATTGAGGTCAGCTTCTCCATTTACTACGTGGTTTCGGTTTGGCAATTCAGCTAAATATTTGGGTCTCAGTCTCCTCACCTATAAATAAGGTTTGGGGGACTAAATGAGGGAATTTTTAAAGTGCACAATATACGGAAACCAATATCACAGACAAGTGGGAACTTCAATTCCTAGGTTCTAGTCTCAAAATTCCTCAGCATTCTGGGGAAGGGAAAAGATATTTGAAAATAAACACCAAATGTAGTATCTATCATGAGCCATGCATAACACAAGGCACAAGAAATAGAAAATAAAATTGGTCTCAGTCCCTAACCTTAGGGCCAAAGTAAAACTGCTTTGTGTCAGAGATATTCTTTGCAAGTAGCTTGTGATTTTTTTTTTCCTTTATTAAAAATTGTTCTAATTAGTTTAACTTGTGAATTTAAACTGAAAAAGGAATCAGAATGGAAATAGGCAAGGACTATTTTAACACTAGGCACTTTGATGCAATGTAAACAAAGACAATACAGGTTTATAAGGGGAAATGAGAACCTGCAATCATTTTCCCCTTGTAACTGGGCATGACAGTCAGGAAAATAAGGGACAGTCTCATGGTAACGGGTACCTATATTTACTACCACAGTGATACTGATTAGGGTCATCCATTTTTAACAAAGAAGTCATATAGATCCATAAATCAAAATTCTGAGGGTCCCATAAGAATATCCCAATTTTTAAATAAGACTAGTAGTTACTTATTCCCAGGTAAGAAAAGTGCCCTCACCTCCTAGTCTAATCTTTATGATTCCAGTTGATGTTTTTGTTTATATGTTATAACTCACCCATCAAGGACCCCCCCCAGCACACTGAACATTTTTCTAAATTCTACTCTATTACTCAGAGCCTAGTATATAGAAACAGTAGATTAAAATAAAATGTAGAAACATGTTTATTCAGTCAATTTTCGATCAGCCTCACAAAGCAGGCATTCTTTCCAAAATAATGTTAAATACTTTCATTTTAAAATTGAAAGGTTTCAAATTCTCCTCCAATAGATCTGTTCAGGTTCAAGGTAGAAAAAGAAGACATTGGAGAGAAATAATGGAGCCAAAGTCCCAAATTTGCATGCCATTGCTTGCAAGCATAGCTGACATGGTAAATATTACCGTTGACATAAATAACTACAAAGTGAAGTCTACATCATTTTTCCACCCTCCACCCCATCTGCCTTTCCTCAACAATATATGCCAACTCACTCATATTTTGTCACATTAAGAGATTTTTTGTTACATTAAGAGATTTTTCAAAGATCATCCTATCCTTTTGTAGCATCACCAAAGGTGGAACTTCGACATGTGTGACAGCATATTAAATCCCAGGAGAGATTTTTCTCCCTAAAACAGGTGAGGCAAATGTGCCCCAAAAGCATGTACAGAGACAACAGCTGTGGGCTGGTTGAACAGGGATCTCTGTGAAGGGAAAACTGAAAAGCTGAGATGATACTCTCTTATATACATTTGCTCATTTGCATCAAGGAATGACAGAGGAAAAATAAAAGACCTCCCCAGGCTTAGCATCTGGCACACGGCAACACTGCCAATTCACTAGTATAACTTACCTTTCATTCGTTTCTATATCAAAACAGAACCTCTTGTCGATAGACTCTGTCTTCCTTCTCACGCAATATTTCAGGGTTAAATCCAAGGGCCCCTGATATAAGAGAAGGATTAACAGGTAATTGGGAAAAAAAAACCACAGAAACTCCTGCCCCCTGCAGCTTCCTTGGTGTCATTTGAAAGGCATGTGTGAAGGCAGCAGGAGCCATGTATAGACTCACTGAGAACCTTGTTTATTTGAACAGTACTTGCATCAAGATGGCAGATGGTTTCTCCCTGCTCCAAAAATGCATGGCTGAGATGAGGAGAAAATGCTCAAGGCAGACAAGCGCTCTTTCCCAAGCATGGTGGATTAAATAGGAAGCTCAATGTATATCACCTAAGGGTAGTGTAGGAGAAATGGATTGTCCAAATAGAATTAAGTATACAAAATAAAAAATTCATGAGGCCTCTGTGAAAGGAGGCTGCAACAGGGTAAGTTGTTTTTGAAGCCATCCTTAGAATGCCAGAGAGAAAGTTGAGCAAAAACATCTTTATTAAAGTGGCAGATGGAGGAGGGAGGAAAAACATTTCTGTTCCCCACCTCCAGCCTCTTGAGGATGAGAGAAATCACAAAAGCAACTTCTCCAAAAGTAGGGCAGAGTAGAGGAAAGAAGCAAATTTATGTATTTGTTGACGTGGTATTTGATATTCCATATGTACAGAATAGTATAGCTCACCTTAGTCTGTGGGCTTTTAATCCACTGAAACCTTCCATGTCTATAGACTAAATCTTTCCTGTCCTATGTTATTCAGTGTCCCTCAATCATTTCAACATACAGTGTGTGTGGTACAGAAAAGAGAAGTAACATTTGTTATCTACAATGTGCCATATATTATGCTAGGTAACTTAAAAGCAGCTTTCTTCACTACAACTATCTGAGAGAAGTGAAGTTCAGAGAGGTAAAATGGCTTACTTGAAGAAACCTAAGTTACTATAGTAGAAACAGCAATGAATTAGGAATCTAAGATCTAGAGTCTTATCTCAGTTATGCCATTTGCTAGCTCTCTGAGTCTTGATTTCACAATCTATTAAATGTCAATACCACTACCCATCTGCTATCTCAAATTCAAGAACATTGCCCAAGTACCAGGACTGTGCCTAGGCAACATGTCATTCAAACCAGCCCATATGACTAATCACCAAATACATCTCTCTCATTGCACACTCAACCCCTTGCAAGTCAATACTTTTTGCTGTCCCTGTGCTAAAAAATCTCAACTGTAAATTAATCCTTCAATATACCTTCCTTATCCCAATACTTGGAATGTCACCTGTGAGTCTTTCCAGATGCATAACAGACTCATGTACTCACCCTTCCTCTTTAAACTCTCAACTCTGTCAGCTTTAATAGCACTGCAGTTGAGGGGCCTATATACTGATCACCACTTCGGTCTCCCTCCACAAGTTTGTCCCATCAGTGCCAAAATACTCATTTCACATGCATATCATGTTTTTTTCATTACTCTGCAATTTTACATATATTGTTCTCTTCACCCAAAGTGACTTTGTCAGTTTTTGACTGACTAATCTCTTATTGTTCTACAAACTGCATGTCCATTTTCATTTCAGTCATTTCCCCATCCCCATACATTGCCCACCCCATGCTTTGTACCTTTTATCAAAATTTCCTGTTTTTATGTCTGATACTCCACTTGAATGAGAACTCCTTAATGACAAGGGCATTGTCCTATTCATCTTTTATCTCTAGCTCCTAGCAAATAAGTAGTGCTCAATAAATGTTTATGCACTAAATAATTGTCTTTGTCAGTCTTCTGATAAAGAAACCGAGATTGAGAAATAATTTGGTCAAGATCAAAAAAGTAATTAGATTAAAGTTAGGATTTAAACCCAGGTTTTGAGACTTAAAATGCAGCATTTTTTTTATAACTTGGAAGAAATGAGGAGGGAGGAAAAACTATTTTGGAGGTGATCAGTAAACAGTACAACACAAATGAGAGTTGATGGGTTGAGATGGTACAAGACACTGTGTTATGATCAGAATGATGGCCAATTCCTCCATCTCCAAATTGGAAGCAGAATATTTACTCCACAGTGCTGATGGGAGAGTAAATGAGGCACAGGACAGAACATGTCTAGTTCAGTGCTTGGCACATAGCAAGAAATAGTGATATTATTTTGCTATTATTATTAGTGCACCATTTTACCTATATTATTTACATTTCAAAAGCAAACTAGTACCAGGAACTATGCCAGAGAATAGGCAATAGGAAATCATTTCCAACTCCAATTTGAGGAAATTCAAGTAACTACTTCTATGCCCCATACCCCCACCATCTAAATGGGAAACTGAGTTCCCCTTTGCACTCCATAAAGAATCCCTCACTAAAACAGTTTACGCTGACACTACTGCAGTTTTGCAAGAAGTCATTCAATGAAAAGGGAAGAGGGTAAGAAAAACTAGAAGGAAGGCTTACTAGAATCTTCTGGGAGGATATGAAAGTAGTGCCTGCTAAATCTATCTTAAGCTTTGCAATATGTACTTTCGAGAAAGGAAAGAAAGGGTCTAAGTAAAAATACTGTCTATAAGAGCTGGAATGTTCATGATTTGGAGAGTAATATGTATAGAATATTATAAAGATTGCAGGCCAGTGTTGCTCATATAAGCACTTGCCAGTCAAATACATATCAGCTAAGTTTTGACTGACTTGGGACAAATTCTGTGCTGCAACATGACATGAATTTAGTGAAAACATCCTGAAAGACACTTTGGCAATCATCAGGCTAGAAACTAAAGAGTAGTTAGAAGTCATGAAGGAGCAAATTCAAGAATAGTAGCATGAATAGAGGCATAGGTGAGGATTCTAGAATCCATGTTTGGTACATTTCACCAGAGGTCAGTTCCACTCCAAACCACGTTCAAGGCAAAGTGACAAATATTATGGTTAAAGAACAAAGGGGGGAAAGTAGTTTTCAACCAAAATTTCAGACCTCTCTTATTTCATATGAACAAATCTCACAAGAGAGATCTTCTGTAGAAAATTCCTGCCTACCTAAATTGGGTCTTCATGCATTATTTTCAATGCTGACAAGTGATTCTTGACATACTTCCAACAGTTTGAAAAGACTTAAAAATCATGCACTAAAAATCTAATTATTTATGAAGAACAAAAATGCTGCCATGACTACAAGTTTATTAAATATTTCCCCTGCTTTTCACATGTTGTTATTAAACCTGCTATATCTACATATATGCAAATCTTTATCACAGTTCCAGCAATTTTCCAACTGTTTTCCTGTCAACAGCCTACATTTTTGTGATCATAATTAGTTATGAGATTTATATTGGGGGGAGATAGTTAAATTAAAAACATTTACTAAGAAAAAAGTAATGCATTAAGATTGTGTATGTAAGCAAGTTACAAGGAAGCAGAAATATTGAACTACTTTTACAATATGGACAATGTGTATGACAATCAGCTTGAGAAATATCCATAAGTGTGTATTCGGGGATGTATAAGACATCAGGTCCTTGCAGATAAGTAAAATACCTTCTCAGTGTTTTAAATTTGTCTTTTCATTTTGGGCAGTGGAAAAAGATTTGAAAGGCAGAAGAAGAGATATTAACTGCTTAGAGATATTTGAGTATTACAGAGAATGTAGGTTTAGGTTATTTCAACTGTAGGCAACAGACATACTCTTCTTAAAAATCAATTCTGGACATTGATTCATATATTTAAAATTTGCTACTTAAAAGAATTCTGTAGGTGGGGGCAGTTCTCATGAAAATCTAAGGGAAATCAGTAGAGGGAAGGGACCTAGGGGTACGATACAGGAAGTGATATCAGCCAAATTATATCATTATATAATGTGCATGTATGAATATGTAACAATAAATCCCATCATTATGTACAACTATAATGTACCAAAAAAATGGAAAATAAATACTCCAGTAGCAAAGCCTTCTTGAAAGCAATGCGTCTATAATTTTGCATATTTTTGTACTACTGATAGGCACTTGTAATAATAAATGGTCTGAAACAGAACAGACATTTTCAGAAGGCCTGATGAAATTAAATTAATTGAGTGATTTTATTTTAACTATTACTGAACTGAATGATATGGGCCCAATATAAATTTAGGCCAGGGAGAACACATAAAGTGATGGATTCACATGACAGTGATAGACTCGATTATGTGACACCAAGCCAACATATATTCACTCCTGAGATGTAATCACAGATGCATCTCAAAATATATGGCACAAAAAAAAAACCAACCTGCTTAGCACCTGGCTTTTGTTCCATAGGCGTCATGGTGAGTGTTTTTGTCTCTTTCTCATAACGGCAGTAGTATTTCACCCAAGATATTCCCAATGCCCCTACAAGACAGGAAAAAGTCAGCTAACAGAATAAGTGTTTCAGCTCCCCAAAACAGCAGTTGTTTACAGGTTGTTCTTCACAGCCAGGCTCCAGATCCAGCACTTCTCTTCCCCTGAGCTCCAGCCTTACCTAGTCTAACTGCCCACTGTAGAACTGGAGATGCTAATCTTCACCAACTTCTTTCCACTGGCTCCTGGCTGTCTCCAAACCCATCCTCCCTGCCATGTTCCCATGAATGGAACCACCATACAACCCAGAAGCTGTAACTTTCTGTCTTCTGCTCCTTTTTCGCTGCAAATAACCTCCGATTTAATTTGTCATTGGGCTGTATCTCTTCTGTCCTCTATACATCTCTCCTTCAGCTGCCTTCTCTTCTCTGTTAGTTTTAGCACTGAATTACCTAAGGTCCTTATGAGGTATTTTTAGATCTTTAGGCCACACTTTAGAAAACAAAATTTAACTATTACATCAATTAATGATTTCAGTGGACTTATCTCTTATTTTATCATCTCTGATCACTGCTTTCCAGTCCAGTCTTCACTCTTTTGTTAGAGGAACACTTGAAAATTATATCTTTATTTATGCCATTCCCCTTATTATAAACCACCCATGGCTTTTACACTATCTCCAAACTCCTCAGCCTGCCTACAAAGCCCTGCATAGTATGATCAAAATTTATCTTTCTGGTCTTACCTTTTAGCACCTTCATCTCTATATTCCTGTCTCACTGGATTACTTTGAGTTACCAAATAAGTAAGTGACCATATAATTTATAATTCAAACTCAAACATACTTAAGAGTGAGGCATTATTAATAATTACATCAGGACAAAAGATGTCAAGAAGGGCTTTTCTTTGCCTCTTGGCAAAACAGAACCCCACAAATAAACTATAGTCCCTCATCCCACTGTGTGCCTTTACTCATGTATTCATGTCCTGATAATTATTAATAATGCCCTACTCACTCTTAAGTGTGTGGTATACACCTGTAATTTTCTTCTTTCATTTCTTCACCTATTAAAACTATACTGAACACTTAAGTCTTAGTTCAAACATTATTTCCTCAATAAACCCTTTCAATATATACTCCAAAGTGCCTAAGATATTTCACTGATAAACTTGTTTATACCCCACATAGGACTGTGAACTCCTTAAGGACAAAATCCAAGCTGATTCATCTTTTTGCACCCCCCAATACATTGCACAGTACCTCACAGAATTGATGCTAAGCACACATTCAACTGAGTAATAGTGTTGTACCCACTGGACAGTTATAAACCTGGGGCAGAGAAGGATCACACAGCATACAGCAGTGGTTCTCAACTAGGGGCAATTTTGCCTCCCAGGGGACATTTTGCAACTCCCGGAAACAATTAGGTTGTCAGACCTAGGACTGCTATTACCATAAAGTGAAGAGAGGCCTGGGATGCTGTTAAACACAACATAATATACAAGATTGCCTCTTTCAAACAAAGAATTCTCCAGCCCAAAATGTCAACAGTGTTGACATTGAGAAACCCTTCAATGCAAAGTTGAAAGATAAACCTGAGAAGTGGGAGGATTGATTTTGGAAAACATAAAAAGTTGATTGATCTAAGGGGGCATAGTATGATAATATCACTGCTGAAGTGCTATGCTTCATGGATCTCAGTGATTTTTTTCCACTAGTCATCTACAGTTATGTCTCTTCTGTCTTCTCCCCAGGTAAAGGAAGTCTGGGCAGGAACTGAAATTCCAGGATTTGAGGATGTACATAGTTCAAAAGGAAAAAAAAAATTGAAAAGTATATATGGGTTTCAATAAAGTTATTTAGGAAGTAAGAACACTTGAATTCTCTCTAATATTTAGTGACTGCATGACCTGATCGTTAATCCATGTTCATTATTTAGCAATGAGCAATAAATACTCTCTTGCCACTGCAGTCTTGTTGGTCATGAAATGGTTTATTAGCAACCATTTGATCCAAAACTAGGGGATGGTATTGGGGGTTCTGAGAGGAGTGTGAGCTTCAGCAGCTCACAGACCTAAATTTAATCTGAGGCCTGCCACTGTTAATCAGGTGACTTTTAAAAAGTAACCTCTCTGAGCCACAGTGGCCTCGTGTGTAAAGATGTACAAGGTGAAATCAAAGACTCAATGAGACAGTGCTTTTAAAGCACTTAGCACCACGCCTGGCACATAGTAGGCATAATAAATATTTCTCTGCCTCCATTCCCCCTAACTTCCTTTTTGCCCCAAAGAGTCATCAAAAGGTTTAACAAATAACAATCCTCATTTTAAATCTCAGAGAAAATCTTGGATCTTATCACTCTAAAGCCTTTGAAAGATGAATTCTTAACTTTCCCTCAATTTTCTTTCTTTCTTTTTTATTATTTACTATTCCCATTCTACCCTCCTTGGAACTGCAGTTATTAGGGTTCTATGAAGGATATGGGTGCCCAAGGATCAGAAAGGTCAAGTGGCAGTAGGTGCCAGTCTCCTGTAACCCAGTGGATACCCATGTGTTCCCACACACATTTCTCTTGCGTATAGAGATAGCCTTCAATGGTTGGCTGTCCTGGAAGTTTGCATGTCTGGGGAGCTTCTTTCATCCTTTTCTTGAGTTCTTCCATCTCTTCCCGGGTACTGGAGAAATGATTTCTTGTCTGTCAAGACATCAGTATCAAAATCATTATCATCATCACCATGATCATGAATAAATATTTATTGGTTAGAGTCCCAGTACAGAGTATTCTCTGTTTATAGCATGTGCTACCACTAGCAAAAAAATAAATGCTTCATAGCACAGCAACTAGAAAACAATTTTATAGAGTTTAATGGTACTAAAGACCAGTAGAAAAACAAATATATATATATAGATAGATAGCAATATACTTATAAAATCACAACTGGGCAATCTTTTTCTCAATGGGAACCATGCAAGGCACCAATAAGTAAGGACTCTCAGAATGCTGAGCACCACGTGGACCCCTATACAACAAAGGAGACCATAGAGAATGTTCTCAAAGATAGTATTATCATGGCAACTTCTACATCTTTCCTAAAATACAATTACTATCTGTTTGACCTGAAATCAAAATCTGGCAATGAAGAGAAAATATATGAGAGTGCTCTGTTTGAAAACAGGCCAACAGAATTTATGCTTAATACTCATGAATATCAAGGCTAATAGTGAGAAAGAATCTATTTACATCTACAGAACTAATACACAAAGCCAAGATAGTTTGAAAGGTCCGAGTATGAAACTCATTAGAGATAGGTCCTTAGTGCTTGTCTCAAGACTATGATATGATGTTATTTATATATGGAGGAAGATTCAAGTGATTAACTTGGTTGTAGATAGATTTTATAAATCAACAGATGACAGGGATTCTCACATGCTAGAGAGGGAGAGTAACTATAAAAAAGTAAAGTACACAGGAATCAAAAATAACAAAACCTATATGCCACAACTATCCTAAACAACCAAGTAAGGCTTATTTGTACCACAGTATATTGGCATTTTTTATCTGAAAATATATCTGTAAGTTTCATGCAATATAACACCCATTCTAGTATCATTTGACCTCAGTGATGCTTTCTCTGACACTATCAGGGCAGTGAATTGTTCCCTTCTTTATGCTTCTTCAAAAATTTTGTCTTGACTTTAGCACTTATGATCATAAGGGATCATGATTCATGTGTGCTTATGTCACTCCTCCAAAAAAAGTATGTTCCTTCACGACATAAACACTTACCTGCCTCATTATGGTGCTTCCAGTGCATTTAAAAATGCCTACCACAAAGTATGTGCTCACTGTACATCTATAAATGTTCATTAAATGTGGGTTAAATCAGTGAGTGAGTAAAATAATATATGTGACAATATAAGTGCCACAATATATGAAGAAGCTATATCTATGTCCACTATAAGAGCAAGCATGATAATAAAGGTAGAAAGAGTCTTTGAAAATTATTTCTTTAATTTTAGACATAAGTAGTCACAAAAAAGAGAGGATAAAAATGGATACGTATGGTAATAAAACCCAAAGTGACTATTTTGACAAACCAGGGAAATAGCTTACAACCTGTACTTAAGCAAGCCTACAGCTAGATACTGCTATGGGTGAATGCAGCAAATTAGCAATACTTAATACATTAGCAACACCAAGATGGAGGTGTTGGTGGAAGGAATGGTGGGTTTGAGTAGCAGTCAGACTGAAATACAGGGAAGAGATGAAACTGGAAGAGAAAGAGCAATCCAGTACACTAAAATATTTGTGATCCATACCAGCATGTCACGACAAATTGGTTGGGTTGCAATAAGCAAAATTTTCAAGTTCAAGGTCATTGGAACCAAAATTAAATTGGAGAGACAGGTGAAGAGATCCACATGAAACTCACATTCTGCAAACTGAGCTGGAGTTGTTGTTTATATGGAAGGAAATCCTGTGTGAGCTCCACAGTCAAGCTGTTAGAAATGAAGAGGCTATGAAGAAAGGCCAAGACCTAAGGAAAACATGCAAAACAACTTTATTGTCAGTACATTCTAGTTAATCAAATAAAGTAACTAACCATGAACTTAGAGAAGAAACGTCACAGTATTTACCCAGGATAGTTTAAAAAGCAGTCATGCAAACACAAGCAGCTATATGAAGAACTATCCTCATATTAGGTTGAACATTTATGCTGTACTCAGTTTTGGAAAGTAAGTAACAAATGTATTCATCCACATCCAGATTCTGTTCAAATTGCATAAAAAGCCATTCATAATTTGGACAGTTTTGGAATGGGCTCTGTTTTCTCTATATACATATTGAGAATCTCTAATCCAAAAATCTGAAATCCAAAATGTTCCAAAATCTGAAATATTTTGAGCATTGACATGATGGCACAAATGGAAAATTCGACACCTGGCATCATGTGATGGGTTTCAGTGAAAATGCAGATGCACTAAAAACACTGCATAAAATTACCTTCAGGCTATGTGTATAAGAAACATAAATGAATTTCATATATATACATACACACCACACACACACACACACACACACACACATATCAGCACTGCAAAATCAAAAACAAATCCATAATTCAACCATTTCAGATAATGAATATTAAAACTGTATACCCTCAAGACTGGCACATGATAGGGGCTCAACAAATATTTGTTCAATGAAAGAATAAGTGAAAGATAAATGAACAAAGTAAGGTTGTTTATCTTAATAAAGACTGTCATCATGCCAACAGATCAAAACAGTCTGAACTGATTATCAAATTAGAAATGTTTCAGGGAGTTGAAAATGTTCAATAATATATCTTTAAAATGTTCAAACTCATTAAAATCAAATACACATAAAGAAAAACAAAAATAAAATATGATTTTAATCTTGTTCGCAACTATCAATTATTTTAATTATAGCCCTTAAATAAGTGTTTAATGCTGGAAAAGTATAAGTAGTTATAAAAATTGCTCCATTTTTTTTAGAAAACAAATAGGTGAGCACATATAAACATGAATACACACACATACACATAAGCCATATACATGAATGTATATAAAAATTATAAGATGTACACATCCATGTTTATTTATGACATGTGCATGTATAGGTATGTGTACTCATATACGTACTCCTTCCCATTTCTCTCCTAAGTTTTTCCATCTCCAGAAATGACATCAGCATTCATCAGTCATTTAAACCAGAAACTAAAGAGTCTTCCCTGATTTTCTTTCACTTATATTTCAGTCTAATTCATTGGGAATTTCTACCGATTTTGCCTCCAAAGTATATCACTAATCCAACAACTCTAATGTTTCCACTGTCACTACCCTAACAAACACAAGCCAATGTCTCCTCCTGTCTAGACCACTGCAGTAGACACCTCACTGGTTTCCTCTCATCTACTCTTGGACCCTTTCAAGTCATTCTTCAGACAACAAAATTAGCCTACATGAGGGACTGCTTAACACCCTTCAGTGGTCTGCCATGGCACTTAGCCTAAAATTTAAATCTCTTAACCATGCCTACAGGACTTCTGTGCTTCTATCAGACATTATCTCCTACCACTTTCCTTTGCTTTCATTAGTATCTAAAGACACAAATCTTTTTGTTTATTCCTTCATCACACCATTCTTCCCTGACATAAAGACTACTCATATGTCTTTCTATATGTCTGAACGTTTTTTCCCCACTATTACCGTGGCTGCATCTTTTCTTCCTTTAGACATAATCTTAAATGGAATTTTCAGAGATTTTAAAGTACATGCCAATTTTTGGTATTTATTTTAAACCTTTTTGATTCTTTCATAGCCCTAATCACAACTAGTAATCATTTTAATAATGTGCACCCTTCTTTCCTTTCTTCCTAACCCATGAGAGCATAGTGTTCATAAAGAAAATAACTGAGTCTTTTTACTTAGTATAGTACAGCATAGTATAGCATAACTAGTGTTTAGCACAGTGTCTGGAACATAACAGAAACTTAATAAAGATTTGTTGTTAAATACATAAGTAATTATTTGCACATTACATATATAGATGTATACAATTGCAAGCTCCAATACATGTGCACACAGATATACATACTCGTGCAATATATATACAATTGCACACATGTACACACATCCATACCTATAAGCACACTTTAAGGAAAAGCCATGAGAAATACATGGAGAAATTGGGAGAGAAATTGTTACAATACTAGCAGTGATTATATAAGGGATTTATTGCATTTGTTTGGTCTATCCTATGCATTTTTTCTAACTTTTTTATAATGAGTACATTATTTTATAATAAAAATCTTCATCAAAATTCAGCATCCTTGTCAAATCAAAGATCACTGCCTTTTGTAATAAATTTAGGAGACAGAAATGTAAAAACTATATATACTAGACATAAAAATAGTAAAATGGGAAGTTATAAAGTACAAGGTACATGAATTCTTAGCACAGGTCCTGAAATATGATAGGTGTTTTCAGAAGCTTTCTGAAAGCATGAAGGGAAGGAAGGGAGAGGAAGAAAATAAGAAGTGTGGCAGAGAAATTGGAGGAGGGAAGGAAAATGGAAGAAAAAATAGTCTTAAGAGAAAATGGGGGAGAGAAGAAAGAGAAAGAATGAGAATATTAGTGAGACAGCAAGAAAAACATAAGCCAATGTGACTATATTTTTTGACATTTGTTATCAAGCACTGATAGCCCTTCACATTCTTTGAGATTATACTTTTGTGATCAGGGGTGGGGAAGCAGCTCAGCGGCAGAATGCTCGCCTAGCCTGCATAAGGCCCCGAGTTCAATCCCAGTACTGCAAAATACCAAACTATCCAATTTTATGATCAAAGTTCTGTGCATCTACCCACATTTGGGAAATATTTTTAGAATATTCATTGGCAGATAGAACTTACTGGCTCCACAATATTGAACTTCTTGGATTCCTGAACTTCCTGGATTTGATAAACGTAGTCAAGGGAGGACTCAAAGAAATTGTGCCTCTCCTTGTCCACCTGGAGATCTGCCTGTAGAAAAAGGGCAATACATGTCACAAGCAGGCACTGTCATTCCTGCAAGTCAGTCCATTTAGACTTGACAGGATTCTAGAGCTAGAGAAGCATTTAACAACTAATTGCTATTTCATTCCTTTATTTTACAAAGAAGGGATATGAAGTCAAGGTGTAAGAATGACTGAAGACTCAGTTTCTAGTCCAACATGTAAGAAGCTTGGATGTCTTTACACCCATCTTCACAACAAGAAAAAAGCTGAACAAGTGGGAAATCAACTCTTCTTAGATCCAAAAGAGAATTGAAATCAGAGGAAAACTCCTGCTTCAAAATCTGGATAGAGGTAAACACAGAATCAGTGTATGCCAGAGCAGAAGACCAAGAGCTAAAGTCTGCTGCTACAGCCAGTACTAAAGGATTACAACTGAACAAAAAATGCCAAGTCTCAGACCTATTTAAGAAGAGATCTCTAAGGAAATGCAAGGATAAATCAAGCATGTTTTACTGTTGTGATAAAGAACATGACTGGCCCAAATGTAGACAAGGAGAAGTTCATTTGAGGGCTTATGGTTTCTGGGGTCTTAGTCCCTAGAAACCCAACTCCATTCCTTGTGGCTCGAGGTGAGGCAGAACATCATGGTGGAAGAGTGTGGCAGAGGGATGCAGCTCACATGATGATCAGAGAGCAGACAGAGTGTTTGTACTCTCCAGGTAAAAAAATATATATGTCCCAAAGTCATGCCTCAATTCCCACCTCTTCCGGCCACATGCTACCACTTCAATTACCACTCAGTTAATCCCTATCAGGGGATTAATTCACTGATTGGGTTAAGACTCTCACAACCCAATCATTTCTTCTCTGAACCTTCTTGCATTGTCTCACACATTAGTTTTCAGGGGACACTTCACATCCAAACTGTAACAGATGCCAGAGTAAAATTTAGCCTCTAACAATGACAGATACTGCAAATTAAGCACAGCCCATCTCCTAGCCAGTTAAACACAAAATCTCACACTAAAAATCTATGTACCTCATTTCCTTTTCCAAACATCATCTCTGGCTTTTCAGTAAGAAATGCTGAAAGGCATTTTCTGAAGAGAAAGAATAATCATCAGAAACATATGCAGAGAAGAGTCTGTGGAATTATAAAATCATTAATTTAAAATAACTGATTAATATAAGGACTCTAAAGAAAAAGAAGATATCATGCAATAACAGATGAGTAATATTAGAAGACAGATGAAAAATTGAAGAAAGGATCCAAAGGAAAAGCAGGAAATCTAAAACACTGTAGCAGAAATGAAGAATACCTTTCATGGGCTCATTAGTAGATGGGTCAAGGTTGAGGAAAAACAAATCAGTAAATCTGGTGGCTAAAGGTACGACTCAATGGTATAGTGCTTGTCTAACATGTGTGATGCCCTGGGTTCCATCCCCAGAACCACAAAAAAAAGTATTAGCCAGCTTGAATATATATCAACATAAAGCTCGAAAACCAAAATGCAAAAGGAATGAAAAACATGGAGTAAACTATCCAAGAATTACTAGACTATTACAAAAGGTGTAACATGTTTATACGCAAGAGTACCAGAAGGAAAAGAGGGGGAAAAAAAAGAACAGAAGAAATATTTAACTAATAATATCACAATTTTCCAAAATGAAAGACAGACACTAACCACACACCCTGAAATCTCAGAGACCAATCTGATGAAGTATCTAAAAATGTACATGTATGCATATCATATTCAAACTGCAAAAAAATGAAAGTCTTGCACAAAGCTAGAGGAACAATTAAATAACTTACCTACACAAAGAAAGGATAAAAATTGCATCAGACTTCTTATTAGAAACCATGCAGATTTGCTGTTAAATGGATGGTACTGGAGACTATCATTTTAAGTGAAATAAGCCAATCCCCAAAAACTAAAAGTCAAATCTTCTCTCATATGTGGATGCTGACTCACAAAGGTGGTGGGGAGAGAGGAGTGAAGGTTCACTGGATTGGACAGGTGGGAATGGAGGGAAGGGAGGGAAGATGCAAATGGAAAGACTAGAACGAATGGGACATAACTTCCCTATATTCATATATAAATACATGACCAGTGTAACTGCACATCATGTACAACCACAAGAATGGGAGGTTATACTTCAAGTATGTATGATATATAAAATACATTGTACCATCATGTATAACTAAAAAGAACACATTAAAAAAAGACTATAAATATAAACAAATAAAAAGAAACCAAGCAGAAAGAAGAGAGTAAAAATTTTAGGGTTTTATATTTGTTTGTTTTATACTAGGGATTGAACCCAGGGGTGCTTGACCACTGAACCACATCCCCAGCACTGACTTACTTAGGGTCATGCTAAGTTGCTGCTGCTGGCCTTGAACTCACAATCACCCTGCCTTAGCCTTCCAAGCCACTGGAATTACAGGAATACACTACTGCGCCCAACCAACCTTACTTTTTTGAAAGAAAAAAGAAAAAACACCAACTTAGAATTCTGTATACAGTGACATTATACTTCAAGAGTGATGGAAAAAGAGACTTTCTCAAACAAAAAATGAAGGAATTTGTTGCCAGTACGCTTTGTCATATAAGAAATGTTTAAAGATGTTCTCCAGATATATGTGAAATTATGTAAGTCAGAAATGGGGTCCACATAAAGAAAGAAGGTCCACATAAAGAAAGAATGAAGAAAAAATAAATCTTATATTTTTCTTTTTCTTAATTGATGTGACACATAAAAATATGTCTAAAACAAGAACTGCACAATATATTTGACAACTAGAGTTTACTAATAAGTGTAATAAATCACAACAATATTGTAAGGGACTACAGGGAAAAATTGGAAAAACTCTGTTATAAAGTTCCCATTTTAACCACCGCAGACTTATTTGAAAGGGAGCATGAATTTGCAAATGCATATTACAAGCTCTAAGCCAGCCATGAAAAAAGTAAAAAAATAAATAAATAAATAAAAATATGACTGATGTGCCAAGAGAGGACAAAAAAAGAAGCCATATAAAATTTTCAATTAAAATAAGATATGGTAGAAAAAGACTGAAAGTCAAAACTGAAATGAAGGGTAGTGAATGAAAATTAATATCAAGCATAGTAGAAACTACTCCAGCCATATCAAGGATCACTTTAAATATCAACATTCTAAATAAACAAATTTAGAGAGACACTGTCAAAGCACATAAAAGTAAGAGCCAACTACATGTTATCTACAAGACGTCACATTAAATATAAAGGTAAAAGCAAAGTGAAAGTAAAGGTAGGGAGCCAGATATATACTATATACTAACATTAGTCAAAAAAATGTTGGAATAGCTGTATTAGATTCAGGAAAAGAACACTATAGAACAAAGAAAAAATATCCAGGAAAGAGGGATATGACATGATGAAAACAGAACAATTCTCTAAGATATCACAATCCTTAATGTGATTATGCCTAGTGTAATGGTTTGGATGTGAGGTGTCCCCCAAAAGCTCACATGTGAGACAATGCAAGAAGGTTCAGAGGAGAAATGATCAGGTTGTGAAAGTCTTAACCCAATCAGTGAATTAATCCCTGATGGGATTAACTGAGTGGTAACTGAAGTGGTGAGGTGTGGCTAGAAGAGGTGGGAATTGGGGTGTGGCTTTGGGGTATATATTTGTATCTTGCAAGTGGAGATCTCTTTCTCTGCTTCTTAATCATTATGTGAGATGCTCCCCTCTGCCACATTCTTTTGCCATGGTGTTCTGCCTCACCTCATGTCCCAAGGAATGGAGCTGGCCTTCTAGGAACTAAGACCTCTGAAGCTGTGAGCCCTCAAATAAACCCTTCCTCCCATAAAATTGTTCTTGTCGGGTCCTTTAGTCACAGCAGCAAAACAGGTGACTAAAACATCTACTAACAGAACATCAAACTACGTAAAGTAGGCCTGGGGTTGTAGCTCAGTGGTAGAGTGCTTGCCTCATGAGGCACTGGGTTCGATCCTCAGCACCACATAAAGATAAATGAAAATAAACTCATTTTAAAAATACATGATGTAAAACATGATAGAAATGCAAAAATAAAAAGATATATCCACTATGAGATTTGGAGATTTCAGTACTCTTCTATCAGTAGTTGACAGATTCAGCAGGCATAAAATCAGTAAGGACCATCAATCAACTGAATATAACAGACATCGATAGAATATATAATTCAACAACAACAGAAAGTCACATGGAACAATCATCAACATAAACCAAATTCTGGTACATAAAATATACCTGAACAAATTTAAAAGAACAGAAATCATGCAAAGCATGCTCTCAGACCATAATTTAGTTATGCTAGAAATCAATAACCAAAAAACCTGAACCCCCAAATTTAGAGATTAAATAGTGTATACAACTCAATCATAGAGAGTCTTAAAGAAAAATTTAAAGTATTTTGAATTAAATTGAAATATAACTTTGCAGGACGTTTCAAAAAGAGTGCTTAGACAAATGTTTATAACATTAAAAATGCAAATTAGAAGAAAATTTACTATTGATCTATGCTTTCACTTTAGGGAAGTAGAAGAAAAAGAACAAATTATACACAAAGTAAGAAGAAAATATAAGTCTCTAGCCAGGTTAAATAAGAAGGAAAGAAAGAAAGAGTAAAGACACAAATAACTAAGGTCAGAAATGAGGGACCATCACTGCTGATGCCATATACATTAAAAGGGTAATTAAAGAAAATTATGAATAATTCTATGCACACAAATTTAATAACCTAGATGAAATGAATAATACCATAAAAGACACAATCTTCCAAAACTTGCACAAGATTACATAGAAGATCTGAAGCGGCTTATATCTATTAAATTGAAACAATAATGAATAGCCTTCCCAAACAGGAAGCACTAGGCTCAGATGGCTTCAGTGCTGGAGTCTGCTAGACATTTTATGAAGAAATGATCTCTTTCAGAAAAATCTCTTGGGGCTTGGTAACATGGGCACCCTCTACATAGAAGGTACTAGAGTTCTAGGCTCTCTGAAGAAAAGGTGTACAGTATAAGCCACATTGTTAAATAGGCATTTTATGCAGTGAGCCATTCTTACCATTTAGGGAAACTTTTCAATCAATGCAGGGAACTGTTTACCAGTCAAGTTCCCTGAGATCAGCAAAATGCTAATCTTATAAAAAGGCCTTTCTCTGTATAGGGGTTCCAAGTCTATTAAGTTAACTGTTTTCTGCCAAGGAACACTGGCACAAAATAGTAATAAAAGGAAGAAAATAAAAGGAAATAAAAGGAAAATTATAAAAGACTCTAGATTTAAATCTAGTTTATGAAAGAGAAGCAGTCCTCCTCCTTTCAGTACTAATTTTATCCATTATAGTGGCCCTTCACGTGCCACCTTCACGTACCACCTCAGATATGAAAGATAGCCAATAAATTGGTTATCAGAGGTTGTGATCCAGACTGCCAAAATCTGCATGACCTCAGATGAATTGTAAGAACCTTGTCTTAGTCTATTTCTTGTTGTTTTCATAAAATACCTCAAACTGGGAATTTTATAAAGAAAAACATTCTTTGGAGAAAAGATAGCCTCTTCAACAAATGGTGCTAGGAAAACTGGAAATCCATATGTTGCAAAATGAAATGAAACCCCTATCTCTCACCCTGCACAAATACCAACTCAAAGTGGATCAAGGTCTTAGGCATTAGACCAGAGACCCTATGCCTACTAGAAGAAAAAGTAGAACCAAATCTACATCATGTTGGTATAGTGACTGATTTCCTTAACAAGATTCCTAGAGCACAAGTAAAATCAAGAATCAATAAATGGAATGGAATCAAACTAAAAAGCTTTTTCTCAACAAAGAAGACAATCAATAATGTGAAAAGAGAGCCTAACCCTAACCCTAACCCGCCCAAAAATGTAATGGAAGATCTCAGGGGAAAATGTAGAAGATCTCTTCCTGGTCAAACAAACACAACACTAGTTTATTTTCTCGTGTGGAATCTGGAAATGGAGACTGAGAAATGTGGAATTATAAGGGACTCTAGTTATCACTGAGTACCACTCATAGAGGGACTGAAGCCAAGAATGAAGTACCTTATCCAAGGTCAAACAGGGAGTTGGTGGAAGAGCTGGCTCCAGAACTCAGAAGGCCCCAGTCCCAGGCCAGGGTTTGAACTACAAGAGCTACATTAGCACATGGTTCCCTGCTGAGACAAAGCATTGGGAAAGCCTTGCAACAGGAAGTCATCTCTGTTTCTAAGGCATACCTAGCAATGACAGGCAGGGGTAGGCTTTCTGAAACATACCTCTTGTAATTGAGATTCTTTCTTTTTGGATGACAGATGTAAGTGCCGGTCCAGTAAAGAATAAAACCTTTCGCCATCCTTTTCAAATTTCTTTTTCCGCTCCTAGACATGGGAGAAAAGGTACAGATTAAGTGTCATTTTAGTTCTGTGGACTTAGAAAAAGAATGAAGGAGAGAGTGCCAGGTTTCATGTGGTCAATTCCTCTAGCTCCTGGGAAGGAGAAAAAAAAAAAAAAGCCAACAGAGAATTTGCTTTTGCAACAGGCTCAGAAGTTTGGACTTCCTCAAATATAACCGCGAACCATTCTGTATCCAGAGGTTAGCTCCTATTGATATAGCTGAAGGCTTTGAGAGCTGCAGCTCAGAAAATGGCATTTAAAATGGGCCACTCTGATAGCTACCTTTTCTTCCTGCTATTGTTTGTCACATGCATTAATCACTCATTTATTTTTTTTAAAAGGAAGAAAGAACTCAAGAATGAACTAAATATGTCTTGGAAAGGTTCATCTACAATGCATTCAGACAGCCTAGTAATATGTTAAACATGTTCAACACAATGGGAACCTAGGACTGCCTCTTTGAATGAATTCTTCAGTATAATTTCAGCATTTCACTACTGTATATTAACTGCTGATATTAATAATGGGATGAAGGGAAATCCTGAAGATTTAGCTAGAAAGCAAGATTCCAAAAACTTTACAAGTAATGGATGACTTGGCCTTCATTCTCCTTGGGAATGATATTTAATTAAGTTCTCTGCTACTCAGCACAAGTGGAAGTCACACAGCCTCCAAACAACACTAACAATGACCACTTGTCGCAGATTACTGCTGACATTGCAATTTTCTCAGCATCAGGCTAGGAAATCCATGTAAAGGGCTTGTGTTGCTTCATTCATTGGAAATCCAAACTCCCTGAGCACCTAACTACAGTGTGCCAAGTACTAGTAAATGATGCAACAGGGGATACTAAGATGAGAAGGGAAAAAGCCCTCACCTATGGTTTATTGTGCAGGAAGCTAGGTGAAAGCAGAGTGACCAGAGACCTGTGACCTATGACCTGTGAGGAGTATGTTTTTATTAGAGTATTTTTTAGTGGAAAGAAAAAAGTAGGGAGAAAGACAACATTAACTGAGGCCTACATCAGCCTGGGCACTGTAATGGATATTTGAATTCTATTATCTCGTTTAGTCTTCACAACACTGAAAAGCAGATATGGTAAAAGAAATAAAGGTTTAAATAAGATGAAATAACTTATTCAAGGTCACATAATATACAGATTCATCTGACTTCTTTCACATAGTGAAATACAGCCCAGAAGATCACAGGAGAAATAAAACTCAGGGGGCTTATAAATCAATGATTGGGTACCCCTTTGAATAAAGCTAAGGCAGGACTGTTACTCTGGCCCTGACTAAGACATCAAAACACAGCTGGTAGAGAACTTCACACAAATCATAGGGCAAACTGTTCCTCCAGCTGCTAAATCAATTTAAAGTAAGAATTATTTGAAATCTTACTGCATTATCCAGGAATAGATAAAATATCATGGGCCAATTTCTCCTATACTTCCATTCTTTAAATAAAAACTGTGAAACATAACTAACATCATAAAATCCATGCCCTTGAAGTATACAATTCAGTACTTTTTTTCAGAATAGTCACAAAGGTGTTCAACTATCACTGCTATCCAACTCCAAAATATTTGAATTACCCCAAAAAGAAATCCCATACACATTAGCAGTCTCTCCCCATTATTTTAACAAGCCCACCTTCAAGAAGCACAGTCTAATTTCTGTCTCCATGGATTTTCCTATTCTAGACATTTCATGTAACTGGAACCATGCATTATGGCCTTATCTGAATGGCTTCTTTTATATAACATTTTCAAGATTCATCCACCTGTAGCACATTATCAGTGTATCAGCCTTTTCTATGATGGAAAAACAAAACATTTGAGTGTGTGAATGTACTACCTTTTTTATGAATTCATCAGCTGATGCACGTTTTTAATTATCTTTTGTCTATATGATACTGCTATGGATATTCATGTATGGGATTTTCTGTGGTCATGTTTTCAGCTCCTTGGAGCATACATCTAGGATTAATGGATTGAGTTTTTGTTTTGTTTTGTTTTTTGGTACCAGGGATTGAAACCAGTGGCACCTAACTACTGAGCTACAGCCCAAGTCCTTTTCAATTAATTTATTTAATTTGAGACAGTGTATGGCAAAGTTGCTGAGGCTATCTTTGAACTTGTGATCCTCCTGCCTCAGCCTCCCAGATCACTTGGATTATAGGCATGCATAAACATACCCCAGGGAATTGACATTTTGAGGAATTGACAAACTACCTTTCCAAAATTGGTGTACATCCTGCATGGCAATGTGTGTAGAGTTCCAATACCTCTACATCCTCACCAAAACTTATTATTATAACTAGCTAAGTGGAAGTGAAGTGGTATCTCACAGAAGATTGATTTACCTTTTCCTAATGATAAATTATTTAACATGGTTTTTCGTGTATTACTGAACCCTTTTTATATATTCTTCCAAGGATGTTTATTGAACTACTTTGCCCATTTTAAAATTAGATTTATTCTTATATTATTGAGTCATAAGAATTCACAGTATATGTTCTGAATATGACATTTGCAAGTATTTTCTCCCATTCTTCGGGTTTTCTTGGCATTTTTCTTGATAGTGTTCTTTGGTGCATAAAACTTTTTGATTTTGTGAAGTCTATTTTTTTCTATGGTTGCTCATACTTTTTGGTATTATAGCTAAGAAACTGTTGCCTAATATTTCTTCTCAGAGTTTCACATTTGACAGTTTTATCTTATATATTCATGTTGAGTTAATTTTTGACCATGGTGTGATATAAGGCCCCAACTTCTTTCTATTGTTTGTTTTGGGTCTATTCATATTTTACATTTCTTCATTCAGTGCACTTACATTTAATTTCACTAAATTCAACTAGAAAGTAGAAGCCTACTACTTCTGGGATATCCCAACACTGTTTAAAAACAAGAACATTTATTCCAGGGTCAATGGAACTGCAAGTGCCAAAAGGACCAGAAGCTTTAATGATGAGGCCCTTTCCATGCACTGCATTCACCTTGGTATAGTATTTTGACCTGAGGATAGAATGAAGTTGGAACCTTATCTCACTCCATGTTCAAAAATTAACTCAATGTATAAGCTAAAACTATAAAATATGAAACACAGAGAAGGAAACACAGGTATAAATCTTCATGACAGATTAGTTAATGGATTGTTAGATATAACACCAAAAGCTCAAGCAACCAGAGAAAAAAGAAGAGTTGCAATGGCCTGGGCTTTGTGGCACACCCCTGTAATCCCAGCTACTTAGGAGACTTAGGCAAGAAGATTCCAATTTCCAGGCCAATCTCAGCAATTTAGCCAGACCCTGTCTCATAATAAAAAAGGACTGGGGAATCAACTAAGTGGTAGAGTGACCCTGGGTTTCATCCTCAGTACCAAGAAACAAACAAACAAACAAAAAACAATGTTCAACCAAGACTGATGGAAAAGGGAGAGAAACTTCTATTTCTCAAGAACATATTTGCCAAGCAGAGTGTGAGGTTCTTTATTATAAATTATTTAATTGAAGCCTTCACATTAACTCTACGTGTTAGGCTTAATTTTTTTCCATGGGAATTTCATGGGAATTCTTATGTCATGGGAATTTATACAATTCTATAAAGAATCAGAGACTGAAGAGAGAAAATAAAACATGAGAACTGGATTTCAGCCTCACATTCAAGATGCTCAAATGATCAATTAAGAAGCATTGCAAGTTTCAGACACTTTTTTTTCCTTAATTCAATAAACATGTAGATACATGAAGTTAATTAACAGGAGCAACCTTTGCTCCTATTACCCTTTCCCCAGAAGCAGCTCTCAACTCTCTCTTTCTCTCACTGACTGGGGATTGAACCCAGGGATTCCTGACCACTGAGTCACATCCCCAGCCCTTTATATATTTATTATTTTTTTATATAGAATTATTATTGAATAGTCTAGACCTTTATATAGAAACAGGGTCTAAGTTGTTTAGGGTGGCTTTGAACTTGCAATTCTCCTGCCTCAGCCTCTCGAGCCACTGGGATTACAGGTCTGCACGACAGTGTCCAGCCCTTTAAGATGATTCTTCTAGTATTTACTTCCATATCTCTAACATCTCAGAATAAAATTCCTAATTGTAATTTCTTAAACATTAAATTATATGCATTATTTATTAATAGCCCATTACAGAAAATGTGGATTTAGCTTTCTTCCTGTACCATTACAATCCCCACTACCATCTCCACGTTCCCACTTTTCACACTTCCCTTCCTCTCATACCCCTTATATACTCTTCTTGTAAATTTGGTTTGGTCTATATTCGGTATTTACATTATTATGACTATCTAAACATTATTTGCAGATAATCCATAAAGTAGAATATGCTCTACCTTACTTCCTATGCAACATTTTTATTCACTAAAGTCAATAACTGCCTTTCTTTTAATTGCCTTTTGTTTTGCTTTGGTTGATTGTTGCTTAGTTTTCAATATGCACAGCACTCACTGATTTAATCTCTACCTCTCCTCCAGCTCTCTGAATCTCCTCTTAATATTTCCATTCATCAGTTAGTTTAAAATAGTATCGCTTAAAGGGGGCTGGGGTTGTGTCTCAAGAGTAGAGCACTTACCTAGCACATTCAAGGCACTGGGTTTTATCCTCAGTACCACATAAAAATAAATAAATAAAATAAAGTTATTAGAAATAAGTAAATCACCTAGAAACTTCTAGCAGTACTAATCTGGACTTGCTGCCTTCTATGTCTAAGTACCCAGTTATCATTTTGGAGGTTATGCTTTTACCATGAACATAGTATTCCCTTTTCCTCTGTGTTGGTATTTTTCCAATTTCCCCATATTCCGTTTTCATTTCTCCTATTTTACTTTCATGTTACCATAAAACCAATTCACATATAGTCATGAAAAAGGAGGATATATGTGAGTTTTTGATAGCTTTCATATTCAAAATTTCTTTATTGAATTTCATACTTAATTGATAGTTTGGCTAGATGTAGGACTCTAAGTTTACAGGATTCTGTATTCCTTTCAGAGATTCAGAAATTTCCTGATAATGTCCTCAGGTAAAAAAGTCTAACTCCATCCATCCTAGTGGGTACTTGATGGACCCTTTCAGTCTTTCAGTTCTGGGCCTTAGTAGAAATTAAATGTTTTTATTAATTCTTTTTAGCTATACATACCATAATCATGACATAATTATGAAAGCATGAAATAAAATTGCTCTAATTCAGTACATAGTACTTTCCCTTTCCCTCCTCTCCTCCCTCCCTCTGTTCCCTTCCCTATACTCTACTGATCTTTCTGCTATTTACTTATAGTTTTTTAAATTAGTGTCTTGTGTATGTTATCACAGGGAATCCCACCACTCCTCTTTGTAAGTGACAATTAATGGTTATTATTATTTGACTATGAAATGATTTTTTAACCTGGGTTAGAGGACACAGTGTTCATTTTTCCAACTTGGTTTCCTTCTCCTTAGTCTATTCTCTATTATTGAATAGTCTAGACCTTTATAGTCCTGAAGTGTTGGACTACTCAGCAATAAATACTCTATGTGCTTCTAATAAATATGAAAAGACAGATATTGTGGTAAATATTTCTTCCTACTCAAAAATGAGGTTGCATCATCTAATATTTATGATTAACTGCCAAAACATATCCTCAAAATAAAGTCACTAGCTTTCTGTCAAGATCAAATATTCATATGGTAGAACAGCCAAAGGCTGTTCTTTAACAAAACACCTGCAAATGAGATGAGTGGATTCTCTTGTGCCTGGCAAATGTCTCCTATTATTTAAACTTTCTCTTGCAATAGTACCTATTTCTGTCACTCAATTTAAGCATTTCCTGAAATACTAATAACTTGAATATTATGCAAAATATTTCAGTATGTTTTATGAATTGTTAACACTCCATATTCCCCCTGACAAAATATTAACAATAACTGAATGATCCCAGCAGCAATTCTTAAATCTCAGAGGTAGGAAGTTTCAAGGAAAACACAGGTACGATATATACTACAGCACTCTCTTCCTCACCGGGAAGCATGATCTTTGCAGACTGAAATGAAAAAGAAGAGGTGGTCCTGTTAAGGAAGCATGATCCTAAGCCAACATGTTCAAGATTTGAACCCACTTTTTCTTCTATAAGATGCAGGGTCTCTGGTCTGATTCCGAGGTCCTTGATCCATTTTGAGTTGAGTTTTGTGCAGGGTGAGAGGAGATTAGTTTCATTCTGTTGCATATGGATTTCCAGTTTTCCCAGCACCATTTGTTGAAGAGGCTATCTTTTCTCCATTGCATATTTTTGGCACCTTTGTCTAGTATGAGAAAATTGTATTTATTCGGGTTTGTGTCCGTGTCCTCTATTCTGTACCCTTGATCCACCTGTCTATTTTGGTGCCAATACCATGCTGTTTTTGTTAATATTGCTTTGTAGTATAGTTGAAAGTCTGGTATTGTGAAACCCCTTGCTTCACTCTTCCTGCTAAGGATTGCTTTAGCTATTCTGGGTTTCTTATTCTTCCAGATGAATTTCATGATTGCTTTCTCTATTTCTGTAAGGTATGTCATTGGGATTTTAATTGGAATTGCATTGAATTTGTATAGCACTTTGGTATTATGACCATTTTGACAATATTAGTTCTGCCTATCCAAGAACATGGGAGATCTTTCCATCTTCTAAGGTTTTCTTTAATTTCTTTCTTTAGTGTTCTGTAGTTCTCATTGTAGAGGTCTTTCACCTCTTTTGTTAGATTGATCCCCCCACCATAGCACAAGAAATAAAAGCAAGAATCAATAACTGAGATAGATTCAAACTAAACAGCTTTCTCTCAGCAAAGGAAACTACCAGCAATGGGAAGAGAGAACCTACAGAGTGGGAGAAAATCTTTGCCACACATACTTCAGATAGAGCACTAATTTCCAGAACATACAAAGAACTCAAAAAACTCTACACCAAGAATACAAATAACCCCATCAACAAATGGGCTAAGGAAATGAACAGACACTTCACCGAAGATGATCTACAAGCAATCAACAAACATATGAAAAAATGTTCAACATCTTTAGTAATAAGAGAAATGCAAATCAAAATTACCCTAAGATTCCATCTCACCCCAAATAGAATGGTGATTATCAAGAACACTAGCAACAACAGGTGTTAGAGAGGATGTGGGGAAAAAGGTACATTCATACATTGCTGGTGAAGTTGCAAATTAGTGCAGCCACTCTGGAAAGCAGTATGGAGATTCCTTAGAAATCTTGGAATGGAACCACCATTTGACCCAGCTATCCCACTCCTTGGCCAAAAGGACTTAAAATCAGCATACTATAGAGATGCAGCCACATCAATGTTCATAGCTGCTCAATTCACAATAGCCAGATTGTGGAACCAACCTAGATGCCCTTCAACTGATGAATGGATAAAGAAACTGTGGTGTATGTGTGTGTGTGTGTGTGTGTGTGTGTGTGTGTGTGTGTGTGTGTATTATATATATATATATATATATATATATATATAATGGAATATTATTCAGCCATAAAAAATAATAAAATTATGGCATTTTCAGGCAAATGGATGAAATTGGAGAATATCATGCTAAGTGATATAAGCCAATCTCAAAAACCCAAAGGACGAATGAGCTCACTGATAAGCAGATGATGACACATAAGGGGGGGTGGGAGGGGGGCAAGAATGGAGGAAGGAGGGACTGTATAGAGGGATAAGAGGGGTGGGAGGGGTGGAGCGGAAGGAAAAAAATAACAGAATAAATCAAAAACTATTACCCTAGGTAAATGTATGATTACAAAAACGGTATGCCTCTACTTCATGTACAAACAGAGAAACAAGATGTATCCCATTTGTTTACAATAAAAATGAATTAAAAAAAAGAAAAAGAAGAGGTGGGGAATTTTCAGTTCTGGAAGTATGGTTGATGAGATACACTAACTCTGAACTAAAAATTAATATTCTGTAGAAGTACTGTTTAATCTTTTAAAACTCAATTGCAAGTCCTGACTGGGCACAATGGTGCATACCAGTAATTCCAGGAACTAGGGAGACTGAGGCAGGAGGATCGAAAGTTAGAGAATTAGCCTCAGCAACTCAGTGATACTCTCAGCAACCTAGCAAGATCCTGACCCTGACCCCAGCTCACTGTCAAAAAAAGGACTGGGAATGTAGCTCACTGGTTAAAAGTGTCCCTGGATTTGTTCTCCAGTAAAAAAAAAAAAAAAAAAAAAAAAATTTAAGCAAGAACTGTGTAGAATCCACAAAAGAAAGTGAAACAAGAAGCCCTGGAAAGGCATTATTCCTGTGGGGTTTTAAAAACCCTTGGGACCTTGAATTTCCACTCATCACAGGTGTAGAAGGCAATACAAAGCATGCTTGAGTTTTCCTTTCACTTCTAGTCCTTTAAATCATCTGGAGCCCATATCTTTTTTTGGTGTTAGGAAGGAATCCAGGTTTATATTTCCCTATTTAGTGATTCGGTTTTACCAATTTTGCCAAACTGAAGTGGTGTTTTAATTTTACATTGAATGAATATATGGGCATGCCTGTGAGCTCTCCACTTTGTATTACTTGTCTTCTGATGATGGCCATACCAGGCTTTTTTAACTCCATTGACTTTGTAGGGTTTTGAGGTTCCTAGTAAGAAAACTCTCCTGGCTTTAGTCTTCTTTTTTGAGGTTGTTTTAGCTATTTGTGAAATTTAAGACTTCCAAATAAATATTAGTATAAAATCTGACTAAATATTCATTGTAGATTAATCTGAGGGAAAATTAACATCTATCCAATATCAATGTGAAATATGTGAGAGCATGAAATAAGTATTTGGATTTTATAATGATTTTGATCCATTTCCTTTACTAGAATTTTTTTTTCACTGTGGTCTTAAATCTTCCTGTTATAAATAAGTGTTACAAATGTTATAGTTCTTATTGCTAATGTGAATTATATTATCATTTATCATATTTACTGGTTAATTATTTCAAGTGCCAAACATAATATTGATTTTTGTCCATGATTTCTAATATCCACCCTGCCTACATTTCATATTAGGTCTGATAAATTTACTGATGATTTGAATTTTTTTCTAAATTTTTATATCATCAGAAAGTAATGCAAATTTTATATATTTTCATCCTATCTTTACACATTTGCTTTATTTTCATTGTTACAGCTCCAGTCAGGTCCTCCAGAATTGGGTTAAACAGTACCAGAAGAATAGGCACCATCATCTTCTTCCCCATCTTAAGAGGAATTTCTTCATTAAGTATGTTTGCTATAGGTTTCTGTCATATTACAATTATTGAGTCAAAAAATTTCCCTTCAAATCTAGGTTTGCTAAGATAAACATATGATACAATAAGAAAGAAGGGAACTGCACTGATTCCCAAGTCTGATTTTTGGCGGGAGGGGCAATTCCTGGGATAAACTTTAATTGATCTTGATATATTTGTTATCCCTGTTAGATTCAATTAGTTAATATTTTAAGATTTTGCAACTGTGTTCATAAGTCCAATGAGCCTTTTGTTTATGTTCTCATATTATCCTTATCTCATAATCCAGGCTTTTTTTAGCATAAAATTTTCTTGGGTTTTTGTTAGTATATTAATAATACTAAAGCCTCATAATATAGGAAATTGATAAAATAGATAAAGCAGCAATATTATTAGAACTTTTCAACATGTGTTTTTCAAGATGTCAATGCTATATGGAAAAAATGTGGCAAAATCTTAAGAAAACAATAAGCTTGAGCATATACAATAGCATTATAAAATGTTATCAATAACTCTTATACTTCGTATTTTCCAGAAAATTTATATACTAGTAATAATTGTTTTCTCAAATATTTGATAGAACTCACCAGAAAAATCATACTGGAACAACTTTTGTTCAGACAACATACATCAGTGTACTCAAAGACTCCATTTTCGTGTGCTAATTTTTTGCCCTTTATATTTGCATGATTCATTTGTATAATGGTACATCAAGCACTATTACAAATTATACCATACATTGATATTTATTAAACTAAAGGGTATGACAATAGAAAAAATTACTAATCACCTGATATGATCCCACTTATGCAAAATTATGCATAAATATGCACATATATCTAAAAAGTGTCTAGTATCCAGAGTATAGAAAGAACACTTACAAATCAACAATAAGATAAAAACATGGGCAAAACTCAAATGGACATTCTCCACATGAATAGATTCTCAATATCATTTAGTCATTGGAAATACAAATCAAAATCACAATGGCATAACATGTCATACCTACTATAATGGTTATAATAAAATTTATAGAAAGTAAAAGTGTTGTTGAGGATATGGAGAAATCAGAATCCTTATGCACTGCTGATGTGAATATAAAGGGACATAGCACCTTGATCAACTTTATGTCATTTCCTCAAAAATTTAAGCAGAGAATTACTATATAACCCAGTAATTCTGCTACTAGATATATGCCCAAAAGAATCAATAAGATGGACACAATAGATAATTCTTTACCATGTTCATGGCATATAAATAAAATGGAAGACTATTCAGTCATAAAAAATGAGGAAATTCTAGCACATGCCACAACACAGATGAACCTTGAAAACATTATGCTAATTGGGACACCAAAAGATAAATATTGCATAATTCTACTGGTAAGGCTGATCAAGTAAAGAGAAGATGCAAATAAACACAATATACTATATAGAATATAATAAGTGAACTATTGCAGCTATTACAGATGTTTTAAAAGACAGAAGAGTTATAAATAGCTATAAGCTAACATATTTGAAAAGAGAAGAAAATTCATAGACACAGAAATTAAATTAGAGTTTCCTACAGGATACAATGAGAAGAGAACTGGATACTATTGCTTAAAGGCACAAAATTTCTACTTGGGGTAATAAAAAGTTTGAGAAATAGGCACTGTTGACGGTTACACATCATTTTGAATACAGCCCATAGCACTGAATTGTAAATTTAAAAATTATTTAAAAGGTGAAATTTATATTTTATATATTTTATAACAATAAAATAATTTGCAAGCTCAGGATGAGAAAGACCCAAACTCAAACATTGGTTCTATCAATTACTAGTTTTTTGACCTTTGAAAAGTGCCACCATATCCAGCTTCACACTTTTTCATACTGTGCTTATGCCTGTATGATTTTTCTCTTAGAATGCCCTTTCTCCAATATTTCCTTACTAAAATTATAAAGCCTTAGCTGTTTGGTTCCTTCTCCTCCCAAGATTGGAGGCAATCTGATATGCCATACAAGGGCTGACCTGGATCCAATTGTTGAAAACAGACTTACATGAGGGAAGACAGATTGAGAGCTCTGGACCCATAGCTACTAGCATGACTTTGTCTTTGTATCTCAGTTGGGACATCAGAATTTCTATCTGGTTCATAATACCCAGTTCTTCACTTTATATCTCAGTTGAGGCACAAATTTCCTGTGCCTCAGGTACTCCACTGGTAATTAGATCCACTAGACCTGTATCCAATTTGGTTCTAGAAAATCTTGAACTTTCCCACAATTTTCTCCCTCCCAATCATTGAACTGGGCACCGTGCTTGCAGTTAAGAGACCACCTGAAGCCACTGACCTCCATTTCTAAATAATGTTCACTCTGAGTTCCTTTTGCTACATTTTTTTACTATCACCCGTTGAGCCACCATTGTTATATTGTGGTCTCTCCTGGCCTTTGAGAAAAGCATAATGCTCTCTCTTTAATAAAGCAGGGATGTAAGTGCTTTCCAATATGGAGAAAAAAGATAAGGGGATGGGATAGAAAACCCAAGTAAAGGGATCACCCATGGGTAGGAGAAGGGCCAGGATATTATCTGAGATGTGTGGGAAGAAAGCAAATATGGGCAGGGATGGAGAGGAGTTTTTGTAGAGGACTAGAAAATGAGTAGATTGATGCTTTCCTTATGGCATAGAGGAGAAAAGAAATCATGTTTCTGTGGTTATTATAGTTACATACCTTTGAGCTTTTTGAAGCCATGAGTAGTGTTTTATTCAACTCTTTATCTCTATGACCTATCATTGGAATAGGTACATAATAAGTGCTCAAGAAACAAATTTAGTCAGACATGATGGCATATGCCTGTAATCCCAGTGGCTCAGAAGGTTGAGGCAAGGGTACTATGAGTTCAAAGCCAGTCTTAGCAAAAGCAAGGCACTAAGCAATTCAATGAGACCCTGTGTCTAAACAATACAAAATCAGGCTGGGGATGGACTCAGTGGCCGAGTGCCCCTGAATTCAATCCCCAGTACCCACCCCCACAAAAAATAAATAAATAAATAAAAGATACACTTGATACATGACTACCGTGTAGTGCAGAAAAATCAAAGGTGAGTACAAAAGAAAGAAAATCTGAGTAGCTCTAATAAATGTGTAAAGTCTGGGCATTTGGTCCCATGCCTTGTAATAAACACAAATATTATTGTTTTACAAATGAAGAGGCTAAACCTCAGAGACGTTCAATGAATTACTCAAGGCCATACAGCCAGTAAGAGATAGAGAAATCTATAAATCAACTCCCTGCCCCTGCTTAAAGGCCTTCAATATTGACCCCAAGACTACGTTTACATACCTTGAGAATATATACACAACCCCTCTAGAAGATTATAGGTATTTTAACAGCCTTCTTTTTTTTTTTTTGGTAACAGGGATTGAACCCAGGGGTATTCAACCACTGAGTCAAATCCCCAGCCCCCTTTATTTTCCATTTTGAGACAGGGTTTCACTAAGTTGTTCAGAACCTCACTAAGTCACTGAGGCTAACCTTTGAACCTGTGTCCTCCTGCCTCAACTTTGAGTCCCTGGGATTACAGGTGTGCACCACCATGCCCAGCCCAGTCTTCTTTATACAAACTGTGCCCTCTACTTAGCAAACTCCCCCCTCACACTCCACTTCACTAGCTAACTCCAATTCATCCTTCCATATTCCATGCCTATATTTCAATAGAGTCTTTTCTATGTCCCCTCTGCTCCCTCAATATTTGTGCATAATGATATCTTAGCATCAGCCCTGTATGGTCATTGTCAATTTGCTAGTCTACATCAAATTCTTTGGGAGCAGGTATGATGTGTCATTTATCTCTGTAACCCTACATATAAGTACATAGTAGAGGGTATACAACATGTTGAGTGATAGAGACAGAAAGAATGTGAGAATGAAAGAAAAACATGAGGCAGAAAAGGAATGGATAAATTTAAGGAAAGGAAAGAAAGGAATATAATATAATAATTATACTATCACTAGAATATTTTAGTCATTTAGCATGTTCAATAACTAGAAAAACTATCACTGCATCATTTTAATGGGAATATACATTAATACTATTTATATGAATAAGAAGAGCTACAGAAAAACATAAGAGCAACTCATTAAAGCATTAAGGCTATAGGCAAACAACAATTCTACTTTTATTCAGTAGTCTTGCATCTTAAGCATAAACTTAGCATCTCAGTCATACAGATTATTTTATCTGTGCCTGCTACAAACATAGCAACTAAACTGAAACCAGGCAAGGGCTTAAATTTGAGGAAAGTCCAGATGAAAAGCCATTGGAACTAGCCTTAAAGACCCTCATAGTCCTGAGTAAGGACAAGATGTACCCCAAACAGTCAATATTACTTTTAATTGTAAAGAGAAATGCTGAAGTTAACTAATGTGGTAGCAATGCCATTCACAGAGTTAGAATATGTGAAGAACATAGTGTGGAAATTGCTATTTCTTGTATATGCTTTTAAAGGATTTCTTTCCTTCCTTTTCACTCTTTTCCTTTTGAATGTACAGAAGTAGATACTGAGGAAGAACAAACCAAAAGTCTGAGTGTTAATAAGCTTTGCACAATTCTACCATGAGAATCTTGTGTACATGAGCAGCTAGATGGTGGTTACTTGAGGACCACACAAAATGCTTAGAGAACACCATGTCCAGGCAACCAGAGCCAACAAACTTCTGTCCTAGCTAGAAGAAGCTAACATGAATTGCCAAAGATTTAAGACATTGGTTCTAGTTCAGCAAATCTTCCTTCTATGTACTTGAGGAGGCTCTTTCTCTGGCCAGAGAAGCTGGGATCACTTGGGTTGGCAAGACCAGCTGTGAAGCTGACAGCTGTTTTCTTCTCCTCCTCCCACTTGGAAGAGGATGTAAGCTTATATAACCTCCTCCACCCACTTGAACCAGGCCCTGTGTAGGCAGTATGTCACTCTTTGTACAGGAGGGTGACACTTATATCAGCAGGATATGGACCTCGGCATATAGCAAAATACTAGGGCTCTTCTTCACAAGGGCACTCCAATCAACATTTACTAACTTTCTACTACAGGGTAAAGACAAGAAGTGATGAACAAAACAAATTAGAAAACTCAGAACCATGATGTAAGATTCACCCTCAATGGTGTGCACCAAAATTCAGATTCAGTATTTTCTTTTAATTGTTTGCAGTACTGGGGATGAAATCTAGGGCCTCATACAGGATAAGCAAGTGCTCTACCCCTGACTACATCCCCAGCCCCTCAATACTCTTTTAAGCTAAGGATAAATATAGGAAAAAAAATAGCTGACACAGCTCAGCAACTTCCCAGACAGTCAAGACACAAGGGATAACTGGCTCTCAATATTTGCCCTGAGGGAAATGGCATCATTGTTCTTTTCCCCATTTCAGACAGAGGCGGCAATACTAAATGGTTTTGCAGACTGCTAAAGAATAAATCATACAGATAAATCAATTGACCTAAGGTTCATAAACCCTATCAGGTTTAAATGAGAGTCTACAGTTAGGTGGAATATGCATAAAGATATTTTGAAAAATTTATAGAAGCAGTTCACAGAAATCTAACCAATGTTTCAGTGCCAAGCATATTTTATACCCTATCTCATTTAATCCTTAAAACTGTGTGAGATAAATATAATTGTTGATCCATATTTTATGGTTGAAAATGAGACTCAGAGATATGAAATAATTCACTTCATGTCACAGAACTAGCAAGTAGCAGAGTTGGTCACTTAAGTTCTAAAGTCTATTTGCTATGATACTGACAGTATAACTGCATAGTACAATGTTTAAAGGTGTGGACTCTGGAACCACACCACCTGGGATCAAGTACCAGTTCTACTCCTTTCCAGTGCATGACTGTTGGAAAGTTCTTTAGCTTTCTCATGCCTTAGGTTTTTGTTGTCACTCTTCTTGGTCTGTGCTGGGTTTTTTGCTTATTTCTTCACTTGGATTTGTAAAACAAAAAAGTAACAATTCCTATCTCATAGGGTAGATTTGAGGACTAAATCAATTAACATCTGTACTCAGAAGAATGTCTGGTATCAAATGTGTACCGTATGAACATTTGGTAAATAAACAACTATGTGTGTGTGTGTGTATTTATAATCATGATATATACATATATATATATGTATATGTATATATCATGATTTTGTACTTCCTCCCCTTGTTCAGTCCTAGGAAGAAATAGAAAACAGATGAACATGGCAATTACAGAAAAATAGCTTTAATTTCATGAGGAAAGGAGGAGAGCTGAAACCTCTCCTCATTCCGCCCCCAATTATTTCCTTTTCTTCTGTAACAAGGAAGACATAGGACTCAAAATAGTACCCTAGCTTCTAGATTTGGCTATGTTTCCACCTAGCTATTTGAAATTAGTTAATCAGTTCACTCATTCTAATTAGCATTTGTTTTACAGAAAATGAAAATACTAGATGAAGAAATTACATAGACCCTTAATGTTAAACTATTATGAAGGAAAATGAGTTTTGCTCAAGATCTGTCAAACAACTGTCAGGGTGAGGACTCAAATCCAGATCTCCTGACCCCAATCCTCTTCCCACTATGCCCAACAGTCTCCATCAAAATATTCTGTCTCACTCTAACATTCTGACTCTTCATCACTACTGACTTTCGGCCAAAGCATGGTATACTGAATGATTATTCCTAAATCTTACCCCCATCCATGTATTTTGTCATGTGACATTGCAGTTCCCCAATTAGAGGAATAATTTATTTCACTTCCTTACTGACATTGGACCTGGCTATAACACTTGTTTTGATTAATTGAATTTGTGAGGAAGGGACAGTTTGCCAGCTGAGTCTAGCTTTAAAGGACCTCACATGTCTCTGCTCACCCATAATACATTGCTGCCATCAGTATGAGAACAGCATGCCTCGGTGAATTCCCAGATCCTTGAAAAATGGACACATGTAGCAGACCTAGAAGGAACTTGGGACCTGAGCCAAGCCCCATCAAACTTAACTCTTGTAAACAGAGTCATCACAGCCAATGCACAGATATATGAGCTAGAAATAAATGCTTATTTCCACTGAGTTTTAAGGTGCTTTATTGTTTTATTGTTATTCTTCTTATAATAGATGACACATAGGAAGGTTTCCTGGGATGCTCAGAAAAGTATATTATGGCCATGATAATTTTGTTTTTAATTTTCTGAGGTCTTTTTTTTTTTTTTTTTTAATTTGGTTTGGTTTTGGTTTTATTTGTTTGTTTTTGTATTTTTTTTTTGTACCAGGCTTGAACCCAGGGGTACTCACCCACTGAGCCACATCTCCAGCCCATTTTTATTTTGAGACAGGATTTTACTAAATTTCTTAGGGCCTCGCTAAGGTGCTGAGGACTGTTTCATATTTGTGATCCTCCTGCCTCAGCCTCTAAAGCTATTGGGATTATAGGCATGTACCATAATGCCCAGCATGATAAATTTCTTAAAGATTGGAGTCAAAATTAAATTGTGATACACATCAGAATTGTTGCAAGGGCCAAAAGAGATCATATGTGGTAAATACTTAACACATATTAGTTGCTTTTTGGCTTTCTGGTTCTGGTGATAGAACCCAGAGACTCTCACATGCTAGAAAAGCACTCTACCACAGAGCTACATTCCCAGTACTATTTAACATATATGAAATGTTTGATAGGGACAGGATGATAACGATGACAACCACAACAACAACCATCCTTGACATACTCAAGGAAAGAAAGTAAATGTTTTGAAATATTATACTGAACTATTTCCTTTTGGCTATAAAATTCTGGTTGGTGGGACGGGGCATGTAAATCAGTGGAAGAGCACATGTTTAGCATGATTGAAGTCCTGGGTTCAATCCCCAATATCACAAAATAAATAAATTTCTGGATGGGGTTTAAGGCTTTTTTCTCTGTCTAATCATGCAAACCTTCCTAAGTGTCAAAGAATGTAAGAAGCAGCTAAGTATATTTTTCTGGAACACACAAAGGCTATATAAATGAACAAGTAAAAATATGCTCTGGACATGCTACCCTGTGGAGATTTTTTAGAGGAAATCTGACTTTGGAAGATGGACCTCCTCCAAGACTGTCATGCCTGACACCATAGTGCCAATGAAAAGACAGAACTCTCAAATATATGCTTTGGTCAAAACACAGGCAAGTAAATAGAACATTCTATGAACTAAGTTTTCTGGATAGCTATTGACTTAGAAATACATTAACTTATAAATATATCCCTTGACTTTTGGAATGGCAATCTGGAGACCTCATTAGGTTCTAGTCTTAGCTTATATTATTCATAGAACTTTACAATAAACTTTATAGCTCACTACTGTTATCTTTTTTAGCTAAGAAAACTAAAGAAGAGGTACACCCAATTCCACCTGAAAAAAAATGATGGATGCAGAAAATATTATTTGAAGGTATGCTTTTCAGCCTATAAAATTATCTCAGCAGTATTCCACTGTTCAAAGTTTCGAGTCTGCTCATAAATTACAAATTACTTTTGCTTTATTTTGTTTAAGGTGCTGAAGTTCAAGATTTTAAGTTATCTATATATAAACAGAACAAAAAAGATATGTCTAAAATATTATAATTCTGAAATATCTGTGAAGGAAAGTGTGATTATCTGAGTAGGAGTTAGGTGACTTAGGTTCAGGTTTCCCTCACTAAAAATATGTGCCCTTTGGTCACTTTACCTTTTAAGGTTCTGTTTCCTCATCTAAAACTGAGTTCCAAATCATAATATTGAAGGTATTTTGTGCTAAATATAAACAACAATATAAACTGGATAAAAATAAATTAGAAAAACACAATAGGCCTGTATGATATAGGCAGGAATCATTTCCATGTAAGTTCTTAAAGTGCTTAAGACCTGCTGGATGATGAAAATGTGATCCAAAGAACACAAAGGAAAAAGAAGAATATCATATATTTTCCTAATTCTAGCACTAACTTCCTGTTGGACCTTTCTGGGGATCACTGTCCCTCACCAAATCTTCAATGTAATATCTCTTTAGAAAGCAGGATATGGGGAAAACTCCACTGTGATTACTATAATAAAGTACTCTAGACAGATATCAAGATTTTTTTTTTTCTTTCATGCCCTTTGAGTATATTGCAAAGGTTGCTGGTTAGGGTCCAACATCTCCTTTCTCAAAAGGCCATGATGACAGTCAATGTTAATTGCAAACTTAATGGCCATCCTTCTTCTTCCTATTTCTTCAGATATTGGGCAGGCAATCAATGTTCTCAGGGATAGTGTCCCTCTCTCCTGAGCCAAGTATCCTAAGTCTTAGTTATTAAGACTCATTTGTCTTTGCCAATTATTGACGTAAGAGTTGACCCACAACTCAGCTGTTGCCAATGAGGTATGAGGGAAAGTCTGCTGGCAGCTTTGGGAAGACATTTTCCTTTCTGAATAAAAGAAAAATATGGTATGTGAAAAGAGCCCTTTCCCTTCCATCCTATCTGGGTTGCTAATATGTGACAATGTGATATGTTGATCTCTGACAGCCATCCTAGGATCTTAAGCAAAGTCTAAGAGAACTGCAGAGAGAAGATCTGGAGTCCAGTGACTGAACATTGGAATAACAACAAATGCTGTCTTGGTATTTGATGGGTAATTTTATTTTCAACTTGGCTAGTCCATAATACCCAAATATTTCATAATGTACTAGTCTGGGTTTGCTGTAAATTTAATATTTAGATGAGATTAACATTTGAATAAATTAAAGTAAAGTAGACTACCATTCAGAATGTGTGTGGGCCTATACCAGCAGTCAAAGGCTTTAGGAGAAAAAAAGGCTAAAGTGACCTGAAGAAGAAGGAATGTTTTCATATCTGAGCAGCAACATCAACTCTTCTGTGAGTCTCCAGCATGCCCTACAAATTTGAACTTGCCCACTCCCACAATCACATGACTAATTCCTTGAATCAATAAAGAGATAGGCAGGTAGGTAGACAGATAGATAGATACTCTTGACTTATGATGTGGTTATGTATAAACCCATCATTGGTTGAAAATATTATCAAAATACATTTACTACATCTAACCCGCTGCCAACTGAAGTTTAGCAGCACTGTACAAGGTAGAGTATTGATTGTTTCCCCTCATTATCATGTGGCTGACTGACGCAAAGCTGCAGCTGGCCACCACTGCCCAGCATCACAATGGAGAATTGTACTGCATATCACTCATGGGAAAAAATCAAAATTCAAATTGGAAGTATGGTTTCTACTGAATGTCCATTGCTTTTGCACCATCATAATGCTGAAAAATCATAAGTTGAGCCATCATGCATCAAGGACCATCTTTACACACATCTGGTTTGTTCTTTTCTTTTTTTTTTTTTTTTTGGAGAATCCTAATATATTATCTAATGCAAAGTTACAAATGAGTTTTGGATATAAGCTAGCAAAAGCCTATTTTACTCAGTCAATCACTTAGTTCCCAGGCACCTTCTGCTCTTCCTAAAAACACTACTGGAGAAAGTCACTATTAAAGCCCCTGGAATCTTAATCTACTGGAGCTCCACAAACACTTTGTTAATTAAAACTAGCAGTTAAAATTTGTAATTATCTTTTAGTTAATTTAACTTGAAATTTTTCTCATATATAGCTGGAGCCAATGACAGGAAAAAATTATAGCACGCAATTCAGGATGAAGAAAATCGTCTTTGGAACTGAAGAATCCAGACAGTCCTTGCCAGAATGGTGGGGCACGCCTGTAATCCCAGTGGCTAAGGAGGCTGAAGCAGGAGGATCACAAGTTCAAGCCCAGTCTCAGAAACTTAGCAAGGCCTAAGCAATTTAGTGATACCCGGTCTCAAAATAAAACAAATAAATAAATAAAAGGGTTGGGGATGGGACTCAATAGTAAAACATTCATTGGTATTATCTGTAATATCCAAAAGAAAAAAAAGAAAGAAAAGCAAATGAGACAGTCCTGGGTTTAAATCCTGGTTTGTGTGTTTTGCAGCCTATGTGACTTTTGATTCGTTCTTCTCCTCTCTGATCCCTGGTTTACTCATCTGTAAAATATACTATCTTTTTCACAGGCATTGTATAGGCATTGACAGTTCAGGTTCTGATGCAAAGTAGGCACTGAATAAATGTGAGTTCCCCTACATTGCTTTACCTACAAAATATTTTTAAGTATTTATTAGACCTAGACAAGAGGCAGTAGTCACAGGCAATAATTGAACTTTATTAAAGTTAAATAAAATTTCAAATTTAGTTCCTCAGTCACACTGGAAACTTTTTAAGTGTGCAGTAGCCACACATTGATAGAAGCTGCTGTAGTAGCCAACTCACATATAGAACTTTTTAACATTACCTGGAACAGGGAATCCTAAAATCATGATCCAATTCAACGGGTTGTGCTCTTGATTTCCCAGCTCTCCTAGCACTTCAGAGGTGACTTTGAAGCCAGCTGATATTAGAAATAGTTACAAGCTCACATAGGCCCAGCTGATTTGAGTAACATCATCCTTATAATTACAAAAATGCATTCAAACAGTTCTAGTGGAAAGGGCACTGGGTAGGAAGAAGGGAAGGATAAAAGTCTCACTTTGGTTACAGATGAGAAGAAAAAAATTTGGTGTCTCTCTGTTCTATGATGCAATTTGTTTCTGCTTTACTGAAGGACGTCAAAGAAAATGGAAAACAGATGTGATCTTCCCTAGATCACAGTTTGTTCTTTATCATTGACAATCATGATGGTATTTCCTTTTAACTCTTCATTCTTCAGGTTAAATGTGGTCAATTTTTCTATTTTCAGGGGAAAATTACCCTGAAAAGGATCTGATCAACAATGTGATCACATCAGTCATCCATGAGTGCCTGTTTTCTTACATCTACAGAGATCCAGTAAATATTTGATGAACCAAATTATCTTGTGTCCTTCTGAACTAGCATATATTATCCTGGGATGTGAAGCACAAAAATAATTCTTTTAAACTGCTGATGATAAGTGATGATATAAGTTGGTTCAACCAATTTAGTGATCAATTTGGCAATAACTCTAATAAAGATGCATAGATCCTATAACACAGAAATTCCTTTTCTAGGGATATACCCTGATAAAATTTCAAACATACACAAGAAGACATGGACATTTGTGCTATCATAAAAATTGGAAGCAACCAACTCATCAATCAAAATAATCAAGGTTAAAGAAATCAAGGTCTATTTCATTCCCTAGTACCTCCCCTTTGCCTCTCCTCTTCTGTCCCCCTTGAACTCCATTCTGTACTGTACTATTCTTTTTATTTTTGTGAGATCCCTGTTTATTCCTTTTTCTCTCTAGATTCTTCATATGACAGAAAAGACTGGATCCTTGATTTTCTGAATCTTATTTAATGTAGCATGTACAGTCTCATGGTGGAATACTATACAATAGTAAAAATGAAATAACAACTATGTGAACAAAAATTTATCTCATAAGAGTGAAAAAAGGCAAAATGAAAAACAATATATGCAGAATCAGTACTCTTTATAAATATGAAAAGCAATAACAACAAATACTTATATAATGCTGTGTGAGATACAGTTTTAAGCATTTAGGCATATTAACATTTTTTAAAAATCTTCACAACACTATAAGGTTTTTACATGTTGAGAATCCTTTATCTGAAATTCTTGGGATCAGAAGTATTTGGGATTTCTGATTATTTTCAATTTTGGAATATTTGACTATAAATGATGAGATATCTTGGGTATGGAACTCAAGTCTAAGCATAAAATTGATTTATTATTCATATACACCTTATACACATATACTGAAGTTAATTTTATATGATATTTATCATATGTCTGCATTATGACTGTAACCTAGTCAATTAGGTCAGGTGTGGAAATTTCCATTTGTGGAATTATGCAAGTGCTCAATTTTTTCTTAATTTTTAAGTATTTGAGATTTCTGTTTCTTGGTTTAGGGACACTCAACATAGAGTACAGTGTATTCCATATTGTAGAAAAAGAAATTGAGGCGTAGAGAAGTTAGGTGACATACCTAAAACCCAACAACTAGTAAGATGAAGAGTCAAGATACAAACACAGGTAGTCTTGCTCCAGAATCCACAGTCTTATCCACCATTCTATGTAAAGTAATATGTATTGCTCAGCAAAATTCACACATGAGGTGAAAAGGAGGGAAGTCATAATGGGAGGAAGGCCCATACAGGAAGATAACCAGGAAGATAAACCCACAAAGTTTTCCTCAGCCACTGCTTCTTTGCATATACATGCACACTAGATTTGTGGTGGAAGACATGCTTCAAAGAGATGTTAATGTTTTTAAATATTCTTTTAATTTTTAAAAAATCATATGCTATGAAAAATACTCCACACAAATCTTGATGAATTTTTACAATCTAAAAACACCCATTAGGTCAGCTCCCATATCAAAACACAAATTATTACCAGCACTTTTAGAGGCACACTGGGGTCCCAGTTTTTTCCATAGCACCCCCATTCTGGGGTAAGAACTTTCCTGCCTTCTAACACCATCACTTAGTTTTGCCTATTTTTGAACTTTATAGAAATGGAGTCATATAGCAGGTAAGCATTTGTGACGGTTTTTTTCCAAAACCAGATATCAGATTCATCCATGTGATGGCATAAAACAACTTCTAGTCCATTTTTCTCATTGTTATAAAGTAATGAAAATTCACCACAATTCATCTATCCATTTAATTGTTGATAATTATTTTTAATCCTTTTTACAACCTCCCACAGCAGTACAGAATGCAGTACATTTGAAAGAACAGTCTCAGGAGTAAAATAAATAAATAAAATTTAAAAACAAATTTAAAGTAAATTTAAAACTTCTGCTTCAAGCTTTATTCTGTTAATAACTATAACTATGTGTCTTTGAACAAGTTATTTGGTCATTATGGGTCTCGACTTCCTCATTTTTAGGATTTGTACAATACTGCTTAACTAAGATAGTATACAGCAAGTCCTAATAGACAGCAATTATTATTATAAAGTTTGTAAAGTCTTTTCTGCTGACTTGAAAATCATTTAAAGATTACTGTGACAGAGCTTGGTCTCAGGCACTTTGACTACTCGTCTTTCCCTCCAAATGCACTGAAATAACCACAGATACCCAAACATGGGAAAATCTGAAATTCAAATTCTTTGACAGTGTCAACAGGGTGATTTGCTGCTGCTTCCTTCTCCTCTCTCCCAGGGCATGTCTCTCCCAAGACAAACACCTTTGGCATCATCTCTCCTGACTACCAGGTTTGTGCCTCGCTCCACCTTTTATAATTTTTTCACCCTCATGTACCTCCAGAGCAGGTCCTTTTTAAAAGTTCCTTCTATGATCTCTGTGAAAAAGAATCAGAAACAAGACTGACAAGCCTGTGTCCTTCTGTCAATGCCCTCTTGCCTCCCATCTGTTGGGTAAGAACACTGTATAGCATAGCTTCCACATCAGCTCTAACTCTCCAAGAAGCGGGTTAAATGCAGACACAGATGTCTGAGTCAGACAGTTTGGCCCTGGTCCCACCAGAAACCATACAAAGGCCCAATTCAGTGGTTGTTCCTCTCTGGCAAGGGCATCCTTGAAAAAGAACTGAAAACATCATACTGTAGGCAACTCTGACAAGACTCAAAAAATATGAATCAAAGGGTACAAATACTCTCCCTGTCATGTGTCTAGAGGGGATGACTGAGTCTTTATTCTGCCATCCCTAGTGGACAGTCCACCATTCCACACTGCAGGATGAAAGACTCATTATGAAGAGAGCTAGACTGAGCCTTGTTTGTCCTCATTGTTCTTGGCTGGTGGGGTGGGGGAAGTTGCATGGTAGTGGGAAAGGAGACAGTGGTAGAAAGGATTCTGCTAATCAAGTAATAGTTAAAATGTACACATAGGGGTGGACTCAAAATTCTCCATAGGGGCCTGGAGTTGTGGCTCAGTGGTAGAGCACTTGAACAGCACATGTGAGGCACTGGGTTTGATCCTCAGCATCACATAAAATTAAAATAAAGGTATCGTGGCCATCTACCAAAAAATACTTAAATTTTTTTTCCCATACATTGGGAATCTTGAAAGGAGGGATGACTAGAAAGAAAAAAAACAAAAAGAGAGTGCAGGCTAGATGGAAAAAGAATTCTAAGCCTAGTAGATCAAAAAATTAGGAGCAAAAGATAAAGAAGGAGATCATTTCTTGAAATCTCCTAGTCACCAGAAATTAACAGGTATATTAACCTAATACAACACATGTAGAAGTTTTTGGATTTGTAGCAAAGAAACAGTTTCAAAGTCTGGATTTTCCACAGTTTTTTTTTTCCCCAACTGTAAAATGAACCCAATTGTAACCACCAAGGAGATTTCATTAAGGTTCCACACTGGAATTGAAAGTTACTAGGTCTAATAGTGAAAATTAGGCAAAGAAACATAAAAGTGCTAATAGATTAGTCTTTCGAGCTACAGTCAAAAGCTGACAGTAAAAAATAAATGTTTAAGCATATTATTTAAATAACAGATAATCAATAGAAAAAGCAAATTTATATTGTAGTCAACAAATATTGGAAGAGGAGAGAAACGAAAAAGAAAGTAGGGGTAATAATCTATATTCACAGCATGAAGAAATAATTTCTAAAGTTAAATATAATATGGTGCCAGGTGCAGTGGTACACACCTGTAATCCCAACATCTTGGGAGGATAAGACAGAAGGATCACAAGTTCAAGGCCAGCCTCAGCAACTTAAGAGAGATCCTGCCTTAAGATAAAAGGGGTTCCATAGTATAGCACCCCTGATTTAATCCCCTAAATGAAATATACATATATGCATAGGTGTACATATATTTTTAAACTATGAAAGTCACTAACAGAAGAATAAATAAAACTGATTAATAGTGTATGCTTCTGGATAGTGGGGCGTCGAACACTGTTGATTTTCTTAATACAAGAGTACTTACTATTTTATTTTTAATCATATGAATATGTGTATGTATGTTGCATAATTTTAATTTTTGGAATGGGAAGACTAAACACTATTTTCCTTTTTCTTTTTTTTTAAAGACATTTATTCAGCATCATGATCAGACTATTACATTTAGCAATCAACAGCATGGGTGGAAAAATAAGTCTACATTACAAACCTTTGTTGGAATGCTTTATACTTTCCATACAACAGAAACTAAAATAAACTGTTATACAATTAGTCACAAATACAGTCCTTCAGTTTTTTGCCCATGCACAGGAGTACTGTCTAAACCATGTCTTCTTTATAGCAGCTAGGCCCTGCCACCACTATGCTTGACTGAGTTCCCAAATCTGTTTTAACCTGTAGCTTCCCTGTCACTTCTCTGGCTCTCCTCTCCTGCTAAGCTTTGTTTCCTGGCAGTATGAAAACCTTCTGCCACTGCCATAGCTACTGCTGCTGCTGGAACAGCCATAGCCACCTTGCTTTCATGGTTTGGCAAAGTACTTGCCTCCACCACCATAAGGTTCACAGCTTCTGCCTCCAAAGTTTCCACCATTCATGGGTCCAAAATTTGATGACTGATTGTTGCAATTGCCAAAATCATTGTAGCTTCCACCACCTCCAAAATTGCTTCCATCAATACCAAATCCATTTTAGCCATCCCCACTGCCACCATGTCTATCACCACCACCATGGCAACCAAAAAACAGCCACCATGACCACTGAACTTTCCTCCACCACCAAAATTATCATTTCCACCAAAACCACCTCCATGACCACCACCAAAGTTTCCAGAACCACTTGGACCTCCTTGACTAAATGAAGCACTAGCCACCTCTTGCTTTGACAGGGCTTTCCTCACTTCACAGCTTTGGCCATTCACAGTAAGGAATTTCTGAATGACAGTCTTATCCACAGAGTCATGGTTGTCGAAAGTTACAAAAGCAAAGCCCCTCTTCTTTCCACTGCCTCTGTCAGTCATGATTTCAATAACTTCAATTTTCCTGTACCATTCAAAATAATCTTACAGGTGATCTTCTTCAGTGTCTTCTTTAATGCCACCACCAAAGATCTTTTTCAGTTAAGTGGGCCCCTGGTCTTTGAGAATCTTCTCTTGAGACAGCTCTCTTTGGTTCCACAATGCTTCTATCCACCTTGTGTGGTCTTGCATTCATGGCTGCATCCACTTCCTCCACAGTGGCGTAAGTGACAACCCCAAAGCCCCTGGAGCACATGGTGTTTGGATCTCTCATTACCACACAGTCTGTGAGTGTTCCCTATTGCTCAAAATGGCTTCTCTGACTCTCATCAATTGTTTCAAAGCTCAGCCATCCAATGAATAACTTATGCAGCTGTTCAGATTCTTTAGGGGACTCTGATTTAGACATGACAGCAGTAGGAACAGAGATTTTAATGATGCATTCTCAGCAGAGTCCTTAGGCAGAAAGGAGTAAGCTAAAGAACGTATCCACCAGCCTATCTTCAGCCTCAAAACTTTCTCTAAAGTGTTTCCCCCAAACACTTTCTCTAAAAATTTAGGATTTTTTTAAAATTAATGGAATTAATCTGAAAAAAATTGTGGGTAACACATTAAAATTTTTAAAAATGCCAATTTCATTGCATAAATATTCAAACTGCCATAAATAGGTTGAAAGATACATCGTATTTTAATTAGAAAAAATATCAGATTTCAGCACAAAGAGGTGGCTCACAAATATTTTTTAACCAATAAAGTTCTATTTTATAGGAACTGCTATCCCAAAAGCCCACTATATAAATCAGATCCAAGGGAAAGTGCTTTGGCTGAAGAAAGAGTTAGGAGCCCCACCCAAACAGTTTCTGCCTGAACATAAAAACCTCTGGTTAAGATGATACCTGTGAGCTCATCTGTGCCATGACTCCATGCTTGGGAAGCCAACCATCTGACAGCCATTTAGATGCTATTGTCTAACAGAAGCTGGTACTCAAGCATCACAGGATGGCTCATAGCTCATGGGAACTGTTGTCCTTATGAAATGACTCAGTTACAAAATAGCCTTCTGAAATTCTGGTTTCTCAGAATGCAGATCCACTGGGACCCAGCCACTCAAGTTGAAATGACAACAGAGTTCACTAACCTACAAATAGATCCTATAAACAGAGTGACTTCAATTAGCCAACAAAATCATTCCTGACCAACGACTGAAATATGTCCTTACAGAGCACACCAGAGAAGAATGTTGTTCCCCTCCATGCTTGTCCCATCACCCTTCTACCTATTTCCTAAGAAACATTTATTATTTCATGTGGTGAAAGCATCAGTGCCACCTGAAGAATAACAGGATGAGTTTATTCAGAATGTCTTCCCTATTAGCTCCCAGTATTCCGTTATTTTGTTCCTTCCTTCTCTCCTTCCTTTTTTCCTTTCTAAATTCAAATCCAAAATCTGCCACTCCCTGGCTGAATGACCTTAGACACTACACTCAGTGAAATTAGTGTCCTCTTCTGTTAGTGGGGAATAATAATATCTACCTTCCAGAGTTCTGAGGTTTCAACGAGAACATGCATCTGAATATGTAAGGGCCTAACATAGCACCTGCCACTATCAGTGAAGGCACAAAGACAGCAGCAGTGCTGGCTATATCATTCTATGATCAATCAGAATACAGGATTTGCTAGGAAGAATTAACTAAACAAAATATAAGGAAACTCTACATGGGAGTCTAACGCTTTGGGAGAGTATTTAAGGAAGGCCAATTTGGATGGTGGTTCAGACTTCATTGAAATGGCATAATTTACTTCACTGGATAGGATGAAGGTCTGCAGTTTGGCTTGGTAGTCGGCTGTCACTAAGTAAGGACGTTGAAATTCTCCACAGCACAGGTGGCAAGCAGACAACCAACAACCAGTTGAGTGGGTATGCAAAGAGGATAGGAGCACTCTTGGTTTCAGCTGAGCTTCCCAGGAACAGCCTGGCTCAGTGGGTACCTCTAGGAACAAAGGGACTATATGGGGGCCCGATAAAGGAGTAACAACTCCATTTTAACACTTCTGCCAGCAGACAGGCCATACGGGGGCCCAAAGAGGGAAACTAGGTGATAGAATGGGCACAAGGTCTTTAAAGAGCCTGTTTTCATGTAAAGAGACCTGTAGAAGGTTATTGCCAGGTCAGTTAGAAACATCAACATCACTGAGACACCACATGTTCTTGGTGAGAAGCTGAGACAGAGCTCCACCAATGCCCTCACTCCTACTTCACTGGGCTACCATGCAGCTGCTGGAAACTTCAGGAAAGCCCCTTCCTCCTGTAGTGCTCGTCCAGAGTCCTCTACTGAGAAAGCTTAACAACATGCTCTTTTTAAAAACAGAAATGCTTCAAAGAATTCTATTCATTATCACTGAGAATGTGTAGAGGGTGAATTCTGAACCAAAAGGCAGTAACTTGATAATACACAGAGGCTGAACAGAAGCTGTATCTGTTGGTACTTAGTTAAGTGCTCTTTCTTCTATCCAAACTTCACTACTGAGATACTTCACTACTTAGATAATTCTAGATAGTCTATTGGAGACATGACTCACTCTGAGTTGTCTTTGTTGATGAACAGATTGACTTCACTGGTAAAGAAGTAGAAAAGAAGACTGATAGGTATTTAACTTTTCTGAGTTTCAGGTTTTTCTGTGTGTGTGTGTGTGTGTGTGTGTGTGTGTGTGTGTGTGTGTGTGTGTGTGCGCGCGCGCGCGCGCGCATGCGTGCTTTGTTTTGGTTTTGGTTTGTTTATCTAGGAATATTTTATTTCCTCTTCATTTTTACATGTTTCACTTGTTCTTTTTTAGATATATATGACAGTACAGTGTTATTTTGACATATTATACATAGTAGGGGTATAACTTTCTCTAATAAGGATCCTATTCTTGTGGTTGTACACGATGTGGAGTTCCAGTGGTCATGTATTCATGTATGTAGACAGGAAAGTTACGTCTAATTCATTCCACTGTCTTTCCTAATCCCATCCCCCTTACCTTCCCACCATTCCCCTTTGCCTAAACCATTGAACTTCTTTTCTTCCCCTCCCCACCCTTCCTTGTTGTGGTAGAATCTACATATCAGAGAGAGCATTTGGCCTTTTTTAATTGCAAAAACAGATATTAAAAATCCTACTTCACAGGTTGGCTATGAGAATTAAGGAAGACAGCACATGTAAAATCCTCAGCCCAGGAGGACTGGACACACAAAATAAAGAGTAGAATTAATTTCCCTCCACTTGGAAGACAAAAGATTAACCACTGCATCATATCCTTATTTTCCTCTTGCTAATCTCAGGAATTAAAACAAATTAGTTATGTGGGTTTTTACATCATATTACCTACCTCATCCTCTTTATCTAGTGTTATATATCAACTGAAATATTCTTTAACATTTGGTTACCACATTTTTTCAAGATTCTTCTGACCTTCAATTATGTCCTTTCCAATTGATTGTTAATGAGACTCCAATTAAAACTAGTGGAATCTAGCATTGCTGGGCTATCTAAAGAACTCACTTTGCTTGAATTCCAGTCATTCCAAATAATGCCCACTTCAACCTCACTATCAGGCTTGTCTTTTCTTCTCAGGACTTGATGCTTTCATATTCTTTATCCAAATTGATTGCCATGATATTCCAAATAATACCTACTAGATGGTATATTCTTAGTCCTAAAAGGGTTGGATGCTTAGTGAAGATGCTACAACTCAGCCCTGGTAGGAAAGACTACCTAACTTGGAGAATATGAGATACCCAGTGGGAATAGAACCTACACCTAGCTAAAAAGATTAAAAATTAAAATTACCCATTTCCTGTTATGGGACATCAAAGGTTCAGAGAATCCCAAAGGACAGTCAAGCTGAAATAATCTGAGATTATCTGACAGAGGATTTTGTAACAGAATTTTTTACAATGCTGTTCTATATCTAGTTGCCTAATACAATAGTACCACATACCACAATTGAATACCTGAAATGTATTGAGCAAACTGAGGTATTGAGTTATTAATTTTTAATAGCTATTGGATGTCATAATAGCACAAAACTAGACAACATAGCCTAAATGAAAGAGTATGGGAACAGAAGCTAAGAACACCGTCAGATTTAAATCCAGGCTGCTGTAACAAACTACGTATCATTGGTTGTATTATTTATCTTGTACAAACATTAATTACTGCACCTGTGAAATATGGAATAAAACTAGAAGCTCATAGGGTTGTTGTGACTAGAGAATGAAGGTAAAGCACCCAGTTCAGAGCTAGGCACAAAACAGTAGGTAAAAGATAGCTATTATTATCAAGCTCCCTGTTATCCAGCTGGAGCAAGTGAAATTCTGAAAAGAGAAGTGAACTTATCCACAGTTACAGAGCTACATGGCCACATAGCCAGGGACCAATCGCAGATTCTATCATGGTTTTCTGTTTGTTTGTTTGTTTTGTTTTGTTTTGTTTTGTTTTGGTACCAGGGAATGAACACGGGATGCTTGACCATTGAGTCATATCCCCAGCCCTATTTTGTATTTTATTTAGAGACAGGGTCTCACTGATTTGCTTGGGACTTCACTAAGTTGCTGAGGCTGGCTTTGAACTTGCAATCTTCCTGCCTCAGCCTCAAGCCGCTGGGATTACAGGCATGCACCACCATGCCCAGCCTTCTCATGTTTTTTGAAAATTATTTTTCTTATAGAGACCAACCTCCTTCACCCTTTGTCTTAATCAGTTTGGGCTACTATAAAAGAACACCATAGACTGGGTGGTAAACAACAAATATTTATTTCTCACAATTTTGGAGGCAAGAGAATCCAAGTTCAGTACATTGGAAGAATGATGATGGTTGAGGACCCTCTTCCTGTTTTGCAGATGGCCATCGTCTCACTATATCCTCATGTGGTCTAGAGATAAATCATCTCTCTCATGCTTTTTCTTTTAAGGGCACTAATATCATGCATGAGGGCTATACCATCAACCCCATCATCTCCCAAAGGTCCCAACTCCTAGTTACTACCACATTGGTGGATAGAATATCAAAATATGAATTTACGGGTAAACAAATATTCAATGCAAATATTCTACCTCCTGTCCCCAAAATTCATTTCCTTCTCACATTAAAATATCCCATACTGATAAGCTCTGAAGTCTTATCTCTTTAACTTCTAAAAATCCACAGTTCAAAATCTCATTTAAATATCTGAATCAGATATGGGTGATCTTCAAGTACATTCACTTTGAGGGAGAATTCCTCCCCACGTATGAACCTGTGATACTAAACAAATAATGTGCTTCCAAGAAGAGATAGGATGGGGAATAAATTGCAATTCTGAAAGGGAGGAATACAAAAGAAGGAAGAAGTGATGGGTTCCAAGCAAGACCAAAACGTAACAAGACAAACTCCATGAAATCTCAAGGCTATTGAATAATCCTCTTTGCCTTCATGCTCTGGTGTCCAGGCCCACTAGGATGGCAATGTCACCTTTACACATCTGACGGTAGGTTCCACCCCTTTAGCTAGGTGGGACATTGTTCACGACACTGTGGACAGTGGCAAGGGGTCTGCCACACTGCTTTCTGCAGTGGTCCCATCCTTGAGTCACTGTGCAGAGGTATCACAGCTTTCAATACTGGAAAGGCAACACTACCCTTTGTAACCCAGAAGGAACTAGATCTGCTCCAGGGCCTGTGATGGGAGTGGCACTCCTGATGGTTTCTGAATCACCTATGGGATACCTTCACTTTTCTTGAAGAAGGGCTCATGTTAAGAGACTTCATCCATTCAGTTCTGTTTCCTCTACTCCCAGGTGGCAGAATCACTGCCATCTCCAGGCAGGCTTTCCTTTAGGGTACTGATTAGGTCATTGGTTTATACCTAAACCAATCTTATCAAATGGTCATTCAGTCACAACTTTTGTGCTCTCTTCAGAACCTGCTTTCTCATTCTTTGCGATATGAATAGGCTGAGAATTTTCCAACATTTTAAATTTCTGATTCACTTTTGCTTAAGACTTCCTTCTTCAATTTCTCTCTTCTTGCACTTTACTATAATCAGGAAAGAAGAATACAGCTGCTTCTTCAAAACTTTGCTTAGAAATATCCTCAGCTAAATATTCAATTTCATTACACACAAGTCCTGCCTTTCTTAGAACTCTAGAACATAAATAAAATGTAGTCAAGTCTTTGCTACTTTATAACCAGAATTGCCTTTTCTCAATTATCTAATGTCCCTCATTTCCATCTAAGACTTCATTGGAATCAACTTAATGTACATGTTTCTACCCACATCCTGTGCATGATTATTCACGTATTCTCTAAGATGACACGTTTCTCTATGACTAGCCTCTTTTCTTTCTGAACCCTCACCACATGCTTTTAAAAGTCCCTTCACAACTGGGGATGTAGCTTAGTGATAGAGGAATCACTTGGTATTTGAGAGGCCCTGGGTTTGAGCCCCAGAAAAAATATTCCTTCAGTAATGTCAGTTTTATTTCCAGTATGTGCCTCAAAACACTTCTGAACTCTACCCATTACCTAGTTCCAAAAGTGCTTTCACATTTTTTTAGGTACAGTCATGTACCACATAATGTTTCAGTTAATAAAGTACAAACATATCCAACAGTGGTCTGAAAAGATTATAATGGAACTCAAAAATTCCTATCAACTTGTTATAGTTTGGATTTTAAATTTCCCCCAAGGGTCCCTGTGTTAATGACTCAGAGCTCAGCTTAGTGCTATTGGAAGGTGGTAGAAAACTGTAAGAGGTAGGGCCTAGTAGGTTTTAGGTCATTTGAGGTGTACTCTTAAAGGGGCCTATGAAATACTTGTCTCTTCTCTCTTTTTCTCTTTCTGGCTGCCATTAGAGGAGCAGCTTCCTCTGCCAGGCTGTGCTGCCACTACACATGCTTGACATGATGTTCTGCCTTACCACAGGCACAAAAATCAATGGAGACAACCAACCATGAACTGCAACCTTCAAAATTTCCGAGCCAAAATAAACCTTTCCTTTTTGAAGTTGATTATCTCAAGCATTTATTACAGCAATGGAAGGCCAGCACATACCTACTATCTATTTAGCTATAGTAGCATCAAAACACAAAGCATTACTATTGTTTGTAGTGCCATGGGAATAAACAACTCTACTGCACTAACAGTATAACACATATAATTATAGTACTTGATAATATATATGTTATATATAGTACTTGATAATGATAATAAATAACTATGTTACTGTATGCATTTACTATACTATGTATTTACTATAATATACTTTTTTATCTTTGGAATATACCCCTGTTGATTAAAGATGTTTACTGTAAAAGAGTATACTATGTTATGTTGTCAGCAACCTCATACATCTAGTGTTTACTCTATCTCTTGATTGCATGAAGTGGTAATGTTGAGTGATTTACCTGTATCAATCTAGGTCTACATAAGTATGTTCTATGGCATTTTCACAATGACAAAGCTACCTAATGATGTATTTCTCAGAATGCATCCATATTATTAAGTGATAAATGGCTATTTGATACAGCACCACTTCATTTCTTGGTACCTATTTATTAGAGAGGAAGGAAGGAAGGAAGGAGGGAGGGAGGGAAGGGGAGGGGAGGGGAGGGGAGGGGAGGGGAGGGGAGGGGAGGGGAGGGGAGGGGAGGGGAGGGGAGGAAGGAAGGAAGGCAGGAAGGAAGGAAGGAAGGAAGGAAGGAAGGAAGGAAGGAAGGAAGGAAGGAAGGAAGGATACACTGATCAACCAACCCAGGAGATATATTATATAGTATTGGAATATTCGATATGGAGTCTTAAGAAAATCAATACCTCCAGTCATGCAATCAGGCAGAGTCGTTTCAAACTTCCTCTACCTTTCTGTTCTATTCGAGCCCTGAATGGTCAGAATGATGTCCACTCATATTGGTGAGGGCAGATCTCCTTTACTGAGTACACCAATTAAAATGCTCATCTCTTCTGGCCATTGCTGTTTAACTGGCTACCTGGGCATCCTGTCTCCCCATATTTTGCACATAAAATTTATCATCATACCATTGTAGAATGAAGAGTGATCGCTCAAACATCTACTCAATCACTATAAAAATATCTTACAAATATAGAGAAAATGTACCTTTGTGAAACCTATTTGCTCCTTCCGGAAATTTTCCAGAGGTTTGATCAGCAAATCACTAGCATTTTGTACCTAGAAGAAAGAGAGAAAAGCACAAAACAATTTTTAGATTATCAAGTTTCAGATACAAGATTCTTTGTTACTAAGGCATTTTCTTGTGAATACATCATCCTACAAAATATCAACTGGTTTGCTCGTTCGTTAAGTTTTATTATTCTTTTTCCACATTTTCTCTGAAAATCAAATGCTTTGGGAGGAGTTGAGAGGAAGAACATTAGGGACATTTCTCTGTAACTTTAATAGTAATCTGACCTGAGTTTTTAATCAATAAATATCTAGAGTCATGCCTAGCAGCAAACACAGGGAGCCTGAAGTATAGATGCAAAAGACAGAAAAACAATGATGAATAAATGGAAAGGCCAATCACACCATGTGCAAACCATTTCATGGGAGGCAGATGAGTTAGAAGTAATAGCATTAGGTAAATCATTTCCAGTCCTAAGTTGGTATTTCATAAAACCAGAGCATTCCTTCAGAACTTGGGACATGTTATAGCACCAGAGAATACTATTACCTAGCTAAACACATACAGAAGTTGATAGGAATGGCTTGGTTGGATTTTACAAATATTGGTGTTAATAGTTTCTGAAGATTTTAAATCATCCAATCCAGAGAAAGTACTTGTTCTATGAGCAAATAAAGATATACAATCCCTTTTGTTCTAGAAGCCTCTTGGGTGACTGCATCCAAGGCAACAAGTAAGGTTTGTTTTCTCAAGGGCTGGCTTTTGGGACCCATTGCATTAATTTTGATAAGAAAAGGGAAATAAGGGACTGTCTTCCTTGTTGGATAAGACATAAAGCATAAGAAAAGATGTACTTTCATAACGAAAATGGAAGACAGGGGTTAAGATGTAGCTTAGTAGTAGTGTGTGATTTGCATGTGTGAAGCCCTGGGTTTTACACCCATCACCCCAACACACACACATACACACACAAATAGAAAACAAAGTAGAAAGTTAGTCTTGACTAGACTTCTAAGTAAGAAGAAATTTACAACCTATCACCCAAAAGCATGGAAAGTCGGGGGAAAATATATATTTTATCCATATGCTGCAGATACTTTGGGCCTATTACGTGTCTAAGTATGATCCAAGCTTAACCTAATAGAGGAAACTCCCTAACAAAGCAATGCTAATCTTTACATGAGAACAACCTGGTGATCCCTGATATCCTGATCTACCTAAGTTCCTAAAACTACCCTCTAGGACTGGCAACAACCAGTGTTATAGTTTAGATCTTAAATGTCCCTCATAGGCCATGTGTTAAATGCTTGGGTCACAGCTTATGGTGCTATTGGGAAGTGGTGGAAACATTAGGAGGTGGAGTCTAATTGGAGGAACTAGTGGGATGGGGGCATACGTTTCAAGGTTTTATTTGTCACCGTCACATTCCACTCTTTCTCACCCTTTCACCCTTCTGCTATCATATCCTGCCTTACCGCAAACCCAGAAACAATGATGCCAGTCAGCCATGGCCTGAACCATCTGAAACCATGAACCAAGAAAAATCTCTTCTCCTCTCAGTGGATTTTCTCAGGTATTTTGTTGCAGTGACAGAAACTTGATTAATACCCAGCAAATATAAAACTAGGCAAGAAAAAATAGTTTTTGCCTTAAGGCAAGAAATTCTTTGTTTCCTAATCACCCATGTTTCTATGGTTGACTGTCTAAACCCTTGTGTGCCACAAGACTAGATTTATAAAATCATGTAACCCTTCCCTACACTTGCTGACACGTAAAAAATACAAACCTCTTACCTGCAAGTACCTATGGACCCTTTCTCATTTTTATCATGTCTCTTCTCATCTGCTGGATTTATGAAACTGTTTCTCAGGCTCCATTTGGTCCTAATCATACTATAATCTACCTCCCCATTTGACATTACCTATAGCCCTGAGTGTGTTCATTAGACAAAGGCAGGAAAGTCCACAAATTCCTCTGTAAAGGTTTTGCTACAGAGGTCCCTCTTTCTCACAAAGTATGACACTAATTTCTCATCTAGTCTAAAAGATGCTCACAGTGCTGGTATCAAAAAGAAAACCATCAGTGACTCTCCTTAATTGAAAACAAGAATCTTCCTACTAAAAGTACCAGCCCAGACCCCTTACCCAACATATTCTACAGTTCCCTGGACTATGGATGATATACTATAAAATTTTGAACCCACATGACAACAAATTAAATCATCATTGTCATAGAAAGTCATTTTTTTCTTCTTTAAATCTGGAAATCTTTAAAAACATGGTCACATTTTTTTTGGTACCAGGGATTGAACCCAGGGGCACTTATCCACTGAGCCATATCTCCAGTTCTATTTTGTATTTTATTTAGAGGCAGGGTCTCACTGAATTGCTTAGGGCCTTGCTAAGTTGGTGAGGCTGGCTTTGAACTTTTTATCCTCCTGCCTGAGCCTCCTGAGCCACTAGCATTACAGGCATATGCCACCAAACCTGGCCTTTTCCCACTACACCTGGCCTTTGCCACAAATTCTTTGACATACTTCCTCTGAATAATGAGGTCTTAGTCCCCTCCACTTTGTATATGAGTTGACTTGTTACTGTTTTGAACCAAAAGAGTAAAAAGCGAAAGTGACACTAGGTGATTTCTAAGGCTAGGTCATAAAAGGCCAGCAGTATTCACCTAATTCTCTGGGAATACTTTGGGAGCCCTGAAATTATATGTAAGAAGTTGAACTACCCTGAGACCAAAAGGTGAATAGGTTAAAAGTAGATATTTCGGCCAATGTCTAGTGTCAGTCAAATTCATCCATCCTTGTCAAGGTACCAGACATGTGAAGAAAGTCATTTCAATTCTACATATATACCCATGTGCAAGATGAATCTAACCATGTGGTAAAACACACCCCACTGACCCCTGACTCACAAACTCATTAAACTGTTTTAGTTCAAGTCACTAGGTTTTAGAATAAGTTGCTATCCTGAAATAGATAATTAGAAAAAAAACAACACTTCCAATTTCACAAAATTATCATGTAAAAAGTGGCCATCTGGGAAAATTGAGAAACTGTTCTTCTAAATAAAAAGTGAGCATGCTGCTTGTGAAAAGAATAGCATGTACCAAGCCTCTGTATGAATGCCAAGCTGTGCCTTTCCATATTCAGGCACCCTGTCCCCAAGATGGCACAGTTACTGTTTGTTTGTTTTTTTTTTTTGTTTTGTTTTTTGTTTTTTTGTTTTTTTTAAGTTCCAAAGGGAACTGTCATGCATAAGTAGGTATGCAAGCAACTTGCATTAGACATGTTTGGACCCTGCTCAGTCTAGGAAAGCAGTAGATGATTCACTGAAATGGGAATCTGTAGTTTTCTATCAATTGCATTGGTAATACTACTCACAGCTTCCCACAACACAAATAGACACTATGGACTTTTTCTCTTGAACACTCATTGGTTACTATGCAATCTTTTGACAGAATGTACAACAAGGGAAGTATAAAAAGGTCATATTGAAGCTTGGCTCTTGTTTCCTTTTTCATTCCATTTTACCCTTAAATCCATTAGAAGTCTACCATCTACTCAAAGAAACATTTTTAAGTAAATTTTGTATTTAATCTACATTCTGATTATGGCATTCGTGTTATGAGCTCTCTGGGAGAAAAATTCTTAACTGCGCTATCAGGGGACAACACCCACCATGAGAAGTCCCCAGCACTGCAAAAAAAAAAAAGAGAAGTACCATCTTGAACACGTTATTTGGGCTGGGGATGTGGCTAAGTGGTAGAGTGCTTGCCCCACATGCGTGAAGCTCTGGGTTCGATCCCCAGCACCACAGGAAAAAAAATGTTTCCTAAACACATTAGCTTATCTAATCACTTTCCTATCAAATATGCCCAAATTTACATGAGATAAGGTCTTTAAAGAATAAAGATGGTAGGGCTGGGATTGTAGCTCAGTGGTGGAGTGCTTGCCTAGCTCATGTGAGATACTGGGTTCAATCCTCAGCACCACATAAAAATAAATAAATAAAATAAAGGTATTGTGTCCACCTCCATCTACAATTAGAAAAAACAATTAAAAAAGATTAGAGATGGTATCCAGTCTAGTTCAACAGAGTTGCTCAGGAATCTTTGAGTGATAAAAAATTATCAAAAGTAAGCACCGAGCTTATGCCATTTAAAATATTAAAATAGTATGGGCTTCTTTAGGTTAATTTTTTGGTGGGGAAGGCTTAAAGACAGATCTTGCATATTCCAAACAGGGCCCCCTCCAGAGTCATAAAGGCACTGAGACAAACTTCCTCATTATACAGGAAATCTGTCATCTAGACACTAAAAGGCCACCTCTGAGATGATACAACTTCCCCTAGAGTGCCATGGAGAACATCACAACTGAGATGTTCTGCATTTCTTCCCTCCATATTTCCTGCCACATTTTATATTTATTCATGGAAATAATGAGACCCTGGCCATTGCCACATTCTAGGGCCATAGAACCTTAACTGTTATTACAAACAATATTTTCAAATCTAATTTTAGAAAAGATGCACAACTGTTAAACACCTCCCAGATCATCCAGTCATGATCTCAGGAAAAGGGAGAGGTACAATCAAGCAATGAATTCCTAGCATGATGTGAAAGGCTCTTGTTAACCTTCACAAAATTGTTGGAATTAAGTGGGAAATGGGGAGCAAACACTCAAAAACATGATTGAAAACTGTAGGGAACAACAGGGCGCAACATAATTAAAAACAGAAGCAAGTCAATCAGTCATGTGGTAAAGAGCCAGAAAGAAGGGTGAGAAAAATAACATCTCAAAAGATGAATATCCTTCTTCAATATTTTAGAGCTTTGATATTGGGTAAATAAAAGAAATCAAGAAACAATGAGAGCTGAAGAGTAGTACAGCTGAGTTTTCTAGTGGCATCTGAATGAAAGTGGGGTTGAATGCCTCTGAAAACAAGGGCAGCCATCCACAAACTCTCTGGGGAAAGGAGAACATTTAGTAGAGTGTAGATTAGCTAGGGGGCCATCTATGAGGTTTAAGAGAAACCACCCATATTGGTCTCTCCTTAGTACACTTAGCAAATTTCTTAAGCTAGAAAATTTCTCAAGTCACATTTGCACAAGTGGAAAATCTTGTGAATAACTGAAGATAACTAAAAATGATACTTAAATAATTGACAATCTTCCCCTTTATAAAACACTAACACATTTATTATATAATTTTGTACATTCCATAATAACCATAAGAGATGGGGATGATTTCTCCCACTATACAAATAAAAGGGAGACCCATAGAAACAAAGTGATTAGTTTGAAGTCAAAAAGTAACTTAGTGGCAGAGCTAGAATTAGAGTCTAATTCTCCAATTACCCTACATCAAAATTCTGCTTTCAAACCTATTTCTCTAGGAGACTAGATGAAATGTGAGCAATGTTCTGAAATGCCAGAACCCCACTGTTGAAAAGAAAGGGTGATAATTGATAAAAAATACTCTTATTATTGGAATAAATGAGTTTCATAGAACTGTGATGCCAGTAAAAGAATGGGAAGTTACACCACTTTGTTATTCTCAACAGAGTTCCCACCTTACCCTCATGGTCCTAATAAAAATGAATATTGGTCAACACAGGTATTTCCATATTTAATTTTATAAATATACTGCATTTATAACAAATTTCCCAGGTGCTGCTGGTCTAGGGATCACACAAAGAGATTACCTTTTAAACTGTCAAAATAATTTGACTCCACAAAAACATGAAAGTCTGTGGTTCAAATCTAGCAAGAAATGTAAAAACATCTGTATGAGGAAAACTATAAAACTCTGATCACATAAGTCAAATATGATATAAATAAATGGAGAAGTAATTCAAGTTCCTGAATACCAAGAATAAATAATTTTAAGATAAAAGGTTATTCCCAACTTGATTTATGGATTAAATCAAATCCCTACCAAAATGTCAGCAACTTATCTTGTAGATAATGACAAACTGATTATAAAGGTTATTCCTTACTTTGAGACTTATTATAAAGTTATAGTAAACAAGATAATGTGTTATTGGAGAAATAAATTAGACAAATAAATCCATTCAATAGAAATAGAGTAAACAGATATAGATCCACACAAATATAGCCAATTGATCTTTGGTAAAGTTGAAAAAGTAATTCAATGGAGAAAAGACAGTCACATTTAACAAATGTTCTGCAACAACTGGATGTCCACATGGATAAATGAACCTAGACACATATATTAAACCTTTCAAAAATTCACTCAAATGTATTGCAAACCTCAATATACAGAGTCCTAGAAGACAGCATAGGAGAACTGGGTGACAGTAGTTTTGTAATGATTTTTTAGATAAAACACCAAAGGCATTAAAAAATGATAAGCTGAACTTCAGTAAAATTATAAACTTCTCCTGTGCAAAAGACACTATTAAGAATGAAAAGACAAGCCAGGTGCAGAGGTGCATGCCTGTAATCCCAGTGGCTCACGAGGTTGAGGCAGGAGGATCACAAGTTGAAAAAAAGCCAGCATCAGGGTGGTGCTGCAAATTAGTGCTGCCACTCTGGAAAGCAGTATGGAGATTCCTCAGAAAACTTGGAATGAACCCACCATTTGACCCAGCTATCCCACTCCTCAGTTTATACCCAAAAGACTTAAAATCAACATACCACAGTGATGCAGCCATGTCGATGTTTATAGCAGCTCAATTCACAATAGCTAAATTAGGGAACCAACCTAGACACCCTTCAACAGATGAATGGAGAAATAAAATGTGGTACATATACACAATGGAATATTAGCCTTAAAGAATAATGAAATTATGGCATTTGCAGGTAAATGGATGGAGCCAGAGTAGAATATCATGCTAAGTGAAATAAGTCAAACCAAAAAAAAAAAAAAAAAGGCTAAATGTTTTCTATGATAAGCAGATGTTAATCCATAATGGAGGAGGAAGAATGAAGGAACTTCAGATTGGTTAGAGGAGAATAAGATAAGGGGAGGGGTATAAGGATGAGAAGAATGGTGGAATGAGATGGAGATTATTACCCTATATACATGTATGAATTACACTACAGGTGTGACTCTGTACCATGTACAGCCAGAGAAAGAAGCTGTGCTCCATTTTTGTGCAATGCATCAAAATGCATTCTACTTCCATGTGTAACTAATTAGAACAAAAAAGAAGCCAATATCAGCAATGGTGAGGTACTAAGTAACTCAGTGAGACCCTGTTTCTAAATAAAATACAAAATAGGGCTGGGGATGTGGCTCAGTGGTCAAGTATCCCTGGGACCAATTCCCAGTCCCACAATACCAAAAAGAAAGAAAAAAGAAAATGAAAAGAAAAGAATGAAAAGACAAGCCAGAGAATAGGAGAAAAATTTCTGTAAGACAAATTGAATGAAGGACTGGCATCCAAAATACACAAAGAACTTTTTTTTTTCTTTCTTTTTTTTTTTTGGTGCCAGGGATTGAACCCAGGGCATTTAACCACTGAGCCACATGCCCATCCCATTTCAATATTTTATTAAGAGAGTTTCACAGAGTTTTGCAGAGTTGCTTAGGGCCTCCCTAAATTGCTGAGACTGCCTTTGAACTCACAATCCTCCTGCCCCAGCCACCAAGCCACTAAGATAAAGAACTCTTAAACTCAATAAGAAAACAAGCTACCAATTAAAAAACTGACAAAAGATGTGACAAAAGAAATCCCATAAACAGATAGCAAATAAGCATAGGAAAATATGTTTAACATCATCTGCCATTAAAAAATTGCAAATTAAAACAACATTATGATACCACCACATACACTTTAGAGTGGGCAAAGTTGAGAACACTGACAATACCAAATGCTCACAAGAACAGGGAAAAATTGGAACTCCTATTCATTGGTGGTATGAATGCAAAATGATATACTTAGGAAGATGGTTCTGTAGTTTCTTAAAACATTAAACATTCATGCTATATGATTTTGCAAGTGTACCCCTTAGTATTTACCCATATGAGTTGAAAACTTACATCCACACAAAACCTACATACTAAATGTTTATTGCAGCTTTATTCATAATAGCCAAAACATCGAAGCAACCAAGATGCATTTTAGTAGGATAATCAGCAAATATGCCATGATATATCATAAATGGAATAGTATTTAATGATAAAAAGAAACAAGCTATAAAGCCTTAAAAGGCATAAAAAAGCCCTAAATGCATATTGCTAAATATAAGAGTCCAATCTAAAAGGCTACTATTAGCCTACTAATTCCTACTATATCACATTCTGGAAAAGTCAAAACACAGTAATGGGTTGTGAGTACAGTTTGGTGGTAGACCACTTGATTAGCATGTGTGAGGCCCTGGGTTCCATCCCAGTACCACCAATGGAAAAAAGAGAAAAGAAAAAAATAGGAAAAAGAAAGATCAGTGGTTGCCAGGGTTTTGATTGTGGAATGGAAAGGGAGGGATGAACAGGTTGGGCAGGGGATATTTAGGGCTCTGAAACTATTCTGTATGGTAATATGGAGCCATATCATCACACGTTTACTGAACACATTGAATGTGACACAAAGTGAGTAAACCGAAAACTAAACTATGGTCTTTAGTTAATAATACTGCATCAATATTGACTTATCAATTACAAAAACCGTACCACGCTGCCAAGATGTTAATAATAGGGGAAATGAGGGGATATATGAGATGTCTCTGTACTTTTCACTCAATTTTTCCAAACATTAAAGTACTCTAAACATGGGCTTTGTCTATTTGTTTTACAAAATTAGGCTTTAAATATAAGGGGTAGGGAGTCACTGTATAGATTTTAATAGAAGAGAAATTCATCAAATACAAATAAAGCTCATGCTAGTATTTCTGGTAACAGAGAAACAGATTACTAGAAAATTTGATTGAGAACACTAAAGACTGCAACTTTAGTTTACATGTTCAAAATTTCAGTTTAAGTTCCTCTGAAATTCTTTCTTGCTGAAATGAATAGGGATGGAATTACCATATTAATTTCCTTCTACCTAATGCCAAACTATTGGGGTGGTAATTTGAGATACAACAACTATATTAACTCTTTTAACAGTACCAGGAAGCCATAAAACAGAACCTGAAATAGCAGAGGGTCAATCAAATCAAAAAAGACAAAAAAAAAAAAAAAAAAAAAAAAAAAAAAAAAAACACAATATCAGTCATGATCTCAGCTCCAGGCCTAGTATAAATGACCTACCATCATCATCCTTTCGTTTTCTACTTCATTGAGCAATTCAGCAAATTCCTTGAAGGATTCAGCTGGTAGGAGAGAATAAAAGACAAAGCAAATTAATCATGATTCTTGACAGACAAGTAGAAAGAGATCTGTCCCACACAACAGCCTTGAGCTCACACAACCAGTGAAGTAAGGAATCAAATTTAAGACCATCAAAGGGAATGAATGTCACCAAGACTGATTCAATGTTTCTTTCTTTCATATTTTTCCCAATCTCCTACTGTTATGGTTTGAATCTAGAAATATCCCCCCCAAATCTCATATTTTGGAAGCTTGATTTCCAATGCAGCAAGGTTCAGAGGTAGAGCTATTAGGCAGTGATTAGAGCTGTAACCATTTGATGGATTCATCATTTGAATGAACTACCAGGTTTTAACTGTATGCAGGTGGGGTGTAGCTAGAGGAAGTAGATCACTGGGGACATGCCTTTGGGATTTATGTTTTGTCCCTGGCACACTGGTCTCTCTCCTTCCGTTTCCCTCCATCATACCCTTCCACCATGATGTTCACTTCACCTTGGGCCAGAGAAATGGAGTCAACCAATCACAGATGAAATCTCTGAAACTGAGTGCAAAATAAACTTTTCCTTCTCTAAGTTGTTGTTGTCAGGTATTTTCAACACAGAAATAAGCTGACTAATATTCCCTCAAGAGTTCTTTAATATTTTATTTATTCATCATAGTCATCCTTAGGAATAAGCTAGGAATTCTCTCATTTCATAGAAAAGCAAAAAGATTAAGGGAGGAGAAATGGGTTTGCTGTATAAAGAATGGCAGCTCTACAACCTCAGCACCTAAGCTTGGTACCTGCTCCACTAGTCATCAATCTAGAAAAATTTCTCTTAATTTAACCTTTGCATGTCTTAATTTCTTCATCTTTAAAATGAGAATATTAGCTGGGTGCAGTGACACATGCCTATAATCCCAGCAGTTTGGGAGGCTGAAGCAGGACTATCAAGAGTTCAAAGCCAGCCTCAGTAACAGCAAAATGCTAAGCAACTCAGTGAGACCCTGTCTCTAAATAAAATACAAAATAAGGCTGAGGATGTGGCTCAGTGGTTGAGTAGCCCTGATTCAATCCTGGTAGCAAAATAAAATTTAAGTAAATAAAAATAAAAGGAGAATATTGGTAATTATTATTTCAGAGTGGTTATAGGAATGGAATGAAATAGAATTTGCAAAAAAAGTTTTGCAAAGCATTGTTTCATTTTTCTTTATTTTAGAAGCACTGTGTTAAAGTAAAAAAACACATTTGACTTATTAGCTGTGTGACATTAGAAAAATTACTCAATCTCTCTGAGATCCATTTTCTTTATCTAGAAATAATTCTGGTCTCACAGGGTTGCTATGATAGTTAAATGACATAATACATGTGTAGTTCCCAACACACATGGTAACCATTCAATAAATGTTAGTTCTGTTCCTTGTTGGGTCTAAAGCAGTGATACTAAACGCTGGTACATTAGAATCTCTTGAGGAGCTTTAAAAATTATCAATGCAATGCACTTTTCCACACAAGTTAAACCCGGATTCACCTGTAAAGGAAAATATTCAACTCTTTTCCTCTATTGCACAAAACTTCTGACACCAAATGTGTGGGGTTTTCCCTAATATTAAACAATTCTCTAACTCTCCAGAAACTGACTGTCCTAAAATTCAATTACAAGACTAATTACCTAGAGTTAGTACAAGCACAACAGGTAAAGGCCTCAGCCCCCTGAAGACTGTCCCCTCAATTTTCCATGTCAGTCACAAGTTCCAGGATATGAACTGCACTTCTGACCAAACAGCTATATATTGGAGGGCTCCATAAACCCCTCCTTGAATTTGATATTCTCCTGGGATGGTTCACAGAACTCAGAAAAACACTTACTAATACAAGCTTGTATTTTAAAGGATACAACTCAGGAACCACTAAACAGAACACACGCATAAGGCAAGGTGTGTGGGAAGGGGTGCAGAGTCCCTTCTTCCTAGATGTGCCACCATCCAGAACCCCTCATGTGTTCACCAATTTAGAATTTCCAGAAACCCTATTGTTTAGTGTTGTTACAGGGGCTTTATTAGCAGGTCTGATTGATTAAAGCACAGTCAATTTCCAGGCATCATCCCTTCCCTGGAAGTTGGAGAGTGGGGTTGAAAGATCTCAACCTCTAGCCACAATGGTTGGTTCCTAGAACAAATCAACCTCCATTCTGCAAGAGTCACCTTATCTACATAAACTCAGGAGTGGATGAAGAGGACTTATGAATATCAAAAAGACAGTTGTCTGACCTATAGCCCTCAGGAAATTTCAAGGGTTTAGAGGCTCTGGAAGAATCAGGGACCAAGACCAAATATATGCTTATTATATCACAGCCTGCTAAGTGTCTGAAGCTTTGATGGCTAGACACAACATAATTGCAGGAGGGAACACCCAGGTGTCAAGTCAGGAAATAAAGCTTAACCATCTGGGAGTATGTTATTATATTAACCCAAAACAATAAAAATGAATGAACAAAACAAAGTGAGAATGAAAACTTGGCTATGTTCTCATGGTACAGACAGTGGTAAGACCTATTTATTCTCCTGTGCCCTTTTGGCTTTATTCTTGCTCTATTTACTCAACTGACCCTGGCTCATTTTTATCAGATTTTACACATTAGGTTGAAAATCACAAGCAACAAGGTAACACTTTGTTTCACAGTAACAGGGTTGAGTTGTATAGTATTATGAAACTATTCACATAATGCTTCAAACCTTTAGCAATACCTACTATTTGCAGTCATCCTGCCCTGATCATACAACATTAGTGAGAGTAGTAATCAGCTTGGATTTGTGTGCACAGGACTATGTGAGTTTTAAAACTGAAAGTTCCACATTCCAGAAAAACTGACAGACTCAGTTTGTCTGGGACTGTTTATCCCCCAAGTGACAGAGCACATGCTTTTTCCTAAGGCAGGTAATTCCATCTATTCAGGATGTCTCTATTAAAAACTCTTTTCTTCTTTGTTTAATTAATTTATTCATTTATTTTACAGACTGCATTTTGATTCACTGTACACAAATGGGGTACAACTTTTCATTTCTATGGTTGTATACAATGTAGATTCACACCATTCATGTAATCATACATATACATAGGGTAATACTGTCTGTTTCATTCTACTCTCTTTCCTTCCCCCACCCCCTCCCACCCATTTCCCTCTATACAATCCAAAGTTCCTCCATTCTCCTCTTGCCCCTCTGCCCCCCTCATTATGTATCATCATCCACTTGTCACAGAAAACATTCGGTCTTTGGTTTTAGCATGATATTCTCCAACTCCATCCATTTATCAGCAAATGCCATGATTTAATTTTTCTTTATGGCTGAATAATATTCCATTGTGTATATATACCACGGTTTCTTTATCCACTCATCTGTTAAAGGGCATCTAGGTTGGTTCCATAATCTAGCTATTGTGAATTGAGCCACTATGAACATTGATATGACTGCTACACTGTAGTATACTGATTTTAAGACCTTTGTGTATAAATTGAGGAGTGGGATAGCTGGGTCAAATGATGGTTCCATTCCAAGTTTTCTAAGGAATCTCCATACCGCTTTCCAGAGTGGCTGCACCAATTTGCAACTTCACCAGCAATGTATGAGTGTGCCTTTTTCCCCCACATCCACGCCAACACTTGTTATTGCTTGTGTTCTTAATATTAGCAATTCTAATTGGAGTAAGATGAAATCTTAGGGTTGTTTTAATTTGCATTTTTCTAATTACTAGAGATGATGAGCACTTTTTCATATATTTGTTGATTACCTGTATGTCTTCTTCTGTGAAGTGTCTGCCCAATTCCTTAGCCCATTTATTGACTGGGTTCTTTGTATTTTGGGTGTGAAGTTTTTTAAGTTCCTTATAAATTTTGGAGATTAGTGCTCTGTCTAAAGATTTTTTTCCCACTCTGTGGGCTCTATTTTCATATTATTTACTGTTTTCCTTTGCTAAGAAAAAGCTTTTTAGTTTGAGTACATCCCATTTATTGATTCTTGCTTTGATTTCTTGTGCTTTGGGAGTCTTGTTAAGGAAGTCTGGTCCTAAGTCAACAAGATGAAGATTTGGGCCTACTTTTTCTTCTATTTGGTGAAGGGTCTTAGGTCTTATTCCTAGATCCTTGATCCAGTTTGAGTTGAGTTTTGTGCAGGGTGACAGATAGGTGTTTAATTTTGTTTTACTGCATTTCCAATTTTGCCAGCACCATTTTTTCAAGAGGCTACCTTTTCTCCATTGTATGTTTTTGGCACCTTTGTCTAGTATAAGATAGCCATACTTATCTGGATTTGTCTCTGTGTCTTCTATTCTGTACCTTTGGTCTACCTGTCTATTTTGGTGCCAATACTGTGCCGTTGTTGTTACAATTGCTCTATGGCAGAGTTTAAAGTCAATGGAATGAAATTAGAAATCAATGATAAAATAAAAATCAAAAACTACTCCAACACCTGGAGACTAAATAATATGCTATTGAATGAAACATGGATAACAGAAAACCTCAGGGAGGAGATAAAAAAAAATTCTTAGAGGTAAATGAGAATGATGATACAACATATCAGAATCTCTGGGACACTATGAAAGCAGTACTTAGAGGAAAAATTCATTGCATGGAGCACATTCAAGAAAAGAATAAAAAGTCAACAACTAAATGAACTAACATTACATTTCAAAGCCCTAGAAAAAGAAGAACAGAAAAATACCAAAGTAGTAGAATACAGGAAATAATTAAAATCAGAGCTGAAATCAATGAAATTGAAACAAAAAACTCTTTTCTTATGAGTAAGCTGAAATCCATCTCTCTGCATTCCAGTTTTATTCTACTCAGGTATCTGAAGAAAGATTTTACAGGATTGTAGATAAGGACAGATGTTATAAAAAACACCAGATGGGTATTAGATGATGTGGATTCTATTATAGGAGACAACATAAAGAAAGAGAAGATACATACATCTTAGAGAAAAATAGACCAAGATTGGCAACCTAATTCTATCATCTTCTTGTTGTGTGACTTTGGATAAATGATTTGAGCTTCAGTTTCCTCACCTGTCAAAAAGGCATGATCAAATCTATGTAAGGATGTTGCTCTCAGAAAAAAAAAACTAGGTAGTACTATGGAGTGTCATTACTAGTAAACAACACATAACCTCTTCTGCCCATTCACAGCCTTCTACCATTCTAGAGCCAAACACACAAAATAAAGCTAAGCTGAGCTAAGATAGTCTTTAGTGTCTGTAGGGTCACTTAAAATTCTGCAACATTCCCCCAGTAGCATGAAGTATAACACCAAATGGTATTTGAATTACAGAGAACAAATAGAAAGTCTAGAAAAATAAATGTGTCCAAATTAATATTTTAATTAAAAAAAATCTTTCAATAGATATCCCTTCCTAAAAGAACTGGAAAACTAGTTCAGCATTCCTGATATCGAGGAAAGTATGTTCAGAATCAACAGAAGACACAACACAATGACATTTCTTTCTTCTTAGGATTAAGTTGTGGCACACACTGTAGCACATGTGGAAGTCACCTTTCCAAACTCCACAAATTCATTCACAGCTCACCCTTAGCATAGAGAAGATAAATACCCTTCTCAGAAAGACTAAATAGGAAAAAATGGAAATGCTCATTGATCTCTTATCCCTAAACACTTCATGCTACAAAAGGAGTCAGAGAGATTGTTGCTGTTGTTGTCGATCCATTTTGAGTTAAGTTTTATATAATGAAATGAGGTAGATATCCAAATCCATCCTTTCACATGTGTTACCCAGTTGACCTGACACTCTTTGGAGAACAATTCTTTCCTCAACTGAACTGTTTTGGGACTCTTGTCAAAATCAATTGGCCGTAACTTAAGGGATTATTTCTGGACCCTTCATTCTATTCCATTGATCTCTATGTCTGGCCATATGCCAGTAACACATAATCATAATAACAGTACCTTAGAAATGAGTTTTGAAATGGGGAAATATGAATTATCCAACTTTCTTCTTTTTCAAGATGGTTTGGCTATTCTGGGTCTCTTGAACTTCCATATAAATTTTACTATTACCTTGAAAATTTCTGGGGAAAAAGCAGCCATTTCTCTTACAGAATATTCCATGTTCACTTGAAAATAATACATTCTTCTTAAGTGGAATATTCTGTAGGCGTCTATAGGCCTAGTTACTTTCTAATGTTCAATTATTCTATTTCTTTTTTGGTCTGTCTAGTTGTTGTACTCATTATTCATGGTAGAGTATTGGCATCTCCAACTACTATTGTTGAATTGTTTATCATTTAAATTCTTTTCATTTTGCTTCATTCTTTTGGAGTTCTATTTTATGTGGATATATATTTATATATTTGTCTCACCCCCGACCCTCTTTTGCAGTACTGGGGAATGAATTCAGGCTCTCATACTTACTATGCAAGCACTTTACCACTAAGCTACATCTCAAGTCCATGTCTTCTCTTTATATTGATTCTTTTTAAAATATTTTTTATTTGTAGATGGACACAATACCTTTATTTTATTTATTTATTTTTATGTGGTGCTGAGGATTGAACCCAGTGCCTCATGCATGCTAGGCAAGTGCTCTACCACTGAGCCACAACCTAAGCCCTTTATATTGACTCTTTGATCATAAAATATCTCTCTTGCTCTATCAATTTTTATCATATAGAGTATTTTGTCTAATATTAATATGAGTGTTCCAGTTCTCTTTTATAGTGTTTACAGGGCATATCTTTCTCCAATCTTATTTTCAGCTTACATATTTAAGGTTATGTGCATCTCTTTACAACAATATAGTTGGATTATGTTTCTGTATCCATTCTACTAATCTCTGTCTTTTGACTGGAGTGTTTACCTACTTACAGTTAATGTAATTAGCAATAATGTAGGACTTTCATTTTTCTATTATTTTTGTAATGATCATATGCCTATTGTTCCTCTACTCCTATTTCTCCATTACTTGCCTTGTTGCTCTTTTAACATCCATATTTCTATATATTTATATGTAGTACACATTACACATAAATATAAATATGTATACATATATATGTGTGTTTGCCATAATAGTCATCCAGGGGTCTATAATTATGTTATATTATAATAATTTATTTCATATTAATACTGTTTTAATTTCAACTGTATAAAATAGTTTTGGTTCTATAAAGCTCCATCCTTTTCCCCTCATTTGTGCTATTCTTGTCATACAAATTACATATATGTACATTGTAAGTCCATCAATATGTTTTTATAATTATTGCTTTATGTGGTAGTCTTTTAAATCTATCAGAAGTTATAAACATAAATACATTGATACTGTTTATTAATTACCTTGGTTAGTGACCTTTATTTCCCATGTGGATTTGAGTTACCTACTGCTCTTCAACTGCAATTACTTTATTATTTCTTTCAGTACACACTGGTTAGTAATAAGTTCTCTTAAGATTTTGTTTACCTAAGAATGCCTTAATTTCTTCTTGACTATTGAAGATTAGTTTTGCTGGATATATAATATTGGTTGATAGCCTTTTATTCAGTGCTTTGAATATACTCCTAACTTCTGCTCTTTATGGTTTTTAATAAAATTATAGTTCTTAATCTCAGTGAGATTCCCTTGCACATAATAAGTAATTTTTCTCTTATTTTTCCCAAATACTCTGACATCGTCTTTTGACAGTTTATATTGTGTTTAGGTGTGTATCTCTTCAAGTTTATACTCCTTCAAGTTTATTGATCCTGTTGGATATACAGACTTCATATTTTTCCTAAAATTTAGCATATGTTGATCAATATTTTTTCAAATATTCCTCCTTTCCTTTCTCGCTTTCTTCTTTTTCTGAGATTCCTATTCTACATGTGCTTTTACACTAGATTATATCCTTTCGGCTTCTGAGATTCTATTCCTTTTCCTTAATTATTTTCCTTTATCCTGGCACTCCTCACATACATCTCTATTCAATCTTGGCTGCCAAAATCAGACAGACTGAAAGCATAGGACACTTATTGTTTTGCATCTATACTGAAACCCTTAGTAGATGACAATAACAATTTTAGATCTGTCAAAGAAATGGATCAAATTATTTTTCTTTCTTTTCTTCCTGTTAAGTAAGCTCAATTATCTTGTCTTTAAATTTGTTGATACTGGACTGGGGAGATAGCTCAGTCGGTAGAGAGCTTGCCTTGCAAGCACGAGACCCTGGGTTTGACCCCAGCACCACAAAAAATAAATAAATAAAATAAAATTGTTGATACCTTCTTCTCCTAATACAAATCTGAAGTCAAGTCCCTACAGTAAATTTTTCATTTCAGTTATTGTGTTTTTCAACTGAAGAAATTTTACTTGGTTCCTTTTTAAAAAATATCTCTTTATCAGTACTATCTATCGTGTGAGGCAGTGCTCTCATACTTTTCTTTAGTCTTTTGGACAAAGTTTCTTGTATTTATTTATTTATTTATTTATTTATTTGAATATGTTTAAAATAACTAAATATCTTTGTCTAAGACATCTAATAACTGGGATCCCTCAGAAACAAGTGTCTATTGCTTTTTTCTTCCTCATTCATGGGTCAATTTTTACTACTTCTTCACATCTGATGAATTTTTGTTGAACATTTTAAACAACGTAATATAGTCAACTTTGGAAATCAGAATTCCCCTTCTTTGCCAAGGTTTGTTGTTCTTGACATTACACTTGGTTTAGTGACTCCATGGACTAATAATATACACTGTGTATTCATTGTCATGTGAAGCTACTAAAGTTTCTAATCAGTTAGCTTTATGGTCAGCAAATCATTAAAGATTTCACAGATATTTTTTAAATGGTTTGAACCAATAAGACTGTGAACCTTTTTGAGAGGCTTTATGTTTTAAGGTGTGCCTTCAACACTTAGCCAGGCAGTTACAATTCTGTCTTAGCCACCATGTCTTTCTTATGAAGAATATCAAGGTCAGCCACAAGTACAAAATCAGAGTCTTCTCAGTTCTTTTCTATTCAGGTACACATGTTGGGTATGTGCAAAGCCCTATAATACACATGACCATCTAGATTTCAAGAACAGATCACATATTTTCAAAGTTCTCTAAGGCTATTTTATTATTCACTTTTTTCCTTTTAGTTTTCTTGTTCAGTTTCCTGTTTGCTATTTTATTCTTTGTGTTCCCTATGGAAGCAGCAGTACTGAACAATCACCACTGATTGTTTTGAGAAATTCCCTGAAGAAAAAACAAATCGAAATAGGCAATCTGAGTCAGTGTAAATAAGACAAGACCTGTGAGTGATATTTCTCAGCATTGAGGGAACTTCAAATCATTGCTGCCTTCTCCAATGGCTGCCAGAATTGTGGTTTTCACACTTGCCTTGATTGTGCAGCTGCTACTTTTCAAAGTATCCTCTGCATTCTGTTCACTTACTATCTAAAGGTTTTGGAGTTTTACAGATCTGTTATCTTACTCTAACTACCACATTTTATTTATGAGGAAACTGAAGTTCAGAGATTGTAACTCACTTGTCCACAGTAACAAAGCTAGCTGCATAGTTAATAGAGAACCTCATTTCAGTGCTCTTTCTAAAGTTCTAAGATAACAAGGAGTTGCTGGACACAGCCAAAACACCCATATCACATCCTTTTTTCTGTCTATCCAGTTGCTCCACAAATAGTGGGGTTTTTTCCCCAAATGTTCTCACGTTTGCTCTTTTTTTTTTGCTTCTGTCTACAGTGAATTGGAAAGTTTCAAGAGAAAAAGCAAAACATTTAAGCGATATTTATTTCTGACGTAAGAGTCATGAGGTCTTAAGAGGTAGCATATTGATATATTTTTAAGCAAATGTCGTGGATCATTACAGCACCTTCTGAGAGCCAAGCTTGCAAATGATTCTCCATAGTTAATGGAAAGGAAATAAAAGCTTTATTAAGGAGATCAGACTTCCCATTAGAGTGCCATGAGAGATAAAAGTTACTAAAAAGGAGGAAGAAAGGGTCTGGCTCTTCCCCCTCTTCAGAGGAATGGTGATTACAAAAATTGGCTAAGAAAAGGAAGAAAACAGGCCTGTATAACCACTCCTGACATCACCATCACCAAAAACATCCCGTGACCCCCATCACCACCCCACAATCATGGCTTAGAAAATTGACTGCAATATATTTCAATAATATCTAGCAGTTTCAGAACATTAAAAGGAGATCCAAGGAAGAGTTAACTATTCCTAGAAATTTTCAAGGGAAAAATAGCAAGAAGTTAAAGAAGTGAGAAAGTAAAGTCATTATGCTATATGCTTCTCAGATATTATAATATTCATCAATATGATCTTAGCAATGAGAAAATTTAGGTTCAGCAAGATCAAGTAAAAATTCTACACTGTCTTCCAAAAGTATTATAAATTTCTTTTTTTGGTGGGGGCTAACTGGGGATTGAACCCAGGGGCGCTGAACCACTGAGCCACATCCCAGTTCTTTTTTGTATCTTATTCTGAGAGAGGGTCTCCCTGAATTGCTTCGGGCCTTGCTACATTGCTAAGGCTGGCTTCAAACTCATAACCTCCTGACGCATTCTCCCATGTTATTGGAATTACAGGCGTGCACCACTGCACCCAGCAGTATTATAAATTTCAGATGAAAGTTGACAATATGGGTTAAAGGGCTTACAATTATTTATACCTTTTAACCTAATAAGTTCATTTCTGGGAAGCCATGCCTATAAAATAATTTTGAATACAGGAGGATGAACTTTTATGTCCAAGGCAGGCATTTAACATTATTAATGCTAATGAATAATTAAAAACAAATAAAATATCCAATGATTGAGTACCTTCTCTTAATGGACTACTATTATAGCCATTAAGAAGGACATTACACAACATTTTATGAACAAAGTAAAATGCCTATGATGTCACACTGTACAAAAAAAGAATACAAAATTTGTATATAAAAATTATACACATGATTACAACTATGTACATAAAATTATGCTTGGACAAAAAAAGGTCAAGAAGGGAATATATCAAAATAATTATGGTTCTTTATGGAAAGCATATATGTGTAAACTCTGGAGTCTAGATGAATTGATTTAAAATCCCACTTAAGCAACTGATTAGCCACATGATCCTGGACAAGTTTCTTAACCACATGGCCTGAATTTACCTCCTTAGAATTGCACTCAGGATTAAGTAATGTATGCAAAGCATTTTGTACATTAGAGTCACTCAGAAAATGACAGCTATTACTATACATTTTTTCTATTTCCATATTTTATAATACAGTTTGTTTATATTATAATGCAAAGATACTAACAAACTTAACTTTTAATTAAAAAAAAATTCCAAAGCTCATATGGCTAATAAATGTACAGGCCAGAGTTTGAATCCAGGTGCAGCCAAATCCAAGACAATGTGTCTAACTCTTAACATCTCCCCAGGAGAAAAAGTGAACCAAAGTGTTCAAAATATCATTACCACGGATATATGATAGCATCAGGGACAGAGTTTAGCAGGATTATGAGAATCAGCAACACCTTTAATGGGGAAGAGTAAATGGCAGACAGGAATGACACCTGGGCCTTCTGAATGATACTCCTAAGAAACTGACTTCACTTATTCTTGAAGTCAACACTCAGGAGTGCTTTGGGATAATTTCATACCACTTGATAGGCCCTGGCTGGCACCTAACCAGTAGTCTCCAGATCAGTCAGATAGGAAGCATGGCAGGATGGTATAAAAAGTCCATAAGAGTAAAAGAGGGTGTAAGACTTATTCTCCTCACTCAACATAACTGCATTCCTGACTTACAGGGTTCCCAACCTTATAAATGAATAAGGTAAGGTATACCTTCCTGACAGGTCCACAAACTTTATGATATTTGGGGACTTCAAGAAGATTGGAATTTACCTAAATTTATAGGTACTACAGTTGAAATCTGGTGGGGAATTCCTGGATTGGCTTCCTAGCCTCAAGAGTTTTTTTTTTAAAGCTCAATCTGAGATTCCTTATGAAAACTGCCAGTAAAGCAAACTTAAGAAGACCCATAAGATAAATTACCATTCTTGTTATAACTATGTAAATAATCATGCCAAATGTAATGAGACCAACCTTATTTTACTTTTACCTAAAAAGAACCAATGAAAAATTAAGTTAAATTAAAAAAAATAATCCCTCTAAAGAGAGGGATTTGTGTTTTTTTTTTAAACTGGGAAAAAATGGATTATCAGATTTCCCCCGTTCTTTGTTGTTTAACTATTTCCACCATGCTGTTAATTGTGAGCAATGGATGAGCACATAATCTGTCTTCTCTGACTAAAATTTAATTGCGTTCCTCTACTTCCCTATTACAAAACCAGTTTGGATATTTACCTGTAAATTGAACTAGATCCTGTTACCCTCCCCAAATTGAGCATGCTTACTAAATTTTCAATTCTTTCCATTTCCTTTAATATCTGGCTATAATTTTCCAAGATGACACTCCCAATTTCCCTCATCTCATAAGACTTCAATTCATGTGGAATTAAAACCTAACTGACCAGACTCCCACAGGGACTCCTGATTGCCTTACATGGTCTCTTTTCTTCAAAATCTGAAAATGCCCTGTGAACTGAAGCCCAAAAACTTGACATAAACCTTCAAGGTCCTGCCACCACAGCACACCATGCACTGAGCTAGAATTATTCCCAGAAAAAGCCATTGCCTAGACTAAGGGAGTCTGGCAAAATCTTCCATTCATACATGCATTTATATAAGAAAAAGCCCAGAATGTGCCCAATGTCACTAAGAACACTGACATCTCTGCTCCATAAGTGGTGCTGCATGACCAAAAGATTTCTCTCTGTCACCTCATGGAAATCATTGAACCTTCAGGATTCAACTCCTGGTTCTTTAAAACAAAGTTTTATATCAATATTTCTCATTTTCATTTTAACGATACCTCTTTTAAGATGCCTGATCACTGGGCCAATAAAACAACTAAGTGTAGCCATCTCTTCTCAACTGGTTTTACAGGTACAACATCAAAAGAAGTCCTAGAGGAGACTATCTTCTCATCCCTGGTTTAGTCCAATCAAGAAGCTTATGGTCTACTATGGGTTGTTGAACAATCAAAAACATTCATGTTGAACAAAAGATGGTGGAGGGGGACTGACAGTGTGAAACGTTAAGCTCTCAGTTCCCAGAAAGTAGTAATGCAGGCTAATGGAACATTCTACCTGACCTTAATCTGTTTGGTCCACAAAGGAGTTTCTTCAAATATGTTAGGATGGATAGAGTGGAATATAATTTACAGTTCATTTAGAAATACTGATTTTAAACAAACAACCTGATAAACCCAATGAGTCCCACCTTCTAGGGAAGGTGTAGCAACCTATTTGCAAAGAAGGAATATACTTGCTATCAGGACTTACCTGGTAGACATCCTGCACTGAAGATGATAAGACTGAAACTTGGGGTTAAAATATGAGGCTCTCCAATGAAACACACCAAATAATCCCCACAATGTGTAAGGTTAAGGGAATCTGCCTGCATTATCCTTCCTGATCTCTTCCCATCTGTGTATTGCTCCCTATGATGTTCAGAATAAACCCCAAGTCTTTCATCAGGTATCCCAGGCCTTCACCATCTAATCCAGGTCAAAAACCCACTGACTATATTTGGCCCACATGTATATTTTGTCAGTCTGAACAGTGTTTTAAATTTTGTGTAATTGCTAATACTTAAAAAGAGATGCTATTCATACAATTTCTGGACATTTCCTTCTGGCACACAAATCTGACACTCTGACTATACTGGGTTCAAATTCCAGATGACAACAATCACTGGAATCCATTTGAGGATACTGCTTTTAGCTGGAACTTGTCCTTTTCTGTGTGCCATAAGCCTCATCCCCAATATTATCATTGAAAGAGATTAACAATTACCATTCTCTATCTAGCCTCCTTTGCTTATTTTCATTACCTGTTGAGAATCTATCCCCTGCATATCTCTCTTATCACTGAATCCTCTCCACTTTTTCCAGTCATATTCAATTTGCTTCTAGATTCAAGAAAGATAAACTGACTCTGTGAGATAAGCCAATCCCCAAAAACCAAAGGCTGAATGATCTCTCTGATAAGCAGATGATGATACATAACAGGGGTGGGAGGGAGCCAAGAATGGAGGAAGGATGGATTGTATAGAGGAAAAAGAGGGGAGGGGAGAGGGTGGGGGAAGGAAACATAACAGAACGAGACAAACATCATTACCCTATGTACATGTGTGATTATACAAATGGTGCAAATCTACTTCGTGTACAACCAGAGAAACAACAGTTGTACCCCATTTGTGTACAATGAATCAAAATTTAAAAAAGATAATCTCACCCTGTTTTCTCTGCCTGTCCTATCCAAAATCTCACTCATTCTTCAGAAATTCAACATAGGTAACGACCACGAGAGAGGTGAAGCAAAACAGGCACCTAGGTTGCAAAATTTAAGAAAGCATATTCACTCTCAGGTGTCATACTGCACTTACATAAACCTGAGAATAACTGCTTCCTTAGATCAGAGCTTTGACCACCTGTTTTGCCTCACCCTAGCTCTGCAACTGACTCTGATAAAACTTCTCTAAGAAGGCCTCCATGTTTATTCTCCCCACCACTTCCCCACCAACACACACACATCCCAATCTGGATTAGGGGCTACCATGTGCTTACCTATACCAAAGTACTTATCCCATTGTATTGCAACTGTCTGGTCATCAACCTCCTTCAATAGACCATGAGATCCTCCGAGGGCAGGGAGGTTTGTTCCATGTCTCTGAATCCCTGGTCTATGGAACTTATCGGACACTCTCTATTGACTAATGAACAAATACCTATCTGTGATCCTTAGAATAGAGGAAGGAGAGTCTCTTAAGTCTATTTGGGAAACATGCTTCTTTCTTGCTCCTATAACCATGATGATATAAAAAGTCATCTGTCTAAAGTTCATCCTAAAACTTACCATAATGGAAGTTCTATGAGGACAGGATATTTGACTATAAATACTTATAGTCAAATATCCTGTCAATACAAAACTGTAGAATTAAGCCAAACTCAGTAACTTTGTGAGGCCCTAAGTGACTCAGTGAGACCCTATCTCAAAACAAAATGTAAAAATATAAAAATGGCTGGGGATGTGGCTCAGTGGTTAAGCATCCCTGGGTTCAATCCCTGGTACCCCAAAAATTGTTCAATTGATGAATTGGGCTTTAGAATACACAGATTTTAGTAGTAAATCTGTCACTATCTAGCTGTGTAAGACATTCAATAATTATTTCCCTACCTCTGAGTCTTTGTTTCCCCATAGTAAAATAAGAATGAACTAGCTCAATATTTCTCTCTCTAACTCTCTTAATATCTCTCTCTCTAACTTGGGTAAAACATATTTGGCACACACTCTAAAAGTTACCAACTTATTTTATTTTTTAACCTGTAAATCCCATTGTTGAAGCAAATTTGTACATGGGAACCCAACACAAACAGCTACTTAATTTGAGCTTGAGTGGATCCAAGACACTGAGGATCCAAGGAGCACAGTTTCAAAGGGCCTGAAACCTGTCCTGGGGTTCCATAATGATTCATTTGGTATAAGATAGGTCCTGAGACTCTGGATAAATAAGATTCCTAGGAGATTCTGATCTGAAATTATATTAGAAATAACTGAACTAGATACTAAGTTCCCTGCCAGCACTGACATTTTATGCTTCTACATTTTCCTTTGGCAGCTAATTTGGGAAGTATGATTTCAAAACATTACCTTTGCCCATAAATTGACTTCTACTACGTTTCTAGAAGAGTCAATAACAACTACAAGTTACTGAGTACCAACTTAATGCCAGACACTAAGCTAAATGCTTTACATATACTCCCTGGTATATATGCATTCTTTGATTCACTCCTCACAACCTTTTAAGGTAGATTATGCTCCCCAATTCATGGATGAGAATAACAAGCTCAATGAATACAAGTAACATGGCCAAGATCCTTGCCAGTGAATAAAACTCAAATCTGCTTTAGCAGACTCCATAAACACCTGAGATAGATTTTCTTTGGCTTCTAAGTCACAGAGGTAAGAAAAAGCCAGACAATGCCAAATAAAAGCATAGCTATCTTGATTTTTAAAAAGTGACAAATATGCAGTGAGACACCATCTCCCACTTGTTCTTGCTATACACAGATAGTAGAGCTGATCAACAAGGGAAGGAACTCTTCAGAGAAACCTTAGGCTTTCCCACATGTGCTCTAGAATAACTGCCATCTCCCCTAGGTTCTGCAATGGGGTTCATACAACTGAGCTACCTCTTAGAGCCGTCATGAAAAAATCCATTATGCACAGGCCCTCTGCACATATAATGTGAAATCTAAAAACACAACCCAATATTCCATCCTAACTATACTTTTTAAGAATTTTTCCAGTGAAACAGAAGATGTACTGACTCAAGGCCAGTAATGTTGGCAACTGAAGGGCTGGCACACTCTGCTGTCTCTGCTTCCAGAGCAACTGTTCTGTCCCAACAATAGCTGCCCAGTAGGGCCCCCAAGATTTCTTCTCAAAGCCTCCAAAGAGCCTCAGCCTCAGCTGTTGGAGCACTGGCTCTTCCTCTCAGTCCCACCACAAATCCCAGCTTTCAAAATGATAAATTCAACAAAGATAATGACCATAATAGGCCAATGGATTTTCAAAATCTCTCTTCAGTTCCCATTAATAAAGTCAGTTCATTAGAGTAATGGACAGATGATAATTAGGAGTTCCTGAAATTGGCACCAAATGAAGAGTGAGTTAAAGGGTTATTGTAAGTCATACATCAAGAGGCAAAGATGCCACAGCCAACAGCTCTCATGGAGCCCACAGACACCCACAGAAATCTAGCAGTGCCAGGGAGTCATTTCTATTTTTTTCTGTAAGTCACTATACTCAAGCTCACACACTCTTTTTCCAATATGGCATTAGTTGACAACTGTATTGACATTCAGAGGGATGACAGAGTTGAAGCACAAAGTTCAATATAAAGGATGACATGAGCAATGTCTCAGGCCTTTTGCTTGGCCTTTGAGGCAAATGGGTACTTATTCAAAGTCAAAACATTCTAGCAGAAAAGGGAAGCATTTATGAAATTGCATGTACCATATATCTTAGATTCTAGAAGTCATCAACTGATAGGCAAAACAGAAGCTATTTTAAGAAAGAAATACAGGCTGGGGATGTAGTTCAGTGGTAGAGACCTTCCCTAGCACATATAAGATCCTGGGTTCCAACACTAGCACTACAAAAAAATCAGATCTTATATTAACAGTAATGTTGAAATAGCTAACATTTACTTAGGCACTGTGCACATCTGGCATTGATTATCACATCCCCATTTATGGATGAGAAAAATTAATACTCAAAGAAGTGACATCGCTTGCCAAATATATGCAGCTAATAATTTGCAGAGCTGCACTTCAAATTTGGGCTGTCTGACTTGAGAGCCCATGATCTGACTTTTTTATAAGTCATACCCTTGAACTAGGATAGATTTACAGAAGCAGAATGAAATGGCATCAATCAGAAAATAATCCAAATACAAATAACTACCTCACTTAGCCACATTTATCCAAAATATTCAATAACCTTACTCTCATGAAAATATTTATTGCAATTCCAATTGGAAGAGTAAAAAAAATAGAAATAAGCTAAATTTCCAAAAACAATGTATAACTCCTACAATAATACAATGCAAATGTATCCGTCATTTATTCATTTAGCAAACATGAATTGAGCATCTACTATATACCAGGAACTCCTTTATGTGCTAGGGAAACAGGAGGGAATAGAACAACGTCTTACTGGATATACCAGTACATCCAATAAGCTACTTCTGTGCAGGGATATCTTGTTATCATATTTTTTATACTTTGTTATTAAAATCTACTACAATGATCATCTATTAATAATAATACATTTCTAGCCAGGTGCAGTGTTACATGCCTATATGCCTGTAATTCCGGTGGCTCAGGAGGCTGAGGCAGGAAGATCCTGAGTTCATAAGCCAGCCTCAGCAACAGTGAGGTACTAAGCATCTCAGTAAGACCCTGTCTCTAAATAAAATACAAAATAGGGCTGGGGATGTGGCTCAGTGGTTGAGTGCCCCTGAGTTCAATCCCTGGTACTCCCCAATAATAATAATAATAATATATTTCTATATTTTAGTTCTGGGGTTTATAAATATAACTATGTTGCTAACATTTTCTGATAATATTAGATCATTTATAATAGTTCAGTGGTTCAATGTTCTCATCTAGCAAATGCTTTAAACTAACCCTTTAACTGAAGGGTCAGCAAACTTTTCCTTAAACAGTCAGAAAGTAAACATTTTATTCAGTGAGGGTCATTTAATCACTGTCACTACCACTCAATGCTGCTGTTGTACCATAAAAAAAAAAACCCATAGATAATACTTAAAATAATGGTGGCTGTATTCCAATAAAACTTGATTTACAAAAATAGGTGATGGACTTCATCTAGCCAGAGAGTCCCGATATGTGGACCCTTTATTTAACTTCATAGCAACTAAAGCAAACACAAAGTTTATTTTACTTCCACTGTTTAATTTCATCTTGGTAACATCTTTGAGAGAGATGTTGATGACATTTTATAGAGGACAAGAATGAGACTCAGAGAGGGAAAAAATCTACTCCAACATCACACAGCTAATGGAACAATTTGTTCCATCCAGTTCCCAAGGGAGATGCCAAACCTCCTTTTGGCTGAAAACTTGGACTTACATAAACACTAATTTTTAAGCTTTCCAGAAAAATTTGTTCATTAGAAGAACATTATTTCAAGGTCACTTTGGAAAATATACAAAACCACTCTTTACATCATCCACTATAAAAATACTTACTTTATTGCATTAGATGCTTTAAAGAAAAGTCCCCCTGCAGACCAAGTCAAGGGCTTCAGTGGAGGTTTACAAGATGTCTTGATTATTGTTGTTGTTGTTTTTTCTTTTTTTTTTTACTGGCAATTACTGAACCCAGGGGCACTTAACCATTGAGCCACATCCCCAGACATTTTTTACATTTTATTTAGAGACAGAGTCTCACTAAATTCTTGAGGTTGGCTTTGAACTCGAGATTTTCCTGCCTCAGCCTGCCTAGCACTGGGATTATGGGTGTGTGCCACCATGCACGCTCTCAAACGCTTGTGTTGGGGGAGAATCACTAACAGGGAATATTTCCTTATCTTTCATATGCAGCCTCCCAGGGACTTGACACTGGACCACAGGGAATGAAGAGGTGCAGGTGCTCAGTCTTCAAACCAAGGAAGCCACATAGTCTCAGGACTACCTCAAGAGCTACAGGGCCTCCAGGCACAGTGGCCCGTGCCTGTAATCCCAGCAGTTTGGGAGGCTGAGGCAGGAGGATCACAAACTCAAGGCCCGCTTCAGAAATTTAGCAAGGGCCTAAGCAACTTAACAAGACCCTGTGTTAAAATCAAAATAAAAAAGGACTGGTGATATGGCTTAGTGGTAAAGTGTCTCTGGGTTCAATCCCTAGAACCAAAAAATAAAAGAGAGAGAGAGAGAGATGTGGCCACGTGGAACTGAAGACTCACCAATGTTAATCTCGTCGTCAGTCAGAGTGTCTCCGATGAAATCAAACTGAAAGGACTGCAGCGTCTGGGAGAATTTCTGAACAGCAGAGGAGTAATCTACAAAAGAAGGAAGACAGAAAAAATAGTCAACACTTTTACCCTTTAATTGCTTTTGTCATGTCTGTTAGAGCAGATAGAGAGCAAAGGGAAGTATTCTGGACAGGCAGCAACTTGCACTCAATGAAGTTAAACAAAAGATCACATTTTAACAATAAGTTAAAGAATAAGGGGAGGGAATGGCTTAGAAAAGTCCTTCCTAAAGTTATTGGACATGCTTCTATACTACACTCTGCTCTTCTCTGACCAGTTTTGCCCAAAGCCTGGAAGACCTGAAACTACAAAGTTGTATTCTGTGTGTGTGTGTGTGTGTGTGTGTGTGTGTGTGTGTGTGCACGCATGCATGCCAAGATTGAACCCAGAGTTGCTTTACCACTAAGCCACATCCCCAGACCCCTTGTTTTAAAAATTTTGAGAGAGGGTCTTGCTAAGTTGTTCAAGGCCTCACTAAGTTGCTGAGTCTGGCTTTGAGTTGGCAATCCTCCTGCCTCAGCCTCCTGAGCTGTTGTAATTACAGGTGTGTGCCACCACACCTGACTATAGTTGTGCTCTTTTAAACTTTTATTTATTTTATGTTTATGTAGTGCTAAGGATCAAACTCAGGGCCTCACACATGCTAGGCAAGCACTCTGCCACTGAGCTACAGCCCCAGCCTCTATAATTGCACTCTAAAGGGCCTCCTTAAGAATTTGTGAAGTCTCCATAATAAGCAGTGAACTAAACGCTTTCTTACCTTTCATGAAAAAATATGCACAATCATTTTACAAAGAAAGAATGTACTTAGCTCCATTTTAGAGATATAGCACTAAATATCCCAGTCCTAGGTGGCAGAACTAGAACTAGAAGCCTGGTAGTCAGTATGCCTCTACAGGAACCTCTAAATGACAACACAGGTGCCACCTGGACACTTTACACATTAAACCATATGGCAATCTGGGTTAAGACACTGGAAAGGGAACAGATTTAGCTGTTCACAGAGTATGTACCAAGGGACCTAGCCTATGGAACCAATGAATAAAAAAAAATGTGTGTGTGTGTGTGTGTGTGTGTGTGTGTGTGAGAGAGAGAGAGAGAGAGAGAGAGAGAGAGAGAGAGAGAGAGAGAGAGAGAGAGATGCTTTTATTTTTGGTCAATGATTTAGAATTTTAGTATATTAATAATGGCATAAAATCAAAACACATTACATTTGGCTACAATTTTGAGAAATTATCTTTATATTTGAAATATGACATTCTTCAAGAGGTCTAGCTGAACAACCTCTTGACTCTTCCTATTCCAAGAGTCATCCTTAGGTCAGCAATAGCATCATCACCTGGAAGCCTGAAGGAAATGCACGTGGCCAAGCACCATCCTAGAGCTACTAAATCAGACACTGCATTTTATCACAATTCCAAGGGGATTCATATGTCTGTTAACCCAATTTGTCCCAGCATCCCAGATATCATATTTACACAATATCCTATTTATAGAACAGTTTATACATATAAAAGGTACTATATTGTACCAGTATCCTACTTATAGGACAACCTATTTTCATTCCAAACGATAATAAAGGATAAGCTCTAGATTATGATTTTAGCCCATTTTAATTCACCTATGCCAATTTCATTGAACTATTTGCCAGATTGGCAATTTGGAACTTCTTATGCTTTGAGGAGCACTAACCCATTTGACCATCTTGTGGGAAAGCTCAAGAATAGTGGTCATTTTTGATTCCTTTTCTCTATGTCTTCTTTTGCTCCCATTTTATCCTCCACCTTTATATCTACAAGATGCATGGGCTTTACTGAGCTTCAGGATTTGTTCTCAGGCTAAGTAAATGGACACAAGACCAACAACACACCTCTTTTTTTTTTTTTAACCCTTAGTTGATAGTTTTATTAGTTTGTTTTATTTTATATTTGATTTTTATTCTTTTTTTTAACACCTGTTTCTTTTAATGAAAAGCTATCACAATTAAGTACAAACACAAAAACATATTCAGGTACTGTGATGGAACAGATAATCTGCCAAGAATTTAATGACCATTTTGCCTAGCTCCCACTTCTAGAAAGTCTTGATTTTCAGAATTTAGAGCCTTGACTCTTTGAACACATATTGAGAAAAATGATAATAGTAATCATCATTATTATTATGTTTTATTATTATTACTGTATTTTACAGAGTTACAGGACTACAGGCAAAGTAACCAAGGCTTCTCACAATTTCAACACTCTATAATCACATTTTCCACCTCAAATTCTGGGTCATATAAATATGAGAGGGACATACACACCCTTCAAATCCTTCTATTTTTTATCTGCAAAAAGTACAGAAAACTGGCTCCATGTCTGGAAACTGTTTTTTCTAGTCTTTTCAGACAGCAGCAAAAAAGGACAGGCCTAGGATTCCCCATCTGCTCTCTGTTACACTCAGGGAAATTAAAAGAAAGTACTCATTAAATCCTGCTCTTCACACATACTAGAATTTCTTAAATATTACATGAGCCAAGCAACGTACAGTTATTAATCACTTCTATTCTAGAATTATCTGAAGACTTCAGAAAGCACAAGTACTATAATTGTGAACATTTATAATATTTTATAAGTATAGAATAAGGAATGAACTGCCCTCATTCCCCCTTTCATTATTTGTGCCAACCTCTTCTCCAGATGCCTAGACTTCAAAACACAACCTTACATCTGTACAGGTCTTGAAATTTTAAGAAGAACTTTCCAGAAATACTTTCACTTACTCTTCCCAACTACCCAAAGGCAGGTATTACTATCCTCATCTCACAAAACAGCAACAAAAGAGACAGTACTGGCAAATCATATACAAATATATGAATAAGCATACATTGACAGGTCTTCCTCGACACAATAGTCCATGTATTTGGCCTCTGTACTGAAGGAGATGCCAAGAAAGACTCATATTTTAGATAATGGAGAAGGGTAACATCTGGACTATAAAGAATTCAGATACACTTATAAGGCTTGTCATATATGGGATATTTTTCCTTATCATTCCAGTATCCATAAATTACTCAAAAAATGTGAAATCATTACTTTATCCCCCCAATACTTCCCATTCCTTGCCACCATGTCACTATGTCATAATTTTTTCAGGCTTAGAGAGTTCTTTCTCCATCACCTTGTTATTGGTGCATGTGTCTTCTAAGTTTTTTTTTCACCTTTACTGATTCCAGAGTGTAATTGGATAGGACATTTGGGCATTTTGAAGCTTTCTGGTAATGAAATAGAACATGAACAGGATTAATTAATTAATGTTGTGAACACACCAATCTGTTTTTTATCACTGCTATGACTTTGTTATGGTTTGAATGCATCCTGCAAGGCTTCATGTGTTGAAATTCATTCCCCTTTAGGAGGTATTATAAGAGAAAACTTAATTTGGCAATGGTGTATGGATAGAGACCCTCACAGATACTTTTTTCTTGGATGAAATACCAGGAAATGAATTCGGGGGCACTCACTCAACCACTAGCCACATCCCCAGCCCTACTTTGTATTTTATTTAGAGACAGGGTCTCACTGAGTTGCTTAGGGCCTCGCTAAGTTGCTGAGGTTAGCTTTGAACTCATGATCCCCCTGCCTAACCCTCCTGAGCCACTGGGATTATAGGCATTCATCACCGCACCTGGCCCTCAGTGGTACTTAGGATTAGACAAGGTCGTTAGGGTAGAGCCCCCATGATTGGCACCTGGTTGAATTATAAGAAAAGGGAGAGACCACAGAGATACACAGACATTCACACACACTCCCTGTCTCTTGACCCTGCCATATGATGCCCTGTATGACCTCAGGACTCTACCAACAAGAAGGCATGTGGCCCCTCATATAAGTACCTCCACAGCCATGAGCCAAAATAAACCTCTTCTCTTTAAAATATCCAGTGTATAGTGTTGTGTTATTAGCAACAGAAAATGGGCTAATACCAATACCATATTTTTCTAGAGTTTCATAAAAATTGAATCATATACATTTTATATCCAACCGAAGTCTGTACAATATTTCAAAAATTCATCCTCATTGTCATGTGTGTTAGTAATTCATGTTGGGTTGCTAAGTAATAGTCCATTGTATAAATACATCGCAATGTATTCATTTATTCATCTACTCATGGATATTTATATCTTTTCTCATAATTGTATATAAAGGTGCTACAAGCATTCAAAAAGGCAGAGTGCAGTGGTGCATACCTAATAATTTCAGCTACTCAGGAGGCTGAGACAGGAGGATGGCAAGACCAAGGCCAGTCTCAGCATCTTAGCAAAACACTCAGCAACTTATTGAGACCCTGTCTCAAAATTTTTAAGAAAATTAAAATGGACTGTGGATATAGCTCAGTGGTAAAGCACCCCAGGGTTCAATCACTGGTACCCCAAAAAGACACGCAAAATCCTTGGGGAACATGTTATCAATTCTTATGGATAAATACCTAGGAGGTCAATAATTGGGTTATATGGTAAGGTGGAAAATATGTTTAACTATGTAAGAAAAGGTCAAAATGTCTTCCAAAGTAATCTACCATTTCACATTTCTATTAAAAAATATATGAATTTTAGCTGATCAATATACTTACCAGACCTGCCAATTTATATATTTATTTTCATTTTAGAAATTCTAATGGTAGTATAGTGTTATCTCTAATTTTAATTTGCATTTTCATAACTAATGGTGCAATTTTATACACTGATTGGATTTTAGTAATATCTAGATGGTTTCTCTTCTTATAATTGACCTGAAAATATCTTTATATATTGTATATATAAGTTTTTCATCAGACATATGCATGGCAAATATTCTCTAAATCAACTAAAGGTTTCACAAGCTGAGTACTATTTATTCAAGAAAAAGGAATGAATCTAAGTAAGAACAGTGACCTTAGTGCTGTATTAAGTTATGTTAATCAAATCAATGTCTCTCCAGCTTCACTGAAAATCAACACATCTGCAATAACTGTGAAGATCAAAATTTTAGTGGCCCCCGAAGGAGGAAGAATGTGATTAGAGTTTCTCAAGGTGCACTCCCAGAGAATTATCACTATTTATCCAGTTTGACAGGTGCTGAAAGTCTCATTGTCAGGACCTGTCTTTGCTTGTCTGGACTTGAAGGCCGTTCTGTGATAACAGCACTGCCGTGAGGGTATTTATCAAAAACAATATCTGAAATTGTTTAATGACTGCCATTGTAACTGGAGGGAGATAATACAGTATAATTTTGATTTGCATTTCCCTGATTGCTAAGGATATTGAACATTTTTTTATATATTTGTTGGCCATTTATATTTTTCTTTTGAGAAATGTCTATTTGGATCATTTGCCCATTTACTAATGGGTTATTTGTTTTTTGGTGTTAAGTTTCTTCAGGTTTTAATGCATTCTGGGTATTAATCCGCTGTCAGAAGACTAACTAGCAAAGATTGTCTCCCTCTTCATGCTCTTAATCATTTCCTTTGCTGTGCAAAAGTTTTTGAAGCTGTCTCACTTATTGATTCTTGACTTTAATTCCTGAGCTCTAGGAATCTTGTGAAGAAACTCAGTTCCTGTGCCAATATGATAGAGTGCTGCGCCTACATTTTCTTCTAGCAGGTGCAGGGTTTCTGGTTTAATTCCTATGGCTTTAATCCATTTTGAGTTGAGTTTTGTGCAGGGTTAGAGATAGGTATTAAATTTCATTCTACTATAGATGGATATCTAGTTTTCCCAGCACCATTTGTTGAAGAGGCTATCTTTTCTCCACTGTATGTTTTTGGCACAATGTCTAGTATGAGATAACTGTATTTATGTGGGTTTGTCTCTGTATCTTCTGTTCTCTTCCATTAGTTTTCATGGCTCTTTTGATGCCATTAACATGCTATTTTTGTTACCGTAACTCTGTACCACACAATTTGAGAGCAGATATTGTGATGATCAGATATTGTGATTACTTCCAGCTTTGGGCTTACTGCTCAGTATTGTTTGCTTATTCTGGGTCATTTATTTTTTCATATGAATTTTAGGACTCAAATTATTTAAAATTGTGGTGACCTGAGACAACTTGACAAGTTGGGGTTAACACTTGGTTAAAAAGAAAGAGAGAGAGAGAATGACAAATTAGAAAGTGAATGCCAACCTAGGGTTTTAAAAAGTTCCAACATATCCTTGGAAATCTAGAAAGACGTGTATGTGAAGGGATACGTGCATACCCTGGGCTGTGTGTATTCCCATGAAGAACTTCAGTACTAATTTCTCATCCCTGACTAACCTTGCACAAGAAGTAAAGAAGGGGTAAGATAAAATTTTCAACTTCCTATCTGAGTGTTAAAAGTATACCCCTCCCCCCACACACAATTCTTCAGCAAAGGTGAGAAAGCTTACTAGTTTCAAGTATTTAATGAAACCACTGTCTAAGCATTAGGTGACCAGTAAGCTAACTTATAGACACTTCTGTGACTTCATAAAACAATTATACAGACTTTATACGATTATTCCAGAAAGGATATAAAAGAAAACAATCCCAAACAATGACAACAAATTCTGGAGAAATGTGAAGGATCTAATTTCCCAAATTGTCACATTTTATTAAATTAAAATATTCACTTTTGAGCAAGGAATTATGAGACACACAGACACAGGAAACAACAGTCCATATTCAAGAAAAATAAGTAATCAGTAGAAAATGTCCCAGAAATATTACATAAATCAGCAACCAAAAGAGCTGAGAAATGGCTATAAGACAAAATGTTTAAGACAAAAATATGACTATGAACATAGAAAGGAATTTTATAATAATAAAAGTATCACTTCATCAGAAAGACATAATTGCAAACATATATTTACCAAATAACTAACAAAAATATATGCAGCAAAAATTTTAAAGTAATGAAGGAAGAACTAGACAAGCCAGTAAAAAAAAAAAAAAAAAAACGGCTGGAGATTTGTGTTCCACGTTCAATAATAGATAGATAAATAGAAAAAAAAAATCAAAGAACATAAGACTTTAACAACACTGTTGTATTAGTCAGGGTTCTCTAAAGGAACAAAATCAACAGGAAGTATGATCATAAAAAGGGGATTTATTAGATTGGCTTACATGACCAGAAGCTGCATAGTCCACAATGGCTGTCTGCAGCTGGAGAGCTGGAGGAACCAGCAGCTGTGCAGTCCAAGAGGCAGAAGCCCCAGAACAAGAGGGATCAATAGTGCTACCCTAGTCTGAAACCAAGGCTTCTGGAAACTACCTGGATAATCACTAGCAGAGTCCGCTATGGAAGAGTGAAGAAGTGAGTGTCCAATATCCTCGGACTATCAAAGCAGCAATCAAGAACCTGTTCAAGAAGACTCAAGCTTGCTTCTGCATCTGCTTCCTTGCTCTTCCAAATTTTATTCCATCTAAGCCACCATCCTATTGGGCAGTTCTGCCCACGTTTAGGGAGGGTCTCCTTCAATTCACTATCCCACATTCCAATCATTCCTAGACACGCCCTTATTGACACACCCAGAAGCTCTTAATCATTGGCATATCTTAATCCAATCAAGTTGAGGATTCAAATTAACCATTACAACTGTAAACCAACCAGAACTAACATAAATCTATAAAACACTCTTATATAATTCTACCAAGAAAATATACATTCATCTCAAGTACACGGAGAAATTCTCCATGATATACACTATCTGGTAAGCCAAACACAAGCTTCAACCAATTTAACAGGACTGAAATTATACAAAGTGTGTTTTTTTACCACAAAGGAATGAAAAGTCATATTTGTACTATATAAAACTATAACATTCATAGAAGATAATTTAGGGGAGAAATCTAGATGACCTTTGGTATTTTGTTGGCATTTTAAATACAATATTAAAGATATAATCAATAAAAGAAATGATTGATAAACTGGCCTTCATTCGATTTTTTTGAAAGCTTCTACTTTCAGACAGGCATGCTGATGCACACCTATAGTCCCAGCTCCTCAGAAGACTGAGACAGGAGGATCTCTTGGGCCCAGGATTTGAAGACTAGCCTGGGTAATAGAGCAGGACCCTGTCTCAAAAATAAGCTTCTGCTCTTTGAAAGACAATGTCAATAAACTCCAAAGAGAAGTGACAGACTGGGAGAAAATATTTGCAAATGAATCATCTGACTGGTATAAAAAAATATAAAAGACTGGTATCCAAAATATAGAGGGAATTCTTAAAACTTAATAATAAGAAACAAAATGATCTAATTAAAATTAGGAAAAAGTCCTGAGAATATAAATCTCCAGAGAAGTCTACAGGGAGCAAATAAGCAAATATAAAAATACTCAACATTAGATGCTAGAAAGAATTTGGAGCAACAAGAACTCTCTTTGCTGGTAGGCATACAAAATGGTATAGGCACTTTGGAAGATACTTTGGCCATGTCTTACCATGCTCTAACCATAAGATACATTAATTGAACTCCTTGATATTTACTCAAATGTGTCAAAAACTTATGTGTACACAAAAACCTGCACAAAGACATTTATAGCAATTTTATTCATTATTGAAAAAACTTGGAAGCAACCAAGATCTATGTGATGGTTTAGCTGAATTCTCAATTTGATTGGTTAAGAGATGCCAAAGAGTAAGAGGTTTCTGATTATCTCAGTGAGGGTGTTTCTAGAAATGTTTAGCATGTGGGACAATGAACTAAAGTGGAGACCCACTTTAGTCTCCACTTTAGTGGGCAGCACAGTGTAATAGATTGGAGGCAGGGGAAGAGGGAGAAGAACAAGGAAGCAGAAGACATACAAGCTCGATTCTTCTTAAATGGATTCCTTTTTTTTATTGTACATAATAGTCGGGATCATCCTGACAAACTCATACACACATAGAATTCAATTTCAGATCAGGATCTCCACATTTTCTCTGCTGTCCCATCCTCCTCACCTTAATCTTCCTCTAGTGTTCTAGATTTCCTTTCTTGATTCCTGCTGTGACCTCCTGAGGATATCAGACTCTAGCTCCTCCATTCTTCCAAAGTGAACTCTGCCCAGTGACTCTCCAGGGAGTTTTCACAGAATGGGGCTGCATCATTGATCCCTCTTGTTATGAGGTTTCAGCTTCTTGGACTGGGTAGCTACTAGTTCCTACAATTGTTCAGTCTGCAGATGACCATTGTGGGACTATCCAGCTTCTGATTGTGTAAGCCAATCTAATAAATCCCCTTTATGTATTCATATATATATATATATATATATATATATGTATATATATATATATATATATATATATCCTGTTGGTTCTACACTCTAGATAACCCTGACTAATACAATCTCCTATAATAGATGAGTAGATAAATAAATGTGGTAGACACAGATAAGGAAATATTACTCAATGTCAAAAAGTCATGAAGTTTCAAGAAGATATGGAAAACACATGGAATGAACTTAAGTACATATTACTAAGTAAAAGAAGCCAATGTGGAAAATCTAATGATTCCAACTACATGACATTCCAGAAAGGATAAAACTATAGTGACAGCAAAAAGATTAGCAGTTTTTAGAGGTTAAGAGAAAGAGAGGTAAAATAGACAAAGCACAGAGGATTTTTAGAGCAGTGATACTACAATGGTGGACACATGTCATTATACAGTTGTCCAAACCTATTAAATATGTAACACCAAAAGAAAACCCTGATATAAACTATGAAATTAAGTTTGTCAACACATGTTAGTATAGGTCATCAAGTATAACAGATGTACCACTCTGGTGCAGGATTTTGATAGTGGAGGAGGTTATGCATGTGTAGGGAAATGGGGTATATAGGAAATTCTCTGTACTTTCCCCTTACTTTTGCAGTGATCCTAAAACTGTTCTTTAAAAACCAGCTTAATAATAAAAAACATCCATGGGAAGTTATACAAAGGATCTGAATAATCATTTCTCCAAAAACGATGCAGAAGTGGCCAATAAGCAAACGAAAAGATGTTCAACATCATTAGTTACTAAGGAAATACAAATCAAATCCACAATAAGATACGCCTCAAACTAAGATTGTGGTTGTCAAAAATATGGGCAATAACAGGTGTTAGCAAGAATTTGGAGCAACTGAAGCCCACATACACTGTGGGTACAAATATAAAATGGTATGGAAGTTTTTGAAAACAGTAAATTCCTCAAAAAAATTCCATATGACCTAGTAATTCCATTCCTAATTAAACCCATGAAAACTGGAAAAGCATATACATGCAAAAAATTGCACAAACAGTATTTATATTAGCCAATAAGTGGATACAACACAAATGTCCATCAAATAATGAGGGATAAATAAAATGTGCTGTATCTCTACACTGAAATATTGTCCAGTACATCAAAAGCAATGAAGTACTGAAACATGCTATGACATGGATGAAACTTGAAACTGTTTTGCTAAAACTACATATTTCAAAATATATTGTTTCAATTACTGTGTAATAAGTGATTTTGTTAGTTAAAAATTTTGAAGAAAACACTATGTTAAGAGAAAGAAGACTGACACAAAGCAACACATATTGTGTAATTCATTTAAGTTTCATGTCCAAAATACACAAATATACAGACAAATTAGTGGTTTCTGGGGAAGAGAGAAAAGGGAAGATTGCTAACAGGTATGGGCATTTTATGATGTGATTAAAACATTCTTGTATAAAATAGTTTTGATGGATGCACATCTATGAATATACTAAAAAACACTAAATGGTGCACTTACGAAGTGAAGTTTATGCTGTAAAATTGTATCTCAATAAAGGTATCATTAAAAAATATGAATGGAAATAAGAAAAAACTATGAATGCAGAAGGAAGATGGGTGTGAGTAGAAGGGGTATCAGAAAGAAGATATTTAAAGTGATAAAACATTTCTGCATCCTGATAGTAATTGTGATTAAGTAAATCTACACATGACAAAATGGAACAGAACTAGACATGCACACTGTAGCAACTAATTTCCTGTTTTTGATATTACACTATATTTATGCAAGATGTCACATTATAAAGGAACTTATTGGCTGGGGTTGTACCTCAGTGATAGAGCACTTGCTCAGCACATGTGAGGTTCAGTCCTCAGCATCACATAAAAACAAATAGAAATAAAAGGTATTGTGTCCATCTACAATTTTAAAATATTTTTAAAAAGAAAGGTACACATGACTCTATTTTGAAGCTTCTTATAAATCTATAACTTTTAAAATTCAAAGTGTGTAAAAAGTTTTTCCATATCTTATTTATTCAAGTGAATTCTAAGCTTTCTTCAAATTAACACTGGTACCATATTCATATTTGTACTGGCTTTCAGTGTCCTCCCATGAAAAACAGATTTGTGATAATACCCCAGATTATTATACAAAAAATTAAATTATATAATATATGCAAAATGCTTCCCCTCTTTCATCCGTTTCCTAATAAAAACTGCAAATTTAGTCAGTCATGGTACCATTCACCTATAATCCCAGCTACTTGAGAGGCTGAGGCAGAAGGATGGTATTGAAATTTAGCAATATCCTGTCTCAAAATTTGAAAAATAGTCTGGCATGGAAGCACATGCCTGTAATCCCAGTGACTCAGGAGGCTGAGGCAAGAGGATTTCAAGTTTGAGACCAGCTTTAGAAACTCAATAAGGTCCAAAGCAACTTACAAGGCACAGTCTGAAATTTTTAAAAAGTAAAATAAAAAAAAAAATGGGCTAGTAATGTGTCTCAGTGATAAAGCACCTCTAGTTTCAATCCCTAGAAGAAAAATAAGTAAGTAAATAAATAAATAAATAAATAGAATGGGTTGGGGGTATAGCTCAGTGGTACACAAAGTCTTGTGTTCAATCCCCAGAAACAAACAAAAACAACTGCTAATTTAGCATGTTTAAGAATTGCCAATGCCATTGCAAAACCTGGAGCTCAGGAGGGAAATTCGACTCCTTCGAGCTTATCACAAATTCAACTGTTCCACCAGGTGTAAATATACATCTATGTTACATCCAAGATATTGCTGATCTAGGATAACATGATGTAAAAAGTCACTTCTAGAAGACAAGCCCTCTAAAGTATATTACCAGTCACTATCCAAGAGGATTTCATTTAAGTAACTAAAGCTGTTATTGCAATCATCTAGATGGATAAGACAAGGACATCTGATAGAGGCTGCTATTTTGTAAGTCAGCAGTTCTCAAACACTTTGATCTTGCACTCTCTTTTGTAATTTTAATTATTTATTCCAAACAACCTTGTTTATTCCTATTTTATTTATTGATATTATAGTTATTTCAATATTTATTAATTTATTTTAAATAACAACAATAAACCAATTAAATTTTAACATGACATTTAACATTTTATGGAAAAACCTGTTTTAAAAAATAAGTAATGTATCAAGAATTGGAATTATTTTACATTTTTAGAAATCTCTTCAATGTCTGGCTTAAAAGAGCTAGACTGTCATATGTGTTTCTGCATTCAATTTGTTGTGATCTGTTGTTTTGGTTGAAGATATAAAGAAATCCTATTCTCAGACAGATAGATAGTTGGAAAAGGAAAGCACAAAGCCTTTCAGATAACTGTAATATTTTCCTTGCTAGGATGCTACATTAGTCCATTTTCTGCTGCTATAACAAAATACCTGAAGTCAGGGGATGTATAAGAAAGGAAGTTTATTTTGCTCACTGTTTTAAGTGAAGTGGCCTCCTCTGCTCAGCCTCTAGGGAAGGCTTACTGGATACATGACAACATGAAGGATGGCACCATGGTAGGAGTGCTTACAAGAGGGAGAGAGAAGTCACATGGCAAGATAGGAAGCCATGGCAATTTAGGGACCAGTCTTACTCTTTTAATAACAACCCACTCACACAAGAAATATTTGGGTCCTGCAATACCTACATTAAAACCTTCTGAGGCAGCACTCCCAATAACCTAATTAACTCCCACTAGGCCCTTACCTGTTAAAGATTTCACAACCTTCCAACAAAGACTAAGGACCAAGCTTCCAGGACATGACCCTTTAACGGATATGTTCAAACCATATCAAAAGAACAACACAAACCAAATCCAGACAAGTGGTAGTTTCTCAAAAACTAGTTGCAATGTAGTATCAAGAACCATATCAATTCACTTTTCATACCATTATCCACTGAAAAAATTGGTCAATCTTTTCCTCTGAACAGATGTTTACTTGCCCATGCATGAATCTTTTGCCTATGGGTGATCTGATCATTATCATGAAGTAGTCCTTCGTAAAATACTGATCCACTAGGTTATGTAAATCTATGAATTTTAATATATATTCATTATTCAATATAAAGAGGACATTACTAATATGACAACCTCATCAAAAAGTCTAAATATTGGAGAAGCTATGAAGAAAACAATGGTGAGTATATCTTTCATAATTCCAATTTTTGCTTGAAAATTGGATATTTGTGGGTGTTGGAGATCAAACCTGGGGCTTCATATAAAATGTGAATTTTATTATTGATGACAAATACTGTTGTTTTCTTAAAGTGTGGGGCTCATTTCAATTCAAGAGGAATGACTCTGTCCCTAGGAATCAAAAGACTTACCATGTAAGTACACCAATACTAAACTATATTATCAATGACAGCCAGGATCCCATATCTCCAACACCTAAAGATGCCCTTCACAGAATAGGCATTCATCAAATACTTGTTGAATAAAAATATGACCAAATTCACTAAAGGCACAGTACATGTCAGGCTCTATGTTGGATGCTAGGAAAACAAAATAGATAAGATACACTTCATGCCCTCAGAGTCTCAGTGTATAGAAGAGAAGGCATATATGAAGAAATGCTTGCAATCCAGTGTGATACATAAGAAAGGAAAGGAACAAAGAGAAAAACACAATGAATGATTAACTCTAGGTGTGTGGGAGGGATTTCAGAGAAAGCCTCACTTAGTAGTGCCATTTAAGCTGGACTGAAAAGGAGATCTCTGGTTTAGATTAGAAGCAAATTACACCGAATAACACTTATAAGCACACACACACATATGCAAATACATGAACAGTGTATATTTAGGAAATTACAGACTTGCTGTAGCTGAGATAAGGTATGGTAGAGGATAAGGTAAGAAAACTGAAGGACCTGCCTTTAAGAGGCATTCCATGATATACTAGGGAATTTGTACATCATCATATAGATAATAAGTCTTCAAAGCTTCCAAGAAGACTGAGAAAATATAAGCAGTAGAAAATCATTTAACAACACTCAGGAGACTACTGCAATAACATTACAGAGTACGTCCAAACACATTTATATCTTGCTATTATGATTGTAAGGAGAGATGTTAGGCAAAGAAAGAGGTTAGTGACTAACACAGCATGAAATGAGGAAAAGTTAAAGATAGCATTCAGCAACTAGACAGATGAACTAGTTCTTAACACAGAGACAATACAAGAGGAGGAAGCAGGTTTGGAAATTGTTAAATTTGAGATACAGTGGGATATTCTGATGATGGCAAGTACAGGGTTAGGTTTAGAGTCTGGAGTTCAAGAAAGGGACCTAGGCTGGAGCCATCACAGACTCTGGAATCATTAAATTTTTTATTAATATATAATACTCATACATTTTTGGGGGCTAGGTTATGGTAATCTGATACATGTAGACATGCATATAATGTATAATAATCAAAGGAGAATATTAAACATTTCCAGCTCTTCAAACATTAATCATTTATATGTACTGGGAATTTTGTACTCTTCTAGTCATTTGGAAATCATATATTATTTTAGCTAAAACAATTTTTTCAAATTTCAACATCACATTAATTTAACAGATTCGATATGAAAAATTGAATCTACTTTCCCACCTACATGCATTTTAAATATAAGCCATTTACTCCCATTTCATTGACCCAAATAATACTAAATAAATGTTGCAAATATTGAATAGGGCTCAAAGTTTCAGTGTTACATGTATATACCATGAAGAATTTATAGAATGTAGACATAGGAAACTGCATGTGAATCCTATTGGGGAATTCATTTTTTCCCTAAATACTATTTCAGGAGAATGTAGAGAAAAGTGTTTGGGGCCAACTGCCCAGATTTAATAGGGGTGAAAGAGGGATGTGTTTAGAAAAAAAATAGAACCTACATCCTAATTAGTATCAAAATACAGAGAAGACAACTAACAGGAAAACTTGTATGTTATCTATGACTATAGAACTATACATTCACCTAGATTGTACATAGTAACTCCATTTATACCATGTTTTTAATTGGGATAAAATTAAAGTAGGTAAGTTTCAATATGACTCACAAATTGATGGATGCAATTCTGCTTTTAGAAACTTTAGAGCCCGTTGCACAATGAAAATGCCAGAAACTGCTAGAGTTGATGGTTTTGACTGCTTTCAGTTAAGAAAGAAAAAAGATTGTTCTCTTAAACACATATATCCCTTGGTATTTATGAATTTATCAGTTTAAATCAATCCTACCATTACTACCTGGTAGGTCTATATGTTTTTCCAAGGCAGAAAAAGTACAAATATCACAAAGACTAAATTTCTAATGTTACATTTAGAACAAATCAGTTTTGTTGGGTTTGGACAACTTAGTTTTCCTCTCCAGACTTCAATTAGAATTAATTGGACACAAATTTCCTATTGTTGTACTGGAATACATGACCATGGTAACTCCACATCATGTGTAACAACAATAATAGAATTATAATGTTGTTCATTATATATGTATAATATACCAAAGTACATTCTACTGTCATGTATGTCAAAAATGAACAAAAAGAAAAAAAGGATTGAAAAAAAACCACTGTTCACCAGGTATCATGACTTACACTTAGATCTTACAACTGTAAAATGAGGATGATATCATCTAACGCAGAAGGTTTTGGGGGCATTAAATTGTGAAGATATGCAAAGTGTATTAAAAATAGACAAAACTTTATAAATGCATTAATTATTCTTATTTAAAAATTAGGCTGTTACTTGACTGGACTGATATACTGAACTAATGAGAATATGTGTAAGTGTCCTATAAAATAAAAATAGAACCAAATTAAAACAGTGCCCGATTCCTAGGCTCAGAGAAATCCTAGCTAAGCTGTGAATAAGTGTCCCAGTATAAAACCAAACTGAAGAGACTAGGATAAGTAGTTGTTCTCTCAGTTTTGTTTCTTTTGAGTTTTTCTTTATTTCAGTTCCTGGCACTCTCAAAACATGAGCTGAATAGGAGCTAAAGGAATAGAGCCTTCAGTGATGATTCATGACAAAGGAAGAGTCTTTGTAAAAACAGTTTATAAATGTCTCAAAACACACTATTATAGCCTTCAACAAACAAAACAACAACCCATGGGGAAGTAAGAATCACATTTCCAGAGATACCACATTATAATACTCAAGTGTCCACTTTTTAACAACAACCAAAAGATAGCAAAGAAATAGGGAAATAAGGCTCATTCAAAGGAACAAAATAGAAGATGTGGTTGTGGCTCACTGGTAGAGTACTTGCCTAGCATGTGTGAGGCACTGGGTTCAATCCTCAGCACCACATAAAAAAATAAATAAATGAAATAAAAGTATTTGTGTCCACCTACAATTAAAAATATTTTTAAAAAACAAAGGAACAAAATAAATTGACAAAAACCATATAATACGCATCAGGTTTAGTAGAGAAAAACTTTACAACTATCTTCAATATGCTCAAAAAGCTAAGGGAAAACAGGAAAAAATAACTAAAGGAATATAATATGAGAAAAAAATAGAATAGCAACATAGAAAGTATAAAAGAAAAACAAAGAACTATATACTCAAAAAAGGGTCAGTTCATCAAGAAGATATAACAATTGTAAACATACATGGAACAAACATGTGAGCCAAAACACACATGAAGCCAATAAGCCATAAGACTGAAGGGAAAAATATCTAGTTCTGGAAGAATAGACATAATACTGTATAGAACAACCAAACAGAAGATTAGTTAGAGAATAGAGTACTTGAACAACACTATAAACTAATTGGACATAAAAATACCTAAAGAGTAAAAAATAAGGCAGGCGGACACCAGAGACCACTACTGACCACCGGCACTGCCCACCCAACCAGACTCTGCACACACCCCCACCCCCACCCACACCCTGGCGCAGATGCAGCATGCCTGTGCTGAGGCTCCCCAGCCTTTTGGAGCATGGTGCAGACATTTTGAATTATCCCTGAAGGCGTGGCCACAATCACTGGGAGGGGCAGCTCCCTTCCTGAGACACTTACAGGAGACTAGAGGCCCTTTGACAGGTACCACACTTGCATCGAGATACTGAGGACTGAGAGGATTGAGTGGTGGATAACTGGGAACCATAGATTTTTTTTTTTAATTTTTAATTTTTTCTTTCTTTTTTTTCCTCACTCTATTTTCCTTTTATTTACCTGTTCCCTTGGAGTCTCTTTCACCCTTTTCTCATGCTAAAGACCAACTTCTTTTGATCCTGCTCTCACTCTTCCCTTGATTAGGTACCTCTATTAACTCACTTATTTTCCCATTAACAGTTACATCCTACACCCCTCTGCATCTTCTTCATCCACTACTAGAAGTTATAGAGCTAATTGCAAGCCTATTAGTTATACTGTAGGTAATAACTGAACACATCCTGTTTATTACAATATTGTTAAAGTCTATATATATATATATATATATATATGGCAATCTGGTGTAGTGCTGAATATTGTTTGGATTGGGTGCTGCTACTATTGATCTACTCCTCAAAAGAGAGGTGCTGGAAACCTGCAGGATCACAACAAGCCTACAGGGGGGAAACTTCAGTACGTCGGATCTTCATTATTAGAGGGGACTATACAGAAACAATATGAAAAAACAGGGAAGAAAGTATCCCTAACAAACCAAGATGCTATTTTGATAGAATCCAATGACAGCATGGCAGTATAAATGACATAAAAAGAGTTTACCGTCTACATAATTAAAATGATCCATGAAGCAAAAGATGAATAAGAGAGCAAATGCAGGCAATGCATGATCACTCAAATAAACAATTAAAAGAGCAAATGCAGGGTTTTCAAGATGGCGGCCTAGAGGGTGGCTGCATTTCGTGTTGCTCCAGGACTCAGGATTCAAGAGAGGAGATATTGGGACGCTTGGGACCAACTCAAAGCAGCCGGGTGACTCTCACCCCCTGGGGGGGCATCCCGGATGGGACGGGGGTCCCGGAACGCAGGAAACTTTGTGAAGTAGAACTGCCGGCGAGACGCCCCTCCCCCCGCTGGAGCGCCATAGAGGAGGCCGCTGGGCACAGCGCTGGGACTCAGAGCAGCCACTGGGGCTCCGGCGGCTGCCCGGGGGAGGAGTGGCGGGGAGAACTGTGTGGACTCAGGACACCGGGGCCTGCCCTGAGGAGGAGGAGAGGAGCGTGGCCACTTGGATTTGGAGAGACTGCACCAGAGCTGCAGGCGGTTGCCAGAGGAGAAGCTGCGCGGCGAGCTGTTTGGAATCAGAACGACGCTTCTGAACCCCGGGGCCTGCCCGGAGGAGTAGGAGAAGGAGGAGAAGGAGCGCGGCGGGTCCTTTGGACTCGCAGTGACTGCATTAGCGCTCCAGGCGGCTGCTCAGAGGAGAAGGCGAGTGGTGAGTTGTTTGGTCTTAAAGTGACAGCTCCTGAACACAGGGGGGCTGCCTGGAGGAGAAGCGTGGTGGGACGCTTGGTCTTGAGTGGCTGCACTTGAGCTCCGGGCGGTGCCCAGAGGACCCGTGCAGCGGGTCACGTGGATTCAGAGCCACTCAGAGGGACTGCTCCTGAACACCCGGGGGGTTATCTGGAGAAGGAGGAGGAACGGGGAGGGTCACTTCGACTCGGAGTGATTGATTGCCCCGGTCTACGGGTGGTTGGTGGGAGGAGGAGGCACGAAGTTGGTTTCTTGGACTCCTAGTGACCGCACCGGAATACTGGGCGGCTGTCTGGAGGAAGAGGCCTGTGGCGGGTCTCTGGGACTCAGAGCGATTGTTCGGGGCCACAGGTGGCTGCTCGGAGGAGGGGCCACGCAGCCAGGCAATTAGGTGCAGAGCAGGGTCCCAGGATCTAGGAGGCTTCTGGGTGGAAGAGCCGCACAGAGACAGGCTTAGGGCGGAGCGAAGGTTCCAGGCCTATGGGTAAATTCTCTGAGGAGGGGCAGCCTAAGGAGATTCATCTGCGAAGGGTGAGGCTCCCAGGCCCAGGAGGTAGGGCCGGGCCCCTGGAAACTTTGCAGAGGAAGGCAGCCCAGCCCAGGCAGTAGCTGTAAATTGAGGGGAACCTCAAGGAGGAAACTGACCAGCGAGACCTCCCCACCGGGTGAGTCTTCCCTGCTGGGTGAGGTTTCCCCACAAGGACGGTAAAACCAGAGACACAGGCCCAAACAGGCCTTGCCTCAGCCCGCAGCCTAGGTCCCCTTTGGATGACCATTGGTCAACAAGTGGAGGCACCTCTGCCCACTAGCAGGGAATATACCCCACCTGAAGGCCACCACTCCTAGAGAGGCAGCTTCCTTGTGGAGCACCGCATTATCAACTTCCTCCAAGACTTCAGCCTACTGAAGGCTAAGAGGGGATATATATAGAAATCTTCAGGGACATTGTAAATCAACAGAGGAAATCTGCAATATCTCAGCGGTCCACTGATATCTGAACAATATGAGAAAACAAGGAAAGAAAATGATGCAAACAAATCTAGATGTTACATCAATAAAACCCAATGACAGCATGGCAGAAGAAATGACAGAAAAGGAGTTCAGAATGTACATAATTAAAATGATCAGAGAAGCAAACGATGAGATGAAAGAGCAAATGCAAGCACTGAATGATCGCACCAATCGACAGTTAAAAGAGCAAATACAGGAAGCAAAAGATCATTTCAATAAAGAGTTAGAGATATTGAAAAAAAAACCAAACAGAAATCCTTGACATGAAGGAAACAATAAACCAAATTAAGAACTCCATAGAAAGCATATCCAATAGGATAGAACACCTGGAAGACAGAACCTCAGACATTGAAGACAAAATATTTAACCTTGAAAACAAAGTTGAACAAACAGAGAAGATGGTAAGAAATCATGAACAGAATCTACAAGAACTATGGGATATCATGAAAAGGACAAATTTAAGAATTATTGGGATTGAGGAAGGCCTAGAGAAACAAGCCAAAGGAATGAACAACCTATTCAATGAAATAATATCAGAAAATTTCCCAAATCTGAAGAATGAAATGGAAAATCAAGTTCAAGAGGCTTACAGGACTCCAAATACACAAAATTACAACAGACCCACACCAAGGCACATTATAATGAAAATACCTAACATACAAAATAAAGACAGAATTTTAAAGGCTGTGAGAGAAAAGAACCAAATTACATTCAGGGGGAAACCAATACGCATATCAGCAGATTTTTCAATCCAGACCCTAAAAGCTAGAAGGGCCTGGAACAACATTTTTCAAGCCCTGAAAGAAAATGGATGCCAACCAAGAATCTTACACCCAGCAAAACTTACCTTCAAATTTGACGATGAAATAAAATCCTTCCATGATAAACAAAAGCTAAAAGAATTTACAAAAAGAAAGCCAGCATTACAGAACATTCTCAACAAAATATTCCATGAGGAAGAGATGAAAAACAAAGAAGCAAATCAGCAAAGGGAGGAATTATCCTAAAGGAATTGTCAAATAAAGGAGGAAACAAGTTGTGTCACACAAATAAATAAACAAAATTTTAAAAATGAACCAAATGACCGGGAAACCAAATCATTTCTCTATAATAACCCTGAATGTTAATGGCCTGAATTCATCAATCAAAAGACATAGACTGGCAGACTGGATTAAAAAGAAAGATCCAACAATATGTTGCCTGCAAGAGACTCACCTCATAGAAAAAGATACCCATAGATTAAAGGTGAAAGGATGGGGAAAAACATACCATGCACATGGACTCAGCAAAAAAGCTGGAGTATCCATCCTCATTTCCGATAATGTGGACTTCAAGCCAAAGTTAGTCAGAAGGGATAAAGAAGGTCATTTCATACTGCTTAAGGGAAGCATAAATCAGCAAGATATAACAATCATAAACATCTATGCCCCAGTGGCTCATCTATGTATGTCAAACAAATCCTTCTCAATTTCAGAAACCAAATAGACCACAACACAATAATACTAGGTGATTTTAACACGCCGCTCTCACCACTGGACAGATCTTCCAGACAAAAATTGAACAAAGAAACCATAGATCTCAACAACACAATCAATAATTTAGACTTAACGGACATTTATAGAATATACCATCCAACCAAGAGCGAATACACTTTCTTCTCAGCAGCACATGGATCCTTCTCTAAAATAGACCATATATTATGCCACAAAGCGAATGTTAGCAAATACAAGAAGATAGAGACACTAGCATGTATTCTATCAGATCATAATGGATTGAAGTTAGAAATAAATGAAAGAGTAAAACACAGGAACTATTCCAACATCTGGAGATTAAACAATATGCTATTATATGATGAATGGATAACAGAAGATATTAGGAAGGAAATTAAAAAATTCTTAGAGGTAAATGAGAACAAAGAAACATCATATCAAAATCTCTGGGACACTATGAAAGCAGTACTTAGAGGGAAATTTATTTCATGGAGCGCATTTAATAAAAGAAGTAAAACTCAACAAATAAACAACCTAACACTACAGCTCAAAGCCTTAGAAAAAGAAGAACAGAACAGCACCAAAAGTAGTAGAAGACAGGAAATAGTTAAACTCAGAGCTGAAATCAATGAAATTGAAACAAAAGAAACAATACAAAAAATTGACAAAACAAATAGTTGGTTCTTCGAAAAAATAAACAAAATTGATAAACCTTTAGCCACACTAACAAAGAGAAGACGAGAGAAAACCCAAATCACTAAAATTCGGAATGAACAAGGAAATATCACAACAGACAGGATGGAAATACAAAACATAATTAGAAGCTATTTTGAAAATCTATACTCCAACAAAATAGAAAATTTCGAAGACATCAACAGGTTTCTAGAGACATATGAATTGCCTAAACTGAATGAGGAGGACATAAACAATTTAAATAGACCAATTTCAAGTACTGAAATAGAAGAAGTCATCAAAAGCCTACCAACAAAGAAAAGTACGGGACCAGATGGGTTCTCAGCCGAGTTCTACAAAACCTTTAAGGAAGAGCTCATTCCAATACTTCTCAAAGTATTCCATAAAATAGAAGAGGAGGGAACCCTCCCAAACTCATTCTATGAAGCCAATATCACACTGATACCTAAACCAGACACAGACTCATCAAGGAAAGAAAATTTCAGACCAATATCCTTAATGAACATCGACGCAAAAATTCTCAACAAAATTTTAGCAAATCGCATACAAAAACATATTAAAAAGATAGTGCACCATGATCAAGTGGGTTTCATCCCAGGGATGCAAGGTTGGTTCAACATCAGGAAATCAATAAACGTAATTCACCATATTCATAGACTTAAAGTCAAGAATCACATGATTATTTCAATAGATGCAGAAAAAGCATTTGATAAAATACAGCACCCCTTCATGCTCAAAACACTAGAAAAAATAGGGATAGTGGGAACATTCCTTAACATTGTAAAGGCCATTTATGCTAAGCCCATGGCTAATATCATTCTAAATGGTGAAAAACTGAAAGCATTCCCCCTAAAAACTGGAACAAGGCAGGGATGCCCTCTTTCACCACTTCTATTCAACATCGTTCTTGAGACTCTGGCCAGAGCAATTAGACAAACCAAAGAAATTAAAGGGATACGAATTGGAAAAGAAGAACTCAAACTATCCCTGTTCGCTGATGACATGATTATATATTTAGAGGAACCTGGAAAGTCCACCAGAAAACTCTTAGAACTCATAAGTGATTTCAGTAAAGTAGCAGGTTACAAGATCAATGCCCATAAATCCAACGCATTTTTATACATAAGTGATGAATCTTCAGAAAGAGAAATTAGGAAAACTACCCCATTCACAATAGCCTCGAAAAAAATAAAATACTTGGGAATCAATCTCACAAAAGAGGTGAAAGACCTCTACAATGAGAACTATACAACACTAAAGAAAGAAATTAAAGAACACCTTAGAAGATGGAAAGATCTTCCATGTTCTTGGATAGGAAGAATTAATATTGTCAAAATGGCCATACTACCTAAAGTGCTATACAAATTCAATGCAATTCCAATTAAAATCCCAATTGTGTACCTTACAGAAATAGAGCAAGCAATTATGAAATTCATCTGGAAGAATAAGAAACCCAGAATAGCTAAAGCAATCCTTAGCAGGAAGAGTGAAACAGGGGGTATTGCAATACCAGATCTTCAACTCTACTACAAAGCAATAGTAACAAAAACGGCATGGTATTGGTACCAAAATAGAAAGGTAGATCAATGGTACAGAATAGAGGACACGGACACAAACCCAAATAAATACAATTTTCTCATACTAGACAAAGGGGCCAAAAATATGCAATGGAGAAAAGATAGCCTCTTCAACAAATGGTGCTGGGAGAATTGGAAATCCATATGCAACAGAATGAAACTAAACCCATATCTCTCACCATGCACGAAACTCAACTCAAAATGGATTAAGGACCTCGGAATCAGACCAGAGACCCTGCAGATTATAGAAGAAAAAGTAGGTCCAAATCTTCACCTTGTTGGTCTAGGACCAGACTTCCTTAACAGGACTCCCATAGCACAAGAAATAAAAGCTAGAATCAACCACTGGGATAGATTCAAACTAAAAAGCTTTCTCTCAGCAAAGGAAACTATCAGCAATGCGAAGAAAGAGCCTACAGAGTGGGAGAATATCTTTGCCAATCATACTTCAGATAGAGCACTAATCTCCAGAATCTATAAAGAACTCAAAAAACTCTACTCCAAGAATTCAAACAGTCCAGTCAACAAATGGGCTAAGGAAATGAATAGACACTTCACAGAAGAAGATCTACAAGCAATCAACAAACATATGGAAAAATGTTCAACATCTCTAGTAATAAGAGAAATGCAAATCAAAACCACCCTAAGGTTCCATCTCACCCCAATTAGAATGGCGATTATCAAGAATACGAGCAACAACAGGTGTTGGCGAGGATGTGGGGAGAAAGGTACACTCATACACTGCTGGTGGGGCTGCAAATTAGTGCAGCCGCTATGGAAAGCAGTGTGGAGATTCCTTAGAAAACTTGGAATGGAACCACCATTTGACCCAGCTATCCCACTCCTTGGCCTATACCCAAAGGACTTAAAATCTGCATACTACAGAAATACAGCCACATCAATGTTCATAGCTGCTCAATTCACAATAGCCAGACTGTGGAACCAACCTAGATGCCCTTCAATTGATGAGTGGATAAAGAAACTGTGGTATATATATACTATGGAATATTACTCAGCCATAAAGAATGATAAAATTATGACATTTGCAGGCAAATGGATGAAATTGGAGAATATCATGCTAAGTGAGATAAGCCAATCTCAAAAAGCCAAAGGACGAATGATATCACTAATAAGTGGAGGTTGACACATAATGGGGGGGAGGGAAGGGTTAGAGTTAGAGTTAGGGAGGGGGGCAAGTATGGAGGAAGGAACTACTGTATAGAGGGTAAAGAGGGGTGGGAGGGGTGGGGGGAAGGGAAAAAAATAACAGAATGAATCAAACAACATTGCTCTATGTAAATTTATGATTACACAAATGGTATGCCTTTACGCCATGTACAAACAGAGAAACAACATGTATCCCATTTGTTTACAATAAAAAAAAAAAAAAAAAGAATTCAAATAGTCCAGTCAACAAATGGGCTAAGGAAATGAATAGACACTTCACAGAAGAAGATCTACAAGCAATCAACAAACATATGGAAAAATGTTCAACATCTCTAGTAATAAGAGAAATGCAAATCAAAACCACCGTAAGATTTCATCTCACCCCAATTAGAATGGCGATTATCAAGAATACGAGCAACAACAGGTGTTGGCGAGGATGTGGGGAGAAAGGTACACTCATACACTGCTGGTGGGGCTGCAAATTAGTGCAGCCACTATGGAAAGCAGTGTGGAGATTCCTTAGAAAACTTGGAATGGAACCACCATTTGACCCAGCTATCCCACTCCTTGGCCTATACCCAAAGGACTTAAAATCTGCATACTACAGAAATACAGCCACATCAATGTTCATAGCTGCTCAATTCACAATAGCCAGACTGTGGAACCAACCTAGATGCCCTTCAATTGATGAGTGGATAAAGAAACTGTGGTATATATATACAATGGAATATTACTCAGCCATAAAGAATGATAAAATTATGACATTTGCAGGCAAATGGATGAAATTGGAGAATATCATGCTAAGTGAGATAGGCCGATCTCAAAAAGCCAAAGGTCGAATGATATCGCTGATAAGTGGAGGATGACACATAATGGGGGGGAGGGAAGGGTTAGAGTTAGGGTTAGGGAGGGGGGCAAGTATGGAGGAAGGAACTACTGTATAGAGGGTAAAGAGGGGTGGGAGGGGTGGGGGGAAGGGAAAAAATAACAGAATGAATCAAACAACATTGCTCTATGTAAATTTATGATTACACAAATGGTATGCCTTTACGCCATGTACAAACAGAGAAACAACATGTATCCCATTTGTTTACAATAAAAAAAAAATAAAAATAAAAAAAGAGCAAATGCAGGAAGTAAAAGAGCATTTCAATAAAGAGATAGAGATTCTGAAAAAAAACACTTGAAATGAAAGAAACAATAAACCAAATTAAAATCTCAATAGACAGCATCACCAACAGAATAGATTTCGTGGAAGACAGAATCTCAGACAATGAAGAAAAAATATTTAATCTTGAAAATAAAGTTGACCAAACTGAGAAGATGTTAAGAAATCATGAATGGAACCTCCAAGAATTATGGGATATCACGAAAAGACCAAATTTAAGAATTATTGGGATTGAGGAAAGCACAGAGATACAAACCAAAGGAATGAACAACCTATTCAATGAAATATCAGTAATTTCCCAAACGTGAAATGGAAAATCAAATACAAGAGGCTTACAGAACATCAAATACACAAAATTACAACAGATCCACACCAAGGCACATAATAATGAAAATACCTCACATACAAAATAAAGATAGGATTTTAAAGACTGCCAGAGAAAAGCATCAAATTGCATATAAGGGGAAACCAATACAGATATAAGCAGATTTCTCAGCCCAGACCCTAAAAGCAAGAGGGGCCTGGAACAATATATTTAAGCTCTGAAAGAACATGGATGTCAACCAAGAGACCTATAACCAGTAAAACTAACTTTCAGATTTGATGATGAAATAAAATCTTTCCATGATAAACAAGAGTTAAAAGAATATACAAATAAGGCTAGAATTGTGGCTCAGTGGTAGAGTGCTTGCCTCACATGCATGAGGCACTGGGTTTGATTCTCAGCATCACATAAAAAATAAATGAATAAAATAAAGGTCCATTGACATCTTTAAAAAATAAATAAAAGGAATATACAAATAGAAAGTGTGTACTACAGAACATTCTCAGCAAAATATTTCATGAGGAGGAAGTAAAAAACAAAATATCAAGTCAGCATATGGAGGAACTACCCTAAAGGAAAAGCCAAACAAAGGAGAAACCAAGTCAAATTAAAAATCAAAAATAAGCCAAAATGACCAGGAATAAAAATCATATCACAATAATAACCGTGTTAATGGCCTAAACTCAATAATCAAAAGACATAGACTGGTAGATTGGATTAAAAAGAAAGACCCAAAAATATGCTGCCTTCAAGAGACTTACCTCATAGGAAAAGACATCCATAGTCTAAAGATGAAAGGATGGGGAAAAACATACCATGCATTTGGCCTCGGTAAAAAAGCAGGGATACCCATCCTCACATCAGATAAAGTGCAGTTCAAACCTAAGTTAGTCAGAAGGGATAAAGAAGGACATTTCATACTGCTTAAGCAAAGCATAAATCAGCAAGACATAATAATTTTAAATATTTATGCCCCAAATAATGGAGCGTCAACATACATCAAACAAACCCATCTCAATTTTAAGAATCAAATAGACCAAAACACAATAACAGTGGGGGACTTTAATGCACCGCTTTCACCACAGGATAGATCTTCCAAACAAAAACTGAACAAAGAAACTACAGAATTAAATAATAGAGTCAATGATATAGACTTAATGGATATGTACAGAGTATTTCATCCTTCATTAAGTGAATACACTTTCTTCTCAGTGGCTCATGGATCCTTCTCCAAAATACACCATATGCTATGCCACAAAGAAACCATTAGTATATATAAAATATAGAGATACTACCTTGTATTTTATCAGACAATAATGGAATGCATTTGGAAATCAATGATAAAATAAAAAACAAAAACTACTCCTATACCTGGTGACTAAATACATATTGAATCATGCAATAATAACAGAAGACATCAAGGGAGGAAATAAAAAAATTCTTAGAGGTAAACAAGAACAATGACACAACATATAAAAATCTCTGGGACACTCTGAAAGCAGTACTAAGAGGAAAGTTCATTGCATTGAGCTCCTACATTAAAAAAATAAAAAGTCAACAACTAAATGACCTAACATTACATCTCAAAGCCCTAGAAAAAGAAGAACATCAAAATTAATAGAAGACAGGAAATAATTAAAATCAGAGCTGATATCAATGAAATTGAAAGAAGAGAAAAAATTGACAGAACAAAAATTTGAATCTTTGAAAAAGTAAACAAAATTGATAAATCCTTAGACACACTAACAAAGAGAAAACTCAAATTTCTAGAATTTGTGATGAAAAAGGAAAGATCATGATAGTCACCATTGAAATACATAACATAATTAGAAGCTACTTTGAAAATCTATAGTTCAACAAAATAGAAAATATCGAAGATATTGACAAAATTTTAGAGACATATGATCCTCCCAAACTGAATCAGGAAGATGTACACAATTTAAACAGATGAATTTCAAGCACTGAACTAGAAGAATCCATCAAAAGCCTACCAACCAAGAAAAGCCCAGGACCAGATGGATTCTCAGTCAAATTCTACAAGACCTTTAAAGAAGAACTGATACCAATACTCTTCAAAGTATTCCAGGAAATAGAAAAGGAGGGAACCCTTCCAAATTCATTCTATGAGGCTAGTACCACTCTGATACCAAAACCAGACAAAGACACATCAAGGAAAGAAAACTTTAGACAGATATCCCTGATGGACATAGACACAAAAATCCTTAACAAAATTCTGTCAAATCACATACAAGTACATATTAAAAAGGTAGTGCACCATGATCAAGTGGGGTTTATCCCAGGGATGCAAGGTTGATACAACATCCAGAAATCAATAAATGTAATTCATCACATCAAAAGACTTAAAGTTAGGATCATATGATTATTTCAATAGATGCTGAGAAAGCATTGGATAAAATACAGCACACCTTCATGCTTAAAACACTAGAAAAAATAGGGATAGTAGGAACATACCTCAACATTTTAAAGGCTATCTATGCTAAGCCCATGCCCGACATCATTCAAAATGGAGAAAAACTGAAAGCATTCCCTCTAAAAACTAGAACAAGAAAGGGATGCCCTCTTTCACCACTTCTATTCAAAATCACCCTTGAAACACAAGCCAGAGGAATTAGACTGACCAAATAAATTAAAGGGATACAATAGGGAAAGAAGAACTCAAGCTGTCACTATTTGCTGATGACCTGATTCTATATATACAGGATCCAAAAAACTCCACTAGAAAACTTCTAGAACTCATAAATGAATTCAGCAAAGTAGTAGAATATAAAATCAATAAGAATAAATCTAATACATTTCTATACATAAGTGATGAATCCTCTGAAAGAGAAATTAGGAAAACCACTCCATTCACAATAGCCTCAAAAAAAAAAATAATATACTTGGGAATCAATCTAGCAAAAGAAGTGAAAGATGTCTACAATGAAAACTACAGAACACTAAAGAAAGAAATTGAAGAAATCCTTAGAAGATGGAAAGATCTCCCATGTTCTTGGATAGGCAGAATTAATATTGTCAACATGGCCATACCACCAAGGGCGCTATAAGGATTGAATGCAATTCCACTTAAAATCCCAATGACATTCCTCATAGAAGAGAAAAAGCAATCATGAACTTCATCTGGAAGAATAAGAGACCTCAAATAGCCAAAAAAATCCTGGACAGAAAAAGTGAAGCAGGAGGCATCATAATACCAGACCTTAAACTATACTACAGAGCACTAGTAACAAAAATGGCATAGTATTGGCACCAAAATAGACAGGCAGGCCAATGGTACAGAATAGAAGATACATAGACAAACCCACATAAATAAAGTTACTTCATACTAGACAAAGGAGCCAAAAACATACAATGGAGAAAAGACAGCCTGTTCAACAAATGGTGTTAGCAAAACTGGAAATCCATATACAGTAGAATGAAATTAAACCTGTATCTCTCACCCTGCACAAAACTCAACTCAAAATGGATCAAGGATTTAGGGCACCAAATAAAAGACAAAGTAGGCCCAAGTCTTTATCATGTTGGTTTAGGATAAGACTTTCTTAACAAGACTCCCAAAGCACACGAAATCAAAGCAAGAATCAATAAATGGGATGTACTCAAACTAAAAAGATTTTTTCTCAGCAAAGGATACAATCAATAATGTGAAAAGAGAGCCTACAAAGTGGGAGAAAATCTTTTCCACACACGCTTCAGATAGAGCACTTATCTCCAAAATTTATGAAGAACTTTAAAAACTTTACACCAAAAATACAAAGAACCCAATCAATAGATGGGCCAAGGAACTGGAGAGATACTTTACAGAAGAAAATATACAGGCGATTAATAAATATGTGAAAAAGCGTTCAAAATCTCTAGTAATTAGAGAAATGCAAATTAAAACAACTCTAAGATTTCATCTCACTCCAATTAGAATGGCTATTATCAAGAATACAACAATAATAGATGTTGGCATGAATGTGGGGAAAAAGGTACACTTTTACATTGCTGGTGAAGTTGCAAAGTGGTGCAGCCACTTTTGAAAGCAGTGTGCAAATTCCTCAGAAAACTTAGAATGGACCTACCTTTTGCCCCAGTTATCCCACGCCTCAGTTTATACCCAAAGGACTTAAAATTAGCATACTAAAGTAACACAGTCACATCAATGTTTATAGCAGTTCAATTCACAATAGCTAAACTATGGAACCAACCTAGATGCCCTTCAACAGATGGAGAGATAAAGAAAATGTGGTACATATACACAATGGAATCTTACTCAGCCATAAAAAAAGAAAGAAATTATGGCACTTGCTAGTAAATGGATGGAACTAGAGAATTTCATGCTAAATGAAAAAAGCCAATCCCAGAAAACCAAAGACCTAATGTTTTCCCTGATAAGTGAATGATGATACATAAAACGGGGATGGGAGGTGGGGGTGAAAGAAGAATGGAGGAACTTTAGATTACATAGAGGGAAATGAGAGGGAGGAGGGGGGATATGAACAATGGTGGAACGAGACAGACTTCATTACCCTGTGTACATGTATGATTACATGAATGGCATGAATCTACGTTATACACAACCATAGAAATGAAAAGATGTACCCCATTTGTGTACAATGAATCAAAATGCAGTCTGCAAAACTAAAAAAATAATTTAAAAAGAGGAAAAAAATACCTAAAGAGTACTGCCCCCAACAAGAGAACATATACTATTTGAATTACACTTGGAACATTTGCCAGGACAGACAGTATGTTAGGCCACAAAACGAATATTAATGCTTTTACCAAAGATTAAAACCATATAACGTATGTTTTCTGATCAAAATGAAATGACATTGGAAACTAATAACAGAAGAAACACAAAATCCACAAATAAGTGGAAATTTGAAAAAACATTCTTTTTTTGCTGTTGGGAAGTTTTATTTCAGGTTGATGCCTTTACAAATATTTTTTATTTGTTATATTTAGTAAACCAATACTACTAATGGCATTGAATCAGTAATCAAAAACCTTCCACCAAAGAAAGGCCATGGATCAGGTGGTTTCATTGATAAATTCTACCAAAAGGCAAAAGAAAAATTAAGACTAATTTTTCTCACACTCTTACAAAATGTTGAAAATGAAACTACACTTCTTAATTCAACCTGTTAGAACAGTATTACCCAAACAACAAGGCCAGACAAAATACAAGAAGATAAAGAAACTACAGACACATATTCTTTATGAATATTGGCACACAAATTCCCCAAAATCACAAATTGCCTGGTCTTTTTTTTGGGTAATACTGTTCTAATAGGAATAGAATTATGGCATTTGCTGGCAAATGGATGAAGTTGGAGAATATCATGCTAAATGAAATTAGCCAATCGCAAAAAACCAAAGGACTAATGATCTCTCTGATAAGTTGATGATGATACATAATGGGGGTTGGGAGGGAGGCAAGAATGTAGGAAGGAAGGATTGTACAGAGCATAAAGAGGGGTGGGAGGGGTGGGGGGAAGGAAAAATAACGAAATGAGACAAACATCATTACCCTATGTACATGTGTGATTACACAAATGGTATGACTCTACTTTGTGTAAAAACCAGAGAAACAAGTTGTACCCCATTTGTTTACAATGAATCAAAATAAATAAATTATTTAAAAAAACAACTACTTGATTTCAGCAACATGTATAAGGATTACATTATAGGACAAAGCAGAAATGAGCATATAACCCAAGGAATGCTTGCTATATGGAAACAAATCAAAAAATATATTACACTAATAGGAAAGCAGGGAAACAACATAATCAGCTCAACTGATGCAAAAAAAAATCACTTTACAGAATTCAACACCACTACATCACAAAAATACTCAATTAACTTCAAATAAAAGATAGTGTCCTCAACATGGTAAAAGTTATATATGAAAAAATGCAGATAAACCTACAGCATTATACTCAATCATGAGAGTCTGAAAGCTTTCCCCTTAAGACCAAGAATAAAGCAAGGATGTCAACATCCATCCCTTTTACTCAAAATAGAATTGGAAATTCTAGCCCAAGTAATTAGGCAACTAAAAGAAATAAAATTCATTCAAGGGCTGGGGAAGTAGCTCAGTCGGTAGAGTGCTTGCCTTGCAAGCACGAAGCCCTGTATTTGATCCCCAGTACCGGAAAAAAAAAAAAAATTCAAGTTGGAAAAGAAGTAAACTTTTCTCTGTTCACAGCCAACATGAATTTATATGTACAAAATCCTAAATATTAACAGAAATACTACCAGTTAATAAATTTAGCAAAGGTACAATATACAAAATCAAAGCACAAAAACAAGTTGCATTTGTATATACTAACAAGGAATAATTTGAAAAGGAAAATGAGAAAATATTTCCATTTACAATTGTGTAAAAATATAGAACACTTTGGAACAAAGTTAATCAAGGAGATCAAACACTCCTGAAAATCACAAAACATTGATGGAAATTTTTTTTAATTGTAAACAAAATGGGATACATGTTGTTTCTCTGCTTGTACGTGGTGTAAAGGCATACCATTTGTGTAATCATACATTTACATAGGGTAATGTTGTTTGATTCATTCTGTTTTTTCCCCTTCCCCCCACCCCTCCCACCCCTCTTTTTCCTCTATACAGTCCTTCCTTCCTTCATTCTTGCCCCCCTCCCTAACCCTAACTCTAACCCTAACCTTTAAAGAAGAGCTCATTCCAATACTTCTCAAAGTATTCCATAAAATAGAAGAGGAGGGAACCCTCCCAAACTAATTCTATGAAGCCAATATCACCTGATACCTAAACCAGACAGAGACACATCGAGGAAAGAAAACTTCAGACCAATATCCTTAATGAACATCAACGCAAAAATTCTCAATAAAATTTTAGCAAATCGCATACAAAAACATATTAAAAAGATAGTGCACCATGATCAAGTGGGTTTCATCCCAGGGATGCAAGGTTGGTTCAACATCAGGAAATCAATAAATGTAATTTACCATATCAATAGACTTAAAGTCAAGAATCACATGATAATTTCAATAGATGCAGAAAAAGCATTTGATAAAATACAGCACCCCTTCATGCTCAAAACACTAGAAAAAATAGGGATAGTGGGAACATTCCTTAACATTGTAAAGGCCATTTATGCTAAGCCCATGGCTAATATCATTCTAAATGGTGAAAACCTGAAAGCATTCCCCCTAAAAACTGGAACAAGGCAGGGATGCCCTCTTTCACCACTTCTATTCAACATCATCCTTGAGACTCTAGCCAGATCAATTAGACAGACCAAAGAAATTAAAGGGATACGAATAGGAAAAGAAGAACTCAAACTATCCCTATTTGCTGATGATATGATTATATACTTAGAGGAACCAAGAAATTCCACCAGAAAGCTTTTAGAACTCATAAGTGAATTCAGTAAAGTAGCGGGAAATAAGATCAATGCACATAAATCTAATGCATTTTTATACATAAGTGATGAATCTTTGTAAAGAATAATTAGGAAAACTACCCCATTCACAATAGCCTCGAAAAAAATAAAATACTTGGGAATCAATCTCACAAAAGAGGTGAAAGACCTCTACAATGAGAACTACAGAACACTAAAGAAAGAAATTAAAGAAAACCTTAGAAGATGGAAAGATCTCTCATGTTCTTGGATAGGAAGAATTAATATTGTCAAAATGGCCATACTACCTAAAGTGCTATACAGATTCAATGCAATTCCAATTAAAATTCCAATGACGTACCTTACAGAAATAGAGCAAGCAATTGATGGAAATTTTTTTAAAAGACAGGAGTAAATGTGAAGTCCTCTGCTGTCACAAATTAGAAGACTTATTAGTAAGGCAACAATACAACCCAAAGTAATCTACAAATCCAATGCAAACCCTATAAAAATTCCAAAGACGTTTTAACAGAAATTTTAAAAAACACATCCAAAAGTTCATTTGGAATACCAAGGGAATATGAATAGACATAAAAAATTTTGAAATATAAGAACAAAATTGGGGGTCTCTAACACTTTCTGATTTCAAAATTTACAACAAAAGCATTGTAACTAAACCAATGTTTTACTGGCATGAGGGTACACATTTAGACAAATAGAATAGAATATAGGGCTCAGAAACTTTTTCATTTATGATCAATTGATTTTCAACAATGGTTGGAAGAATATTCAATATAGAAAGGAGTTTTTAACAATTGGTACTGAGAAAACTCAATTTCCATAAGCAAAAAAAAAACAAAAAAGCCAGTTGGAATCTTTACCTATACCACACAGAAAATTAACTCAAAATAAATCAAAGATTCAAATATAAAGGCTAAAACTATGAAATTCTTAAAAACATGCAGAGGAAATCTCCACAACTATAGTGTTGACAATAATTTCTTATACATAATACCAAAAGCATAGGCAACAATGAAAAAATAAACTGTACTTCATAAAATTAAAAGATTTGAATGGAGAAGCACCATCAAGACAGTGAAAAGCCAACCCAAAGATTGGGAGGAAATTTGTCAATCATTTGTCAAACAAATGGAATTGGTAATAACCACAATCAATGAAGAAAAAACAAAATAAAATGATAGAAGTGTCTATATAATAAGTGCAATAAATGTAAACTTACCTATAGAGATAGGTACACTGAGTTTTTCTTCTTTGAAGTCTGACTATATGCTGCCTACAGGAAGAACTAAACCAAAAGCAAATAGAATGGTTGAAAATAATAGAATGGAATGTAAATATATCAGGAAAATGCTATCTAAAAGAAAGGTGGAGTAGCAATATCAATGACAAATATAAAGCAAACAAAAACACTAAGATTTTAAAAGATTTCACTTAGTAAAAGGAATAATAACACCAAGAATATATAACAGTCTATGGCTGGGGATATAGTTTGGTTGGTAGAGTGCCTACCTCACATGCAAAAGCCCTGGGTTCAATCCTCAGCACCACAAAAAAAGAAAAAAATACACAGCAGTCTTAAATCTGAATGTACCTAATAAAATGCAAATATGCACATACATGCATACATATATAAAATTAGAGAATTAAAATATTAAAATGGCAAATTCCCAATCTTAATGGGAAAATTTAACTGCACTGAGGTGTCAGTATAAAAAATTATCAGTACAAATTTAAAACATTTGAGCAACACAATTAATAAGCATAGTCTAATATATAATATATGCATGTATGATATATTGTTACACACATACACATACACAAACACCCTGGGCTCAACATTCCTTTGCAATGTATATGTAACATTAACAAAAGTTGATCTCATAACAAAACACAGAAAAGTCTCAACAGGATACCAACATTACTACATGAATTATCTTTTGTGAACACAAAGCAATTGATTCAGAAAGCAATAATAAAGATGGCAACAAGACACAATACATTTGGAATCTGAAAGCTACCTTTTAAAAAATTAATGATTAAAAAACATTTTAAAAATCTTTTTAAAATTGCATTTTAAAATTTAAAATTTAAAATTTGCATTTTAAAAACTGCAAAACATAAATGGCTAAAAACTATGTATCAAAAGTTGCAGTATATAGCTATTTAGTTCTGTGGGAAAATTTGTAGCTTAGATGGAGATATTAGAAAAATAGAAAAGGTAAGAAGTAATGGTATCCAATTTTAAAAGCTATGAAAAGAAACTCATCACTAAAATGGGAAAAGAAATAGTAATGATAGAATTTACTGAAAAAGGAGAGTTTAAATATAATTAAACTAGCTAAATAACTCAGTGAGACCCTGTCTCTAAATAAAATACACAATATGACTGGGGATGTGGCTCAGTGGTCGAGTGCCCCTGAGTTCAATTCCCAGTAACCTCTGAAAAAAAGATAATTAAACTATAAATGTGGAAGGATAAGGTATATAAAAAGCAGTAAGGTTTGTACCCTCGATGTGAAATGATAAAATGATAACATTAGGATGTGATATTTATTGTAATTATACAAAATATGTATATATAAATATATATATACTAAATACAACATACAAATATAATACCTAGATCAACTGCTAAAAATTCTACACAAGGAGATATATTCAAGCAAAATCCTAAGCTACTTATACACCCATTTTCAGAGCACCATTATTCACAATAGGGACAAGGTAAAATCAATCCAAGTGTTTATCAATTAATGACTGGATAAAGAAATTATGGTATATAGACTGATTGGATTATTATTGTATCATTAAAAAGAGGAAAATTCTGACACATGTCATAACATGGATGAACCTTGAGGACTATATACCAAATGAAATAAGTCAATCACAAAAGAACAAATAATGTATGTTTTCACTTATATAAGGTACTAAGTATAGTCAAACTCAAAGAAACAGAAAGTATAATGTGGGTTTGACAGGGGTTGGGGAGAGAGGAAATTAAGAAGTAATTGTGCAATGGGTAGATTTGGAGTTTAGCAAGATAAAAAACGTTATTGAGATTGGTTGCACAACAATATGAATATACTTAACACTACTGAATTAGTAGTTAAAATGATAAATTGTGCATTTTATCACAATTAAATTTTTGAGAAGAAAATCACTCAAAAACTCTACAGATAAATTAAAATGAAATATTAAAGATGTTTTAGAATACCAAAGAATTGCAGGCAAAATAAAAAGAAATCAAACAAAAACATGACAGGCTTAAGCCCTAAGGTTGATAACTGTATTAGATGTAGGTAGACTAAATTTACTATTGAAAGGAAATTGAGAATGGAATAAAAAAATAACACTATCATAGGACATATACAAGAACCTCATTTGAAATACAACAATACAAGAATGTTTAAAGTAAAAGGATAGCAAAGAAAAGCATGAAAATATTAACTTACAAAAGGCAGAAATGATTATATTAATATCAAATGAAGTAGACATAAGAGCAAGTAACTTCCTAGGGACACAGAGGGACAACAGATAATGATAAAAGAACCAATCCACCAAGAAGAGACAGCATTATTAAATGTGTATGCACAAAACAACAGATGCTCATAGTACATGAAGCAAAAACTGATGGAATCATAAGAAGAGAAAAATCCATAATTATGGCTGAAGTCTTCAACATCCATATCTCTACAATTTACAGAACTTGACAGAAATTCAGCAAGACTATGAAAGAATTGAGTGATTCCATCAACTTATAAGATCTAATCAACTTTTGTAGAACACCCAACTTAACATCAGCAGAATACTTTTCTTTTCAAGCATCTACAATATACTACTGATGAAGACCACTGTAATAAGTTTTCTATTTGCTGCCATAATAAATTATCACAAACTTAAAGACTTCAAGCAATACAAATTTATAAGCTTACAGTCCTAGAGATGAGAAGCTCAAAATGAATCTCAGTGGACTAGAACCAAAGTGTCAGTTGGTCTGCATTCCTTCTGAAGGCTTTAATGGAGAATCTCTTTCCTTATCTTCTCTACCCGTGTATCTTCCTTCACTGGTAGCCAATGAGATTTATCCATCTTCAAAGTCAGCAATGTCAGGTGAAGTCCTTCTGACCCTACTGTTTCTCTGGTTTTGTCTTTTCTGCCACCTCTTTAATTCATAAATATTCTTGCAAAACTGTTGGGCACAACTGAATGATCCAGGATACTCTACCCATCTCAGGGTTAGGCCATTAGAAACTTAATTGCATTCATAACCTTAATTACCCCTTGTCTTACAATATTAACATTCACAAATTTCAGTGATTAGGATGTGGACATCTTTGGAGGGCTTTATTCTGCCTACTGCAACAATATTCTGTGCCATAAACCCCATCTTAGAAAATTCAAAAGAACTGAAAATATATAGAGGGTATTAATTGGTCAAACAGAAACAAACTAGAAATCGATAATAGAAAGAGACTTGCGGGGGGGCTGGGGTTGTTGCTCATTGGTAGAGCACTTGCCTAGCATGTGTGAGGCGCTGGGTTCGATCCTCAGCACCACATAAAAATAAATAAAGGTATTGTGCCCATCTACAACTTAAAAAAACTTTAAAAAGAAAGAGACTGGGAGAAATTCCAAACATGATCCTAAATAATTTCTGGGGCAAAGAGGAAGTCAAAAAGAAAATTTAAAATTCACTGAACTGAATAAAAGTGAAAGTATATCATATCAAATAGTATGTCCTATTTGCAGATTATTGATGGTCTATATAAAAACCACCACATAGCTGTATGTGGTGGTTCATGCCCTTAACCCCAGGAAGGAAAATCATAAATTCAATTCCAGCCTGGGCAACTTGACAAGATCCTGTCTCAAAATTAAAAAGGGCTGAGATGTAGCTCAGTTGTAGAGTGCTTGCCTAGCATGTGCAACACCCTGGATCCCATGCCCAATACTGCAATAAGTAAGTGAGAATGCCTCAAATTAAAAAAAAATAAGTCTACACAGCAAAGGAAACAAACTTTTATGAGCATGAACAGCATCTACAGAATAGGAGAAAATCTTCCTACTCTGGTATTTACCTAAAAGAACTGAAACCAGCACACTACAGTGATAGAGACATACCACTGTTTATAGTAGTACAATTCACAATAGTCAAGTTATGGAGGCAGCCTCAGTGCCCATCAACAGATAAATGGATAAAGAAAATGTGATATATATATATATATATATGTGTGTGTGTGTGTGTGTGTGTGTGTATATACACACACACATATCTATAGACATATAGACATATCTATAGATATACCTAGATACATAGAAACATAAAACTCCATATGTCATATATATATATGTATATATATATATCCACATACATACATACACAAAATGGAGTTTTACTCAGTCATGAAGAATAATGAAATTATGTCATTTGCTAGAAATGAATGAAATGGACACCACCATGCTAAATGAAATAAGCCAGACTCAGAAATTCAAGGGTTAAATATTTTCTCATATGTGGTAACTAGAGGGAAAAAAGGACTTAAAAGAAGGGATCTCATGAAAATAGGAGAACAACAGAATAAAGGAAAGGGATTGAGAGGAAGGGAGGAAGGAAAGTCATGGAGAAGCACTAAGTAATGAAATCTATCAAATTATGCTGCATTCCTGTAAAAACACACCACAGTGAATATGGCTTTTAAATATAATTATAATGTAATAATTAAAATAATAATAATAATAATTGAAGGGAGATTAGTACAGCAGATAAAATGGATGGGGCAAGATGGCAATAAGAGGGAAAGGGAAGGTGCAAGGGAGTGAGATGGATCAAATTATGTTATGGTCATTTATGAATATGGTATAATGATTCCAATAAGGCACTTAACAAAAAACTATTTTTTATGAGAAGTTACACTTCATTTATGTATGATGGGTCAAAATGCATTCTAATGTCATGTATAACTAATGAGAGCAAATAAAAAAACTAAGTAATTTATAATAAAACTCCTAGAACTAACAAGTGAGCTCAGCAAGATTGTCTCATATAAGAACCACATGAGGGGTGGGGGGAAGGGAAAAATAACAGAATGAATCAAACAACATTGTTCTATGTAAATTTACAAGTACACAAATGGTATGCCTTGACTCCATGTACAAACAGAGAAACAACATGTATCCCATTTGTTTACAATAAAAAAAAAGAAAAAAAATCAATTATATCTCTATATAATAGCAATGAACATATGGAAGCTTAAAAAACAATACCATTTATAATTGCTCAAAACATAAATGTGTATAAATCTGAGAAAGCACAAAATATTTTTATGCTGAAAACAAAAAAAAATGCTGATGAAAGAAGTCAAAGAAGTCTAAGCAAACAGAGAAATGATAGGCTAATCATTGCCAAATTGATATACAGTTTTAAGGCAATTCTTATCAAAACCTTATCCCCCCCAAAAAATGGGGGATAGAAAATTACTTCTAATATATGGAAAGACTAAGGAACTAAAATAGCTCAAACAATTTTAAAAATATTAAGTCCTGATTTCAGGAGTTACTCAGGACTTACTATATAGCAATAATAATTTGGAATGTATGATATTGTTACATTGTTACAATGGCAGATCAATGGCAGATAAGAGAGAACCCAAAAACAGACCCACACAAATATGGCCAAGGGATTTAAAAAATAAATTACTTTAGAACAATTTCAGATTAACAAGAAAACTGCAAAGATAGTACAAAGTTCCCATATACCCCACACCTAGTTCTTCCAATATTAATAGTTTGTATTAGTATGGTATATTTGTTATATTGGTTCATTATTATTATGAAAGTTCATACTTTATTCAGATTTCCTTAATTTTTACCTAATGTTAGTTTTATTGTGCAAAATCCCATCCAGGATACCACTGTACATTTAGTCCTCACATCTCCTTAAGCTCCTCTCAGCTGTGGCAGCTTCTCAGACTTTCCTCAGTTTTGATGACCTTGACAGCTTTTTTTCCTTTTTTAATTTGTTCTAATTAGTGACCTTGACAGTTTTAAGCAGTTCTATTCAGGTACTTTACAGAATAGCCCTCAAATGAAATTTGTCTGATTATCTCTCATGGTTAGACTGGGATTACATGTTTTTTGGGAAAAAAAATAAAACACTAAGTTAAAGTGCCACTCTGATCACATCATAGCACTGGTACATGCTATCAGCATGATTTATCACTTATCATGACTTCATCACACGTATGAGGCTGTATTTAGCAGGTTTCTCCATGTTGAAGTTACTCTTTCTTCCTCCTTTTCAAAGTATATCTTTAGAAGGCAATCACTGTATGTAACCCACATTAAAGGAGAATTGAGTTATGCTCCTCCTCCTTGAAAACTGCATGGAGTAACTTCATAAAGTATTAACCTAACTGATCTTTATCAAAAGGAACTGAAGGGAGGAAGAACAGCCTTTTCAATAAATGGTACTTATATCATTGGACTTAAGGCATAAAAATAAACCTGAACCTAAACTTCATACCTCATGCAAAATTAATTCAAAACAGAACATAGACTTAAACCTATGACAATAAAATGTTGGGGAAAAATGTATGGATCCTAGGCTTTGCTAGAGAATTCTTAGACATAATATCAAAATCACGATCTACAGAAGGAAAAAAAATCTATGAATTCAACCCCACCAGAATTTTAAATTTTTGCTCTGCAAAGACCCTGTTAAGATGAGGAAAAGCCAAGCTACAGACTGAAAGAAAATATTTGCAAATCCGCATAACCTACGAATGACTTAGGTCTCAAATATATAAAGAATATTCAAAATTGAAATTTGAAACAATCCCATAGAAAAGGGGAATCAAGGCATGAAGAGACATTTCACTGAAGAAAATATATGGAAGATAAATAAGGAGGAGACACTTAACATCATCAGCTATTTAGGAAATGTAAATTAAGAATACACAGATCCTGCACAATTTTATTTAGTGTTCCATGGTGTAGTCTTTCCATTCCAGGCACTTTTGGAAAAACTTTTGTCCTCGTTTGAGGGGTTCTGTTGTCAGGTTTTTGTGTTTGTTTTTGTGGGTATTGCCTCTTTCTGCCCCTGAGCTTTGCAGGTAGACAGAAGTCATTCAAAACTATGTTCTAAGGTGTTTATTGTGGTGGAGTGATTGGTTTGCAGTAATAAATCACACTTTATTCCACTAAAGGGGAGGGTGTGGTAATCTACCAGACAAGCTGAAGTTAAGTTGTCAGAAGAATTCCTTGATGGGAAAGTTTACCTTTGCATTTTGTTGCTCTGTTTCCTGAAAATAACTTGGGAGATGCTCCTGATTTGTCCATCTACTGCTTTGGTTCCATGGATCCCACCCATTCTTTCACATTAAGAAAAAACAAGTAATTGTTGCAGAGGTCTCTGTATTTTGCAGGTGCCCTTTTGTAAGAAGCAATTTTCCCAAATAAAACAAAAAAAAATACACAGATCCCGCCAGGCACAGTGGCTCATGCCTGTAATCCCAGCAGCAGATCTGGAGGCTGAGGTAGGAGGACTGAGAGTTCAAAGACAGTCCCAGCAAAAGTGAGGCACTAAGGAACTCAGTGTGGCCCTCCTCTAAATAAAATACAAAAACATGCTGGGGATATGGCTCTGTGTTCAAGGGCCCCTTAGTTCAATCCCCAGTAACCCCTAACAACAACAACAAAAAAAGAATACACAGATCCCAGCAGCTCAGGAGGCTGAGGCAGGAGGATCACGACTTCCAAATCAGCTGCAGAAACTTAGTGAACCCCTATGCAACTTATCAAGGCCCTAAGCAACTTAGCCAGACAGTCTCAAAAGAAGGGGGAGAAGGGGGAGGGGGAGGAGGACAGGGGGAGTTGGAGGACAGAAGAGGAGCGGGAGGAGGAGGAGGAGGAGAGAATACACGGTGATCTTGCTACCAATTATTCATATATGGAAGACTAAAATGAAAAACAGTGACAATATCAAATGTTGACGAGGGTGCACAAAAACTGAATTTCTCATACATTGCTGTAGCAAACAAAATTATTAAACCTCTAAAAAACAGTTTGACAATTTCTTTGAAAATACAATATGTATTCACACGTTTTCTGCTACTAATAACAAAATACCAGAGCGGTAAGTTATAAAGAAAAGAGATTTATGCTGGCTCAGGATTCTGGAGTTATAAGAGTCATACCTAGTAATCGCCTTCTTGATAGCAGAGTCCTGAGCCTGCAAAGGGCAGCACACAGCAAGAGACAGGAAATGTGTGCATCTGTGTGTATCTTCTTGTCTTTCTTCCTCTTCTTATAAAACCATCAGGATTCAATCATAAGGTCTCCATTATGATGATCTTATCTGATCCTAATCACCTCCCTGAAGGTTCCACCTCTTAATACCATAATTGGCTCATTTCCACCCTCTTTTTTTATTTTTTTTTTAATTTTTAGCACACAATACATTTATTTTATTTTTATGTGGAGCTGAGGATCAAACCTAGGGCTTCATGGATGCCAGGTGAGCACTTCACCACTGAGCCACAAACCCAGCCCTCCACCCTCTTAATACCTCACCACCAATGATTAAACTCCAGTATGAGTAAAGGGAGGACAAATCACATTCACACCATAGCACTAGAGAAACCAGCAATTGTATTCCTGGGCATTTATCACAGGGAAATGAAAACACAGGACTGCACAGAAACTGCTACATGAATCAAATGACACATGCAATAACTTGTAAGAATCACCAGAAAATTGTTCTGAGTTTTAAAAAACACACTCTCAGAAGGTTATACGCTATATGATTCAGTTTACATAATATTCTCAAAATGGCAAAATTCAGAGATAGGAAGTACTTTATTGGTTACCAGAAAATATAAGTGGTGGCAAGGAGGTTCATGACTGTGAATATCAAGGGCTAGCATGAAGGACATAATTGTAGTGATGAAATACTTGTGCAAGATCAAGATTATAGTCATGCACATGTATTTGGGGAGGGATATAGCTCAGTGGTAGAGCACCTGCCTAGCATGCAAAATGTCCTGTGTTCACTCCGAAGCACCACAAAAATAAGTTTATATGCATTGACAAAATGCAAAACTATACATTATACTTGGTACCGATGTCAGTTTCCTGGTTTTAATATTATATTATAATGATGTAATATATAACCATTGTGATAAATTGGGTAAAGGTATAAAGAATATCTCTATGCTATCTTTGTAACTTCTTATGAATCTACAATTATATTAAAATATCAAGTTTTAAAGAAAAAGAGGGTAAGTTATGCAATTCATTTATAGGCCTGATAATAAAACCAGTTGTAACCACAATGGCTTCCTTTCCATTCCTTGAGCATGCCAGAAATGTGCTCATTTCAGGGTCATGGTACCTTTCCTTTCCCAAATGATTTTATGAAATATTGCCTTCTCAGAGAGCTTAACTAAATTGTACGATCATATATCCCAACACCCACCCAACCCTCTACACATAATATCCCCATTTCTGCTTATTTTTATCATTATCACTTGACAATATCTAACATACTATATAACTTATTTTATGTTCTATTTCCCCCTAATTGAATAAGTTTTATAAGTACAAAGATTTTTCTCTATTTAATTCAATATTAAATCTACATTTACTATAAGGAACAGAGTAAAATGTATAGGAAAATAAAATTATAGACCAATCTCACTCATGAAATGAAAATATCCTAAGCAGAATATTGATGTTTGCTATGATTTAGAGCTTGAATCCCCCAAAAGCCCATATAATCAGGGTATAGTCCCTAGGGTAGAGCTATTGGTAGGTGGTAGATCATTTAAGAGGTGGAATCTTATGTAGGGTCCTTAGGTCACTGGAGATATGTCCACAAAGGAGATTAAGATATTCAAGCCCCTTTCTCTGTCTTTCTATTTTCTGGCTGATAATGTAAGTAGCTGACTTCACCACGTTTTTACCATGATGTGCTGCCTCACCACAAGCCTACAACAAGAACATCAATTGATCATGGGCTAGAACCTCCAAAACTGTGAGCTAAAGTAAACTTTTACTTTTATCTGTTAATTATCTCAGTTATTTTGTTATACTAATAGAAACCAAAATATAAGAAAGGGAATATATTTCATAATCAAGTAGAGTTTATTCTAAGACTTCCAGGATAGTTCAATACTATAAAATCTATTATTGTCATTTACTATATTTACAAACTGACAATACAAAAAATGTTACATGCATTTGGTAAGCATGTAACACTCATTCTTGATTATCATTACTAAAAATAAAAAAGCACTCTTGAATTAGAAAGAAAAATAGCCTGAAAACCACCATCAATCAAAAGCAATATCAAATTTAAAAGTGAAATTTAGGACTGAAGATATAGCTCAGTAGGTAGAGTGCTTGCTTCACATGCACAAGGCCCTGGGTTCAGTCCCCAACACCACAAAAAAAAGAAAGAAATTTAGAAGCAATCCTATTAAATAATAGATCAAGTGAAGTGTACCCCTGTACCTCTTATTAATATGGTGATTCTAACCATTGCAGTTAGGCAAGAAAAGGAAATATGAAGTATAAAGGATAGAGAGAAAGTCATACATTCAAGTATTTGTAGGTGACATGACTTACTACAAGTTGATTATGCCTGATCCAAAATACTTGAGAGCAGAATTAGTTTGCATTTCAAAATTGTTTGGATTTGGGGATATCTGCACATAGGTGATGATATTACTTGGAGATGGGATCCAAGTTTAAACACAAAATTCATTTATGTTTCATATACACTGTATACAAATAGCTTGAAGGTAATTTTGTACAATATTTTTAGTGTGCCTACATTTTGCCTGAGACCTGTCACATGAGGTAAGATGTAGGATTTTCCACTTGTGGCATCATATCAGCACTCAAAATTTTCAGATTTTGAAGCTCCAACCGTATCTATAGGCAAACCATTGGAAATAATAAGAATCCATCAAGGTTACTGGACATGAGATCAACACATAAAAGTAAACAGGATTCCAATATGTCAAAAATAAACAACTGAAAATGTACCTTAAATGGAATAACTGTAGCAACTAAAATTATAAGCTACATTCAAAAAATATAAAAAGAACTTCTTGGATGAATTTCACATTAAAATGTTAGACTATATTGAAAGACTGAATGGCCTCTGATTATAGAAACAACTACTTGATTTCATACGTGGGAAATTTTGTGGTTAAGCTATTCATTCACTTTTTATTCAAATTTTCAATTTTTGTGATTAAGCTATAAATTCAGTGCAACTCTAATACATATGGTTTTTTATGGATCCTGATAAACTCTTTCATCCAATAGAGAAAGGCCAGTCCAAAAACAGTGGTGAAGTACTGGAGTACATGGGCTCCTTAAACCAATAAGCTAGATGTGTTATTAACCATAACAATACAGCATTTGTATAATGAGAAACAAATAGCTAGACAAAATGGAAAGCCCAGAAACAGATCCAAATATATATGGAATATTATTATATGACAGAGGATATATCACAATTCAGTTCAAAAAGTACATTATTACATAAAACATGTTAGGACAATTGCCTATGCATATTAAAACATAGTTACTAGGTTTGGAGACATAGCTCAGTGGTGAAATGCTTGCTAGCATGCATGAGGTGTGGGTTCAATTCCAGCAACACAAGAAAAAATAAGTTTTTTTCAGATACCTATTTCACATCATATGCAAAATTAACAGTGTATAGCTTATGACATAAATGTGAAAACAAAACTTAAAGACTTTCAGATGAAAAGGAGAAAATATCTTTCTAAATAGAGTGCTGAAAGAATTCCTTAAGATGCAAAACAGACAAAATAATAAAGGAAAATATGGATTTATTAAACAATTAAAAACTCCTGTATGACAAAAACACCAAAAATAGAAGAAAAGGTGGTGAAAACAAAGTGGTTGTCTTTGGCAACAGAGAGGACTGGGGGTAAGGGAAATAATTTGTAACATATTTAAAAAGGATTCACTTATGGAATATACAAATAGCACTAATAAATCAATAATAAAGGTCAACAACCCAAAAGAAAAGTGAGCAAATAATACAAAAAATAGGCAGTTCACAAAATAGGAAATATGAATGGCTAATAAATATATCATGTCCAATTCTTAGGAAAAATTAAGCAAATATGAGATGCCACTTCAAACACTCAAGATTGACAAAATTTTTAAGGTCTGACAATATCAAGTTCTAATAATGAAATGGATACATGGATGATGGAGATAACCTTATATTTGTTGGTAGAAGCATAAATGTGTATAACTATATAGGAGTATAATTTGGAAATATGTGGTAATGTTAAAAATATTCTGAAGTTGAGACACTCTTACACATTGCCCAGGAAGGTGTATATTCAAGGATGTGTGTTTCCATATTACTGGCAATAATAAAAAATTAGAAACAGCCTATATGCTTGTTAACAAGGAAATAAATATGGGGTATACTGTAGGTTTTAATCATCCTGATTGCCAAAAGTGAGTTTTTCCTTTCTCCATTTCATTAGAGCATTTACTTGAAAATAACTAAAATAAAATAAAGCTGTCTTCTGTCTCTTGGACAGTTATGTAAATATTTTCAAAAGCTAAATAAGTCCCTTGCCAAAATAACAACTATTTTAATCAGCTTTTTTGCTGCTGTGACTAAAAGTATCTGACTAGCATAATTATAAATGAGGAAAAGTTTATTTGAGGGCTCACAGTTTCAGAGGTCTTAGTCCATAGAAGGTCGGCTCCATTCTTTGGGGCTCCAGGTGAGGCTGAACATCATGGTGGAAGAGTATGGCAGAGAGAAGTGGCTCACATGATGATCAGAAAGCAGAGAAAGACATCTCTACTTGCCAGATACAAATATATACCCCAAAGCCATGCTCCAATTCCCACCTCCTCCAGCCACACCCTACCACTCCAGTTACCATTCAATTAATCCCTATCAGACGATTAATTCACTGATTCGGTTAAGATTCTTACGACTCAATCATTTCTTCTCTGAACCTCCCTGCAGTGTCTCACATGTGAGTTTTTGGGGGACACCTCACATCCAAACCATAACAACATAGAAATATTTTTCTTAATATCCTGAAGCCATCTCTTTGAAATAGCTCCCTGTTACCTTGGAACTTTTGCCCAGATAACTTGCTTCAAGTCTTAATTCCCTGCCTGTCATAGAGGAGTTTTTCATTTTGTTTTTTGTTTCTTTTTTTTTTTTTTTTTTTTTTTTTTAGATAAAGGCAATTAACTAACATATGGCCATCTGAATTATCAAGTACATTTTGGATGAACTACATACACATAACAAATAGTGTTGTCAAGTTTTTTAAAAATATTTTTAGTTGTATATGGACACAATACCTTTATTTTATTTATTTATTTTTATGTAGTGTTGAGCATCAAACCCAATAACTCATATGTGCCAGGCAAGCACACTACCACTGAGCTAGAACCCCAGTCCTGCCAAGTCCTCTTGATGACAAGTTATGTTTTATCTTGAAAACACATATGTAATGCATTCTATCTGGTTGGCTATAGTATATAAAAGGATGAGATTTCTTTCCATCCTTGCAATCTCATAATGGAATTCCTGTCATTCACATCTCAGTCATGTTTAATGCTTACTTAATAAAATGGTTGTCTTTCTTTTCTACGTTTGTGAAGGGGATTTTCTGGACTAGCAAAAGACTTGCTTTTCTGATAAGGGGGAGATGGTGGTAAGGGAAGAACGGAAGAAGGAGTGATTGTGTAGAAGGAAATGAAGGGTGGGAAGGGGGCAGGGGGAAGAAAAGAGAATGAGACAAACATCATTACCCTATGTACATGTATGAGTACACAAATGGTGTGACTCTACTTCATATACAATCAGAGAAACAATAGCTATACCCCATTTGTGTACAATGAATCAGAATTTTAAAAAAGACTTGCTTTTAATTTTCTCCAACCATATTAAAAACAGAAGTGTACTCCTGTGTATTAAAAGTGAAAGAGGGCTGAGAGTATAGCTTAGTACACACCAGGCCCTGGGCTCAATTCCCAGCACCCCCAAAAAATGAATTCCATCTATATATACCATCATAGAAATATCTAAACATATAAAGGGAATAATGCTTAGTGGGAAAAAAAGCAAGTTCAACAGTAATTGTGGAATGATTCCATTTTTTTAAAAAATGTTAACTCTATATATACACAAATATATTTCAGGCATCCTTCTTGACCATGTGTGTGTAAGTGTGTGTGTGTGTATCCATACTTTATATATATATATATATATATATAATCTATATATTTATATATAATCTATTATCTATATATATTTATATGTAAATATGTTATATATATAAAATATATTATCTATTATTTATCTGATATACATCATATATTTATATATTATAGTATACATATTATATACACATATACAAAACAGAAAACATGGCCAAGAAGGACACATACCAAATTCAGGATTTGCTTGCTTCTGGTGAAAGAGATTGCGGTAAGACAGGTAAAGGGTGATTTCACTATCACTGTGATGTTTTGTTTAGAGAAAGAAAATTATATGGAGCAAATGACAAAAATGCTCATCTTGGAGATGCTCATTACACAACTCTCTGTACATTTAAATTTGCATTGATAATAATGATGATGATAATGAAGACAATAAATAATTGGCTTTTCCCTATGGTCCTTATATTCTTTCCAAGGCAGATAATTTTTTTTCCAGTTTCCTACATGATGTTTGTGGCAACAATTGGCAGTTAAGCCACCCCTAGTAGCCAGGGTAAAGAATAAGGAGAGAAACCCAAAGAAAATGTGAAAACCTGGCACCCAAATAGGCATCTGGTGTTGCTGCTGCTGCTTTCTTTTTCTAACTTTTGAAACTTGCATTGAATTCCAAGTTCAGAGCAATGACCTCTGGGAGAATTCCACCTTTGTGATCCTTTCTTAAAGTTATCACCAACAGTAAGAATCTGGCAACAGCCCAGGGAAAGGTTATACTGCTTGGATATTTAATCTGCCCCCAAGACTCCAGAGCTTCCTGGGTCCAGCTTAGACTTATTAACATCTGAAAAGCTTGCCTTTTTCAGATTTACTGAGTACTGGGTCCTTTTCTGATTCCCAAGGGAAAACTCCAGTTCTCCTTGGCAGAGCTTCTGCAAAAGACTCAGCCTTTGAGGGAACAAAGCAGAGGGCTTGTGGGCCAAAAAAGACAGATGGGAAAATTTTATAACCTCCCTACCACTTTGCTTACCTCTAAGTGGTCATTTGCAGATATTAAAAAGAGTAAGCAGAGAACTTAAAGCCTTCGAATCCTAGGAACATAGACAGCTGCTGTGCCTATATACAGATCTTCAGGAAAGGAAGCAGATTCTGCTGCCTGGGTACAGGACCAATAGCAAACCTCCCGTGAAACAAATTTGTTTTTTTAGCCACAGGAAAAAAACAGACTTCAGAGAATAACTACTCCATCACTGGTTAGCCTCTGAGTCCATCCAAAAGCTTAAAGAGAAATGGACCAAAACACTACAACTTCAGTTCACATTCTACCCTGGTAAATCACAGTAAGAGAACACATAATATGTGTTCTGTTATGTTAAAATTTGCATAAAAGTGTGGAATTAAGATATATTAAGATATACATACCAGTGGGATACTGCAGTCAATAAGATTGGTGTCTTAAAGCATACACACCCACCTCCACATATGAAATGACTATGACATATCAAATGTTCACATTCGCATTAAGTACCTTTCTATCAAGAAACAAAAAAGTGTTAATTTCAGAATAACCCCCCCGACTTCTGAGAGTCCTTAATCATACATTTTTTTGGTGGGGTACCAGGGATTGAACTCAGGGGCGCTCAACCACTGAGCCACATCCCCAGCCCTATTTTGCACTTTATTTAGAGACAGGATCTCATTGAGTTGCTTAGCACCTTGCTTTTGCTGAGGCTGGCTTTGAACTCGTGATCCTCCTGCCTCAGTCTCCTAAGCCACGGGGATTACAGACAGACATGCACTTCTGTGCCAGGTCTTTTTTTTTTTTTTTTTTTTTTTTTTTGTGGTGCTGGGGATCGAACCCAGGGCCTTGTGCTTACAAGGCAGGCACTCTACCAACTGAGCTATCTCCCCAGCTCTGTGACAGGTCTTTATTCATACTTTTATGACTAATAATAACAGGAAATTTTCTACTCCTATACAATACAGTTCAAAGCAGTCCTAATCTGATAATAATGTGAAGCGTTAATCCATTCCATTCAGAAAAAAAAATGCTTCTATAATTCTTGAACTCCACTAGGAAAGCAATATCTACAGCTCTTGATGGTCACTGAATTTCATACCTAGTGACACATCTTAAAATAACAGACTATTTTGAACATTTTTTAACTGCTCATTTTAAAATAGAAAGATTAAAGTCCGGGAAGGAAGCATGACTCTTACAATTTCACAGAAGTAACAATTTTACTGTCAAAGCTAAATTGTTAACATGCTTTAGCTACTGATATGACAACCTATGACTCTGTCCTTTTGGATAGGGAGGTGCGAGAGTACAGCAAAGTGGTTCTTAGTATCTTATTGTACAGTTTTCCTGTTGGGTTTTAATATAATTGAACTTTTACATAATTAGATTCTTATACAAATGGATTTTAACATAGTTATATTTCAATGTATTTAGATTTTGCTGCAATTGGATTTTAATGTTTGATTTCAATGCTGTGATACCAATATATTTGGAAAACTAAATTAGATTGCTAATAATACTATTACAATTTGTAAAGTGGTTTAGGATTAAATAATATAACATATAAAGTTCCTAGTCCATAGCAGATGCTCAATTAATTGTAGTGAGTCAATAAGTTGCCATTCCCTTGATCAGGACCATGCCTTATGTGCTTAACAAAAGGGCTTTGAACTCTAATTAGTAGCAACCTAATCTTGTGAGTTAAGATAAAGCATATATTCATTCTCCTTCCTCTCCTTCACAAAAAGGACAAGGGTGCTCAGAGAATATTGGTAAATTGCCTGACATCACCCTATAGCTGCTCAGTAAAAGCTTCAAGACTCACAGGACATTCTTACACTTCAAAGCGCACAGTGTTCTTTTCCTGGAGAAATGGAGTTTGTTAAAACAGACTGCTATGTCCCATCTCTACAGTTCCTGATTCAGTAGATATAGAGCAGTGCCTGAGAATTTTCATTTCTAACATTTTAGCAGGTGATGCTGACACTGTTGGTTTAAGGACCACACTTGGAGAACTATATAAGTTATAACATGAGGAAGATGTAGTCTAACAGTGACTAAGGATCTCTGGGACAATGTTTTTTTTTACCCACAGTATCACAGAATGCCAGAACTGCATAAGATCTTAAAAAATTATCTGGTTATAGCACCTGGCTTCTTATTACAATAACATGGGCATGTAATCCTAGCAACTTGGGAGACTGAGGCAGGAGGATCATAAGTTGGAGGCCAGCCTCGGTAACTTAATAAGGCCCTCAGCAACTTAATTAGACCCTGTCTCACAATAAAAAATAAAATGTCTAGGGATGTAGTTTGGTGTTAGAATACATCTGGGTTCAATCCCCCATACCAAAAATAATACTAATCATAACATAGTACATTTTTTAAAAATCACCGCTGTGGAGAGCATTAACTTGGACCATGGTCTTTGACTGCCTTGAAGCTGTGGCTGTGGTTTTCCCTGGAAACTTTCTGTACAAAGGTGAAGGATGAGATTGCCCAGGAGCTATGGTAATGCCCTGCCTGAGGAAGTTCTGTGCAAAGGTACAGAACAGTAACAGTCTTTATCTTGAGCTCAGACACCACCTGCTGGGGATAGAGAATTCTGAGCATAACAAGACAACCTCGATATCTTGCAAGCACTGTGACTTTCAAGCCTGCCTGCTTTGCCGAAATTTTCCCACAAATAGCCTTTGAATAATAAGACCTACATAATAAATGTGCTGTGTTAGCTCTAGGTCATTGTTCCTCCATCACAGGTCAGTGTCCCACCTGGTCCCAGGTTTCTCTTTGTAAATGTTTGTGTGTCTTTCTTAACCCCCATCACCACTCTTCATTCTTTAGGGTCCAACCCTGTGAATTACTGCACACCTTTGCCTTGGTTACACCCTCAGAGATGCTATGATAATTGTGCAGAGTGAGACTCAGGTTCTACTGAGAGAACCATTTGCTAGCTGACTCTTGTAAAGGTTATTTTATAATGATAAAGGAAAGTATACATGCACATGTCTCTACCTTTCTTCTCTTAACCAATGTGAATTGCAACTGTATTAAATGAAATGTAAATAAGTGTGATTGGGGACCAATAGCAAAAAGCAATATATATATATATACATATATATTTTACAATAAAATCACAAAGAAGGTTAGAGCAAAACTATAAGAAAATAAGGAAGTAATAAAAAATGGTAACACAAATCCACAAAAAAGAAACATAGAGAACCAGAAATTGCACTCAAAAAATTAATAACTCTATAAACTCTATAAATGTATGGTTGTTCTCCTTCTCTCAACTTCTTTAAAAATCATAAAATCTTCTAAGGCAACCATTATAACAATGTGTTGTTGCATTTCTAAATAGGGATAACAACACTTATGAAATATGTATTACAATAATAGCATTTAATTCAAAACCAAGTGGTGATGGTGGAATATATAAAAACAACATGAGACATAAAAAAGTAAAATGGCAGATGGAAATCCAATTATATCAATAATTATATTAAATGTGAGTATAATAAGTAATCCAATCAAAGGATAATGAGTCCCAAACTGGGATATTTTTTTTAAAAAAACTGCTGAATGCAACAGATGCATATTACATTCAAAGGCACAAATAAGTCAAAAGTAAAAACGTAAACAATATTACAGGAAAGTTGGAGTGGATCCATGAACATCAGACAAAACAGACCTAAAATCAAAAACTGATAATGGAGCCAGACACGGTGGCATACACCTATAATCCCAGCAGCTTGGGAGGCTGAGGCAGGAGGATCATGAGTTCAAAGCCAGTCTCAGCAACTTAGCAAGGCACTGAGCAACTCAGTGAGATCCTGTCTCTAAATAAAATACAACACAGGGCTGGGGGTGCAGTTTAGTGGTCAAGTGCCCCTGAGTTTAATCCCTGGTGCCAAAAAAAATGATATTGGAAGTCAAGAGGGATATTTTATAATGATAAATGACTCAATCCATCAGGAAGATATAACAAATATAAACATATAACCAACCAATAACAGAGCCCCAAAAGACATGAAGCAAACAATGACAAAACTGAAAGGAGAAATGGGTAATTCAACAAAAGTTGAAGAATTCGAAAACTAACTTCCATTTATGGTTATAAGGAGATAGTCAACAAGGGAAGACATCGATAAAACCATAAACTAATTAGACATAGCATTCTCCTATAGAACATTCCACTGAACAATAGCATAATGCACATTCTTCTCAAGTACAAATATATAATTCTCAAGATACACTATGTACTAGTTCATTAAATGCTTCAATAAGTTTGAAAGAACTGAAGTAATGGAATGTATGTTCTCTGGTCACAGGTAATGAAATTGTAAATTAGTAAGAGAAAAAAAGTTGAGCATTTTACAAATATGTGAAAATAAGCAATATTAAGTAGTAAATAGGTAAAACTAAGTAGTAAATAGGTAAAACAAGAAGTCACAAGGGAAATTAGAATATTTGGTGGTAAATTAAAATGAAGACCCAACATGCAAAACCTGAGGGCAAGAAGCTAAAGTAAGTGCTTAAAGTGAAAGTTATGGCTAAAATTCTTATATTAAAAAGGAAAATCAGAAATGACTAACCTAGCCTATGGCCTTAAGGTACTTAAAAGAGCAAAACAAATCTCAAATGAGCATAAATAATGAAATAATAATAACCGGAGCAGAAATTAATGAGATAGTGAATAGGAAAATAATGTGGACAAATTAAAATTTAGTTCTTAGAAGAAAGTGAGAGAATTGACAATCCTTTAACCATACTGACCTAAAAAAAAGAGAGAAGGTTCAAATATCCAAACTCAGGATTGTAAGAAGGGAAATCGAGGGCTGAGACTGTGGTAGAGCACTTGCCTAGCATGTGTGAGACACTGGGTTTGATCTTCAGCACCACATATAAATAAGTAAGATAAAGATCCACTGACAACCAAAATAAATGCATTTTTAAAAAATAAGGGACATCAATTCAATTAAAGTAAATAAAATAATTATTAAGGAATGCTATTGACAAATGTATGCCAAAAGTTAAACTTACAGAAAATGCACAAATTCTTTGAAAGAAACACACTGCCAAAACCAACTCAAGAACACCTTGAAAATCTGAATACAGCTACAAGTCAACAGATTGAATATACCATTTTAAAATTTCCCATAAAGAAAAGCTCAGGCCCACATGGATTCCCTGAAGTCTTTCAAATATTTTTTCAAGAATTTAATAAAAATTATCTAACGATTCCAAAAATAGGAGAGCAGGCAATACTTTCTGATTCATTTCATAAGGGCAGTATTACCCTGATATAAACATAAAACCAAGTAGTGACAAGAAAAGAAACCTAATGACCAATATCTCTAATAAGCATAAAAACAAAACCCTGAAAAAAGAATAAATTGATTCCAGCAACATATAAAAAGAATTATATATAATGACCAAGTGGGATTTTTCCTATCTCAAGAATGCAACCTACCAAATAAATGCCATTTACCACATCAATAAAACAAAAGAACAAAAGCACATATGATCATCACTTTAGATGCAGATGAATATTTGACAAAATTCAACAAACTAGGAATACAAAAAATTGCCTCAATTTCATAATGAGAATCTACCAGGAAAAAAAAAAACACAGCTAAACTCATACTTAATGGTGAAAAACCACATACTTTCCTTCTAATTTCAAGTAGACAAGGATGTTTGCTCTCATCCATTCTATTCAATATTGTACTAGAGATCCAAGTCAAGCACTTAGGCAAAGGAAAGAAAAGACTTCCAGATTGGAAAATAAGAAATAAAACTATATTTGTAGATGACAAACTCTTATATACAAAAAATCCAATATAATCCAGAAAAAAATTAAAACCTATTAGAATAAACAAGTTCAGCAAAGTTGCAGGATACAAAATCATCATACAGACATAAACTCTATTTCTATACCTCAGTAACAATTTAAATATTAAATCAAGAAAGTAATTCCACCTATAATAGCTTGAAAAATAATGCTCTGAAATAAATTTAACAAATTAATGCAAAACTTATATATTGGAAATTATAAAACACTGATGACAAAAATTAAAAATACCTAACTAAATGCAAGGACATTCAATGTTCATGTATCAGAAGATTTACCGTTGTTAAGTTGGAAATATTCTCCAAATTGTTCTACAGATTAATTGTAATCTCTATCAAAAACCGAGTACGGCTGGGGATATAGCTCAGTTGGTAGAGTGCTTGCCTTGCAAGCACAAGGCCCTGGGTTCAATCCCCAGCACCACAAAAAAAAAAAAAAAAAAAAAAAAAAAAAAACGAGTAGCCATTCTTGCAGAAGTTGAAAATCAGTTCTCAAAATACTTATGGAAGTTAAAGAATCTAGAAATAATCAAAACCATCTTGTGAAAGAACAAAGTTGTAGAACTCATACTTCCTAATTTAAAACCTTACTATAAATCTATAGTTGTCAAGAATTTTTTGACCAATAAAATATAATTAAGAGTTCACAAATAAACCCTCATATCTGTGATCAACTTATTTTCAACAAAGTTGCCATAACAGTTCCATTGGGGGAGTACTTTCTTCAATAAATGGAACTGATGGTACTGGCACAAATGGATACTACCTACAAAGAATGAGGCTGGAATCCCCACCTCACACTGTACAGAAAAGAGTTAACACAAAATGGACCAAAGACCTAAATGGAAGATCTAAAACTATAAAACACCTCAAATAAAATATATACATAAATCTTCATGGCCTTGGATTATGCAATGATTTCTTTGATATTTTACCCAGAGACAAAACAACAACAAAAAGTTTTCAAAATGAAGGAATGAGAATTAAAATATTACTACTTTACAACCCATAAGTAACACTTCTAGGCAATATCTGCCAAAACCATTAGGTAAAAAAGAAAACTGAAATTTTTATAATGAAAGTATCAAGTGGAAAACTCCTGCACACAGATCAATCTTAAAAACACAAAAGAAGTTATCAGATATCATGAACTTTCTATTATAAGGCAATTATATAACACACAGTACCCCCTCTAAATAAACAGACCTAAATATTACCAAACACCTAAATCTAATTACCAAGCTACAGGAAGGATATTTAGAAGACAGAGGGATATGTTAAATGACAACATGGTGCAGAATATGGGAAATTCCATAGATCACACAACCAATTTTTTCAACAAGGGGATTGTAGGTGAGAAAATAAAGGGGGATTTTTTAAAAGAAAGTTAAGAAATGTATCAACCCAGTGCTATATAGGGACCTTGTTTGAATTTGAATCTCCAATCATGAAAATAGAATATTTTCTCTTATTTTATCTTGAACGTTTGTGTTGTTGTCAAGACAGAATCTTGCTAAAGAGCCTCAAAACACCTCAAACTCCTGGACTCCTGCCTCAGCCTTCCATGCCAGGCTTAAGGAAATATTTTTAACTGGTTTAGATGTGAGAAGGAGTTGTGGTTGTGAGGTAAGATAAAATAAACTAAAAATAGGCAAAAAGAAGACAAAAAGAAGGAAGGAAAAGGAGAATATAACTTCAATCTGAAAGTCTTGTGCTAAAATTCTTCATGCCTTCATTCCCCAAGTCAGTATTTCTCCCAGGTTTGTCACTCCTATCTTTCTGAGAAATCTGCAAATCTTTACTCACAGTCTTAAAATAACTAGAAATTTGCCCAGTTAAAAACTGCCTTGTCTCTGTTAATCAGCCCACTAACACATATAATTTTAGAACAGAATGAGCAAAGGAAAATATGAAACCTATAATACTTTCTGAATGCTATCTATTAATGGAGACCACATCAGCCTAAGGATCTTGAAAATTGCCAGACCACACTAATGTCATCTCCCCATATCCTCCCATGACAACAACTCACCAAGTTTTCTTTAAAAAGAAGAGCCAAAGACACCCCGCAAAGCATCTATCACTCCCACGATGTTCTTAATCCCCCCTTGAATTCCCTGTGCCTCAATATCTGACATTTGCTGAAATTCTTTTGTCATGTATATCAAGGACTCCATCATCCTAAGTTGAGGCCCTCTCTCCCCCAGGACCTCTCTGACCACCTTCAGTGACAGTTATATTTTTAAAGGCTCTTATTTTGTGAGGTAAATACTCAAAATGTAATATGTTGTCTGAAACTTGCTTCAAAACACTCCAATTAAAAAAAAGTAGACATAAGTTGATAATTGTTGAAGAATAATGAACACACTGGGTTCATTATTTTCTTTTCTTTTATATGTTTGAAATTTGTACTATGCGTAGGGCCCCTGACACAGGTCAGCCTGAATAAACTCCTTAGGAATGCCACAAAAAAGAAAATAATAACAACAAAAATGTTAATAACACAAGAACACACTGAAATCGAGTTGTTAAAAGATTAAATTCAATGCTTCAAGAAAATGTATACTTTTAAATTATTGCTGGTATTATAATTTATTATAACCTGTGATATCCCTTGATTTAATAAATATTTATTCAGGCCTTACTTTGAACCAAATATTACATTAGGTGCCAGAAGTATAGGGATCAAGACATTCACCATCACTGCCCACTGAAAATTCACACATCAATCAGGGGAAAATAATATTTCCTACTGTTACAAAGGGCTAAATACATCACCTAAGTTTTTAAGTTTAAATTTCAAACAACTCTGTGGGGTATGAATTATTATTCTCACTTGGGGGGGGGGGGTCACTGGGGATTGGAACCCAAGGGCACTTTACCACTGAGCCCTTTTTATTTTTGTAATTTCGAGACAGGGTCTTTCTAAGTTGCAGAGGCTAGACTCAAACTTTTGATCCTCCTGCCTCAGCCTCCTGAGCAGCTAGTATTGCAGGCATGTACCTCCATACTCAAATTATTACCCTCATTTTTGCAAAGAAGAAAGTTCAGAAAGGGAAATTCACTTAACAGACGTCACAAAGCTGGTAAGTGATACATCCAGGACTACAACTAATGTCTGTTCATTCCAGTGTTCCTGCTTTTTACCTCAGCACAAACTTCCTCCCAAGAGATTTGTGTTTGGCTTGGCCAAAGCACCTAAATGTCTGTACCTTTTGAGCCAAAAACCTTCAGTGAGAATTTACATCCTAAGGACATCATCTCAAAGGTTAGAATAAGATATATTCCATGCTTGTGTAAATATATCAAAATAGATTCTACTGTCATATATAACTAAAAAGAACAAATGAAAAATTTGCACATATAAAAATGAAAATCTATAGATTAAATAATATTGTATCAATGCACATATCTTGATTTTTTTTAGTTGTACTCTGATTATGCAAGAAAATATCACTACTCTTAGGAAACACACTTAAATATTTAGAGAAAAAAGGGCATTGTGTCTACAACAGAATCTCAAATATTTCTGAGAGAAAGAAGTACTGAGACAGAAACAATGATTTAAAAATGTAGAAAATTTTCTTTTAAAGAATCTAGGTGAAGAACATGAAGTTCATATAGGAATTCTTTGAATTATTTTTGCAACTATTCTATAAATCTATAAGTATTTTAAAATGATTTAATGAAAACCCTTAAAATGGTATTTATAATAAAGCTTCATTATTTTTATTTATTTTGATACTAGGGATCAAACACAGGGGCGATTTACCACTGAGCTACATTCAAGCCCTTTTCATTTTAATTTTTTTTTATTTTGAGACAGGATCTTGGCAACTTGCAGAGACTGATCTCGAACTTCAAATCCTCCTACATAAGCTTTCCAAGTCGCATGTATTACAGGTATATGCTACTGCATCTAGGAGCTACATTGTTTGTAAAAGAAAATAAAAGGAAATATACTCTAATATTTATAATAGTTGCCATGAACAGAATGCTTGTGTCCCCCCCAGAAAAATTTATAAATTGAAATCCTGAATTCCCAATGTTATACTATTTGGAAGTGGGGCTCTTGGGAAGAATTTAAATTTAGATGAGGTCATGAAGTTAGACCCTATGATGGGCGAGTGTACATAGAAGTAGAAGAGAATAGCATTCCCTCTCTTGTTCTCCCCAACCCCATGTGAAAATATGGCAGGGAGGCAAATCAGGAAAGAGGACCCTTACCAGACATTAAATCATCATCTTGGGCATAAATAGGCCTTGTAGATTCCAGAACCATGAGACATGAATATATGTTGTTTTAGCTACCAGGTCTAGGGTATTGTGTTACAACAACCCAAATTAAGAAAGTGGTTGAAGTAGAATTGTATTATTCTGAAGTGATTTGTTTTCCTTTGTTTATTTTTTCAAGTATATTTTATGTATTTCCACTACCTTTAAATAGAAAAAATGCTTCGAAAACAAATATATAAAGCATGTGTGGATAAAATTGACAATTTTAATATTTAAACTAAGCTTGGGGTAAAATATTTTAATCTTATTGCAATGTTTTCATAGTGATTAATATATTAAATAGTAATTAATGTATTAAATTATTAAATAAATTTAATAGCATTTTTGATAAATAAAATGTCCTTTTGAAAGACAAAGAAAATATTATCATCAGAGGTATAAATGGCATGGCCTTGAAATATACATAATATTATGTTTGGAAGCATCCCAGATGAAATAAAATAGTAGTGAAGTCCTCTGAGCACTGAATGAAAGGCATAGTTCTCGAAACTGACCAGGAAGACAAATCTCTATTAATAGGCGACTGGATCAAAGAACAATAGAGTCAGATGAGAACTGAACCAGCAAAGAAACAACTGTGAAATGTGAGAGAAACAAAGACATCTATATAAACAATAAAGCATAGCCTTCCATCAGTCCACAACAGAAAACAATTTCATTAGGTCTGTGCACACAGCTCAGTGGTACAGCATTTGCCTTGCATGCACATGGCTGCGGATGCCACTCCAAGCACTGAAAAAAATCTAATTAGGCAATAAGAGGGAATGGGAGCATCTGCTGAAATCTATGTAGCTGGGAGGAAGGGATACTTCAGAGGAATGTTAAAAGTCCCCCTAATGAGTAGCATTTTGACACAGGAAAACCTATAAAAGGAACTAATATAACCTCTGATTTACATAAGGGGAAACTGAGGCTGAGAGAGAGAGAATGGCCTTATTCAAAGCCAATGGTATCAAGTGTGGTGGCACACACCTGTAATCCCAGAGACTTGGGAGCCTGAGGCAGGAGAACCACAAATTCAAGGCCATCCTTAGCAACTTAGCAAGGCTCTGTCTCAAAATAAAAAATAAAAAGGACTGGGGATGTAACTCAGTGGTAAAGTGCCCCTGGGTTCAATCTCTAGTACCACAATGAAAATGAAAAGGGTCTATGGTGAGTTACTGGCTGGAAAAGGACTTAATCCCAGGTCAGACTTCTTTCCACCAACCCCAATTGCCTTCTCCAAAGTGATATAAAAGCTGGAAATTTTACTATTTTCACAAGAGGAATATAAAATTTCCAAACCATTATATTCTAAATTGTGTTCAGCAAAATCTGGCATTATAATCTAACTTTTCTCTCTCCAGAGAATTCTTCTGGGAAAACAATTATTATGTTGTGAAAATCTCTCACTTGTATATACAACACAAAACTAAGATATAAAAAGCAAATGCATTTTGTGGGTCCCCTCACTTTTGCAAACATGATACATGCTATAACATATCAGAGCAAGGACATATATCCCAAGCTTCTCTTTATTTGTTAGGCAGGAGCCTCTGCCAACAATAGGAGTACTTCAGGTACCTCAGTTTCCAAATTGCTCCTAAAAGTTTTGTTACAATTGTCTATATAGTCTTCATATACACAGGGTGATGGACAAGGGAATCTGAAAATGATTCTTAAATGATTCATTATGCAAAATTTTCACTCAGTGAATGGAAGCCTCTGCCACTTTTCAAACTGTCAAATTAACTCAATTTCCAAACAGCTCCTTAAAGTTCTCTTACAATGACCCATATAAGCTCCTTCTAGGCACTATACAAAGGCTGATGGAAAACAAAAATCATATCATTATTTTTTTGCAGTACTGGAGACCAAATCCAGGACCTTGAACACACTTAGCCAAATGTTTTACTATTGAGCTACATGCCTAGCCCTTTTTGATTTTTATTCAGAGTCTCACCAAGTTGTCCAGACTGAATTAGATTTTGTCCTCTTGTCTCAGCCTCCTGAGTGGTTGGGATTACAGGAATATGTCATCACACTGAGCTTACACATGATTCTTTTTTTAAAAAAAATTAGTTATAGGGGCTAGGGTTGTGGCTCAGTGGTAGAGCACTTACCTAGCATGCATGAGGCACTGGGTTTGATCCTCAGCACCACATATAAATAAATGAATAAAATAAAGGTCTATCAACATGTAAATATATATGTATAAATATATTAATATTTTCAGTTGTAGATAAACACAATACCTTTAATTTATTTTTATGTGGTACTAAGAATTGAACCCAATGCCTCACATCTGCAAGGCAAGCACTCTACCACTGAGTCACAACCCCAGCCCAAACATGATTCTTAAAGCCTTCATCATCAACAATATTCTTTCAGAGAGTTTAAGTCTCTCTCATATTGGGAGTCTTCAGATTACCTCAGTTTCCAAACTGCTAATTCTTAATTTATTCTTTTTAGATATACATGACAGTAAGTGTATTTTGACAGATTATAAACACATGGAGTACAACTTATTCTAATTAGGATTCTTGTGGTTGTACATGATGTGGAGCTTTGCTGGTGGTGTATTCATATATGAATATAGGATAGTTATATCTGATTCATTCCACTGTCTTTCCTATTCCTATCTCTCTCCCTTCCCTTCATTCCTCTTTGTCCAACCCAATGAACTTGAATAGACGTCCAAACTGCTCTTGAGAACTGTTATTCTGTTGTGCATATAGGCCCCTTCTAGGCACTATACAGAGAGGTATGGAAAACAAGAATCAGAATATGAGCTTCATCATCCACAACATTCTTTTTTTTTTTTTTTTAAGGGACTTATAAAAATTTATTTATTTTAGAAGGGACTTATAAAAGCATTTAATTTTAATTCAAAAGAATGATACATATTATACACACACACATAAATATATGTAACTAAAATTTACATATATATGTAACTAACAGAAAAGATAATTAGGGAGTAAAATGTCCAACCTTTTCAATTTTAAGTTAATATTATGTGCAAAAGAGCATCCTGTGAGCTATGGAAAGTAATGTCATATGTTTATATGTATGTGCATATTCATCTTTGCTTAGGTCTGTGGGTAAATCTGAAAAGCTATGCACTGCCTTCAAATTTACATGGAGGCTTATCCTTTACAAAACAATTTCAACAGCATTCACCTCAGGACATCCCATAACAAAAAAATGGATGCATGGATTTGGGTAAGGCTCACTTAGCCATAGAAAGTGAAGGTTTTTAATACAGACAGTAATATATAATTGGCATATAAAGTTATCTTTTCCAAAACATGATAAACCCATAGGAGAAAAAAATATCAAAGCGGTTTGCCCTATGAAACCTCCCCTCAGTTTGTCTCATCCCACTCATGTTAGAACAGGTATACAACAACACAGGCCTGTCAGCTTTGGATTTTAGGGCAAAACATAGGGTCAAGTAAAAAATGTGTGTCAACAGGTTAGTTCAAACACGGGCAAATTCTTAAAGCAAAAAAAATCAGGGTGGAGGTTCTCAAATTCCTATTTCCTCTGTTCTTTCAGTTCTTTCAGCCTAGTTCATAGTACACACTCACCTCATTGGCATTTCCACAAAAGTGCACATAGAGACCCCTAGGCGTAAACCAATGCGCATGCGCCATAGGGCAGCGTCTCCCGCCCAACCGCGAGGGGGTGCCTGGGCAGTCGCGCGGGAGATTTGAACTTCTTTTTTTTTTTTTTTTTTTATTGTAAACAAATGGGATACATGTTGTTTCTCTGTTTGTACATGGCGTAAAGGCATACCATTTGTGTAATCATAAATTTACATAGAGTAATGTTGTTTGATTCATTCTGTTATTTTTTCCCTTCCCCCCACCCCTCCCACCCCTCTTTACCCTCTATACAGTAGTTCCTTCCTCCATACTTGCCCCCCTCCCTAACCCTAACTCTAACCCTAACACTAACCCTTCCCTCCCCCACATTATGTGTCATCCTCCACTTATTAGTGATATCATTCGTCCTTTGGCTTTTTGAGATTGGCTTATCTCACTTAGCATGATATTCTCCAATTTCATCCATTTGCCTGCAAATGCCATAATTTTATCATTCTTTATGGCTGAGTAATATTCCATTGTATATATATACCACTGTTTCTTTATCCACTCATCAATTGAAGGGCATCTAGGTTGGTTCCACAGTCTGGCTATTGTGAATTGAGCAGCTATGAACATTGATGTGGCTGTATCTCTGTAGTATGCAGATTTCAAGTCCTTTCGGTATAGGCCAAGGAGTGGGATAGCTGGGTCAAATGGAGGGTCCATTCCAAGTTTTCTAAGGAATCTCCACACTGCTTTCCAGAGTGGCTGCACTAATTTGCAGCCCCACCAGCAGTGTATGAGTGTACCTTTCTCCCCACATCCTCGCCAACACCTGTTGTTGCTCGTATTCTTGATAATCGCCATTCTAATTGGGGTGAGATGGAATCTTAGGGTGGTTTTGATTTGCATTTCTCTTATTACTAGAGATGTTGTACATTTTTCCATATGTTTGTTGATTGCTTGTAGATCTTCTTCTGTGAGGAAATTCCACCAGAAAACTCTTAGAACTCATAAGTGATTTCAGTAAAGTAGCAGGTTACAAGATCAATGCCCATAAATCCAACGCATTTTTATACATAAGTGATGAATCTTCAGAAAGAGAAATTAGGAAAACTACCCCATTCACAATAGCCTCGAAAAAATAAAATACTTGGGAATCAATCTCACAAAAGAGGTGAAAGACCTCTACAATGAGAACTATACAACACTAAAGAAAGAAATTAAAGAACACCTTAGAAGATGGAAAGATCTTCCATGTTCTTGGATAGGAAGAATTAATATTGTCAAAATGGCCATACTACCTAAAGTGCTATACAAATTCAATGCAATTCCAATTAAAATCCCAATTGTGTACCTTACAGAAATAGAGCAAGCAATTATGAAATTCATCTGGAAGAATAAGAAACCCAGAATAGCTAAAGCAATCCTTAGCAGGAAGAGTGAAACAGGGGGTATTGCAATACCAGATCTTCAACTCTACTACAAAGCAATAGTAACAAAAACGGCATGGTATTGGTACCAAAATAGAAAGGTAGATCAATGGTACAGAATAGAGGACACGGACACAAACCCAAATAAATACAATTTTCTCATACTAGACAAAGGGGCCAAAAATATGCAATGGAGAAAAGATAGCCTCTTCAACAAATGGTGCTGGGAGAATTGGAAATCCATATGCAACAGAATGAAACTAAACCCATATCTCTCACCATGCACGAAACTCAACTCAAAATGGATTAAGGACCTCGGAATCAGACCAGAGACCCTGCAGATTATAGAAGAAAAAGTAGGTCCAAATCTTCACCTTGTTGGTCTAGGACCAGACTTCCTTAACAGGACTCTCATAGCACAAGAAATAAAAGCTAGAATCAACCACTGCGATAGATTCAAACTAAAAAGCTTTCTCTCAGCAAAGGAAACTATCAGCAATGCGAAGAAAGAGCCTACAGAGTGGGAGAATATCTTTGCCAATCATACTTCAGATAGAGCACTAATCTCCAGAATCTATAAAGAACTCAAAAAACTCTACTCCAAGAATTCAAATAATCGTCACAATATTCTTTTAATGAATGAAAAGCTATGCCTCCTTGGTATTGCTCAGATTACCTTTATTTCCAAATTTCTCTGCACATGTTTCTTAAATTATGTATAGGGGTTTAAATGTAGGCATGATGCATAAGAACATAGAAATCTTGAATTAGAACATCATTCTTAAAAGCTTCATCATTAATAAAATTCATTCAGTGAAAGGACACTAACATATCCTCCAGTGTCTTTTAGTACAAATTGGCAGGATGCCTGAGTTCCTTCTAGTATTCTCTCTGCTATTTATAGCTATATAACTTTGGGCCCCATTTCTTTCATCAGTCAAAGAAGGGGCTATACTACAGGATTTCAAATGTCTTTCCCAGTTCTAACATTATATGATTCTATGAACCCTGAGTTAATATTGTTATCAATCAAACTTTCAACACCCCCATATTCAGATGATATTTCCTCATAAGAAAATTAGGAACTCTCCTCAGAGAAATAGGATGGCCCTCGAGGCCTAAATTTGAAATCTAGGAGTTGGAAGCTATAAATTCTATTCCTACCTCTGCTAAGAAGCTCTCTGGGTGAGCTTGGAGAGGGTTCAAAGCAAGGAACCATTCCATCCCAGGTCAGTTGGTAAGCTGGGCTAATGTATGGGAAGAATTTTGGTGAAAGAGAAAAGACATGAATTTTAGAGACTAATGACATCTTCAACAACCAAACAACAATTTTTTAATAGAGCACCCTATGAAGGGATAGATTGTTCAACTTGGTATCAGTAGACTTGAACTCTAGCCCCAATGCTACCAATTACCAGCTGTGTGATCTTAGTGAGAAAATCACCCAGGAAAATGAAGGACACAAACCTTCCCTGACATATACTACATGCCAGACACATGATTTGTCTGAAAATGACAGGGGTGAACAAACCTCCTCAAGATATTTTCCAGCTTAAATATCCAAATTTAATTTGCATTGGTGTTTGGGGAATCAAGATTCAACATTCAATCATGCAAAAATTATTGGGGATATTCCTTTTATAACAAGTTTTAAAGAAAAACAAAATTAGTGAAGGAAAAGGGCACAGCTGGTAGAAAGAAGAACATTGACTTTGGGTTTGAGAAGGGAACTAGCAAGTGTGAAAGTGAAAAATGGGGAGGAGAAAAAGAGTAGCAATTACTTGAACTTGGCCATTGCAAGGAGCCCATTGTGGGAATCATGAAACATGAGAGTGAAAAGAAATAACAAAGGGAGCAACTTATACAGCATTTGCCAAAATAACTTCAACTATCTACAAAATAAATAAATGACATGCTCAGAAAAGACTGGAAGAACATATGTGAAAAAAATGGTAGTGAGTGGGACTGTGTGTGATCATTATTTTCTCATTTGTTACGTTTCTGTGGTTTCTAAATTTTCTTAAAAAGCATGTTATAATTACTATGACAGAGGGGAAATAGAACAAACCGCATGCAAAATGCTTATTCAGCATCTATTTTGTATCATGTATTCTGATGGTCACTAGAGCTACAAAGACAAACAGGAGGAAAACGATTTTGGCATAGGAAAGACTTCACGAGAGTTACAGGTATTGGCTGTGATTTAATGTTAGGTCAATGTTCACACACATGAGAAAAGAAGAAGGAATTACAGGCAGAGACTACAGTAGATAAATAGATAAGGAATATGGAATAGAAATATTCTCATGGGCTCAAGCAGTTGATAATTAGGGGGTGTGCAGAGGATCAGGAGAAAAACCTGGAGAAGTATATAAATAGAAGAGAAACTGGGAAGAGACTTGAATGCCACAGAAATTTAATTTTTAACCTATGAAAGCCATTTTTATTTTTATTATTTTGTTTTTAGTACTGGAGATTGAACCCAGGGGTGCTTTATCACTGAGCTACATCCCAACTTGTATTTATTTATATATACATTTTGAGACAGAGTCTTGCTAAGTTGCCCAGGTTGGCCTCAGACTTGCAATCCTTATGTCTTAGCCTCCTGAGTCACAGGGATTTCAGGTATATACTACCATGCCCAGTAGTATCTACTGCTTTTAAATATTTTCTTTTTATAAAAATTTTCGGCATACCGAATTGCTGCGGTGCAGTTGGTAGGCCTTAGTCGCTCCGCGTCCTGGTTTCAGTCCTGAGCCCAGCTTCAAAAGGCCGCCGGACGTAGTGCGGCTCAGGTGGAAAAGGTCGCGGAGCCATGAAGCCGCTGCCTTCCGGTCTCCTGAGCTGCGGAAGCCACGCCTCGCCGCCCTGGCTGCTCCGTGGACAGCGGCCCACAGGAACCCCTTCACGTCCGCCTGGACAACCGCCTGTGGGTCCCGAGGAGGCCAGGACGGGCTGCCCCGCGGCCAACAGGAGTTGCCGTGCTCCATACTAATCAAGAAAATGATTTGCCATGGGAAGAGACTTTATCTGAAAGACCAACAGTTACTGAACTACTCCAGAGTAGGTCAAATGAAATTACTGTTCAGGCCTTTTTGAGACAACAGCCGGCCCGTAGGACCCCTGGTCCGACTGACTGAGCCCCATCTCCAGGATCCCTCAGCCCGACTGATCACTCCCTGCCTCTGGGGCCCTCACATCGACTGACTGCTCCCTGCTGCCAGGACCCCCAGACCAACTGACTGCACCCTATCACCGGGACCCCAGACGGACTGATTGCACCTGGCCTCCAGGATCCCACAACCACACCAAACACACGCGACCTCCAGGACCCCTGCGGACCAACTGCACCCCATCTCCAGGACCTCCAGCTGACCACATCCACCCCTGAGCTGCAGCTCCCCATTTGCCAACACATTTTGAAGCCAGAGCAGCCACCTTGGATAATCCTGGAAGCAGTAGCTGCGATCTTTGGGTGGGGCAAATCCCATCCTGAGACGCCTGCTGGAGGCTTGAAACTCATTGTCAGGTACTTCTCATGCATCAGGCTACTGAACACTGGGAGGTTTCATTACTATATGACTGCTATACAGTAGATTTTCTTTTTTCTCCTTTTTAAAAAAAATTTAAGTTTTTATTTATTTACTTTTCTTGCTCTCTTTTCCTTTTGTTTACCTGTTCCCTCAGAGTCTCTTTCTCCCTTTTTTGCATGCTAAAAATCCGGTTTCTTTTGATTACACTCTCACCCTTTCTATTTTCTAGAACTTCTGTATATTCTTTTCTTATCCCATTAACAGCCACATTCTACATCCCTCTGCATCCTCTTTGTCCTAGAAACTGCAGACCTTATTGCAAATCTGTTTGTTTTACCGAAGATAATATTTGAACTTACTTTGTTTATTATGACAATTTTGATATTGTCCCCATAGGGGCTATTTGGTCTAGGATTGCATAGTGTCTGACTCTATCAGATCATAATGGACTGAAATTAGAAATAAATGACAGAATAAAAAACAGAAACTTCTCCAATACTTGGAGATTAAATAATACACGATTATACGATGAATGGATAACAGAAGACATCAGGAGGGAAATTAAAAAATTCTTAGAAGTAAATGAGAACAAAGACACATCATATCAAAATCTCTGGGACACTATGAAAGCAGTACTGAGAGGAAGATTTATTTCATGGGGCGCATTCAACAAAAGAAGTAGAAATCAACAAATAAATGACTTAACACTACAGCTCAAAGCCCTAGGAAAAGAAGAGCAGACCAACACCAAAAGTAGTAGAAGACAGGAAATAGTTAAAATCAGAGCTGAAATCAACGAAATTGAAACAAAAGAAACAATCGGAAAAATTAACAAAATAAATAGTTGGTTCTTTGAAAAAATAAACAAAATTGATAAACCCTTAGCCATGCTAACAAAGAGAAAAAGGGAGAAAACTCAAATTACTAAAATTCGGAATGAACAAGGAAATATCACAACAGACACGAGTGAAATACAAAACATAATTAGAAGCTATTTTGAAAATCTATACTCCAACAAAACAGAAAACCTCGAAGACATCAACAAGTTTCTAGAGACATATGAATTGCCTAAACTAAATGAGGAAGATATACACAATTTAAATAAATCAATTTCAAGCAATGAAATAGAAGAGGTCATCAAAAGCCTACCAACAAAGAAAAGTCCGGGACCAGATGGGTTCTCAGCCGAGTTCTACAAAACCTTTAAAGAAGAGCTCAATCCAATACTTCTCAAAGTATTCCATAAAATAGAAGAGGAGGGAACCCTCCCAAACTCATTCTATGAAGCCAATATCACCCTGATACCTAAACCAGACAGAGATACATCGAGGAAAGAAAATTTCAGACCAATATCCTTAATGAACATCGACGCAAAAATTCTCAACAAAATTTTAGCAAATCGCATACAAAAATATATTAAAAAGATAGTGCATCACGATCAAGTGGGTTTTATCCCAGGGATGCAAGGTTGGTTCAACATCCAGAAATCAATAAATGTCATTCACCATATCAACAGACTAAAAGTTAAGAATCACATGATTATTTCAATAGATGCAGAAAAAGCATTCGATAAAATACAGGATCCCTTCATGCTCAAAACACTAGAAAAAATTGGGGTAGTGGGATCATTCCTTAACATTGTGAAGGCCATCTATGCTAAGCCCATGGCCAATATCATTCTAAATGGTGAAAAACTGAAAGCATTCCCCCTAAAAACTGGAACAAGGCAGGGATGCCATCTTTCACCACTTCTATTCAACATTGTTCTTGAGACTCTAGCCAGAGCAATTAGACAAACCAAAGAAATTAAAGGGATACGAATTGGAAAAGAGGAACTCAAACTATCCCTGTTCGCTGATGACATGATTATATATTTAGAGGAACCTGGAAATTCCACCAGAAAACTCTTAGAACTCATAAGTGAATTCAGTAAAGTAGCAGGTTACAAGATCAATATTCATAAATCCAATGCATTTTTATACATAAGTGATGAATCTTCAGAAAGAGAAATTAGGAAAACTACCCCATTCACAATAGCATCAAAAAAAATAAAATACTTGGGAATCAATCTCACAAAAGAGGTGAAAGACCTCTACAATGAGAACTACAGAACACTAAAGAAAGAAATTAAAGAAAACCTTAGAAGATGGAAAGATCTCCCATGTTCATGGATAGGAAGAATTAATATTGTCAAAATGGCCATACTACCTAAAGTGCTATATAGATTCAATGCAATTCCAATTAAAATCCCAATGGTGTACCTTACAGAAATAGAGCAAGCAATTATGAAATTCATCTGGAAGAATAAGAAACCCAGAATAGCTAAAGCAATCCTCAGTAGAAAGAGGGAAGCAGGTGGTATCGCAATACCAGATCTTCAACTCTATTACAAAGCAATAGTAACAAAAACGGCATGGTATTGGTACCAAAATAGACAGGTAGATCAATGGTACAGAATAGAGGACATGGACACAAACCCAAATAAATACAATTTTCTCATACTAGACAAAGGGGCTAAAAATATGCAATGGAGAAAAGATAGCCTCTTCAACAAATGGTGCTGGGAAAACTGGAAAACCATATGCAACAGAATGAAATTAAACCCTTATCTCTCACCCTGCACAAAACTCAACTCACCTTGGAATCAGACCAGAGACCCTGCATCTTATAGAAGAAAAAGTAGGCCCAAACCTTCAACTTGTTGGCTTAGGAGCAGACTTCCTTAACAGGACTCCCATAGCCCAAGAAATAAAAGCAAGAATCAACAACTGGGATAGATTCAAACTAAAAAGCTTTCTCTCAGCAAAGGAAACAATCAGTAATGTGAAGAGAGAGCCTACAGAGTGGGAGAATATCTTTGCCAATCATACTACAGATAGAGCGCTAATATCCCGAATCTATAAAAACTCAAAAAACTCTACACCAAGAATACAAATAATCCAATCAACAAATGGGCTAAGGAAATGAACAGACACTTCACAGAAGAAGATGCACAAGCAATCAACAGATATATGAAAAAATGTTCAACATCTCTAGTAATAAGAGAAATGCAAATCAAAACTACCCTAAGATTTCATCTCACCCCAATTAGAATGGCGATTATCAAGAACATAAGCAACAATAGGTGTTGGCGAGGATGTGGGGAAAAAGGTACACTCATACATTGCTGGTGGGGTTGCAAACTAGTGCAGCCACTCTGGAATGCAGTATGGAGATTCCTCAGAAAGCTTGGAATGGAACCACCATTTGACCCAGCTATCCCACTCCTTGGCCTATACCCAAAGGACTTAAAATCAGCATACTACAGAGATACAGCCACATCAATGTTCATAGCTGCTCAATTCACCATAGCCAGATTGTGGAACCAACCCAGATGCCCTTCAGTTAATGAATGGATAAAGAAACTGTGGCATATATATACAATGGAATATTATTCCGCCATGAGGAATGACAAAATTATGGCATTCGCAGGCAAATGGATGAAATTGGAGAGTATCATGCTAAGTGAGATAAGCCAATCTCAAAAAACTAAAGGACGAATGATCTCGCTGATAAGCAGATGAGGACATACGGGGGTGGGGGTAGGAGGGGTTAGTGTTAGGGTTAGGGTTAGGTTTAGGGTTAGGGATAAGGAGGGTGGTAAGAATGAGGAAGAAAGGAATGTATAGAGGGAAAAGAGGGGTGGGAGGGGAGGGGGGAAGGGGAAAAAATAACAAAATGAATCAAACAACATTGCCCTATGGAAATTTATGATTTTTAATTAAAATTAAAAAAAATTTTCATTTTGTCCATGCATTCTTCTTCTGACTACAGTATCTTCATGACAGTTATTTTAAATTCTTTGTCAGATAAGTCATATAACACTTTCATTAGAAGCAATTTCTAAAGATTTATCTCTTTTTTATATGTGTAACTGAGGATTGAACCCAGCAGTACTCTACCATGCTGCTACATCCCTAGACCTTTTTATTTTTATTTTATTTTGAGACAGGGTCTTACTAAGTTATTCAGACTGACCTTGAATTTGCAATCCTCCTGCCTTAGCCTCCCTAACTGCTGGGATTACAGGCATGCACCACAAAGCTCAGCTTTAACTTATGAAAGCTTTTGTGAACCGAAGAATAACCAATTGCTATTTTAATGATAGGAAGACCCTTTAACATGCTAAGTGTTTCCTGGATATAGGATTGCTTCTGCCATGTTCTTTTATCCCTTAGACCCCATATTGTCTTTTACTGCCTAATTATTTTACAGAAAGTCTTTTGGTGTTCCTTCAATCAGATTTCACCTCACATGAAAATGTCAAAGAAGGAGAAAGAAAGAAGCACAGAAATCATTTCTTCTCACCTCAACTGACCATCAGCTCAGGAGTGCTCTTGAAAGACAATCAGAAAATTTCATTATGTCCACATACAGCACTACTAGTCTCAGAAAAATAGAGAACAGTCTCAATTTAAAATAGTTCATTCTCCTTATTACCATGTGTGCATGTGCTATTAATAGACCATGTGTTTCAAATTTGATTCACTAAACATGGTCACCATAGACTTCCTAATTGTTAATATGCCTGTCTGTCCCATTAGGCCTCATGCTACCTGTAGGCTGACATAGTGGCAGCTTCATCTCTCTATCTCCTTGGTCTAACACAGGACCTTAATGCTAGCCATCAAGAAATGTCTTTGAAAGTCAACTGGCTGGGGCTAGGTGTGCAGCTTAGTAAGTAGTGTGCTTACCTAGCATATGCCTGGGTTCAACCCCAAAACATCACAAAAAGAAAAAAACCCAATACCATAAAAAAATAAGTTTTAAAACATCCAACTGACTTTCCAAAAGCAAAAGTCTCTTAATAGGATTAAACTCTGAAAAATTTACCAAAGTATATTAATTTCAGTCCTAATAAAATTCCATTAAGAAAATTTATAGCTAATCCCTGAAAAATATATTTAGAAGCCTTTCATATGCATCAATTAACAAAAGAGGGGATGGGACCGTATCTCACTAGTAGAGTACCTGCCAAGCATGCACAAGGCCCTGGGTTTAACACTGATCACCATAAAACACACACACACACACACACACACAGAAAATACAAGCCCTCCTCCCAAACACATCAAATAAATAAATACAAATTAGAAAAAGTATTTTTTAAAACTCGTTAGAGGAAAAAGTAGCATTAGAGGGCAAGAGATTCTCAGTACTTTTGGATTAGAAATAATAAGATTCTAGGTACACTGGTGCACTCCTGTAATCCCATCTACTTTGGAAGCTGAGGCAGGAAGATACAGAGTTCAAAACCAGCCTAGACAACTTAGCCAGATCCTGTCTCCAAATTAAAAAGAAAAAAATGAAGTCCTGTGGATATAGCTCAGTGGCAAAGTACCCCTAGGTAGGTAGGTAGGTAGGTAGGTAGGTAGGAAGGAAGGAAGGAAGGAAGGAAGGAAGGAAGGAAGGAAGGAAGGAAGGAAGGAAGGAAGGAAGGAAGAAAGAAAGAAAGAAAGAAAGAAAGAAAGAAAGAAAGAAAGAAAGAAAGAAAGAAAGAAAGAAAGAAAAGAGGTTATCCATAGAGGGAACAGAAAATTTCTATATCAGAAAGTTATAAAAAGAAATCAGAATATTAGGGAAATTAAGTATAGGCTCTTTAAAATACCCTTATTGGGTGACACTTCAGATACCATAAAATATTCTCATTTAAAGTATAAATAGCAAATTTGTTGTTTGTGTTTCCTATTTTAAAACAAATCACACACTTTTTTAGATCATTAAATATATGTCAACTAATGCAGAAATAATCACAACTTTTCACACTAAATTATTTATGATCACTTTCTACTTTAGAAATTTTCATTGTATAACTTCATTACAACATCCATAATTGTTTTATATACTTAATGCAGTTATACCATAAGATGGACAGTGAATCTTTGTTTTTCTTCCTAAGATAATCTTGTAAAACATTATGAAAAAAGCAAAACAGGCAGCCAGAGCTTTCAATATGTTTGCAGTAACCTCACAGATCATAATGATAAAGAAGCAGCAAATAAATACTGAAATCCAAAAAAATCATAGAAAATACATTACTTCAAAAACCAAGGTTTTGCATCCATCATTATTTAAAGGAAGACAATATATGGATTTGGACAAAACAGCATAGCCATCAATTATGTGCAAGAATAAGACATTGTTGAGCAGTGTTTAAAAAGCCATGATGAGGGGCTGGTGCTGTAGCTCAGTGGTGGAGCACTTGCCTAGCACATGTGAGGCACTGGGTTCGATCCTCAGCACTGCATTAAAAAATAAACAAATAAAATAAAGGCATCTATAACTACATTCTTTTATAAAAAAAAGTCTTGATGAGTGAGGTATAATCCTGGGTTATACATCAAATTCTGGTCATACTTCTTATTGCCTTTGGGACCCTAAGGCTGTCCTGATTCCTAATATTCCCTACATCTAACCAGAACTCTCTCAAATATTATGGATGCATAGTCTGTGGCTAGCATGAACAGTCAGACTCTGCATACATATCCTGGCTGTTTGGGCCCAGGAGGGTTCATATAAATTAATATCAGACTAGAGAATCTGAGTGTGTAGGCTAGTTTCCTTATAGATTACTCAGCCTGTATTTATTCAAGTTGTGCAGAATTCCATCATTTGGAGACTCTGGTTTCACATTTTGCACAACAGTAATTAGAGAAGCTTCCTAAAATTCAAAGACCAAGGAAAATCAATTTAGCTGGGTCAGAAAACCTGGTAACTGCATGTAGGATCTGCAAGAAAATGTATTTACTTTAAGAAGCCAATAAAGGAAACTGCATAGGAAAGGAAAGTATAAAATACAGAAACTCATAAATCATTATGTCTGGCCGCTGTGGAAGCTTAATGTCTGCTACGGAATGTAGACCAATAAACCTGAACATTGTCCTGACATTTGATATTTTGAGTTTCTGGTTGATAAATTTGGCTTAATCTCTCCCCGTCCTGTTCATATTTGGTTGAGGAATATCTAGGGCAGGAGAAAAGGTCCAGGTGCTTGCAAGGTGAAATATTTTCCTATTTCAAGAAAATGGAAGGCTGGGCCAAGTAGAGCACTTGGCCTAGCATGTGTGAGGCCACAAGTTTGATCTCCAGCAATGTGAGAGGAGGAGGAGGAGGAAGAGAAGGAAGCGGGCGGGGGGTAGAAGGATAAAATGGAAAATAAGTCCTTTTTTATATTTGCTTTGAGGCCAAAGCATAACATCAGTATTCTTCTTTCAAAGGTCATGTTTTATCTCAGAGAAGCTAATTATACACAGATTCAAAACACAGCAATTCCTGGTGCTAATTTTAAATTGTGTAAGTTTCAAATAAAGATAACCCTCAATGTTGATTTGCCTCTTTGACACATAAAAATGGACAAATGTAATGGTTATTTTTATGTTTCACCTGGCCCGGGCCACAGTGCTCAAATATCTATTTGGTAAAATATTTCATATGCTCCTGTGAAGGTAAATTTGAATTAGATTCACACTTACATTGGTGGACTTTAAGTAAAGCAGATTGCCCTCCATAATGTGGTCAGAGGTTCCTCCAATCAGTTGGTGACTTGAATAAAACAAAAGGTTAACACCCCACTCTCACTCCCAGCAATACAAAATTCTCCATCTGACTACCTTTGGATGTCATTTGCAATATCAGGTCTTTGTCCTCCAGCAGATAGTCTTTCGATTCAAATTGCTACTCTTCACTGTATCTTTAGTCTGCTAGTCTCCCCATCAGATTTTGGACTTTCCAATCCTCTACAAGTGCATGAACTAATTTCTTAAAATAACTTTCTATACATATACACATCTGCCTCCAAGAATCATCAATACAACCTGGATGAACCTAGAATATGTTAGGCTACGTGAAAGAAGCCAATCACAAAAGACCATGTACTGTATGTTCCATTTATATGAAATGTCCAGAATAGCAAATACATAGACACAGAAAGCAGATTAATGATGACCTAGTGCTAGTAAGGATGGGGGCAAATGGGAGGATTCCTAATTGATACGGGCCTTTTTTGTAGGTAATGAAGTGTTCTCAAATTGGTGGTGGTGACCATATTATATTTCAATAAACATATTAAAAGCCAGTAAATTGGCTCTTTGGCATGTAAATACTATCTAAAAATACATTAATGTATGTGTATGCACACACGTATTCAATTTATTCATGTAGCTCCTTCTAGATCCTTTTTACATTTCTCTAGCTCTCAGAAAAGCAGATTTTATGGATATTTTTTCTGTTTTTGTTAATATTCCTTTTGGTTTTGACAGATTTTATTGAGATGAAGATATCTGAAAGCCAAAAGACACAAAATGAGTTAGTTATTCTAAGAATACATACTATTCAGGGACCCAGGCAATAAAAAGCAAGCCTTAACTACATTAAGAAGTTGTAAGGCACAGTGGCACATGACCATAATCTGAGGCTAAGGCAAAAGGATCACAAGTTTTAGGCCAGCCTGGGAAATTTAGCAAGACACTGTGTCAAAATAAAATTAAAAGGGTTCGATTGTAGCTCAGTGGTAGAATGCCCTGGGTAAGCCCCCAGCACAGAAGGAAGGAAAGAAGAAAGAAAGGCAAACACAAAGATAGTTTGGGGCTGGGATGTAGCTCAGCGGTAGAGTGCTTTCCTAGCATGCAAGGCCCTGGGTTCCATTTCCAGCAGCACAAAAAAAAAAAAAAAAAAAAAAAGAAAAGAAGAAAAGGAAATAGTTTGGCTTATGAATTATTGTACACAGGAACAGACTACTATGGGAGATCATGTGTGCCTTACCCTAGATATCTTTAAAAACAGGGTTAATTATAATGGGAACCAGTGAATTTTGAACTTTGACTAGAGGCAGCATATTGAACCAAGTAACTTCTTTAAAGCTCCATTTAAATCTTTCAATTACATAAAGAAGTCAAAAGCTGTTAAGGAATCAGGATGTGATGATTCCTAAGTCACTGCTATCTACAATACTAATACTAAGCTCTGTGACTATCACCCTTATAGTGTTCTCACTTTATCAAATATCTACTTTTGACTTAGACATGTTTATATCTATAATCTTATTTTTGTCTTCTTGCTTTCAAAATCTAAGTTCTTAACCACCTTATTTGCTGCATTATCTATGCCATGGTTTACTTTGCAGGTTTAGAACAACCCTTTTCAAATAAGGAAAATAAAGCTTAGGGAGATTGAATAAACTTGTCCTACCCTAAGTCACACAACTGCTAAGGATTGAAAATATAAGTCAAATCTAAGAATCCCATAACCACAAGTACCCAGTGCTAGTGTACCGATTACCAGTTCACATACATCTCGTTTGCCTATTCTTTCAAAACAGCACCCATTTCCTACAGTTTGGAAGAAATTTTCTCATCTGGAAGAGCCAAAATGGTAAATGTTGCCTTTGTAATCTAAGGTTTTCTTTTCAATGATTGTTGTCTCTTTAAAAAAATATTCATTCATAGACACTCTTTCTATTCAACAATGGTTACCTACTTTTAAGTATGATGATCTATAGTCACACCCCATCAATTTTTGGATCTCATATGATTGTAGTTGCAAATTTTAACATCAAGCAAGAAAATGTGAGTATCAAATATGTTGTTTAATTATTTATGTGCATTTGAAAAAGTGTTCACACTATTATTCTGCAAAGAAATTCTGGAGTACATATGGATTTGTAAATTTGTTATAATAAATGCAAGCCTCTGAGGGGCTCACACCTTTAAAAGCAGTCCTGTTGCTCTTATGAAGAAGGGCAGCTAGGATAGGAAAAGAATAACTTTCTATTTTTGTAAGGAAGCACAAGAGTTCATGGATGGAAAATAAAAAAGATAACTAAAAAGGAAATTTCCCTGGGGTATAAGCCTCCTGAACAGGTTAGAGACAGGCCCCCAAAATGGCATATCCACACCACCCACATGTACTAGTGTCTTATCACTAGCTAAGAATAATCAAGACAAGTGGGCTTGGAATGTAGCTCAGCTGTAGAGTGCTTTCCCTTTGTGTATGAAGCCCTGGGTTCAATCCCCAGTACCCCCCCCACACACACACATACACACAAAAAGCAAGAATAAGAGCCAGACACCAAAGTTCTAATGTTATCTCTGAAGAGAAACAGACAGGCAAGTTTCTTAAAACTCTCTATTCCTCAGCTGCTTCCTCTATAAAATTAGAATCCTAATAGTAACAATCATACTAATAGTACTGGGTTTCTTATGAGAATTAAATGAATTAGTATGTATAAAATGCTTAGAATAGTGTCCATAATTACAATAGATATATATAGCAAGTGCTTGTAATTCACAAACTAGTCTGTAACACTAGGTAAATAAGTTCAACTCTCTTCAAATCAATGGCTTGAGCTCTAAAAAGTTTGAGAAGCATTCCTAGAAAGGAAAACAACACAACGATATCTATCTCCCACACACAGAGGTACACAATTCATCAACAAAATATTAGTAATGGAATCCAACAAAGTATAAAAAGAATTATATATCATAGGCAAGTGGAATTTATTCCGGGTATACAGGGCTGCCTTAACATTCTAAATCAATATAATCAGCTGGGCATAATGGCACACACCTGCAATCCCAGTGACTTAGAAAGCTGAGATAGAAGGATTCCAAGTTCAAGACTAGCCTCAGCAACTTAGCAAGGTCCTGTCTCAAAGAAAGTAAAAGGGCAAAGGACTGGGGATGTAGCTCAGTGGTTGAGTGCCCCTCTGGTTCAATATTTAGAACCAAAAAAAAAAAAAAAAAAAAAAGACAGAAAAATCAATATAAACAAAGTAGCAACAGACTAAAGAAGAAATCATATAACTCTATCAGCAGATGCAGAAAAGCATTTGACAAAACATAATACCTGTTCATGATAAAAACTCATAGCAAACTAGAAATAAAGGGGAACTTCCTGTATATTATAAAGAGCATCTACAAAAACCCTGTAGCTAACATCACCCTTACATGAAGGAGAAATTAAATGTTTTCCCACTAACATTGGGAACCAGGAAAGGATACCCCCTCTCACTGTTCATTTTGTTGTTTTGTTTTTGGTACTGAGAATTGAACTCAGGGGCACTTGACCACTGAGCCACATCCCATCCTATTTTGTATTTTATTTAGAGATACTCTCTCACTGAGTTGCTTAGGGCCTTGCTAAGCTGTTGAGGATGGCTTTGAACTCGAGGTCCTCCTGGCGGCTCAGCTTCCCAAGATGCTGGGATTACAGGTGTGCACCACAGTGCTCTGCCAATTATGACTTCTTTGAGATGAAACACTGAAATCATGTTTCTTAAAAGAAAAAGTAGATAAGGTAAATTTTATTAAAATTAAAAACTTCTGATATGTAAAAACTACTACTAAGATAATAAAAAGACAAAATATAGACCAGGATAATATCCTTACAAACATATCTGATAATGGACTGGCATCGTAAACATACAAATAACTCTTAAAACTTAACAATATGAAAACAACCCAATTACATCATCATAGAAGATACACAGATGGCAAGTAACCATATGAAAAGATGCTCAACACTATATGACATTAGGGAATTGTAAATTAAAAGATATCACTATATACCTATTTTTAAAGGCTAAAAATCTAAAATATTCATGATATCAAATGTGAGCAGAAATGCTGAATAAAAGGAATTTTTAATCATTTCTGGAAGGAATGCAAAATGGCATAGCCACTTTGGAAGACACTTTGGCAGTTTCTTACTAAATTAAATATAGTCTTATCATATGAACCAAAAATCATACTCCTTGGTACTGACTCCAATGAGCTGAAAACATATGTTCCCATCACAACCTACACATGAATGTCTATAGCAGCTTTACATATAATTGCCCAAACTTGGATACAATCAGGATGTATTTCAATAGGTAAATGGTTAAATAGTCTATGGAACATCCAAACAATGGAGTAGTATTCAGTGACAGACAAATGACCTATTAAGCCATAAGAAGGCCCAGAGGAACCTTAAATGCACATTGATAAGTGAAAGAAGTCAATCTAACAAAACTACATACTGTATGATTCCAATTGTTACATTCCTGAAAAGGCAAAAGCAGGGAGAGAGTAAAAGGTTCATTGGTCAACAGGGTCTCTGAGGGAAGGAGAAAGGGATGAACAGGTGATATGTAGTGAATTTTTAGAGCACTGAAACCATTCTGTATGATACTATAAGGGTGGATATATATTATGCATGTCAAAAATCTCAGTATGCACAATACAATGAGTGGACTCCAATGTAAACTACCATCTTTAGTTAATAATAGCATGTAAATACTGGCTCATCAATAATAACATATATCTTACAGATTTATGATGCTAATAATAGGAGAAACTGAGGGACAGTGTGTGGTGCATGGCAATGCTCTACTTTGCCCTCAGATTTTCTGTACAACTGAAACTGCTCTAAGGAATGGAATCTATTATTTTTTAAACACAGTTTGAGACAATCAGGAGACAATAAATATAGACTAGGTAGTGAAGGATTTAATAAGAAATTACTGGTGATATGTCTTTAGCATGATGATGTTGCAGTAGTTATCCATATTAAAAGAACCCTTATCAGTGATGCATGATGAAATATTTATGGGTAAAATGATATGCCTGGAATTTGTTCCTAAATAATGCAGGAAAAAATACTGTATGTGTTGATTGGCCGGATGGAGGTATTTTAAATGAGATTGGAGCCAGGTATGGTGGTGCACACCTACTGAGGCAGGAAGATCTCAAGTTCAAAACCAGTCTCAGTAATTTAGCAAGGCCCTAAGCAATATAGAGAGACCCTATTTCAAAATGAAAAAAAAAAAAAAAGGGTTGGAGATGTTGCTCAGTGGTTATGTGCCCATGGGTTTAATCCCTGGTACCAAAGAAGTAAAATAAATAATAAGATTGGAAAAAATGTAAGGTGATGGGTACACAGGGTTTATTATATTAGACTCTCTGTTTTGCATATGCTTAAAATTTTTTATATTAAAAGGTTTTAAAAGTGTGTGTGTGGATTAAAATACAGGAAGAACATAAAGGATTCTTGTAGACCCAAAGTTGTTTGATTCCATAGCCTAAAACATAATGCCTGGGTCTTACTCAATGCATGTGCCCTGGGGAGGCTGGGTTCCCTAAATAATTAATTAAAAAAATATCCTTCACCAATCGCTAACATCCACCCACAAGGACAGGATGTCATGGATTCTTCTGAGGAACCTCTTGACATATCAGTAGTGACTTAGGCCACTGGGTGCTTTCCATAATCTCTATTTCTTCAGTTCAACAGCAAGTGTTTTGATGAAATGCTTCCAGACTGTAATATACTCATATTTTTAAACTTACTTTGGAATAATTGTTTTTACATATTTGGGTCTTATCCACAACAATAACGTTTTCCTCCCAAAATCTACTGCAATGTTTCATTTCTGTGCTTTTTAGTTAACATAGTAAAAACTGGGTCTTAAACTAGTAACAAAGAACATTAATTTGCAACGACTTTTAATATTTCTATAGTCTTAATACCAAGTCTAAACAATAATGATAGACTTCTTCAAATATGTTTTTGAAAATTTATATCTATCTTTATAAAAGGTGCTCTTTCTGTTTCCATCAGGTTAAAATTTAGATTCTCTAATAGTGTTCAATTAAATTAAATTTGGCCTAAACCTCCCTCCATACATAGTGAACTGCAACCTAATTCAGTATGCAAACAAACTGTAAGCTAACCTTAATTATGTTCTTACAAGTGGTTGAATTCCGTCCAATCACAGCAGGCAAATTTCAGCCAATTATAGGCTGTCACCTGATAAAATTATGACCATGTAAGGCAAATGTTTTGTCATACCTGTAACCAACCACACTGTTTCAGTATATCATTATTTCATTTCTTTGTTTTTTGTCTGTAAATACTGTGGGCCCATATTGCAGGGTGGAACTCCATGTACCTTTCCAGGTTCTGAGTGATGCCTGATTCATGAGTCATTCTTTGTTTAAATAAGTACAGTAGAAGGGTCGGGGATATAGCTCAGTAGTAAAGCACTTGCCTAGCATTCTTGAGATCCTGGGTTCCATTCCTAGCACCACACAAGGAAAAAAGCAGAAAACAAAAACGAACACACACAGTTGAGAGAATTACTAGGTTAAATGTAAGAGAAAATTCCTAGGCAGCCATTAAGGAATCAGAGTTCAGTTGTCTGCATATAATCATTTAAATTCATTGAAATAAAATTGAATTAAAAAAATTCATTTCTTCAGTTATACCAGCCACATTTTGAATGCTTCATAGCCACATGTAGCTAATGGCAAGTATTGAGAGAACAAATAGACAATATTTCCATAATCCCAGAAAGTTCTATTGGACTGCACTCTGTGAGAGCATTATAGGTAAAACCATGAGCTTTGAGGTCAAAACAAATTTCCATGAAATGCTCCTCAATCCCCCCAACCCTGATATCTTGGGTGATTTACCTAATTTCTCTCTAATCCTCACTCTCCACATCTGTGAAATGGGAATGCCAATGGTATCTACTCTAAAGCAAGAGTCTGAGGATTAGTGAGAAAATACATACTGTAATACACTTCAGCTTTTATTACAGCTCCAGGTGCGAGGCTTCTAAAATACAAAGAAGAATAAATGTGACCTGTGACCACTGCCCTCAAAGGGACATATACTCTAATACAGGAAAAATGCATTTAAGCCAATAAAGTATAATGTGCTATTCCAGACACAGCAATAATACCATTCCTCAAAAGAGTCATCAACAAGGTCTTACAAAGGAGGCAGCATCCGAGCAAAGATTTAAAGAATACGTAGGAGTTAGCCAGATAGAAAAATCAAGAAAAAAAATCCAGGCAGAAAGAAACAACATGAGCAAAGATGTAGAAGGACTAAATATCCCAGCATGTTGCAGAAGCTGGGACAAGACCAATGCAGCAAGAGGAATAGATATGTTTAATATAAAGCAATCTCTGAAGAAAACATCAACAGGAAACAAAAATCTCAGAATGTACCAGCTGACATGAGGCAATTATCATTTTGATCATTTTCCATAAACAGCTGTGTTCTCCTCCTCACTCAGCATTAGAAATGTCTCTGGAGAATTATAGCTTCCAGCTGCTACCTTTTCCTCAGCCACAAACGAAGTCCCCAAAGACCACAATGTTGATCTAATTCTATATACCCACAATCATAAGTAAGGTATGAACTGAGAGGGGAGAATGTCAGTGAACTCACTTCTCTCCAAGAAGTAGAAAAAGAACTATTTGGTGGGCATCTACCATAAGCCCATCACTATATTTAGAAGTGGTGCCGTATCACACTCTAAAACAGCTCTATGGAGCAATACTTATTCCCATGTTTGAGGTTTCTAAAACTATTGTTTATTAAAAGGTCTCATGGTGATAAAGTGAGAAGCTGATCTTGATTCTCACATCCATGCTCTTAGAAAAGACCCTATTTGTCCTGCTATATTTGAGCCATTTTTTCTTTAAAAAAAAAAAGACTTCCAGAAGTGGTGGCATTTTCTGATAATTTCAGCAACTTAGGAGGCTGAGGCAGGAGAATAAGTTCAGGCCAGTCTCAATAATTATCAAGACCCTGTCTCAAATTTTAAAAAGAGCTGGGGGTGTAGGTCAGTGCCTGGGTTCAATGTTCAGTACCATAAAAAAGAAGACTCAAAGGTTGAGAATGTATATATTTCAGTGGTAGAGCATTCACTTAGCATGTGTGAGGTCCTGGATTCAATTTCCTGTACCAACAATAAAAACTAAACAAAAGACACAAAAACATCCTACTTCCTCCTTTACTTTCCACATTGAGTACACTGCTGACACACATCTAACACATCTGCAGCACTGAGAGGTTAGCAGGACAGATTTATACAGCAAACTACTAGATGTGAGAGACAACTAGGTCCCTGACCACACTATATCCACAATAAGGATCAGGGACTGGGGTTCCAAATTTGATTATGACATAACTTTCTACATATCCATGAGTAAGTCACTTACCCTCTCCATGCCTCAGTTGCCCCAAAAGCAAAATGTAAAGTCTTAAGCAGATGATAACTGGTGGTCATGATGATGGTGATATCATACTTCATCAGTTTTAAGATACATACTCTACATTTTAACATTTCTGAAATCATGAATCACCTCAGTATCAATGGCATATGATCTTACTGACATTTTGTTCTTACTGGTGCATATAGTTATGGCAAATTTTTAAAAGATAGGTAATATTTAGAGAGCATTTAACATGTACCACACAGTATTCTAAGGACTTTACAAAGATCATGCGAATTCTCATAAGCACCCTATAAAGTACATATAATTATTGTACTCAATTCCACAGTAGAGAAAACAGAGGTTAATTAGTCCAAGTTTACGCAGTAACTGGTGAATCCAGGATTCATAATTAAGCAGTCTCAATTTAGGAGTATAGTCAGAGTGACATCAATAAAACAGCAGAGTATGTAGCTCCCAGGTTTTTTTAAATATTTCTTGTTGTAGATGGACATAATAACTTTATTTTTTATGTGGTGCTGAGGATTGAATCCAGTACCTCACAAGTGCTATGCAGGTACTCTACCACTGAGCCACAACCCTAGCCCCCAGTTCTTATTCCCCACAAAAACATGAAAAGTAAACAGAAACTGTTAGAATCAACTTTATCAGAACTCTGGCAAACACTCAAAAGTTTGCAGCAACCAAGCAAAGACTGGATCAAGAAAAAAGCAAACTCAATATAGTATGAACGTTTTGTGGCAGTTTTACTGGTCTCTGACATACAGAGCAGAGTAGCATTTTAGGTTTTTAAGTAATGGCAGCCTGTCTTTCTAGTTTGGGACCTAGAGGGAGCAGAGTAGATTTTATTCACATATTATTGTGTATTTTTTATGCTAACCTATTTGGGAGCTACCTGAAACACTGAGGCCAGACACGTGTTGGTTTGACCTAATAAGGAACTCACACTAGAAAGATGGTATTACTTGAAAACACTGCAAGTTTTCCAGAACGCTAACAATTCTCAAGTGCTGTGCCAAAGACAAAGGCACTTGTTGAAACATATACCACACTGCCTAAGAAAAGGTAGCAAAAGCTGGTGGTAGTGGTAGGAAAATTAGGACATTCAAAAACAACCATATATGTGGGGAATTTAGAAAGCCACATGAACGCCCAAAATAAGATACACTCAGAAAAAGACCTGAAAAGACCCTAACCTTTCACTTTGTCCCAATTTCTACATTCAGTGCAAGGTTAGCTAAATGTTAAAGAAATGACCCTGCACAGAGCAAATCTGCAAGTATTAATAAATGTGTCTTTTTATTATTTGTCTGTTTATGTTTTAGCTGCTAAGCTGAAACACAAAGTAAGGAAAAGAGACTTCAGTGACCACACAGGACAAATAATGTACTCTTTGAAATATACTTTGGAAAAATTACTAAACCAAACTATTACATAAACTTCAACAATAAAACATAGCTAATCCTAAGAAGAAAAAGAATATGATTTCCAGAGTTACCATATTATAATATACAAATATTTATTTTTCAACGACACCATGTAAAATCACAAGTCATATAAAGAAACAAAAAAAGTATGGCTCATTCAAAGGAACAAAATAAACTGACAGAAACAGTTCCTGAAGAAGTCCAGACAGGACATTTCCTACACGAAGATGTTGGAACAATTATCTTAAATATGTTAAAAGAGCTTATTAAAAATTTACAGAGACAGGCATGGGGGCACATGCCTATAATCTCTGCTACCCTGTCTGAGGCAGGAGGATCATAAATTCAAGGCCAGCAATCTAGGGAGATCTGCTTCAAAATACAAAACAAAATCAGGTGGGAATGTAGCTCAGTGGTGAGGCACTTACCCAGCATGCACTAGTCCTTGGGTTTGATTTCCAGCAAAAGAAAGAAGAAAAGAAAAGAGAACTAACCCTAATCAGAAAAATGATATGTGAACAAAATGAGACTACCATTACAGCTATAGAAATTAAAGAGTAAAACAGTGAACAGTAAAGAACACTGGAATCCAATCAATCAGAGAGGAATACATTTTGGGACTGCCAGAAAGCAAAATAAGAGAAAGGAGCAGAAAGAATATTTGAAGAAATAATGGCCAAAAATGTCCCAAATTTGATGAAAGACGTGAACCTAAGGAAGTACAAAAACTCCAACTAGGATAAATTGAAAGTCATCCATACCGAGAAAAAGCACAAACAAGTTGTCAAAAGTCAAAGACAGAGAATCTTGAAAGCAATAAGAAATAAGCAACTTGTCACATAAATCTTTATTAATCCATTTTGTCCCATCATCCCAGATGTGGAACACCTATAAATAATTAAATATAGTATGTAATATATAATTGTATAATGTAATGGTTATAATATAACAATATTATTTAATATAATGTATAGCATCTAGATTATCATCTCTGACCTATTTTAATGCACATATTTCAATGTTGCTGAAATATTCACAGAATAGAAAACTTAGGAATTAATGGATTAACAGTCAATTTCCCATCAGAAACCACATAAGTCAGAAAAGAGTAGAATGACACAAATTGCTGAAATAAAAATTTTAAAATTCCATTGACCAAAAATTCTACATCTAGCAAAATGGTCCTTCAAAAATTGAGGGAGAGTTTTCTGAAGGCAATGTGGCTATGGATGCAGTGGAGCTATGTTCCATCATCTCCTATACATGATCAGCAAAGACAAAATAGATAAATTGAACTTCATCGAAATTAAAAATTGTGCATCAAAGGACATCATCAACAAAGTCAAAGGACAATGTTACAGAGTAGGAGAAAGTATTTGGAAATCATATATCTGAGAAGAAATTAATATTCAGATTATGTAAAGAACTTCTAGAACACAACAATGAAAATACAAACAACCCAATTTAAAAATGGGCAAAGAAGTTGTGTAGACATGTCTCCAAAGACAATATACAAATGGCCAATAAGCATTCGAAAAGATGCTCATCATTAGTCATTAGAGAAATGAAAATTGCAATAGATACCACTTCTCCCTCCCTTCTCCCTTCTCGCCCCCAAACAAACTTTGGCAAGGAAGTGGAGAAGTTGGAACCCTCAATCACAACAGAACACATACTGGGATACACTGCTAGTAGGAATATAAACTGTTGCTGCTGCTGTAGAAAACACTGATAGTTCCTTAAAAAGCTTAACACAGATGTTTACCATATAACCAAAATTCCACTCCTGGGTGTATACCCAAAACACTTAAAAATGGGTTTAGCAGGGCAGGTGGGGCACACCTGTAATCCCAGCAGCTTGGGAGGCTGAGACAGGAGTTCAAAGCCAGCCTCAGCAACTTACCAAGGCCCTAAACAATTTAGTGAGACCCTGTGTCAAAATAAAAACAAAATTTTTTTAAAAAAGAGGCTGAGGATGTGGCTCATTGGTTGAACACCCCTGAGTTCAATTTCTGGTACCAAAAAGAAAGAAAGAAAGAAAAAAAAAAAAACAGGCTCAACAAAAACTTATACAAAAATGTAAGTAGCAGCTGTACTCATAAGAGACAATATGTGGGAACAACTCAATATGCAAAGTCACAGAGACAGGTAAGTAGATTAGAAGTTTCTGGAGTCTGAGGGGAAAGGAGAACAGAGAATGGTTTAATTGTTAACAGAATTTCTGTTTGGGATGATGAAAAAGTTTGAGAAACATTCACGATGGTTGTACATTTTGGGAGTAACTTACAAATGATAAAAATCTCAAATTTTACATTACATATATTTTACCGAAATTTTAAAAAAAATATTCAAGCAACACTCAGTCAGCCTCACAGCCCACATTATTGCCCACTGTGGATGACATCCCAGCACCCTCCAACTCTACCTTGCTAACAACCTCCACATCTGCAAAATACAAACAATAGTCCTGGCTCTGTTTCTCTTCATCCTTGTTATCAGCATCAAATTAAATAAGAAATATGACAGGACTTTCTAAACTGCAAACTGTTGAAGTCAGGTATCATCAGTATCTTGGAGATTTATATATAAACACCACATTAATTTAGTCTTCAGTACTGTGCAAGAAAATATATATGTTTTGTCCTATCTAGTAGCCCAGAGATCATTTCAATTGCAATGCCAATTTTCAGTGACACTACTTTATGGGTAAAACATTGCACTTGTCCAGACTGATAAGGATCTCTGGTTAGACTGGTCATGGCTGTAATTTTTCCATTTAATAGCATACTTCATTTCAGCATATCTTACACATGCTTGTCACAAAAGATTTATTCACCTAGGATCTCAAAATACAGATCCAAGAGAGAGGAAAAAAACATTGCAAGTGCCAGCTCTTTCTCAGAGAGACTAAAGAGTTCCTGGGGAGTCTACATGGCATGGAGTGCCAGGAAGCATAGTGAGGATCAACAAAGTAGCAGTGGTATCCAGCTTTTGAAACAGCTCCCAGTCCAAGACCCACCACAGGCACAAATCAGCTTCCGGAGAGGGTTCTTCATCCTTTTCAGCTCTGTTGAGCAGTATGTTTTAGAAATCCTCCCCAAAGGGGACCTGGCACACCACCAGGCTACTGGCACCAAAGCTGTGGTGCCCACAGCAAAACATGGTCTTAGACTGGATTCAGTTAGAGAACAGAAGGCAAGTAGCTCCAAATGCAGCAACTGAAGGACATTCTGAAGAAAAAGACCACGGCCAACACCTTTAAACAAGGTTAAGGGTCCACATTCAGTAAGTGGGGACTTAATATCTCGCTTTCTTCATATTCAGTCATGGTGTGGGACTTTTCTGCCTTTAGCCCTTTGATTTATAACATCTGACTTCATTTTTGTTGTTTGTTTGTTTTTATGTGTAGTACATTACTGGTCACACATATTGATTCACTGAGCTGTTTATGATAGAAAAATATCCATTCAGAGTCTCACTTCTTTCATGCCGGCAGCCATAACCAAGGTAGAGAGAAAACTCCCTGCAGTAAAGCAATTTTAGTCACCAATACATTCCCAGTGTCTAGCATAAAACCTCTTAGAGAGTGCCTTGCACCAACTGTACTTTGCAATTTATAATTCTAATCTGTGACATATTGTTGACATGAAAAATTAAATTGTTACCATTAGAATCCTGGAAGAGCTGAAAAAAAATGTAATTGTTATAGGCAGTGTCCATAACAGTAGCTTTTCACATTTGTACAGTCCAATACAACTAACAAAGCTCCACTCATCTTATCTCAACTAATCCTGATAATACTCTTGTTAGTAAGGTACTTCTATTCTCACTATACAGAAGAGGAAATGAACTTAGAGAAATGAAGGGAACTTGGGTTACTAGCAAAGCCCACACCATATGCATCCAAATCCGGTGCTTTTCCTACCTACAACTTGGAGACTCAGAGAAGCTAGGCCCAGTTCCCACTTGCTCTTGACCTTCCTTTCTGCCTCTGGGCCTCTCCACAACTCACTTATTTCTGAGGCACTGTTCTCTTAGGCATTCCCAAGAATAAACACTATGCCAAAACATACTGTATGAGAACTTTGTCAATAGCTCTCTATTATTCAAAGGAAAAAGTTCAAACTCTAAATCTCTAGTCACCATCCACTACACATGAGATTCCCTATACCCCCTTTATAAATCCCATTATCTAATCATGTAGCCAAGTCATTTGTCTTTTTCCTCTCTCCAAATGGAATTAAAGTTCTTTGAAAACAGATTTTTGCGTTTTGCCCATGTTCTACCATCTACCAGAGTGCTTAGTATACAGTAAGTGCTCAATAAATACCTGTTCGATGAATGAATGAGCTCTCTTGCCTGACATGCAAGGTTCTCCACAATCTGACCTCACAAAGTTCTCCCTCCCATCTCCAATCTATGTCAAGGCCTTCCCAACATCATCACTGGCATTCCCACCCACCCTTATCCACTTGATCTTAGTACCACATAGGTTCAGCTACAGCCACTTCTTTCAAGAAGTCTTCTCTAATTACCCCAGACCCATTAATCTCTCCTGCCACTAAAATTAAGAGTATCAACAATCTGTGCAGCTCTGAAGAGTGACCCTACTTTGTCAATTAACCATCAAATAGACTGCAAGCCTCCTGAAGATAGTAAATCAACCAATCTCCCTCTTTCTCCACCCCTTCCCCCAACCCCTGCATCCCACATTGCTTCTATCCCAGTTTGCGGTATATTGAAAGTGATGAACAAATATTGATCCAATGATCTGTTTATGAAAAAAAGTGTCAAATCATATTTCACATAAATGGAGAGATATGTGCTTGGTAATATCACATGCCCAAAATGGGACCATGTAATGAATTGTTAAAAGCTATGGAGTCAGATAGCCTAGGTTAGAATCCAGGATTCATCACTTAGAAATATTTGAGCATGAATAAGTTTTAAAATTCTCTATGCCTCAGTTTCCCCATCTGTAAAATGGGAACAAAGTCACTGATATGCAGGGTCACTATAAGTATTAAACGAGATGACACATGCACAGTACTCAGTCTAGTACACAGAATAAACTCTCACTAAATATTAGCTATGATTATTGATGCTGACCTAGATTAAAGAGCAGACCTTCATAATGAGTACAGGGATTATTTCTGAGGTGATGAAACCATTGTAAAATTCATTGGGAGGCTGTGGATAAAATTCAGCAGTAAAGTTCTTGAACAGCATGCTTGAGACCCTGGGTTAAATTCATAGCACCACAAAATTAATAAATACAAAAATAAATATATGAGTAAAATTCACTGTGGTAATGATTGCACAACTGTGTGAACATGCTAAAAAACTTTGAACAGAACACCATGAATGGCTGAATTTGTTTGTGAATTATATCTCCATAAAACTATTTAAAACAATAATCCCCCAATAGAGGCCTTGTATCTTATCTACAGATAAGTTGAAACAGAGTGTGAAACAGAAAGGGACCTCTCCCCAAAGTCCAGTTATCAACTTTTAATATGTTACAGACATATTTGCCCAAAGCAGATCAAATCCACAAAGTTCTTTTCTGTTTCTTTTTCTCTTATTTCTTTTTTTTGAGGGATGATAGGCAAGATCTTTGTAGTATTTGGCCCACCCTGGAGGAAGGGTGAGGGTCATCATGCTAAGCATGGAGCTTAAAATGAAAATGCTACTGAATGGAACCAGGGATGAAGGGGAAGAAAAACAGATCACCTCTCATCTCAGACCAAATGCAGACTGCCTATGTCTACTCAGAAAGCATTTTGGCATGATGAAAAAGAAATTAGACAGGCAGGGCTGGAGAAAAGTTCTCCAAAGGGAAGCTCAACATGAAAAACAAGGACAAATAAATGGAAAACAACAGGCTATCCAGAAGAGGACAAGTCCCCAGGGATCCTCAGAAAGCTCCAACTTGTTCCTTCAGTTCTCTCATCCATGAGAGATCTAACTGCATTCAGTAATCTCGGGCAGAAACTCCATGGCAGAGAAGACTGTTTCGTGTTTACTTCTTTGCCTTGGTGTTAATGGTGACAAAGCCAAGATCTAGACACCACTTAATCTGGAAGGAAATTCAGAATAATTACCCCAAGGAGAAATCTGTGAGGTACCTGCACTCAGACCTGGGCTAAATAATTGGAAAGGGGGGAGAAAATCATCTACAATTTATGGGGTAGAGATGACTAAATTAAAAATAAAAATCTGGTGATTATATTTAATTCCTAGTGAAGACCAGGTAGAAGTTATGGACGGAGAAAAACAGATTATGAGGATGTCATTGCATGTCATCCTAAAAAAATGGTCATCCTCTAGATCTCTAGATCCTTAAGTAACTTCCTTCATCTCATTACTTCTTCTCATGTATATTTTATATTATTTTAAAATAAAAGCCTTGGAGAGGTACCATATTCCGAGATGGTCACAGAGGAGACATGCAATTAAGTTCTTGAATGAATAAAACTAGAGTATAGCCAAGCATGGTGGTGCACGCCTATAATCCCAAAAGCTGGGGAAGCTGAGGCAGGAGAATCACAAGTTCAAAGTCAGCCACAGCAACCTAGTGAGGCCCTAAGCAACTTGGTATGACCCTGTCTCTCAATAAAATATAAAAAGGGCTGGGGATGTGGCTCAGTGGTTGAGTACCCCTGGGTTCAATCCCTTGTACCAAAAAAAAAAAAAAAACAGGATTATTCTTTAATTAAATTGTATATTCTACTGCCATTTAGTCATGCTTTTATCTAGGAAGCTCCTCCCATCAGTCAAAAAGTTCTAAGACCATAAAAACATCAGTATAATAGTATTTAAATGACCCCCTCATATTGCAAGAACACAGTAATCTAGGACTCAGAACAGCTGGGTTTCAAGTTCAGTTTTTGTCAATAGTTGTGTAACACTAAGCAAGCCCCTCTGGTCTTCAGCTTCCCTCTCTGAAATATGAGGGGTTTAAACTAGGTCAGTACTTCTCAAACTGAAGGCAGGACTACTCCTCGGGGGGCATGTGTTAAGGTATGGAGGCTATTGTCCTTGGCACAAATGACTGGAGGAGCACTACTGGTATTTATGATCGGGAAGTAGGAACATCTAGGAATACTAGACATCTAGCAATACCCAGAACAAGCACAATGGAGACCCATCCTGTCCAATGCAGAGGGCATATTACTTGCCCTCTCCCAGGGGAAAAAATCTGGACAAAGATCTTGTCAAGCCCTAAAAGTCTTTGCCATAGTCCATGTAACAAAAAATTTCCTTGTTAGATGAAAAGAAAAAGAAAGGATATTATGCTACATTTTATTTCCTAAAATGGCTGATTAATGAAGCCTCCTGTAGAACTCAGAATAAGATCTGACACTGCCAGTGAAGCTTGCAACTTAGATCTCTCTCTCTCTCTCTCTCTCACACACACACACACACACACAGGAGGAACTTCATTAACTGCATCCAGATGTTCCTTAACAACCATTAGTTTAAAAAACCACAAACAGTAAATTCCATTAGACTCTGTTGTTCACATTTGAAATCCAAGTAAGTCTGAGTTACGGACAAGTAAGAAAAGGTTGGAAAAGTACTCAAAGGCAGTGGGATGTTCACTCTGCTGGTCCCATGTGTTTTGGAGCCAATAAAAGAACATGGGTAGTTGTTTATCAGCTTCATCCCAATAGTTAAGAGGGTGGAGTTGGAGAAGTTTTGCTTATTAATTTAATTTAATATTTTGAATACTTGTTCTTAAATTCTTCCTGCAAATCTGCATTATGTATTCTGCCTATGGACTAAAACAATGAATTTTTTGTTTCTGCTACTTGTCAACTCCAAGGTAAATCAGTTGGAATAAAAATTCTGTTTCCAAGGACTTAACCACAAACTGCTGTAAACCAGCAATTAACTTACTGATACAATACCAGCAGCCAGGGAGAGAACATCAAAGCCTAAGAAAAGGGCCAACAACTAAATAGAATCTTTTGAGAGGATGGCTTTGAGAAAAATAGCTTTCCTGATTTTTTTCTGGATGCAAATTTGTGATAATGCTATCCAAACCCATTACTAAGCAAAGCCAAATTTAACCCTTTCCTGAAACTAGATAAGAGACTACAGTGTATAAACCATTTCCTTTTAAGGATTTTTTTTTTTTAAGTTATTTTCTATGGCGGAAAAGGCAGACCTCTGTGGTCAGCCCCACCTTGGCAGCAGTCTCCCAAAATCGAGCCTAGAGTTTCAGAAATTTAAAAATCCTGAATCTGCACTAGTAGTTTTTGCCAGTGGCCTCACTGGGCTGGTATCCAAATTCTAGGGTCTAAGGTTTCAAAATAAGGCCAAACCCAAAACTGAACAATCGTGCTTACTGTTTAGCAGTGTCTTACTTCTAAGAATCTTTTGCTACCAGTAAATTCTCCTATATACTGGGGGAACTAATATCCATATTTGGCTCTATGAATCTATTACTGGCTCTGCCACCCACCAGTTGACTTCTTCCAGCCAATGTGTCTGCAACTGCTTTTGGCCTTCACCAAACTACACAGTCCTTCTTAAAAGCCGGTTGTGTGGGTCAATTCATTTTATAAATTCAATAAGGAAGGAGAGAGGTGAACATCTTGTCTCCAAACATTTGCAAAGGGTGGGATATACAAAACCTGAGGTGAACTCTTAGCAATTTATGCCACAGAGAACTGATGTTTAACTGTCAGAATGCTTTCTTCTCTCACCTCTGCTCCCAAATATCAAAGAACAATTAACAAAGGGGAACAAAGCCAGACCATCAAAAACTACCTTTATCTTATAAATGTAAATGGGAATCTCAAATTTATATACAAACAAAATTCTCTTCACTCTTTTCTCTGTCTCCTTCCTCCCTCTCTCACACATTGATGTATGAGATGAGAAGTAATGATGGCTCTACTTTCCAAATATATCCTAAATGTGCACATTCACCTCCACCACCACTTTATTCTAAGTTACCATTATCTCTCACTCAAATAATGGTAATGGTCTCCCAACTGATTTTTGTGCTAACAATCTTCATCACTGTATCAGCAATTCATAGAACTATACCTGTCATACAGGAGATAATCAATAAATATTTGTGCAAAGAATGGATATGCAATGAAGCATTTTAGTGAGCATTTGTCTGTCAAAACTGTGATGGGGCTATGAATGACAAAGATAAATAAAATATGGTCCCTGCCCTGAGGGGCTCATACAAGTATAGAGATTTTAAATAATTATAATACAATGTGGTGAATGCAATAATAAAAGAATATAGCAAACCAGGAGCAGTGGGATCACACCTGTAATCCCAGCACCTCAAGAGGCTGAAGCAGGAGGATTTCAAGTTTAAGACCAGCCTCAGCTACTTAGCAAGACCCTGAAAGAATTGCAAAACCCTATCTCAAAATTAAAAAAATAAATAAAAGGACTAGGGATGTGGTTCAGAGTTTAAGCACCCCTGGGTTCAATCTATAGTACCAATAAATAAATAAATAAATAAAAGTACACAGCAAAGGTAGTGGATTATAGAACAGGGTTCTTTTGACTGTGTTCAGTTCGATGTGATATAAAAAACTTCTCAGATGAAAAGAAATTTGAGGTGGAGCTTGAAGAATCAGTAAATTTTTCCAGACTGAGAAAATGTGTGATGGGCATGGCCAGCAAAGGGAACAGCCAAGTAAAGAATGGATTCTTAAGCAAAGATATGGAGCACAAGAAAGGGGACTATTTCTTGAAACAATAAGTCGATTGGTGGGTAAGTGGAGGATGTATGTAGGAGGAAAGGAAGGTTGAAGAGGTGTGCCACAGTCAGATTATAAAATGGCCTTGTATGTATGCATTTTAAAGAAGTTTGGTATTGCCCAGCCTGGTGGTGCACACCTGTCATCCCAGCAGCTGGGGAGGCTAGAGGATTACAAGTTCAAAGCTAGCCTCAGCAACTTAGTGAAGTCCAAAGCAACTCAGGGGGACCCTGTCTTTAAATACCATACAGAAAGAGGCTGGGGATATGATTTTGAGGTTAAGCACCCCAGGATTCAACCCCTGGTACAAAGGAAAAAAAAAGCCAGCTTCAGCAAATTAATGAGACCATATCACAAAATATAAAATAAAAGAACTGAGGATGTAGCTCAGTGGTAAAGTGCCCCTGGATTCAGTCCCCGGTTCCCCCAAAAAAGTAAAAAAAAAAAAAGTTTGGTATTAATACTTACAGACAATGGAGAGTCAACTGAATTTTCAAGCAAGGAGTGACACATCCATTCAACAAATATGTATTGTCTGATCAGACTGGTTCTTTAGAACGATAACACAAGCAACAGGGGCAAGACTGCACTAGAGGGGGGAAGGATCTGGAGAGAGACAGCAATTAGAAAACTGCTGCCAATTCAACTGGGAGATTTTAAAACACCATAGATTCTGGCCCCTGCCCCAGACCTACTAAATCTAAATCTCTCAGGATAGAAATCAGGAATCTATGTATTAAAATTATTTTTACTGTGAAAGTAAAACATGTGCATTGAAAAAAAAAGTCAACCTATACAGATGGGTACAAGGTAAACATACTAATCCCTCTCCCATTTCCTACATCAACAAATACTACAACCCCCACCACTTTGCATCCAGTCTCATTGTTCCAAAGTGTTGAGGCGAGAGGGAAGAGGAGAGAGGGGAGAGGGCAAAAGGGAGAACACCTGGTTCCCCATTCCAGATACTGATTCAGTCAGGTCTTAGCTAGGCCTGGAAAACCAATATCACATGTGAATATTATCTGGGAATTTCAAATACCTGTCAGAATCATAATAAACCACGGAGCATCCCAAATTTAAATATGCTTAGGAATCGCCTAGGGATCTTGTTAAAATGCAATTTTTGATTCAGTGTGAGAAGTGCCCAAGATGCTACATTTTTAACAAGCTCCCAGGTGATGCCAAAACAGCTGATACAGGGACCACACTTTACCAAGCACTGGTCCCCAGTCCTGGCTACATTGGAATCACCTGGGAGCTTTTAAAGGGCTCAGTAGTCAATCCTTTTCAAGCAATTTCCAAAAAAAAAAAATTAGAAGATATAATGCTTCCTAATTCATTCTCAGGCCAGCTGCTATGGTTTGAATCTAAAATGACCCCCAAAGGCCATGTGCCACTGTCTTCGTTACCAGCCTGTGGCACTATTTAAGAGGTAGTACAACCTTTATGAGATGGGACCTAATTGGAGGAACTAGATTACTGACAGTGGGGCTATGAAGGGTACATTTTGTTCCTGGGCCCACCCCACCTCTCCTCTTTCTGTCTTCCCCTCTCCCTCTCACCTTCTGTCCCTTTCTCCCTCTACTCTCTACTTCTTCCTCTACTTCTTGGTTGCCATGGGGTAAGCAGGTTTCCCCTGACACATCCATCCACCATAATGTACTGCTTCACCACAGGCCCAGAAACAGCAGAGTGAAGTGACTATAGACTGAAACCATGAGCCCAAATAATTCTTTCCACCTTTTAAGTCCCTTTTGTCAGTTTTTTGTCACCATGACAGAAAACTAACACATCAGCTTTACCCTGATACCAAAACCAGATAAGGACACTACACAAAAGCAAAACCATAAGTCAATATTATTCCTTCATCAATATTGATGCAAAAATCCTTAACAAAGGGCTGAGGGTATAGTTTGATGGTACAACACTTGCCTAGCATGCATAAGGCTCAAGTTCCATCCACAGTTAAACAAATGGTGGGATGGGAAAATCCTCATCAAAATAGTAGCAACCCAGCATCACCAACATACTAAAAAAATTATAGACTATGACCAAATCAATTTTATTCCTCAAATTCAAGGATGGGTCAACATACAAAAAATCAATCAATAAAATGTACCACATTAATGGTGAAAAAAAAAGAGAGAAAAACATATGATCACCTCTATCAATGCAGAAAAAACATTTGATAAAATTCAACATGCTTTTATGATGAAAACACTCAATGAACAGGAAATACCTTCAATCTGATGAAAGCCATATATGAAAAACTTGCAGGTGGAGTTATTCTGTTTTCTTTTTTTTTTTTTTTTGGGGGGGGGTGTTGTTTGCTTTTTTGGTATTTTATTTTATTTTGGTACCAGGGATTGAACCCATGGATACTTGACCATTGAGCCATATCCCTTCCCCTTTTTAAATTTTTATTTAGTGACAGGGTCTAACTAAGTTACCTAGGCCTCTCTAAGTTGCTGAGGCTGGCTTTGAACTTGCTATCCTCCTGCCTCAGCCTCCCAAGTCCCTGGGATTACAGGTGTGTGCCACCACACACGACCCACGTTTACCACTTCTAATCAATGGAATGTTGAAGTTCTGGCCTGAGCAATTAGGGAATGAAAAATATAAAAAGTATCCAAACAGGAAAAGAAGTAGTAACATCATCTCTGTTCACTGATGACATAATCTTTTATTTAGAAAACTAAAGATTCAACAGAAGAAAATGTCAGGGCTAAGAGACAAATTTAGCAAAATTTCAGGATATAAAAATCTACATCCAAAAATCACTTGCATTTCTATACATTAGAAATTAGCAATCCAAAAATGTAGTTAAGAAAACAATTTCACTTACAACAGCATCAAAAAGAATAAAATATGTATGAGTAAATTAAACAAAGAGGCAAAAGACATGTACAAAGAACAGCACAAAACATTACTGAAAGAAATTAAAGAAGACAGCAAAAACTGGAAAGACATGGCATGTTCATGGCTGGAAAATTACTATTTTTAAGATAATAGCACCCAAAGCAATCTCAGAGTCTATGCCAGCCTTACCAAAATCCCAATAGCAATGGGCAGAGTGTGTGTGCATGCTTATATCCCAGCTACTCAGGAGGCTGAGGCAGGAGGATCACAAGTTTGAGGCCAGTCTTGGCAACTTAGCAAGGCTCTATCTCAAAATAAAATTTAAAAAAACAGGGCTGGGGATGTAGCTCAGTGGTAGAGTGCCTGCCTGCCTATCATGCACAAGGTTCTTGGATCAATCCCCAGTACTACTAAATTTAAAAAATGCTAGTTTTTTGCAGATATGGAAAAATTCATCCTAAAATTCATATGGCATCTCAAGAGATCCTGAATAGGCAAAAAAAAAAAAAATCTTGAAAAAAAGAACAAAATTGGAACAATCATACTTCCTAATTTCAAAACTTACTAAAAGACTAATAGTAATCAAAACAGTGTGGTACTGGCATAATCACAGATATATAGAACAATTAAATAAAATACAGAGTCCAAAAATAAAGCCTTGAATATATTGTTAATTGGCTTTCAATAAGGATGCCAAGAAAGTTTAATGGGGAAAGGACAGTCTTTTCAACAGCTGGTGCTGGGAAAACTGGATATCCATATACAGAAAATGAATTGAAACCTTAACCTACACCAGAAATTAACTCAAAATTGATCAAAGGGGTCTGGAGTATAACTCAGCCCCTGCCTAGCTGCTTGAGGCCCTGGGTTCAATACCCAGCACTGCAAAAAGAAAAAGGAACAAAGTCCTAAACAAAAGAGCTAAAGCTAGAAAACTTTTTTTTTAGTGCTGGGAAATGAAGCCAGTGTCTCTCACATGCTAAGCAGGTGCTCTACCATTTAGTTACGCATCAAGATCCAACTGCAAAACTCTTCAAAGAAGACATGGGGGAAAATCTTCATGACACTGAATTTTACAATGATATCATAGATGTGATACCAAAAGCACAAGCAACAATAGAAAATAATAAATTGTATTTCATCAAACTTAAAAATGTTTGTACATCAAACGCCACTATCAAGGTATTGAAAAGGCAATTTACAAAATAAGCAAAAATATTTGCAAATCATCTAACAAGGGATTCATACCTAGAATATATGAATAAATCCTATAAGTTAAAAAATTTAAAAAATGAGCATAAGACTTTGGCACTTCTCCGAAAAAGGTATAGAAATAAAACAAGCATATGGAAACATTCTCAACATCATTAACTATTAGAGAAATACAAATCAAAACCACAATGAGCTGGGTACAGTGGCACATGCCTGTAATCCCAGCGAACTGGGAGGCTGAGGCAGGAGGATCGAAATTTCAAAGCCAGCCTCAGCAACTTAGTGAGACCCTGTCTCTAAATAAAAATATAAAAAGGAACTAGTGATGTGGCTCAGTGGTTAAGCACCCCTGGGTTCAATCCCCAGTACAAAAAGTGGGGGAGTAGGAGGAACAGGAGGTGGAAGAGGAGAACCACAAAGAGAATCGGAACCATTGGGATTATTTTATTAAAAAAAAAAAAAAAAAAAAAAAGTGTTGGCAAAGATATGGAGAAATTAGAATCCTTCTGCTTCCTGGTGGGAATATAAGATACTGCCACTGTGAAAAAATAGTATGGTATTTCCCCAAAAAAGATAAACATAGAATTACCATATGATACAGCAAACTCACTTCTGTGTTTCCACCCAAAATAAGTGAAAGCAAGGACTCAAACAGATAACTCTACACTGACTCATAGCACTATTATTCACAATAGCCAAGAGGTGGAAACAACCCAAATATCCATTGACAGATAAACAGATATACAAAATGCAGTAATATATGCAATATGATGTTGTTCAGTAATAAAAAAGAAACTTTGACACATGCTACAAAATAGATGAATGTTGACAATATTATGCTAAATAAAATATGCCTGACACAAAATGACAAATATTATATGGCTGTACATATACCAGGTACCTAGAGTAGGCAAATTCATAGAAGGAGAAAACAGAATGGTAGTTGCCAAGGGTTGCAGGAAGGGAGAAATGGGGAGTTATTATTTCATTAGTCAAGTTTCTGTTTGAGATAATGAAAAAGTACTGAAATATATAGTGGTGATGGTTGTATGACTTTGTGAATATATTTAATGCTGCTAAATTGTACACTTAAGTATGGGAAAATGATAAACTTCATGTCACATATATTTTACTACAATAAAAGAATCTCAGTGCCCAGGCACCCATCCCACACCAATTACATCAGAATATCTGGGAGTGGTCCAAGCATCAGTATTTTTAAAGCACCCCAGGTAATTCCAGTGTTCAGCCTAGATTAAAAACCCATGCTTATTTTCCCCTCTTGACCATGGACGCCCAACTGTGTTTTTCCAAGCCCAAGTGAGGTCATCTACTCACTTTCCAAGTTGTCTCTGAATACTGGTTTCTACAGTGACCTGATTAGTAATCCACTAGGACACTATTCCCACAATCCAATATTATAAAAAAATTGAGTTTACGACTGGAGATATAGCTCAGTGACAGAGCACTTACCTAGCATGTACAAGGCCCTGGTTTGATCCCCAGCATTGCAAAAAATATCTTGAATGAGAAAGTACTTAAAGTACTTAAAGATAAAATGATATGATGTCTCAGAATTTGCTTCAAAGTAACTGGGTGAGGGATGTCCATGAAACAGTTTTGCCACATGTAAGTAATTGTTGAAACTGGATGTGAGTACAGAGGGTTCTTCATACTCTTCTACTTTTGAATACATTTGAAATTTTCATATAAAAATGGAAACGAATTTAATTAAGTTTACAATGGAAATACTGTAATCTAAAATTTTTAGTAATGAGACTGTGATCCTACAAATTATGTTATGTAGAATGAATGAATGAATAAAATTTGTAACAACAGGGGGAGAACACAAAATGTGTGACCTAGTTTAAAAGCAAACTATGAGAATCAGCATATGTAGAATGTTCCAATTTTTAAGCAGGCTGTTGAATATGGTGGCAAAGAGTATTGAATCTGGAGTCTAGTAGATCTGGGTTTGTGCCACTTAATGTGTGACTCTGGGCAAGGAAGATAATAACATTTACTGATCATGAAGTTTTTGTAAGGATTGAAATGATACAATGTACTTAAAGCACTTGAAAACTTACCATGATCTGTAGCAGCAGCTATATGTGGCAAGCACTATTTTAAAAAAGCAAAACAGCAAGGCATGGTAGCACATGCCTGTAATCCCAGTGTGTCCCGAGGCTGAGGCAGGAGGATTGCAGGTATGATGCCTGCCTCAGCAATTTAGCAAGGCTGTGAGCAATCTAGTGAGATCCTGTATCAAAATAAAAAATAAATACATAAAAAGGGCTGGGGATGTTGCTCAGTGGTTAAGCACCCTTGGATTCAACCCTCAATTCCAAAAAAATAAAACAAAACAAACAACAAGGAAATAGATTGCCCCTTCAGAGTCTCCATAAAGAACGAGGGTTGGGGGAGGTGCTGGGGTTGTGGCTCAAGGTAGAGTACTTGCTGGTATGTGTGAGGCACTGGGTTCAATCATCAGCACAATAAATAAATAAATAAATAAATAAATAAATAAATAAATAGTCCATCAACAATTAAATATATATATATATATATTTAAAAAAAAAGAACCTGGGCTGGGAGTATGGCTCCTTAGTAGAGGATTTGCCTAGCATGTGTAAAGGCCCTAGGTTCCACCTGAGCACCGTCAAAAAAAATCTAACCATGTTGACTGACACCTTGACTTTAAAAATGATTTTCACACTTCTAACAAGAAGAACTGAAAGAGAATAATTTTATCTTCTTTTAATCCACTCAATTTGTAGTAATTTGTCAGAGTAGCAACAGGAAAACAATACAAGGCATACATATTATCAAAAAATACATAGTGGTATACAATATTCCACACATTCATTTTCATTTGTCTTGGGAATTGCTCCATATCAGTACATACTGATCTGCCTCATACTTTTTAATAGCTTCTCAGTATTACATTTTACATATGAAAAAATTGTTTAACCAGCTATACAGTGATGGAAATTCATTTTTACTTGTTTTCTTTAGTTATACACGACAGTAGAATATATTTTGACATACCATACATACGTGGAGTATAACTTCCCATTCTTGTGGTTGTACATGATGTAGAGTTACACTGGTCGTGTATTCATGTACGGACACAGGAAAGTTATGTCTGATTCATTCCACTGTCTTTCCCATTCCCATTCCCAGTTCCTTCCTCCCATTCCCCTATTCAATTTGGTGAACCTCCACTCCTCCTTCCCCCCAACATTGTGAGTCAGCCTCCACATATCAGAAAGAACATTCCATCTTTAGTTTTGGGGGTTAGCTTATTTCACTTAGCATGGTAGTCTGTAGTTACATCCATTTTTCTGCAAATGCCATAATTTCATTCTTCTTAATAGCTGAGTAATATTCCATTGTGCATATATACCACATCCTCTTTATCCATTCATCTGTTTATGGGCACTTAAGTTGGTTCCACAGCTTAGCTATTGTGAATTGAGCTGCTATAAACATTGATGTAGCTGAGTCACTGTAGTATGCTGGTTTTAAGTCCTTCGGGTATATGCCAAGGAGTAGGATAACTGGATCAAATGGTGGGTCCATTCCAAGTTTTCTGAGGAATCTCCATACTGTGTTCCATAGTGGTTGCACCAATCTGCGGTCCCACCAGCAATGTATGAGTGTGCCTTTTTCCACAATGATGGAAATTTAGATTGGGTCCACTCATTTGTTCTTCTTATTTATTTATTTTGAACCAGGGGTACTTACCCATTGAGCCACACCCCCAGTCCTTTCCATTTTTTTTTAATTTGATACAGGGTATCAGTAAGTTGCTGAGGATGGCCTTGAACTTCAATCCTTCTACCTCAGCCTCCTGAGCTGCTTGGATCGAAGGGGTGTGCCACTGCACCCAGCCACTCATTTGTTCTTATAAACAGTACTATACAGATCATCCTTGTACATAAAACTTTTTGTGATATATGGATATATTGGGTGTGTGTATGTATATATGTGTAGGCTATATATAGATATATGTATAATACATATGTAAACTTCAATTTTAAAAGAATTCCTGCATCAAAATTATGTTCATTTTTAATTTGGCTCAAACTGCAGAACTCCCTCAATAGAGGTTCTGCTAATTTTGACTGCAGTAATGTATGAGTACCACTCATTTTTAACTTTATTCATGATGCTCTTTTCCCATACAGAAATTCGAGGTTTTTGTTGTCAAATAATCTTTTGCTATTGCTACTTAATCCTGTATCACATATTAAAAGTTTCTGCACTCCAAAACTAATTTTTAAATATTCCCTTTTTTCCTAGAAATCTAATGCCCAATTTTTCACATTTAAATATTTGATCTATCTGAAATTCACTTTGGGGTTACCTATCAGGTATGGATGTAAATTTTTGTACCATAAAAATAGTTATTAAGTGTGACTCCACAAAATTTGCTAAATAATTCATTTTCTCCCTACTGATTTGAAATGCCATCTTTATCAGATCTGAAATTTTTATCTGAATTCAATCCACTACTAGACTTTTTGTTCTGTTCCATTGATTTCTCCTTAAGATCATGCACTGTTAACATGCCGTTTTAACAATTGTGGTTTAACAACATGTTGTATTTTAATCTCTGATAAAACTAGTCTCCTCTAATTATTTCCCTTTTCCTAATCTCTCTGGGTTTGCTTGCTCGCTTTTGATACATAAATTTAAGAATCAGCATATCTAATTGACAAAAAGTATATCTTCATTTGCACTAATTTTAATTTATACTAATAACTTTATTTAAGTGAATTGATATTTTTATGCTATCTTCCTATTCAAGACTACAGCATGTCTATTAGTCTGAAACTTATGCTACATGGTAATATTTTTTAATATGGAATTTACATATTGTTTACTGTTTATTCTTATTTTCTCTTTTCTGTTGCTATGAAAATAGTATACTTCCATTATATGTAAGCTCGGGGGCATGGCTAGTGGCCAAATAAAATCAGACAGAAAGTGGCCGAAGCAAGCTTTATTGGAATTTGGCTCTTGGGCGAAATTCCAAGCCCCCCAGGGTACAGGTCAGGTAGGGAGCTGGAGAAAATTACACGTGGCCCCAGCTGCCCAGGGTCTTTATAGTCTGGAAGGGGCAGGGGTCCTACTGAGTGACAGGTGGAGGTAAGGGTGAATGGAGTTTTCCTGCCCGTTTGATTGGTCGCCACGTGATGCACTGCTCTTTGCCTCAGTTGCTCTGCTCTCCATCATATAGTCGCCCAAATTCCGACCTAACAGTATATATTCTGATTGTTACTAGTTGATACAAAGGCAACCCATTTCAGAATTCCTGAAGATTTTTCTTTGCAGATATCTACAGGATTCAGACCCACAGATTACGGAGGATAGAAACAGGCTGGTGTGACCCTCAACCATTCCTCCCTGAGACAGTAAGATTTTCCTGTGTGATCGAGAAAATCAAGGTTGTGGAAGTACATGGGCTCTCCCTGTTACCAGGGCAAGGGGACTTGTGAAGGGACACCCAGTGAGTCTCTGACTGAATACTAGTAAGTTCCCTGCTCTCACAGGATGTGCCCTTGGTAAGTAGAGCCTGCTTCTCCCCCACACCAGGAGAGCTTACTCCCAGAGGCATGTGACTATCTGGACTCAGGGGCTCAGGGAAACTACAAATAATTGGGTCCTGTTTTTAATAGTCTCTGGGTAGCTAGTGAAAATTACGTCCTCATTATAAGCAGTTTTTGCCTTGGGAACAACAACAGAACCGCTTGGCAAGAGCTGTGTTGAAACACCCTCCAGCAGCTATTCAAGATTTCTTTAATCTTCTCTCAGTCTGTAATATAAGTTCTATTCAGATAAAATCATAGCAACTGTTAAAGATCTTTTCCTTTATTTATTTGTTTTGCTTCCAACTTCTAATTGGCTATAAACTTGAACAAGAGCTTACTAAAGGATTCCCAGAGTCTACAAAACAACCACCCCACCAGGGCCCCAGGCCTCTTATCATTAAAAGAATTATCATATCAGTAAAACATTTCTCATGGGCAAATCTGTAAGTTCCCAGGTAGATGAATCCATTTTCACACTGAATTCAGCATATCTTATCCTGAGAACCCTGCCCTTTTCCTCCCTCCTCTTCCCTTCCTTCCCCTTCCTAGGGATTGAAGCAAGAGGTACTTTACCACTGCACTACATCCCTAGCCATTTTTTTTGAGATGTGATCTTGCTAAATTGCTGAGGCTGGCTTTGAACTTGCCCTCCTGCCTCAGACTCCTGAGTAGCTGGGATTACAGGCATGTGCCACCATGCCAGGGCAACAGCAATGATTTTAGTGGGTTTTTTGTTGTTGTTTTTGTTTTTGTTTTTTCTTTTGGGTCTTTCTTTAACTAGTTAACCCTTTTTAAATTCCCCTGGTTCTTTTTCTTTATTGCTGCCATTTTGCTTTTATTACTATTCTTCTTTGGTACTGTTGCTTCACCTAAGATCAGGTTCTCTCCATTCTTCAACATTAACAAAAAGGTAATTGACAGCCCTTGGACAGTTATTTCCAGACCAGAGTATCAGTAGGAAAACCATGCTGAGGCAACAAAGTGCTACAAAGGAACAGAAGCTGTCATTGATCTGTATTATCTCCTGCCTTTCCACTGCTCCTAGCTCTTTATTTGCTAGTATTGCTAGGAAATACTTTCATTCTTGCTCATGACTGCATGTGTCTACACTTGCCTCAACTTATGCTCTATCCAATACAAGAGAGGCCTACCTAAAGATCATCCTCTTCCACAGTGCTCCAATGCTTGGATCTTTCAGTTTTTTAGCTCTTGCTCCATTAATTGATTTCAGCTGCAAATATAATAGCCCTGTGGAATGATTTCCAAAGATCTCAAGCCAACATTTTTCACTTGAAATTTTCAAACCCACAAAATGTTCCCCAACCCCTTCTATGTGTTCCACTGCTGTGGTGATGATGCATTTAATGGTGGAAAATAAACCACAAAGGAACATAGTGCAGTCAGGCTTATAAAGAAGTCACTTATTCTTGGTCTTTCTGCCTTGCATATGGATCACATTTACACAATGTGAGATAGCTAAGGCCTTCACGTAGAGCCAGTGTGTTGTCTCAGACTGAGTCAAGAAGGCTCCTTGATCTATACAAACCCTGATGTCCAACCTTCTCCACGAACCTGTTCCTTTACAGGATTCCCCAACTCAGAGAATGGCCCCACCATCCATGTCTCCCTTGCCTTCCAGTTCCAATCCATCACCAAATCTTAAGTATCCTTTTAATACAGTTCTTTCCATCTCCACCCTCAACCTGGCCATCAGCCTTCCTTGCATGAACTACTGCAATCATCACCTACCTGTTCTCACTTCATTCATTCTTGGCCAACTTAAATTCACCCTCCACTGAGCAGCCAGAGAAAGCTCAATACACACACACACACACACACACACACACACATATGTGTATGTATATATATGTATTATATATATGTATGTATTTCATTACTTTAAACTTTTTTTGATATATTTTTTTAATTTATTTTTATTGTAAACAAATGAGATACATGTTATTTCTGTTTGTACATGGAGTAACAGCATACCATTTGCATAATCATACATTTACATAGGGTAATGGTGTTTGATTCATTCTGTTATTTTTTCCTTCCCCCCACCCCCCCCACCTCTCTTTTCCCTCTATACAGTCCCTCCTTCCTCCATTCTTGCCCCCCTCCCACCCCCATTATGTGTCATCATCCACTTATCAGTGAGATCATTCTTTCGGTTTTTTGACATTGGCTGATCTCACGTAGCATGATATTCTCCAATTTCATCCATTTGCCGGCAAATGCCATAATTTTATTATTCTTTATAGCTGAGTAATATTCCATTGTATATATATACCACAGTTTCTTTATCCATTCATCAATTGAAGGGCATCTAGGTTGGTTCCACAATCTGGCTATTGTGAATTGAGCAGCTATGAACACTGATGTGGCTGTATCTCTGTAGTATGCTGATTTTAAGTCCTTTGGGTATAGACCAAGGAGTGGGACAGCTGGGTCAAATGGTGGTTCCATTCCAAATTTTCCAAGGAATCTCCACACTGCTTTCCAGAGTGGCTGCACTAATTTGCAGCCCCACCAGCAATGTATGAGTATACCTTTTTCCCCACATCCTCTCTGACACCTATTGTTGCTTGTATTCTTGATAATCGCCATTCTAATTGGGGTGAGATGGAATCTTAGGGTAGTTTTGATTTGCATTTCTCTTATTACTAAAGATGGTGAACATTTTTTCATGTGTTTGTTGATTGCTTGTAGATCTTCTTCTGTGAAGCATCTGTTCATATCCTTAGCCCATTTGTTGATTGGGTTATTTGTATTCTTGGTGTAGAGTTTTTTGAGTTCTTTATATAATCTGGAAATTAGCGCTCTATCTGAAGTATGATTGGCAAAGATATTCTCCCACTCTGTAGGCTCTCTCATTACTTTAATCTCACTATTTTAAACCCTCTGATGCTTCACACCATATCTCCCTAGCATGGTGTACAGCCCCTGAGTGATTAGGCAAGTATTCAATAACCTCCACAATAGTCTTCTAATAGTTTCCTGAAGAGGAAAAATAGCAAGCCCTTTACAACCTCAGAGTCTTTGTACACTCTGTTCCTTCTGCTTGGAATGCTCTTCCCTATTCCCCACCCAAATCTATGAGGAGTTGGTGCCTTCATATTATTTAGTTCTCAAATTAAAAGTCATCTTTTCTAAAAGGCCTTCCATGATTGCTCTACCAAAAGAAGGTCCCCCTCTGTTACTGTATAAGTCCCTATTTATTCCCTGCACAATATTTTATCACAATTTACTATTATTTTGACTGCTTACAGTTTTCATGCCTGCCCCTAGGCTATAAGTTCCCTGAAGACAGAGATCATGTAAGCCTTATTTACTACACTATCCCAGTAGATAGTATATAAAAGGTATCCTTTTAAATACCTCTTTTTTGTGTGTACTGAACATCAAATCCAGGAGTGCTTGATCTCTGAGCTACATTCCCTGCCCTTTATAAATTTGTTTTTTTTATTTTCATTCAGGGGCTCACTAAGTTGACCAAGTTGCCCTCAAACTTGTGATCTTCCTGCCTCAACCTCCTCAGTAGCTGGAATTACAGGCATGCACCACTGTTCCAAGCCAATAAGTGCCCCTTTAGAACTCAAGTTCTGACTGAATTGAATATCTCCTTATCCCTCTCCCTTGCCTTTCCCCAGAATCCTGGATTAGGTTTTTGCTATATTCTATTCATAAAGTCTTTATCATGTATGGTGGATATTAATGCTGTTCACAAAATACTGCTGAGGCTGGCTCTGAACTCACAATCTTCCTGCCTCAGCCTCCTGAGCTGCTGGGATTACAGGCATGTGCCACTGTGCCGGATTCCAAGACAAATTTTAAGAACTATGTAGCAAACCCTCCCGGCCCCAGTGATCATGAAAGCATGTGTGGAAATGGAGCTACCATCATCCTCAGCCTCTGATATTTATGATGAGCAGAGACATCAGCCAAACCTCTGTGGGTGTGCATCATGACCAAGAAATAAACCTTTGTTTTTATAAGCCACAGATATTTTCAGGCTATTTGATACTGCAGCATAATGTAAATTGATGTAAATTAACACCAGTTTTTAGTACTAGATTCTCATACAGATTTTATGTGCTATAATCTTTTTACCCTTGCATACAATCTCTACCCCAGTTAATACAGCCCCCACTTCACCATGAGTCACAACAAAGGACAGTCATAGTGGATCTCAAATACTCATAGAGAAGTAGTGTTATATACTGATAATATTATGAATGCAAATGTCTACTAGAATATCTTCCCCTGAAAAGAAAGTAAGGCAAAAAAATTAAATGTAGGCTAAGTATGCTAAAAGGATTACATATTTCAACAAACATTCACTGAATGTTTACTATCAGACAGGCACTGTACTAAACAGCAGGATACACAATGAAGAATCCAAACCAATCCCCGACAAAGAGATGAAGGTGGTCACAAATAGAGCTAAATTAATAACAAAATAGATGGCTATAAATATGGTGTAAACAACATGTAAGTGAGTATCAAGGGGTAAATTGTTGATAGACATTCCATCGGTGGTGGTACTGGGACGTGGCCTGGAAAAATTCCAGATAGATTGTGGAAAAATAAAGTTAAATAAAACTCCATTCAGTTCCACAAATGCTTTCTGAAAGCTTGATATATGCAAGACTTCATAACTCAAATCGTGCAGTAATACAAAGATATTAAGAGACAACTCTTGTCTTTTGAGAGCATCAAATGTAGTAGTAAAGATGAGTGTAGAAAGATCTATAATACCAAGAAACCCACAAACATCATGAGATACAGATTATCCCAAGAGAGTTCCCTGACGACAAAATCACATTCAACTAGGGACATCTGGGAGGAATGCAAGGAAAAGGTAAGATTTGAGGTGGGCTTTGAAGGACTAAAGGATTTCAACAAACATGAATTGAGGCAAGACATTCTGGGAAACAAAAAGAACATCCTGAGTAAAAGGGACTTTGGAGGAACAGAACTGAACATTGTTTTCCAAAGTCCAATTTAGCCTGAGAGCAATATTTATGATGGGAGATAAAAGGACATGAGGCTAAAAATGACAGGTGGGCCTGTAATCTGGAAAACTGTGAAGGTCAGTTTGACCACTCTTGTCCTGAAGAAGTTGGCAGTGTGGGAAGCCACTGAACATTTCTGAAGAGGAAGTGGCATGGTGGGTACTTTGGCTTGAAACAGTTCATCTGTGGTCAGTATAGGATGAACATAAGAGGAAAGTTAGTTGGGAACTAGTGTTTGCTCAGATAAAAAAAAAATAACACTGGGGTTTGAACTACAGCAGGAGGAAAGGGCAGGAGATATATGCACATGACACTGCTGGAGGTAAACCTACCAGACTTGGCCATTTACTGAATGCAAGGGGTCATGATTAAGGAAGAAAGGAGGGGAGGGAAGAGGGCAGGGAGGAAGGGAGAGAGGTACTGAGGACAGAAAGGCTGTCTTTGAGGTTTCATGTCTGACCAACCAGCAGACCAGCAATACCATGAACCAAAATAAGGAAGTCTGTGGGATGTGGGAAAAATGCTTAGCTAGGTTTTGATTCTAAGCAAAGACAAAGGAAATGACTAAATGTCAGTATGAATCTAATCATTAAAACCCAGGTGTAAATAAATTCTGCTGTATATCTTGTTGAAAGGCCACATGATCTGTACTCTTCAAACTGCACAGTAAGAGTTAAAGATAGTAAGTGCTATATATCATACTTAATCTCAGTAACATGTACAATTCATTCATGCTAAAAAGAAAAAACAGAACTCAAAACCAAAGAAACTAATAAGATACTCAGAGAAGTGCTTGTAAGGCCAGACTTACAAAAAACTCCATACACTTGCATAGTAATAAAAACAAGAAAACCAGGTGTGGTGGCACATGCCTGTAACCCTGCTCTGGAGGCTGAGGCAGGAGGATCACAATTTCAAGGCTAGCTTAGCATCTTAGATTCTGTCAATAAATAAATAAATAAATAAATAAATGGGGCTGGGGATGTAGCTCAGTGGTTAAATGCCTCTGGGTTCAATCCCTGGTACCAAAAAAAAAAAAAAAAAAAAAAAAAAAAAGATAGTAACCACATACCATTGGCAGTTCTTAAACTTTGGTTATCTATGGACTCTCTTCCCCCAAGAAACACAAACAAAAGTACTTAATCACATATTAAAATATAAAATGGAGGGAAGCATTTCATAATATAGGGCTTTGGTTGCACAGACATATCTGAAGCAGATTCAGTACTGTGATAGGCTGACTACAGAGAATGACAGAAGATTACAATTTGAAACCAGCACTAAATCACAGACAGTGAGGTGGGAAGATGATGAAGAAAACAAAGCCAAAGAGAGAATTAAGATACAGTTCCTCTGCCAAATGTCCCTGTGTGCAAAATAGGAAAAGGAGCACAGTCGCCAAATATTTCAAGTCTACAGACTCCAAAAGATCACACTTTATTCAGGAATTGATGGTTTGGGGAGTTTTTCTTGGAAGCAATCATACCACTAGCCTCAGAGGCTAGATACAGAAACCGTGTTGAATGCCTTTAATTTTAACTGAATAGAATAACGAGATGATCGTTAGGGAAGGAAAAGAGGCACCAAATAAACTGAAGAACCAAATCAAAAAGAAACTCAAATCAGGGAGACACAACTCTTGGTAAGAAGCTTTCTTAGAGAGAAGGGTAGTGTTTATTGCAACTGAAATATAAGAGTCATATGCCTTTTTTAAATTGCTACTCTTCCCTACAGATCAGCAATTTTTGCACATGTACAGGCGTGTTTTCTTTTCAAAGGTGTTGATGTTGAAATGATAATCTGCTTGCAATCTGCAGAAATATAAGTGGGGGTTGGTGCTCAGTAACTAAATCAAAGAGCGAGGGTGCCTTTCAACTTTAAAAAATAAACTTCCCTATCACAGACCTACTGCTGTAGAAATACAAAGAGCTGTGCCAATTGGCTGCTTCCTCATTTGTGCCCTCTGTGTGTGATCTAGGCTCAAGATCAGGGAAAGGGGCAATGATGAGTATCAACAGGGACAGCATTAGGAACTCTGAGAACTTGGGTACTGCATGAGACACATTGCTTGATGGGTTAGGAATTTCTTGAGTAATGTGGACAACTGCCCCATCAAGGCTCAGGGAAAATGCTAAAAGGGAACTGCTTATGGAGGTTGGCGCATGCACAGGAATGAGATAAGAGGGGAATGAAATACTGGATGCAGACTCAGCAGACCCAGATTTGAGCCTGTTTTCCCACTGAGTAACTCTGGATGTGTAAGTCATTCAGCTCTTTATCTGTACAACAGACGTCATGATAACCATTCTACCTATTTCAAAGAATTGGCATGTGATGACAAAATATTGCAGCCATTATAGGAAACAGTATCATGTTTCCTCAAAAAGTTAAAAACAGAACTAACAGATGATCCAATAATCCCATTTCTGAGTACACTGCCAGAGGAAAGCAAAGGAGGATCTCCAAGAGGTATTTGCACAGCCATGTTCACCATAGCATTATTCACAATATCCAAGAGCCAGAAACAATCCAAATGTCCATTGATGGATGAAAAGACAAAAGGTGGTGCATACACACAGTGGAATATTATGCAGCTTAAACAGGAATTAAATTATAACACATGCCACAACATGGATAGACACTGAAGTCATCATGCTATGGGAAATAAGCCAGTCACAAAAAGGCAAATACAGTAGGAGTCTACCACACATGAAGCAATAAAGGTAGAGAAAACCCATCAAAACAGAATGTAGAAAGGTAGGTGCCAAGGCTGGAGGAAAGTGAGAGAGGGAATTAGTGTTTAGAGGGTATGGAGATTTAGTGTTATGAGATGACAATATTGCACCAATGATACAAATATACCCAACATTACTAAACTGCACACTTAAAAATAGTTCATATGGTACAGACTGAGGCTGTAGCTCAGTGGTAGAGCACTTGACTAGCACGTGTGAGGCACTGGGTTAGATCCTCAGCACCACATAAAAATAAAGGCATTGTGTTCATGTGCAAATAAAAAATATTTTTAAAAATAGTTCATATGGTAAACAAACTGTTATGGGTTTTTTAAATGTACTTACTAACTTATTTATTTTTCGTGGTACTGGGGATTGAACCCAGTGGTACTCTACCACTGAACTACATCCCCAGTACCTTTTATTTTATTTGAGATGGGGTCTCACTAAAATGCCTTAGCTGGTTTCGAACTTATCATCCCCCTTCTTCAGCCTCCTGAATCACCAGAATTAGGGGCGTGTGTCACCACTCCCACCTTTACCACATTTTTAAAAAATAATTGGTGTGAGATGCAAACATGATCACAAAACTGATGGGCATTCTTTACTGGCACAGCCACACTCTGTATTATAGCTGAGATCAGATGATATTGGACCCGTAAGCACCTTTCATTTCCTAGATGTCAGCAGAAGACCTGGGAGGCATCTGAATTCCCACCCTGTTAGAAGAAGCTACTGCAGAAAAAGTGGTCCCTATCTTCATCAGGTCTGCATGGTAGATTAATTCTACCATGATGCAAGGAACATGAGATGAGTGAAAAGGAAAGAGAGTGCCCATATTCCCACTTGTTAACCTTTAATTCCTTTTTTTACACATCTTTCAACCAAGAGATTATTCCTAAACCCTTGGGACATAGTGGGCCATGGAAGCAAGAAATTATTACATAAGAGCAATGGCTCAATGATAACTCAATGCAATTCACCATCCTGGACTGTTTACTGGACCAGAAAACAAAATAGCTATAAAGGACATTATTGGGGCAATCAGTGAAATTTGAATATGGACTTTAGATTAGATAATAACATTATATCAGTATTAAATTTCCTGAATTTAATAGTTTTTTATGGGCATTTACAAAGATTCTTGTTCTTGGCAAATACATGCTAAAGGATTTAGAGGAAAGGGGCATAATATGCATGAGTCATTCTCAAGTGATCCAGAAAAAATAATATCTAAATATTTAGAGACAGAATAAGGCAAATATAGCAGAGTATTAAACTCAGTGAAGCTGAATGAAGGTATACTGAAATTCTTTGTACTGTTTTTGTTATTTTCCTATAAGTTTTAAATCATTTCAAAATAAAATGTTTCAAAAATAGTTAATGGTTCACAATGAATACAACTTCTACATATAATTATACTGTACTAATTAAAATAAAAATAATGATAAAATAGAAGGGGGATTAGTAGAGTAGAGCAAGCAGACTAGGAGGAGGAGGAAGAAACTGAAAGGGACGAACAGGTGAATGAGACTGATCAAATTGTTTTGTGCATGTACAAATATGTCATAATGATTTCCACTAATCTATAGTTATAATAGACCAATATGAAATAGCTAATGGTTCAGAAATCAATAGGCCTATGTTCTAGACATTATGTGTCCCTTGTGCAAGTCCTCTGGCATCTTCCAGTTCAATTTACTTCTATGGTAAAATAGAGGGTAATGATGTCCATGTACCCTATCATCTTTCAAGGATCATTCCAAATTAGAAAGAATAATGATGATACCCATATGGAAGACTTGAAAAAAAAAAAACATCAGTCAAAAGATCTGTATTTAAATCCAATTACTCTATGCTTATATTAATGTATTGTTCACTGATTCTATTTTAAGTCTTAGTATTACCACCTGTAAAATGGGAACAAAAACATATTACCACAGTGGATCACTGTGGAGATAAAAAGAGACAATGCTTATGGCAAAGCCCTATATAATTTACATTGCTTGAGGGCTAGGGATGTAAGTCAATGGTACACCATTTACCTAGCATGTATGAGGCCCTGGGTTCCATTCCTAGCACCATACACGCACAAAAATTACAGCACTTTGTAACATACCAAAAGAGGTAAGAACCATGCATTCCTCTCCGAATAATGCCACAAATTCAGCATAACACTTCCTTACCAATGTCCTGTATTTTATAAATTATGTGTAAGAATATAAAACCATGTAACTGGGAAAAATGATAATTTTGTAACATACCAATCAATAAAATGTTAATACAGTAATACCCTACATATTCAGCATTATCAGATAATGAGACATTAAAGAAAGTTAATTTTCAATTCAAATAAAATTTATCCCTTTAAACACTGAGAATTTTCGTCATTTTATCATGGTAATAGACAGCTAACTTTTAATCACTTCCTGTCTTATTAAATGACTTTGGATGATTCAATTTCATCCTAATGACACCATCAATTAATTTGAGGCTGTCAAATACTTGTGAAGTGTTCAAGTACGTAGGAGGTCTACTGACCCCTATATTAAATGGGTACAGAGTACAATGCTTTACATTAAGACCTTATATCTATTTTGTGGGTATTTTCCTTCTTCTCCCCACTTCAATTTATTTCTACTGTCACTTATTTCCATTTCTAGACCCCTCTTCACTTCATGTCCACACCCCTATTTTTGATTCTACATTTCTGAGGGTTAGAAACCAGAAAAGAAAACAGCCAGGTGCAGTGGTGCATGCCTGCAATCCCAGCAGCTCAGGAAGTTGAAGCAGGAGGAGCTCAATTTCAAAGCCAGTCTCAGCAAGAGTGAAGCACTAAGCAACTCGGTGAGACCCTGTCTGTAATGAGACAAGGAAATAACAGGAATTGCTATAGTTGTGTGTTATGTAGTAATAATAAGCTATATTTGGTATTTGCCTGGACTTGTAAAACTCAAATCATAAAGGCGCCTGGTGACAAACTTGCTGTGTGGCAGGATGACACTCCTGAACAATGCCGACACGAATCTTTATCTATGATTTGAGTGGTGGCTCCTAGTATAGTTGTGTTCTGGTCTTTATCAATGAAGACCAGAGCATGACAGGGCTGAAAATCACTACTTAAACCCCTGGACTTTTGGAGCAAACTATCAGCAGCACCATGATTAGAGGACTCCACGTCGCTCTGTCTCTTGACTGCCCGGGCTGCTGTCCACACTATGGCTGATTGCTGATCAATCGTTGTCACCAAGGCCAGATGACTGACCACCTCTCCCTCAAAGACGACTGCCATCCAGCCTCTGGCTTATTGGACACCCGAGGACAGCTAGACATCCAAGGAGCTGAGAGAGGCTACAGCTGAGAAGAATCCCCCTGGTCCTGTTGACTGACTTCTTGGCTAAGAGACGTTGCACTAAGTAAGTCCATGGGGATTGGACTCTAGGTGAATCAGGGAGTGAATCTTCAATGTATTTGTGACTTGCTATTATTAGGAATGTTAAGTTGAGTGTGCATTGCATGAATAAAATCCACTTGTTGGAACCAAACTTGATTCCTCTCTTACTGCTCGCAACACTGTCTCTAAATAAAATACAAAATAGGGCTGGGAATGTGGCTCAGTGGTCAAGTGCTCCTGAGTTCATTCCCCAGTACCCCCCCTAAAAAAAGTTTAAAGAAAGAACCAGTACACTTTGAACAACTGTCTCCCATGGAGTGGAATGCCCAGTGAAAATCACTCTTTGGGAAGGGGGGAACTTCTAGATTCCCAGTTTTATTCTAGATGGTGAGATTTTTACAAAACTGACCTTCAAATGCATAGTGCTATTACTGTAATTCAGCAGTGACAAAAGTGACAAAATTCTAATTCTTATACATGTTAAGTTGCTTATTCTTATTAGCAACTAATCCATGGACTTATAAATAAGAAGATATTCAGTCAGAGATTCAAAATTTTTTGATGCACTCTATAATCTTTAGTATCAATTAAGAAATATTTCCTACAGCATGTAGGCATATAACATGTTTTGGGGGTTTTTGTTGATTTTTGGCTTGGGGGTTTATTCTTTTTTCTTGTGGTTTCAGAGATGGGACCCAGAACCTTCACATCCTAGGCAAGTGCTCTAGAACTGAGCTACATCTCCAGCTCACTTTTTAAAATTTTATTTTGAGACATGGTCCCTCTATTTTGCCCAGGCTGGCATGGAACTTGTGATACTATTGCCTTAGCCTCCCAAGTAGCTAGGATTACAGCCATGTGGCACTGTGCCTGGCTGCAAATAGTATTTAATAGGAAAGAAACTCCACTTCCCTTATCTCACTAGATTCTCAGAATTATCTTGTTGGGAGAGTATGCCAACTGTTCTTGATATTGTGTCACATACAGGAAACTGAGACTCTAAGAGATGAGTTGTACCTAAGATCCCATGATTAACAGATTTCAGAGTAGAACCCTAGTTTTATGAATCCTAGACCAGTGCTCATTCTGCTGCGCCACACTGACTTCTCAAAGAACACACTGGAGGATGTCTGCAAGTACAATACAAAATCTCTGAAGAACAGCTTACTGAGTACAAACCTGGAAAGGAGGAATTATGGACTATTTCAAAAAAAATACAGGCCTGAAAAGATGGTGATGATCACTAAACAGAGGATTATAAACACTGTAAACCAAAATCTCTTTCATAGGCTGCAGCAATGCCCTAGAATGCTGAGGACAATATTCAGTATGTCATAAAACAGCTGGAGATAATCCAGAAAGAAGACACAAAACCGACCAAGCACTGGACACATTTTTTAAAATGAGGTGCCAACAGAAAAACTGTAATTCTTTTGTCTTAAAAGATGAGGAAGGAGAGTTGAGGACTGAAAATAGAAATCTTTGAAATCACACAAGGTAAGGAGAAGTGAATATGCTTGTTTAGCAAGTTTATAACTGACAGAACTTGAGGTGTTATCCTCCTAAAGTTTCAAAGAATAATTTTTTAGGGGAAATAAAAGATGGCATGTTTTCATGAGGCAGACTTAGAGAACTCCTTACTCCATGTAATTTGAGTTAGAATTATGAACAGGTTTAAGAAGGATTTATAAAAATTAATATGAGATCAAGACACAGAGAAATTAGTTCATTAATATCCATCCACTATATGAGGTTACATAATTCCTCCCTTAAACCATCTCTTAATGCCACTGTCCAAAGCAAAATCCCTGGTTGAATGGATCATAAGTCTGAATCAAAATTGCAAATGGGATGTTCTTATGATACAATTCATGTGCATATTTTGTATCTTGAAGAAAACTAAAATTATGTTCCTCAAAAAATTGAAAACAGGATTATTAAACATATATCAACTACACTTGTAGGTATGTCTTAGTCCACTCTGCTGTGCGAAAATGCCACAGATTGACTAATACATGAAAAATATAAATTTATTTCTCACGATTCTGGAGTTGGAGAATTCTTTACATGGCAGAAGGCAGAGGGGAAATGAGGGGGATAAGAGCCAGGCTTAATGCAGCACAGAGCTAAAGTGATCAAGAAATATGAAAGAATTGGACATGATGATGCACAACTGTAATCCCAGGGACTTGGGAGGCTAAAGCAGGAGGATTACAAGCTGAAGGCCAACCTTGGAAAATCAGCAAGACCCCACCTCAAAATAAAAATAAGAAGGGCTGGGCATGGAGTTCAGTGGTAAGACACCCCTGGTTTCAATCTTTAGTATCACAATAAAATGGGGGAGAGTGGACAGACCCCTCCATCAAGTCTTTTGTTGTTGTTGTTGTTTTTGTATTGTTGATGTTCCTTGTAGTACAGGGGCTTAAACTAAGGGCCTCAAATATGCTAGGCAAGTGTTCTACCACTGAGCTACATTCCAAGCCCCATTTTATTTTTATTTTTATTTTGAGACAGGATCTTGCCAAGTTGCCCAGACTGGCCTCAAATCTGTGATCCTCCTGCCTCAGACTCCCAAGCAGCTGAGAATACACAAGTGTGCCCCTATACCCCCTTTTAGCAAGCCCTTTTATAATGTAACCTAAACACTTCCCATAAAGGCCATACCTCCCCATACTGTTGCAATGAATATTATTTTCAACATATAAATTAAGGGGGACACATTCAGACCACACCAGTGTATGCACCCAGAATAATTGAAAGCAGGATCTCAAAGACATATTTGGACACCCATGTCCACAGCAGCACTGTTCACAAAAGAGAAAAGGTGGAAGAAACCCTATTGTCCACTGATGGATAAATGGATAAACAAAATGTAGTATATGAACACAGTAGAATATCATTCAGCCTTAAAAAGGAATGTAATTCTGACACATGGTATGACATAGATGAGCCTTGAGAACATTATGCTAAGTGAAGTAAAATGATCACAAAAGGACAAATATGATATACGTCTCCTTATATGGGGTACCTAGAGTAGTTAAATTCATAGAGAAAGAAAGTACAATGGGGGTTCCCAGGGGCTGATGCCAGGGAGAATAGGGAGTTATTATTTATTGAGTGTAGTTTTAATTTTACAAGGAGAAAAGAGTTCTGGAGACAGGTGGTGTTTATGATTATACAAAAATGTGAGTATACATAATACCACTAAACTGTATACTTAAAAATGGTTAAGATGGTCGGACACAATGGCACATGATTGTAATCCCAGCATCTCCGGAAGCTGAGGCAGGAGGATCGCACATTCCAGGCCAGCCTCAATGTAGTGAGGCCCTAAGCGACTTAGCAAGACTCAGTCCCCAAACTACAAAATTAAAAAGGCTAGGGATGTGGCTCAGTGTTTAAGTGCCCCTGGGGTTCAATCCCCAGTGCCAAAATAAAAAAAGAAGTTAAGACGGCTGGGTGCAGTAGTGCACTACAGTCAAATAAATAAATATAAAAGTAAAAAATGAGAGACAGGCTGTATGCAGTGGCGCATGCCTGTAATCCCAGCAACTCTGAACATTGAAGTAGGAGGACTGCAAGTTCAAAGCCAGCCTCAGCAACTTAGTGAGGTCCCAAGCAATTCAGTGAGACCCTGTCTCTAAATAAAGTATTAAAAGGGCTGGAGATGTGGCTCAGTGGTTGAGTGCCCCTGGGTTCAATCCCCAGTACCAAAAAATATATGGTTAAGATGGGGGTAGAGGTATAACACAGCAGTAGAGCACTTTCCTATCAAATCCTGGTGCAATCAAAAAAATATGCTAATATGGCAACTTTTATGTTATGTATGCTTTACCCACAATTAAAAACTATTAAACATACCCTGTTTCCTGCTGCCAACAGAAGGACTGAAAATGAAAAGGCTATTTTATGAACTGAAAAGAACATAAAAAGACAGTAGGCCCATCTCAGCTATGCACTTGGGACCTGAAAAGGGAAGAATGCAACTATGTATGTCTTTGCATGTGGACATATTTATTTTATTGTCCAATATTAATCTTTTAGAGCATTTCTTCATTTATATCAGCTTCAGAAGCATTCTGAAGGGAGTCCAGATGTCAGACTAGAAATCAGCATCAGCCTTCCTGGGTCCCATTCTCACCTTGGCCAAGGCTCCCCACCATCACAAAATGCTGCTACAGTGATGCAAAGCCAGGCAGGAAGCAAAGGGGGAGAAAAGAGAAACAAGCCAAACAGTGTGCCAGTAAATGTGAAATTATTCCTCTCCAACTTGTTCAGGCCTAGTATATAATAGACCCTGTTTATGTATTTCTTCTGGGGTTTCTAAATTACTTCTGTAACAACTGGGGCATAGTAAGAAGTTCAAAAAGAGGCCAGCTTTCTAGAGACAGAGGATGTCTGTCTATTCTGTGAGAGGAGTTCTACACACATCCCCATTAATGTACATTAGCCCTGCTATGTGGCTTTGTCTATCAGGAAAACCAACTGTGAGTTAATCAATGTCAAGTCCCTGGGGAATGTAGGCAGCTTTAAGGATTCAGGGCTCTAGGAGACATACCCTCTACATACACACCCACATGTTACTGTTAACTGCGCCTTTATTCCAAACCAACACCATCTGCCTATAAAATCCACACATGACCACCTATCCTTCCCCATACTCCAATCCAGGCCCCTTTGTTCAACCTCAGCTCTAACAAAAAAAGGGGGTTCTCCCTCTTTGTTGCAATTTCAACAATTAAGAAATTTCCAGATAAAACACTACTTTGAATTGCCATATGGTACTTCCCTTGCATTTTTAATCCATCCTCGAGTTTAGGTAGATGCAAATAACCAGCTGGGAAGGGGGAAGGAAGTCTCTGTACAGTATGCTGGACAATATTCATGAGGTAAGAGGAAAGATAGCCTGGAAAGGGAATGATTTGTGGCAAAAACCAACATAGGCCACCCAGTACTCCCCTTTTTAAAATGTTTTTTCATTGTGCATGGACACAATAACTTTATTTATTTTTATGTGGTGCTAAAGATCGAACCCAGGGCCTCACACATGCTAGGCAAGCATTCTACCACTGAGCCACAAATCCAGCCCGCCCATCACTCTTTTTTTCTTCTTCTTCTTCTTTTTTTTTTTTTTTTTTTTTTTGGTTCTGAGAATTGAACCCAGGGGCACTCCCTCTACCACTGAATTACATCCCCAGATCCACGCTTTTTCTTTCTTTTTTTAAGACAGGATCTCACTAAGTTGCACAGGCTGGCCTCAAACTTGTGACCCTCCTGCCTCAGTCTCCCATACAGCTCCCATCATGCCCAGCACTCTTATTAAGCCTTAGATGAACCGCTTGGCTGTTCTGTGTCTCAGTTTATCTTCTATAAAATACAGTCTCCAGAGACCCTGTACCTAATGGAAGAAAAATTAGGTCCAAATCTTCATCATGTTCACTTAGGGCCAGACTTCCTTAACATGACTCCTGAAGCACAAGAAATAAAAGCAGGAAACAATAACTGGGATAATTCAAACTAAAAAGCTTTCTCTCAGCAAAGGAAACTACCAGTAATGTGAAGAGAGAGCCTACAGAGTGGGAGAAAATCTTTGCCAAGCATACTTCAGATAGAGCACTAATCTCCAGAATCTATAAAGAACTCAAAAAACTCTACACCAAGAATACAAATAACCCAATCAACAAATAGGCTAAGGAAATGAATAGACACTTCACAGAAGAAGATGTACAAGCAATCAACAGATATATGAAAAAATGTTCAACATCTCTAGTAATAAGAGAAATGCAAATCAAAACTACCCTAAGATTCCATCTCACCCCAATTAGAATGGCGATTATCAAGAATTCAAGCAACAATAGGTGTTGGCGAGGATGTGGGGGAAAAGGTACGCTCATACATTGCTAGTGGGGTTGCAAATTAGTGCAGCCACTCTGGAAAGCAGTATGGAGATTCCTTAGAAAACTTGGAATGGACCCACCATTTGACCCAGCTATCCCACTCCTTGGCCTATACCCAAAGGACTCAAAATCAGCATACTACAGTGACTCAGCTACATCAATGTTTATAGCAGCTCAATTTACAATAACTACATTGTGGAACCAACATAGATGTCCTTCAATTGATGAATAGATAAAGAAACTGTGGTATATATACACAATGGAATACTACTCAGCCATAAAGAAGAATAAAATTATGGCATTTGCAGGTAAATGGATGAAGTTGCAGAATATCATGCTAAATGAAATAAGTCAATCCCAAAACACCAAAGACTGAATGATTTCGCTGATAAGTGGATGATGATACATCATGAGGGGGGAAGGTAAGGGAAGAATGGAAGAAGGATGGATTGTGTAGAGGGAAATGAGGGGTGGGGAGGGGGCGGGGGAAGGAAAGATAATATAATGAGACAAATATCATTATCCTATATACATGTATGATTACGCAAATGGTATGACTCTACTTCATGTACAACCAGAGAAACAATAGTTGTACCCCATTTGTGTACAATGAATCAAAATTAAAAATAATCAAAAATTTAAAAATAAATAAATAAATAAAACAGCATCTTATTATTCATTCAAATAAAATACTTAGAGTATACTAAGTGCCAGGCACTACATTAGGCACTTTGGCCAGACCTAAAGACTGTTCCCTTTCTCAGTACCAGTAGAACCACAATAATGATATAACATCACACTCAAGGACTCTACAGATAACATTGCTAACCTTTATTAAGTAGTAATTAAAGAAAGAAAAAGAACATACCAGAGAAACCAAAACACCTTCTTTGTAAGTGTGGTGGCTTTTATATGCTACCCCAGAAGGCTCTTTGATCAGTTCCTACTTTACTATCACAGGAGTATCCACAGGGCTGTATTACAGGACAAATTATGCACTCAAGTTCCTTTTCTTGTTTCTTTGTCAAATGTATTATTTTTTTGTACAGGGGATTAAATTTAGGGGCACTTGACCACTGAGTCACATCCACATCCCCAGCCTTTTTGTGTATTTTATTTAGAGAGAGGGTCTCACTGATTTGCTCAGCAACTTGGTAAATTGACAAGGCTGGCTTTGAACTCGTTATCCTCCCGTCTCAGCCTCCCAAGCTGCTGGGATTACAGGCATGCACCACTATGCCCAGCCTCAAATGTATTCTTGAACTCTCAAGGAATAATCCAGATCTAATTCCTACTAAGTTGTGAAAAACTACAACTGACTTTTATTTATGGCACAAGCATTTCTATAAATACATTTTTCAATATACTTAAACAGTAAAGAGTAATATTCACTGAGAGCATATTATTTTCAAGTAAGTCATTTAATTTAAACACAAAATGATCAAGGTTAGTATTGTTGTCTCCATTTGTAGTTGAAAACACTACACTGAGACTTTAAGAAGCTCAGAGCTTGCCAAATGCCACCAGGCGAGTCAACAGCAGACTGAGAATGTGGACAGGTCTGTGCCTCCAAAACTAATGCTCGTTCCCACCACACAGGGCCATCATGAAAACCTGGCAGTACCATTCCTTGCTGATGAGCTCAATTTCCTAGATAGAGAATATGCTGAAACTTAAGCTTAGAAATCTATCTTGAACCAAGACTATGTCTTTAACTACTTTACTCCTAAATGTCCTTTAGGTACATAAATTTTTTTTTTTAAATAGAAAACTTAATTAAAGCCCTAGGGCCCAAGGGTGATCATTTCTCCTAACAAACTTGTTCCTAGTATTCCCAGAAGGGCAGAATTTAATGATGGAAAACATCTACAAGGCAACAACTTAATTCCATTTCTTCTCCAGCTCTCGTCTATCTTGGCTGATTTAGGTGGCTGGAAAACAGAGGGCTTGTCTCCTTGACCTCCCAGAACCCCTTCTAACACTATAATTCCGATTCTCTTTTCCTTACTTACATAGGAAAACCTCTGATTATTTTGCAAAGCCAGGTTTTAGAGGCCAGATTGCTCCATTTTAGTAAAGGTACTAGAAATAAGATTGCATCTCCCAATTGCCATGCTTTAAAAATCCCTATCAAATCATACCAAAATAATCATACTGAAATAACAAAAGCATACCAATCAATCACAAGGAATAAACAAAATTCAGAAAAGCTGAAAGGTGCTCCTGTTCATAACATTTCTTTTCTTTAGACCTCAGTGAAATATTATCTGACCAGTTGGAGAAAGCCTGATTGGGCAATATGCCCTGTGGTGACTTCTGAGGTTCCTGTCCTGTCGCCTTTGCTTCTTGGTACATTACATCATTGTTAACTATAAAGGGAACTGCCGCCTGGCCCCCTTAATGAACCGGAAGTTCCAAACTTGTCAAAGAGAGAAAAGGGCTCCCACTACCTATGACAAATAACAGAAACCTTGGTTCTCTCTGCCAGCAGAGATATAGAATGCTTATATATTACCTAACTATACAACACACCTCTTAAGGTTAAATATACCAGTTTCACATTCAATGTCAACAAAACATATACAAACAATTCAGGGGTTTGGTAAAAGTTCCCAATGAAAGACAGGTTCATGACTAAATAATCGAAGATAAATAACCAAAAAGAATGAACTGTTCGTGCGCTAGAAAATCATTGTTTCTAATTGGGCACTGGGGAAAGCAAAACCCCTGGATGATAGTTTCTTGGGATCCGCACTGAGATTGCATCAGGTCCTGGACTCAAAACTAGGAATATATCATTGATGATGCATGTTTTGGTCACTCAAACAGGAAAACACCTAGTAGCACCATCTGGATACTAGGTCTTCACATTGTATAAGGAAGTAGGTCATTTCCAAAACCACTTCCTTGCATACCCGTCCACACAAACCCACCTAGAGTTGGATGCAAACAAGAAAGTCTAAGGAACAGTCAAGGAAACCTTTGCCCTGCCCTGCCCAACAACAGCCAACTAATGTTGCACAGCCTATTTTAGTCTCTGGGTGCTATTCTGTCTCTGTTGCAATGACTCAACTATACCATTTTATTGCAAAAGCAGCTGTAGTCAATATAAAAGAAATTAGGTGTGGTTATATGCCAATAATTTTTTTTTTACAAAACCAGGTATTATTTACAACAACAGGTGTTGGACATAATTTAGTCACTGGCCATAGCATGCTGACCCCTGCTTTAGTGCAAACAAAAGTAAGGAACCCCTTTGAGAAATCATACTATTCATTAACCCCTATTCTTTCTACCTGGGAACTATTCATTAACCCCTATTCTTTCTACCTGGGAACTCTGGGAGGAGCAGAAAGTGAAGGTGCAAGGCTAGGAAGTTTCCCTCAGTTAATTAACCTCAAGGACAAAAGCTACAAAACACTTCAAAGTTAATGATGGGTAGCCATTCAACTTACTTCTCCTTGTCATCAATAGAAAATAAAAATTTCCATGGGTTCAAAGGCAAGACCAGGGATACATTTCTGTGGTGTGCCAATAGGAAGAGTTATGATTTTTGTTTTGTTTTGCTTTGTTATTAAACATTATGTTTTAGAGAAAAGGCAGTATATATATTATATATTATATATATTATATACATATATTATATATAAATATATATATACATATATGTGTGTGTGTATATATATGTGTGTTTATATATATATATATACATATATATACATATATATGTGTATATATATATATAAAACAAAATTTTTATTTGGTCACAAAAATGAAATTTGCTCATTTTTGGCAAAATGGATGGAAATGAAGGACATTTATTAAGTAAAATAAACATAAAGATAAAGATTGCATATTGTCTCTCACATGTGAAAGCTAAAAAAAAATATCTCGGAGCTGAAGAGAGTAGAATAGTGATTACTGGAGGCTGGGAGGGAGCTGGGAGTGAGGAGAGAAGGCAGTTGAATAGCAGGTACCAAAACATCATTCTAGTGTTCTACAACACAATAGGATGATATAGTTCACAATAACTTACTATATGCTTTATGAAAAACTGGAAGAGAGGAGCTCAAGGACTCCAAACATGAAGAAATGGTAAGAGGTAGAAATGCTAATAACTCTGATTTGATCAGTACACGTTGTATACGTGTATGGAAATATCACACTGTACCCCACAAATATATATATTACCATAATTAAAAAGGCATTTATTAATAGTCATGCTATTAACTCCTTCTGATTCAGAAACTCAAAAAGTATCCCATGAAAAGCATTGAGGCCACAATTCACCTGCAGTTTCAGAATAGCCAGAAGCTACTGGAGGGCCACACTTCAGGAAAATCAATCCCCAAGGGAACTGTTATTCCCTTAAAGGTGATTCCACTACCAAAAAACAAAACAAAACAAAACAAAACAAAAAAAAACAGAAGACCTGACAAGCAAGTACCACCTTGTCCAGAGGGCAATTCAATGCATCCAATAGCCAGATCTTGCTGGACTAATTAGACTTGACCCAACAGCAGCAATAACTTTGGTACAATGCCAAACATGGGAGCTGGGGTTGTAGCTCAGCGGTAGAATACCTGCCTAGCACATGTGAGGCACTGGGTTCAATCCTTAGCGCCACATAAAAATAAATAAATAAGTTGGGCAAGGTGGTACATGCCTGTCATCTCAGTGGCTCTGGAGGCTGAGGCAGGAGGATCTCAAGTTCAAAGCTAGCCTCAGCAACTCAGTGAGACCCTGTCTCTAAATAAAATACAAAATAGTGCTGGGGATGTGGCTCAGTGGTTGAAAGCCCCTGGTTTCAAACCCCAGTACCAAATGATGATAATAATAATAATAACAACAATAACAACAACAATAATAAAATTAATTAAAGGTATTGTGTCCATCTACAACTAATAAATCTTTTTAAATAATGCCAGACATGGGCTGATGCAAAACTGTCTGCTACAACAGAAATATCTGTAATGGGCTCCACTCAAAAAAATAAAAAGGCCTATTATCACCATTCTGCCAGTGGTACAGAATTTGATTAAAGGCACATGGGTAAGAGGAAGGCAAAAGGAATGGTCCTAAATGTCACTATGGCTTATCTATATTTATGAGCCCCTTTGAATGGGGGCTGTCTACTATGTGGCATAAGAGGACCCAAAAGAATTAAAATCACTATTTGAAGTGCTGCAGATGAATTGTCAAAGCAGGACAATTGGCTAGGGGGAAAATATAAAATCAAGGCACAGTAAAGTAAGGCCTTTGAGAGGGCTTCCTCATGTTGCGGAGGGAAAAGGAGCTGTCAGCCAGCAACAGACAACTCTGAAGAGGGTGCATGATAGGGATTTACAGAGACTGAGTCGCATAAAGAAATAGTGTTTGGCAGACAGGCTCAAGGAACAGGAGAAGGCTAAGTGCAAAGCCAGGCCAGAATTGGGGTGCACAGCAGGGAGAATCATGTCATAACAATGGCAAGGAACAATGCAGGACAACCCAGAGACACAGACTTCCCAAACCCTCTGTGCAAGGCATAATTACTGACCCCCTTCTGCAGTACATCATGATATAGTAGAAAATAGTAGGAACCAGATGATTTAGGTTTGGAACACAATTTGCCACACACGAGCTGAGTAACTTTGAGGAAATGATTTAACTTCTGTGAATTTCAATTTCCTCATCTATAAAACATAGGGACCATTACCTGCCCTTTGTTACTTCACTGTATAACAAACATAACAAACTAATAATACCCTGCCAGATTGCTCATAGGGTTGTGAGATTAAGTTGAGATGATCAGTCAAACTGTTTAATGAACTTAAAAATACTAAGTGCTGGGCAGGGTAGCACATGCCTGTAATCCCAGCTGCTTGGGAGGCTGAGGCAGGAGGATTGTGAGTTCAAAGCTAGCCTCAGCAACTTAGTGAGGCGCTAAGCAACTTAGCAAGATCCTGTCTCAAAATAAAAGGGGTAGACTTGGGATGTGGCTCAGTGGTTAAGCCCTGAGTTCAACCCTAAGTAGTATTAATATTTTGCAGTGCTGGGGATTGAACCCACCCATGACATTGCACATACTAGGTAAGTGCCTTATAATTTAAGCTACACTACCAGCCCCCATGTCATTATTTTATGGATTGCTATCTGTGGTATAAATATAAACACAATTCAATCTAAGGATGAAACTGTTTTCAAGCAATATGTATATTAGCCCTCAAACTTAACATTCACAGATAGTGGAAAGAATATTCAAAAAATCTCTTCTTTTAAAGGCAGAGAGAGAGATTTATTTAGGAAAGTAAATACATATTCAAGGGAAAATATGGGCAATCTAAAGGGAGAGACATGCCTTTAGGGTAAAGCAGGGAATACACATTCATGGGAGAATGTGGGCATCTCCAGAAAAATCTTAATACTTAAGCTCTGCTACTGACTAGAGGTAATAAAGTTCTCCAAGTCTCAGTTTCCTCATCTCTGAAACTGAAGTAATAACATTTTCCTTCTCAGATTAAGTTACAGAATGTTCAAGTGCCTGTACATTATAAAGTGCTTGGCAAATGATAGGGTTTTATTTTTTTTGTTTTGTTTTGTACTAGGAATTAAACACAGGGCTGTTTTACCACTGAGCTACACCCCAGTCCTTTCTATTTTTTTTATTTTGAGACAGGGCCTTGCTAAGCTTCTGAGGCCAACTTTGACCTTGCAGTCCTCCTGCCTCAGCCTCCCAAGTCGCTGCGATTATAGGTGTGCACCACTGTGCCCAGTGGCAAGTGATAGTTTAACCCATATCTACATCAATATCTATATCTAGGATATCAGTCAGCCTGAATGAGATCATATACACACATCCTAGACTTCTTTGTCCCCAGAATAAACATCATCATTCCTAAAACCCCACTTGATTCTTATTAAAAATTATCTCCTCATTCATAATTGAATTGCCTACATTCCACAGAATGGAGATGGTCAATTATCAAAAGTGTGTCTCTTGCTCTTCTGTCTCATCAAGATCCTACTAGGCAAAGGCCAAGCAGAAAAAATAGAGTAAGGAACTTCAGACTCCCTGAACCTTCCCTTACTCTACTCCTGAAGGTCCATTAAAATGGTTGGGTGCATTCAGATCAACACAGGAGGTGCACTCTTGGCAAAAGGCACTGAAGAGAAAATGACACACTTCTTTCACAAGGTGAAATCAATTGTGGGGAAAAAAATCCACAGGCTCAGCAAAGAGAGGTTGGTGAAGATAAGAGCTGTTTTTCGGAGGCACAGTGACACTACACAGAGCCCAGGAATATAACCAGTTACTGACTTCAGAACTGAGACTATGGTTAACTGATTCTGTGACCTTGGAGAAGAACTCAGTTTCCTCACACTAAAATAAGAAAGACTTAAATGAATTGTTTTCTCTTAACAGGCCCTTCAACTGTATGAATCCATTTCTGGCAAGACACTGCCCATTAGTCAAAAAGAAAAGGAAGCTGGGCATGGTGGCACACACCTGTAGTTTCTGCTACTTAGGAATCAGAGGCAGGAGGATCACTTGTGCTCAGGAGTTCTGGGTCAGGCTGGGCAACATAGTGAGACCCCTCCATCTCAAAAGGAAAAAAGCAAAGCAAAGGAAATGGTTAAACAGCAACTGTTCATCATAAGGGAAAAGCAAACAATGCCAAGAAATCCCAGCTTTCTCTCCCTTCCATTCCATTCTCCTAGCACAGCTCTATGATCCCTATCTGAGCTGCTCTCCAATTAGCACACTGGCCCCCTTTGCTTTCCATTTAGTAACATTACACAATGCTCATCCCACTAAACCCTGAAATGCTAGGCATGCACTTTAGAAGGCAAACCTCTCCAGATCACTATGTTTAAGAACAAGAGAAATTCAGCATGGTGACAATGTAGGTAAGGACATTCTCTTTAAGATTCCCCTGTTGTTTTTGTACATTCTGCTCTAAACAAAAGTTGTAAGGGGCAGTTATAAAACACCTCCATGGCTTGTTACCCACCCTACCCCCAACTAATGAATTCGGGATGGATGAATTTTAGGATTAGTCTCCAGCTGTCAACTGCCACATGCATAATACATATTTTTCCAATCACAGGGTAAGGATTTTCCACGACAGCCTGGCTCTGGAAAGAGAGCTGGAAGCTGAAGTGTGGCCCTTCTGCTTCTGGGAAGTTCTTAATGAAAACCATTTGCAAAAACTGCCTTGATGTTCCTAATATGGTGCTGTAGTGCTGGGCCCACTGCTTGCCACTTGTGAGAAATTCCATGCTGCCTTAGGATAAAAATACTATGGGAGGTGGAATTTGTCACCCGTTAGTAATGCCACACATTTCCCAATATATACTACTCACTACATGAAAAGCAGCTGTTTGCCATAAGAGGTCGACAGATGAGCAGAGAAGAGGGGAGGCCCCTAGAACTGCCCAACCAGCTGGTGTAGACTCTCATGGCAGGAAACAAAGAGGGCAGGGTGTCACACCACCAAGATATATTGCCAGTCTTTTATGACAAAGGCAAGAAAACACAATCAGATACTAATTAAATTGGGGCTAGATTGCTCAACAGGGAAAACAGCTGATCTCAGCCAGGATGGGAGCAAAGAATGAAAGGGAACCTTCCACTAATATAATGTTTCACTGCCAAGTGGGTAATTTCAAACAAAAGCACCACCATCCCCAATAAAGAGCATATAGACAGTCTAAATACAAGGTACCTGCTTCACAGTACAATGCAGAAAGAACCTGGAATGGGAGGCCAGGAAATCTCATTCTAATCCCGATTTGGATTCTAACTCTAGGACCCTAGAGGAGTATTTCTCTCTTGGCTTTCTTTGCGTTGAATATAAACCCAATGGAGCAGATATAAACTTTTCTGAACAACCTTCCAGGTCCGATGTAGATCTAAGCACCTCTCTTTCTCTAATCACAATATAGCTTTTTTGACATAGCTCTGAGATATTACCATAAAATTCATTCAAAATGTACAATTAATTGGGTTTTAGTAAACTCACAGAGTTATGCAACCGTCATCACAATGTAATCTTAGAAAATATTCATGACAACAAAAAAGAAAGTCCTTACTCACAAGCAGTCACAATATATTCTGGACATTCTAGCCCTAGGTAACAACTAACCCAATACTCTAATAGATTTGCTTTTCTGGACATTTCATATGAAAGGAATCAAACAATATGTAGTCTTTAAGATTTTTTTTCACTTAGTACAAGGTTTTCCAAGCTCATCTATGTTGTACCATGTATCAGTTCTCCATTACCTTTCATTGCCAAATACTATTCAATGGTATAGATATACCATATTTATTTATCCATTTTTCAGTTGATGGGCCTTTAGGTTGTTTCCACCTTTTAGCCATTATAAATAATTCTGTGATGAAAATCCACCAAGAATTTTTGTGTAGACATGTATCTTTATTTCCCTTGGCTACACACAGTGAGGAGTAGATTGCTGGACCTCAGCGAAACTGTACATTTAACCATTTTAATGAACTACTAAACTTTTCTCCAAAGTGGTTGCACCGTATTACATTCACAGAAGCAATATGAGGGCTCCAAATTCCTCACATCCTCTCCAACAAGTGTTGGTCTTTTATTCATCCTAATGGGAGGGGTGTGGTATCTTATTGTGGTTTTGATTTGTATTTCCCTAAGGACTAATAATGTTGAGAATCTTTTCACATCATTATTGGTCATATGTATATCTTCTTTAGAAAATAGCTATTCAAAAACTTTTCCCATTTTTAATTGAATTATGATTATTTTGTTAAATTGTAAGCATTCTCTATATATTCTACATGTTGTCTCGTGCCAAATATGTGGTTTTTTAAATATTTTCTCTCTTTGTGGGAATATTCTAGACAGGGAAACTGGGATACATTTTCATTCTGGATGATACCATTTCTATCACAAAATGTTTTAATTTACAGAACTCCAATTTACCTTTTTTACTTTTTATCATTTATGTTTCTAGTATCTCATTTAAGAAACCATTGTCTAATCCAAGATCAAAAGGTTTTAAATCATTACTTTCTTTCAAGGATTTTATAGTTTTAATCTTTTACAATTAGGGATCAGATCCACTTTCAGTTAATTTTCATATGGTTTAAGGTAAGGGTCCAGCTAGATTCTTTTGCATGTAGATATCCAGTTGACCCAGCTCCATTCATTGAAAAAGGTTAATTCTCCCATTGAATTACTTTGGCACCCTTGTTGAAAATCAATTGACCAGAAATGTAAAGATTTACTTCTGGATTCTGAATTCTATTCCATTAATCTCCATGTCAATCTTTATGCCAATACTATACTTTCTTCATTAATGTAGCCTCATAATAGGTTTTGAAATTGAGAGGTTAGGCCTCCATTCCTTTCCAAGACTGTTTGGCTGATCTGAGTCCTATCATTTCCATATGAATGTCAAGAGTTCCTTATCAATTTCTACCACAATGCTAGCTGGGATTTCACTAGGAATAATGATGAATCTGTACATCAATTTGGGAACTATTTGCCATTATACTATTAAATGTTCCAATCCATAACTATGGTATGTCTTTCTCGTTATTAAATCTTTAATCCTTTTCAATGATTCTTTCAAGTTTATTTGTAAATATTTCATTCTTTTTGATATTTTAAATAGATTTTTCTTCATTTAAATTTGGAATATTCATAAAGAGTGTAGAGAAATGCAACTGAGCCAGGCATGGTGGCACATACCAGCAGATTGGGAGGCTAAGGCAAGAGGATTGCCAAGTTCAAGGCCAGCCTCAGCAACTTAGCCAGGTCCTAAGCAACTTAGACAGACCCTGTCTCAACATAAAAAAATGAAAAAAGGGCAGGGATATAGCTCAGTGGTAAAGTGTCCCTGGGTTCAATCCCCACTACTGAGAGAGAGAGAGAGAGAGAGAATGAATTGATTTTTGTATACTGATCTTGCATCCTACAACCCTGCTGAACTTATTACATTGAATAGATTTTAATTAATTCTTCAGGATTTTCTATATACAAAATCACATCATGCATAAATAGAGATAGCTTTACTACTTTCTATCCAATCTGAATGTCTTTTATTTCTTGTATTTTTCTTTCTTTTCTTCCTAACTGCCCCGTCTAGTAAGTCCAATACAATGGTGAATAGAAATATCAGGATCAGACTGGCACAGTGGCACATGCCTGTAATCCCAACAGGAGGCTGAGACAGGAGAATCATGAGTTCAAAGCCAGCCTCAGCAACTTAAGATCCTGAGCAACTTGGGAAGACCCAATCTCAAAATAAATTTTATATATACATATGGGCTAGGAATGTGGCTCAGTGGAGTGTCCTTGAGTTCAATCCCTGGCACCAAAAAAAAAAAAAAAAAAAAGAAATATCAGAATCTGACCTCATTGCCTTATCCCTGATCCAGAGCAAATTCATTATGTGTTCCCACTAAGTACAATGTTATCTGTAGGTTTGTCATAGATGCACTTTATCAGTTTGAGAAAGCTTCCTTTTATACCTAATTTGTTGAGATTTTTTTTAACATAGTAAGGTGATGAAGTTTTAAAAATATTTTATCATCCTCTGAGTTGACTGAATGGGGTTTCTCCTTATTTTAATCATCTTGTATGTTAGCTTTTCAGCACTGTGACAAAACACCTCATGAAAATCAACTAAAAGGAGGAAAGGTCTTTTGGGCTCATGATTTTGGGGTTTTAGTTCATGGTCAGCTGGATTTGCTTTCAGGTCTGTGGCAAGGCAGAAACATGGCAGAAGGGTTTGGGGGAGGAAAAAAACTCACCTCATGGAAGTAAGGAAGCAGAGAAAGAGAGAGAAAGGGACCAGGGATAAATATACTCCCCACAGGGCAACCCCCAAAGTCCCACTCCCTTCAACTGGGTCCCACCTCCTACAGTGTCCATCACCTCCAAATAGTTGAGTTAAATTATGAATCCATCAATGGATTAGCCCATTGATATTGTCAAGAGTCCTAATGATTCAATCAATTCCTAAAAGCCTCACCTCTGAGCACTACAGCTTTGGGAACCAAAACCTCAATACATGAGCCTTGGGGGACGTTCCAGATCCAAATGCAAAGATATATTTAATATCTTTGTATTCCACTGATGATAGCATGTAATTCTTTTATATGTTGCTAGATTTGGTTTGCTATATAGTCTTAAGGATTTTTGCATCAATATTCTAAAGGGAACTCAGTCTAAAATTTTCTTGTGGTGTCACTGTCTAGGGAATGCTGGTATTAGAGAATGTATTAGGAACAGTTCTAATTTCTGCAAGAGTTTGTGAAAGACTGACATTTTTTCTTTAAATGTTTGAAACAATTCAACAGTGAAGATATATAAGCATGAACTTTCCTTTATGGCTAGTATTTTGATTAATAACTCAATCCCTTATCTTATTACAGATGTATCCTTCTGGGGTCAATTTCAGGAATTTGTGTCTTCCTAAAGATGCACCTATTTCCTTTAAGTTATATAATTCATGGAATACAGTTATTCACATATTGCCTTATACTCTTCTTTTTGTAAGATTGGTAGTAGAGTCCCCCTCCTTCATTCCTAACTTTATTACATTGCAACATTTCTTTTGTTCTAATGCAAATATATAAAACAATAAATTTCCCCCGAAGTACTGCTTTTGTTGCACTCCACAAGTTTTGGCATGTTGTTTCATTTTTATTCATTTAAAAGTATTTTCTAATTGCATTTGGGATTTCTTCTTTGACCCCCCATTTATTTAGATGTGTGATATTAATTTCTGCATATTCGTTCATTTCCTAAATATCTTTCTATTATTGATTTGTAATTTTGTCCCACTGTGATTACAGTGTCTTACCTAGGAGACAATATAAACAGATAATTAGGAAAGAGAACTAAATATAAATTCTGAAGTTGAAGAATAAAATCACTGAAAAGAAAACACCACAAAGGATGCTCAACAGCAGATTTAAGTTAGCAAAAAAAATCATAGAACTTGAAATATGTCAACTGTGATTATCCAGTGTGAGCAAAAGAAAGAAAAAAAATGAAGAAAAAAGCCCAGAGATTGTGGGACACCATCAGGTGTGCTAATTTATGCATAATGTGAGTTACAGAAGGAGAAGAAAGAGGCAGAAAGACTGAAGAAATGTTACTAGGTGCATTTATATTTATTCAAGTATACTTTGTGGCCTAGCAAACATGTCTGAATAATATAGGTTAACTGATATTATCCAGTCCAAGGAAAAGAATAAAAAATATGGAGAAATAAGTTCTATATGTACTTGTGAATGTTCCACATGCACTTGAGAATGTTCCATGTGTACCTGAGAAGAATATGGATTATGCTGTTGATATAGTACCCTACAGAGGTCCATTATGTTTAATTTTTATAGTGTTGTTCAAGCAATCTATTTCCTTGTTGACCTCTGTTTTATCCATTATTAAAAATGAAGTGCTGAAGTCTCCAACTATTTTTGCTAGATTATCTTTTCCTCCCTTCCACTGTTTTATTTCATGTATTTTGGGGGCTCTGTTACTAGGTGCATTTATATTTATTTTGTTATATCTCCCTGATAGATTGACTACTTTAAAATTATAAAATGTATTGCTTTGTTTTCATTGTTTTGTTTTGTTTCTGGTAATGGGAATTGAATCCAAGGGCAGTTTACCATGGAGCTACATCCCTAGCCCTTTTTATTTTTGAGACAGGGTTGTACTAAGTTGCTTAGGGTCCTACTAAATTTCAGAGAGTGGCCTGACTCAGCCACCTGAGTTTCATTGTATTTCATGAAATATTGTCTTAAAATCTATTTTCTGATATACATATAGCCTTTCGAATTCTTGTTTAGTTTTCTGTGTATATTTTTCTATTCTTTTACTTTCAAGTTCCTTGTGTCTTTCAATCCAAAGCATATCTCTTAAAAATAGAATATATTTTAATAAACTCATCCATCTTTAATCGATATATTCATTTTGCCAATCTATAGTTTTGTTACAGTGTATAACTATTCACATTTAATATACTTAATGATCAGACAGGATTTATGCCTATCACTTCTTTGTTTTCATGTCATGTCTTTTTCCCCTCTATTTCTCCACATTGTTTTGTTTATTCATTTGTTTTAGAATGTTAGAAAGGAAAACCTGGGTCTCATGCATGTTAGGTAAGTACTCTACCATTGAGTAACATCATTCTTGTGTTTGAGTTACTTTCTAAGATTTGTAGATTAATGTCATACATCAAATTTGGGGAGATTTTTGCCATTATTTCTTCATATATTATGCATATATTAGTACACTTGATGGTGTCCCACAATCTCTGGGGCTTTTTTCTTCATTTTTTTTTCTTTCTTTTGCTCACACTGGATAATCACAGTTGCCCTATGTCAAGTTCTATGATTTTTTTTTGCTAACTTAAATCTACTGTTAAGCATCCTTTGTGGTGTTTTCGTTTCAGTGATTTTATTCTTCAACTTCAGAATTTGTATTTAGTTCTCTTTCCTAGTTATCTGTTTATACTGTCTCCTCGGTAAGACACTATTTCCATGTGTTCCTTTAAGTATTTAGACAAGGTTTCATTCTGGTCTTTTTATGTTTTTTTGAACATATAAGCTCATTTAAAATTTTATTTTTATCTAAACTCTAAACTTTAGACCCCATCACAGTTTTTATTGACATTTTTCCTTTATACAGGTCATACTATCCTATCTGGTTACATGTCTGTTTTTTTGTGGTTGTTGTTGTTGAAAATTGGACATTTCAGACAATATAACGTGGTGGTACTGGAAATCAGATCCTGCCCCCAAAGGTTTTATTGCTATTGCTTTTGTTCTTGTTATTGTTCTTTGCTTGACATCTTTCTTGGACTAATTCTGTAATATCTGTATTTCTTGTGGTATTCAGGCACCAAAGTCCTAGCATGGTTAGCTTAGTGGTCCCCTCATGATTACCAGAGATCTTCTTAAATACTGGAACCACCAGCTAGCTATTAAATATATCTTCCATCTTTTGCTAAGGGGTTCTATGTGCATGTTGGGGTATGCTTCAACCCTCAGACATGTAAATTACAATTCTCCCTCAAATTTAACTCTAAGTGGGAAATTGTGGCTGTCTCAGGTCCTTTGGGGTCACATGGACAATCCTGAGCATACGTGTGGCCTTCTAGATCCCCAAGAATGTTACAACTTTAAAATCCCCTTAGCATCTCATTTCCCAGTTATTTATTTCATGTTTTGGCCAGGCTCTTATTTGCCCTGTATGGTATCATCTCAACTGTGATTTTAAACACCCTGGAGTTAGGGTTTTCCCACAAAGCTAACCCTTTGTCAACAGAAGTAATGAGAAGTCCTATAAAGGAGGCTCTTCTAATCATCTTCTAAATAAATCAAATTTTGACAAGGCTCTGAGTATGGGAATTTTTGTGGGGCTATAAACTTAATCATTCCCCCCACATGCTGCAATGCTGCTGATTTTCAGAGCCACCATAGTTAAGAAGTTGCTGATTCTCCTCAAAACTAAGGAGAAGGGAACAGGAAACAAGGAAAGCTAAATTGTCACTACCCTGCTAGCATAGAGATTCAGCAGTTTTTCTTCAATAAACAATCTTAGATTGTTGCAAGCCTTTGGTAAATTTCCAGAGCTCTGGAAATGTTGGTTTTGACAACTTTTGCCAGAGTCGTTTTGCTTTTATGGGTGAGTGGATCTGCAGAGTTTTCCAGGTCACATTCTCTTCAGGTACACTCTTAAAGAAATCTTTGAGTGACTGAGAATATGCCTATAGTGGAACTCACTCTTAACGGTGCATAAGTTGAAAGAATTGCTGTGGTAAAAATTTTTTTAAATGATAGACAAAATGTTGACAACTGCTGCCTCTAGAGTGGAGAAATGAGGAATGGGGGCATAGAAGGAAGGAAAAAGTTGGCCCTTTTGTAGCTTTTTAATTTTTTTTCATTGTAGATAGACACAATGACTTTATTTTATTTATTTATTCATTCATTTATTTATTTATATTTATGTGGTGCTGAGGATCAAATCCAGTGCCTCACACATGCTAGGCAAGCCACAACCCCAGACCCCATTTGTAGCTTTTGAATGTTGTGCCATGTTCATGTTACCACTCAAAAACATTTTAATATACTTATAAAAGAGTGAATAAGTATGTGCTTTAAATTTCCCCTAAAGATTCCATGAGATATACTATATCCTGTCTGCTTCTGAGAAACTACCCATTCACTTAAAGTGTCTTACTCATTACCAAGGCAATGAACTATCAAAGTGGTAAAACAGGTGTCTCTGACTTAGGAACTCTTCCTCCTAATGTTACCCTTCTTTCCAATAGACACCTTCATAACCATAATCTAGCTCCTTTATTTCACCCCACATATCTCTACTTCATAACATATGATAGAATATATTTTGCACCCTGAACTTCCTCTTCATAGCTACTCTCAAAACCGTAATTATTTAAACAGATAATTAGATATTTAATATACATTAAGAGGGCAGAGCCTCTAGCAGCCTCATTCACTACTATATCTCCAAATTGCCTTTATATTGTAGGCAAGTCTGGTAAAGCTTTATGAGGGCCCTCTAACCCACTAGAAAAAAAATCAGCTTGAGATTTCCAGGATACTCCCCTGGAAAGAAGCATATCTTTCCAGATCCTCAGGGGCTTTTAGGAAATGTCTGTAGTAACTGATTAGAGAAACAGATGCCAGATTAAACAAAAGATTTTGGCTATGCTTTAAAAAAACATAAGGCTATAAAAAATGAAGTTGAAAAGTAATTTTCCTTCATTACTCTTAAGTCTGATTGGAAAATATTTCTTAATGGGCGAGTCTAAAATCTTCCATACCCTACCCCAACACCATCCTCAACCCCTAGAAAGAACTATTTCTTATAAATGGTCTCACTGAAAGGCTTTTTCACTCTAGTTCCCCCAGTACCCCAGTCAGCTACTTCAGAATTTAAGTCTTCACATCCATTAACAGCAATACTGAACAATATACCACCCATTCATCAGAGTTACACAGGAGGTATAAAATAACTCCATGTGCTCAAAGGCACTGATTAAAATCACTGGGATAATTACGGGATATATCCTGAGTGACAATGTATATTACATCACCAACTCCTCCCTATACATATGACATTTCACCCACCCTAAGGGAAGCAAAAGTTTTGGATCCCTACCCCATAGAGCTATTCAGGGCAAATCTGAAGGACATCTGGTTGACACCTCCTAAGAAGTGTTTAACAAGTGGCCACTCAAATAGGCCAGCATGATTCAAATCATCTACTCATGCTGGATATTTCAGTTAGATTGTCCCTTTGCCTAGTCTCCGAGAGTAAAGAGAAAGTGGTTCTGAAGAATCAATTCAGGATGTTCAACTATTTGAGTAAGGTGGTGGTAACCAGAAAACATAGAATGATATAATCAGAATCCTCAAGATCATCAACCAAGCACCTAAGTTTATAAATGGGAAAAATAAGGCTCACGAAATCAAAGACTTACTCAAAGTCATGCAAGTAGTTAGTGGCAAAGTTAGAACCAACCCATCTTCACAGGAGAGCACTCACTCAACAGGTAGGTGCCCAGGTGTCAAACAAGAGCTAAAAAAAGCACTCAAAAAGGTGACCTTAACACAAATATCTAAAACTCTTGTGTTTAAAAGTATAGAAAGAAAGTGCCTTTCTTTTAAAAACTTAAGATTGTATTATTAAAGCTATACAAACCACATTTCTGTTTCATCAACTTTATGTGCATTTTTTAGTATGGAAGGCATTTTTGGGATTCTTTTAAAGAATAAAAAAAGGGCTGGGGATGTGGCTCAGTGGTTAAGTGCCCATGGATTCAATCTCTGGTATGTATGTATGTATGTATGTATGTATGTATGTATGTATGTATAAATAAATAAATAAATAAATAAATAAAAACATAAGTTTTAATTAGTCCAAGAGAGCCTAGGTATGTATGGTTATGTATGTATATGTATGGGTTTAGCAATACAATTTTTTCTGACATCTGTTTTATATATACACACATATATACACAAAGCATGTTAGGTTTTGAAAATTTGTTTTTAAATTATTTGAATTTTTGTTTAACTAAAGACTGTCATGCGTACTAAAATAATATGAAAATTTATGTAAGCATAAAAATAGGATCCCATAATGCTCATTCCTTTCTGAAATCATTAAACCACAGTATACAATGCAAAAAAAAAAAAATAGTACATCATGGGATATTAAAACTGAAAGTGAGTTATATTAAGCCCCTTCCCCCATCTCCATCTTATAAAGCCACAGACCCCACAGCCTCAGTGAAATGAGTTACCAAAGCCACAGATCACATTAATAGCAGAAACAGGACTACAGCCAACTAACCAGATGCCACATCCAGGGTTTTTTGCCATTATGCCACTATTCCACCTCTGCTAATCTGCAAGTGGTATCCAGTACTCAGAGAAATCTCTATCTGAAAATTGTCATTCTCCATTTTTCCTAGCCCATTAGATTCTAAGGTAAAACTAGAAATCATGTAGCTCAAAGGTTGCAATCCAGTTGAATCTAGCCTATGAAAACTGTTTTATTCAGCTAAAACTAAGAATGTGAAGGGCTTTTGAATAGGGTGAGATGGCTATATTTTACCGTAATAACTCCATCTCTATTAACCCACTTCCAGCAACTTCATACTTTTGGTTTCTTCTTGACCTCTGATAGCACTTGAGCCTGGTATCCTTGAATCCAGAGTAGGTATAATTAGGAACACACCAAAATAAAATTAATTAATGGAAAATGTGAGATATAGCATTATGTTCTACCAATATCTACATTCACTACCTTATGAGTAAAAATCCATTTATATCTTCTAGGTTAACTAGTTATACCAGAGATCTGCAAATTACAGCTGGTGAGGCAATCCTTCAACCTGCTATTTTTGTATGTTCCCCTCCCCCAGCTGAACTGAGAATGATTTTCATATTTAAATGGTTGGAAAAAAATCAAATGTCATATGAAAAGTATGTGAAATTCATATCTTGATGTCAATTAATAAAGCTTTATTAGAATATGCTCATCTTACCTACTTATTCTATATGGCTGCTTTCTCACAACAAAGGCAGAGTTGAGTAATTTCCAGAGACTGCATGGTACACAAAGCCTATAGTATATACTACATATTTCTATGTAGAAAAGGTTTGCTGGACATGTGATTTATGTATATTTTTTTAAAAAATGCAAGCTTCCAAATTAATTGCTAAAAAGTCACAAATATTTGTGTGAGATTACTAATACCTTATAAAGAATGCTCAGATGACTCTTCCTAAAATACAGCTCAAACTATACCTGTCCTACCAAATATCTTCTTTTAGCAATCCCTAAGGAATGGGAGCACAGCTCATTGGTAGAGGACTTGCCCAGCATGTGGGAGGCTCTGGGTTCCATCTGCAGCACCACAAAAAATAAAAGAAAAAGAAAGAAAAGTATCCCCTGCCTAAAAAGTCCGAAACTCTTAACAGATCTTGTATTGTCTTACCTCACCCTTCCATTTCAACTCCATTTCCCTAACCTTTCTTCTTGCAGCCTATATACCACATGATCTGAATCATCTGTCATCCCTTTACACTGTGTCATCCATACTACATGAAATATTCTGTCCTCAATACAGTGTCATGTTATATAATAAGCAGGTTCTTTAGAGTCAAGATTAGGTTTTAATTCAGATTCTACCCTTATTAGTTCAGGAAATTAAATCCTCTGAACTTCAGTCTTATCATCTATACAATGTGAAGAATAATCATTACTCTAACCAGTGGCAGAGTGCTTCCCTAACATGTGTGAGGCCCTGGGCTCAATCCCAGGACCATAAAATAATAACAATATTATTACTTATCTCATAAAACTGTTACAAGATGAACGCCTGGCATATCGGAGCAGCTAAAAAAGTGATAAGTGTTATTAATTCTGCCCAAATCCTATGCTACCTCCTCCTTTGTTTTTCCCCTGTCCTCCCACTGGGAAATGAGCTCTCCCTGTGTCACATACCATTATGCCAACCTATCCCTCTCTCAGACCTTGGGCTGTATCTACCACCTTATATAAGAGTAATGCCTTCTTGAGGACAGAATTCATCTGTGACTCACTCTGTGTGTCTCACAATCCTCTGAACAATGACTTCAACATAGTATGTGCATAAGTATTTACTGAATGTATGGTATGTGTTTGCTGGACTATATATAACGTGCATTAGCTGTCTCATATTGCCCAGGGATAAGGAAGGGGTCACATCATTTGTTCTATATAATGACTAGCTTCAGTGCTTGGTAAATATTCAAATCACATCAAGGACTAAAACTGCCATCATAAAAACAAGGGCAAACAGAAAAGTGGGCAATATAGTCACCTTTCAGAATGATGGTGTCTTTCTTTCCCACTAATTTAAGTTATAATCATCTTGTGCTCCAAAAATTAGAAACAGAGCACATTTAAAGGAGAAGGGTGAAATTAACTACTTCCCCAAAGGAGTCAGGTGAATATCATTCATAACATGAATTACCTCAGAGCACAGAGCAAAATAAATCTAAATATTTAAACAGTACCTACATTTAATGAATTAATCATCACACAGAGTTGTGACTAGAGCCTTATCTAAAGTTCTATACAAAACAAGGATAAAGTATAGAAATCAAGTTTCATCTGCATTAACAACTTTCTTAAAAAGCTGCTAATGACTTTTGCAACAGTACATCACATCTCATTGGTTCCTAGAAACACCAGCTATTTGAACTGATGGTCAAATTAATTAGTTAAATAAAAAGGTATCGTTCTCCTGCCTTTTAATGCCAAACTCCTGATGCCAAGATGGATCCATGCAGAGGAATACAAAACTTACTGCTGAGATGTGACAATGTAGAGAGTGACACTTCCAATAAGAGAACAGCAAAAATAAGTCTCTGCTTTAAACTACTTCTGCTTAATGCATGTCTCTGAATCTACTGAAAATTACACATTCACCAACAGATTTATCAGCAACCTGAGGATGTATTATCAACAGTGTACATGGTTTAGCCATTTGATTTACAAAGCACTTTTAGAATCCATTAATTCAGCTGAGCCTTGCAAAAACCCTGTGAGGTAGATATAATTACCATCATTATTTTTTGAGATGAGGTCTCACAATGTTTCTCAGGCTGGCCTCAAATTCTCCATCCTCCTGCCTCAGCCTCCCAAGTAACTTGGATTATAGGCATGCACTACTGTGCCCAGTTCACTACCACTTTTAATTTTAAATGTACAAATATATGGGGTGCAGTATCATAATATGATAAATGTATAGTGTCTAATAACCAAATCACAATACTTAACATTTCCCTCTCCCCAGACATCAAAAAAATTAATTATTCCCATTTTACAGATGAAATAAGTGATTTGTGTCAAATCCCAAGATAGGGAAGTCAAGATTGTAACCTCGGTCTTCTAACTCCAATTCTAGTGTTCTTTTACCATTTTTTCTCCCTACAAAGCAAAAACACACCTTTGTTTTTCATCCACCCTATCTACTCTCAGAAAATCACCCAGCCGGCACAGTGTGAGGAAACAGAGTAAGAGTATAAACATTAATGTGGTCAAGATGGTGGGAAACATCCATCTTTGCCTCTCACTACTCAAGCAATTCTAATCCATGTAACTTAAAGAAATGGAGCTGGGTTTTAACTCCTACCCATTCTATTTTTGGCTTTCTATGTATATTCCAAAACAAAACCACCACAAATATCAAAAAGCCCTTTAGCCTAGAATATCTTTTGATCTTCTGACCATGTGCAAAGGTTTGGGCCTGCATAACTGTTGACTCTTACTCTTCAGTTTTACAAAAGAAGGACAGACCAGGATGGTGGCACATGCATGAAATTCCAGCTGCTCAGGAAGCTGAGGCAGGAGGCTCTCAATTTGGGGTCCAGCCTGAAACACTTAACAAGATCTTGTCTCAAAATATTTTTAAAAAAGAGATGGGGATGTATATTAGTAGTAGAGTGCCCCTGGATTCAATGCCCAGTACCACAAAAAATTAAATTAAATCAAAAAAAGGAAAGAATTAAAACCACTCTTTTCCTCTAGCTTGAAAAACATTTGCACTTCCCCCAAATGTTTTATGGAACTGCATTTTTTCCTTACAGTTCTTAATCTCTTTGCTATGCCTTAGCTGGTCACTTTTTTAGCACAAACACTTTCAGCTTACCTTCTATTTCACAAAGCTACCCACTTCTTAGGGCTTTTAATGAGATTCATTTGACCATGGATTCCATACCAAGCAGTTTGTTATAAGAAAACAAGCAACAAAACACAAACATTCCCCATTTTCCTTCCAAAGAAATCTCACCTTTCTATTTCTGTGGCACAACCTACATATCCTTAACCTCTCAAAGAACACACCCCAAAGTCTGACTTGTATGTCTGTCTGGAAAGATCAGCATTTCAAATATCCCATCTTTAAGGTGCTACTAGGTGTTTACCCTTGATAAGACAACAATAGATGATTGAACTCAACCGAATGACCTGCAGGAATTTAAATGGTTCATAGATTCTGACCAAAAGTGGAGAGATGACAGATGTGCAGAGAAAACACAAATTCCAAGGGGCAAATCCAAAAGAGCTGCATAAGAAGTACCAGCTGGTAGCAGTTACCATCACACTACAGCTCCAAAGGCTCTCCCCCTCTCTTGCTTGGCTATATCTGCCTTAATCAGGTCCCCACATTGAACACAGACACATTATTTTGGGAATAAATCCACTTGAAACAAAGTTATAAGCATAGAGGGACACATATGCCAGTGACTTTACTTTTTGCAATACTTTTTCAGCCAAGAAGAGAAAAAATTAATTATCACTCCACTCAATCATTACCCTCCATTCTTCTGGGTATATACTTTGGCACAAAGCATTGGTTTGCCTGCACTCTCATTGGGGATGTTTATTATTCTTTCTCTTACTCCAAGCCTCCTGCCAACCAGCAGAAATAAAAACCTCTACACACAGAGGGGGAGGGAAAAAGGGTCCCACAGCCAAGTCCGCGGTCGCCACTGGAAAAGCCAAGCTAGGTGAGGTACCTTTCAGTGTAGAGGCTCCCATTTCTAGCACTGTATTTTATTCCCTGGGGGTTAGACTACTGTGTCAAGGAGTAAGCAGGTCTTTGTTCCAAGCTTAAGCAGACTTCAGTGGCATATGAAGCCAACTAACAATCCTGAGCTTAGACTGACCTTGACCTAGTCCATAGCTCAGTATAATAAAGAAAAAAAACCATCAGGGCAAAGGTGTTTTCTTTAGAAAATAACTTGCCATGGGAATTTTTTTACTGTAGTACTTATCTGTAGTAACCAAAAGTCAGTACAAAATCATTACTCCAGCTGCTGGCCTTAATTCCCAATTCTTTAGGAGCCAATGGTAGCTCCTTGGTCAGCCTGAACGTCACCTGGCACCAGACAAGGGTGGTGAACATGTCTCACAGTACCTTCAGATTATCCTTTCAAACAACCATCTGCCTAAGTAAGGGTAACTGCACAGCAAGAGGGTCTTCAGCACAGCTACAGATCATGTCTTATAAGGTCAAGGCCTCTAAAGGGAAAGGTCGAAAGTTTTGGTTGTATTCACCTCTTTCCACTTCTACTGACCCTACTCTCAAAGGGTGGGAAACCCATTTTCTCAAGCACTTGGAGGAAGTCACCCCAAAGCCTCCCTTTCTTCATTCTGCTGTGAGGAAAGATTGAAAGGCAAGAGCCACCGGCTCAGAGAAACAGCTCATGGTAGCAGCCTTCCACTTACTTCTCATGGCGCTGATAAGCGCGTTGCCGTCTTTGATCACGTCTTTGATGAATTTATTGGTCCTCTCCAGCTCCTGCTCATAACACTTGAGCCTCTCGCGGAAGTCGGGGCTGTCCAAGTAGCAGTCGCTGAACTCCAACGGAGGATGCCCCATGGTTCTGATGATCGAGATTGTGGGGGAGAGGAAAGACACAAAGACCAAGAGCATCAGTGGCACAGTGCGGGGAGCAGAGGGGATGGACTGAACGCTGGATCACCTTAAGAAGGCTCTTAGCCTCCCTCCTTTTGGAGGATAAGTACCTGTTCCAATGAGACTCCTGGGAACCACTGGCTGGTGTGTACGAGGAACACAACGCCCGTCGGTGGTTTCAGGTGACTGGGAAGGCTTACTAATGCAGCTGGATCCTGGCAGGGTGCTGCCTAGTAAGCAGCATACCCGCTTGGCATCGCCTCTCCTTATAGGCAGCAGAAACCGCAGCCCGTCTTGCCTCCGGAGACGGGCCGGATCCTTCCTGAGCACTTGCAAACGTGACACTTCGGCCCGCCCAGGGTGTAGGCGGGGGTGAGCACTGGAGCTGGGAACCGCCTCTCCTCTCTCCTCGCTCCAGAGCTAGCTGAAGATTTCCTTTGCCGAACTCCGCGGGCAACCGGGATTGCACTGTCCCCTCCCCCTTCTTAAAGCCAGCGCCTCCGCCCCGCCCCAGCAAAGCTCGAAATCCTAGCCTGTGCGCTCAGGCTCCCTGTTCAACTGTCTTCCTTGTACCCTAGGGTTTCGTTACCCGGGTCCGGCAGCTGCTGAGAGTTTTTCCTAGTCCAAGGGAGCCGGCTTGCTGTCCTGTAAGGAGCCGGAAGGGTTAAGCCCGGGGGCGGCAATGAAACGCAGCCTTCCTCCTTAGACACCAAAGCGGGAAGCGGAGGCTACAACGCGACGCACAATAGCCGCGGTGGCTCTGCGCTTCCCTACGGAAACTGGGGAGCAGTCAGCGCCCTAGGACTCCAGCTGGAAAGCGTGGTGGCCTGGGAGATGTAGTCTTTCAGTCTGCATGTCTCGTGACTCCTCCCTGCGGTCTCCTCATCACCCAGCCAGGGCGGCCGCTCTCCCTGATCGGCATTCCCAGTCTCTCCCAGACTCCATGGCAGCACCCAGCCCCCAGGGGCAGGTGCCTGGCCCGTGAGAGTGCGTGGAAAGTTTCCGCGTCTGGAGCAAGAGCCCAGGAGGAATGGGTGGTGGGATGCTCTCTCTCACTTCCCATTATTTATCTAAATTGTAAATTCCTTTTCCCTCTCTTTCCAGCCTCCCTCTGACCTACCAAACCAAATTCTTTTTCTCTTTCCTATTTCTCCTGGTTCGAAGCGCTAATTCTCATGGGCCTTTGTAAAGGTCTGTTAGAAGTCCCTAAGAAAGGGAGACCGTAATTAGGAGTTAAATTATCCCTCAATATAACCTCAGTCCATGATTTTTGTCACCCAAATCACTACATAGGCTGATGATTAAAGCATATGATTTTCCATACGTAAATGGAAAACCTAAGAAGAGCATATTATAAGTTGTCTTGCAGTGTGTCTAAAAGGCCTCTTGTCCATTGTTGGAGAACTGAGGCTTCTGGTGAAGACAGCTGCCTTGAGATTAAGACAGAGGTTTTAAAAACTGAAAAATATTGTGCACTATCTCAAAAAAGATTCATTTTGACTTTTGTGGAGTGTTTACATTGCCCTGTGAAGAAAACCAGGAAAAACCAGAACTGAAGGGGATTGTGAATAATGGCTACCCATCTTGTATTAGTGGATAATTGCTGATGTGACAAATTAACACAAACTTGGTGGCTTAATATACCATAAAGTTACTATCTTACAGTGCTGAGAGTTGGAGATCAGAAATAGACCTTGTAGGCCAAAACTCAAGATGTCAGAAGGCCTACGTTCCTTTCTGAACACTCTAGGGGAGAATTCTCGTGTTGGCCCATCCTTCTGCCCATAGCCTCCTTTCTTAGTCCTCAAAACTAGCAAAACATCTTGAATCCCAGCAGCTGGGAGGCTGAGGCAGAGATCTGGAGTTCAAAGGCAGCCTCAGCACTGTTGCAATACATATATATATATATATATATATATATATATATATATATATATATCATATATATATATATCATATATATATGATTTTTTTAAGGGATGGGGATGTGGCTCAGTAGTTGAGTGCCCCTGGTTTCAATCCCTGGTACTGCAAAAACAAAAAAAAAAGCTATCAGAAGCTGGTCAAATTTTTCTCAAGCTGCATAACACTGACTCTCCTATCGCCCCCCTTTCTCCTTAAAGACCCTTATAATTACACCAAATCTACAGGATAATTCAGAATTATCATATCTGTTGGGACTAATGACATGTTAACTACTCAGGCTGACTCCTTACTCCCTGGCGAGTGAGCAAGATCAAGGCCTCAAAGGCGGTTTCAATAGTTAATGACGATAAATAGGACCACTGTCAGGGATTGGTTAACAACAGTTCCGGGAGTGATCAGCTCGTGCTTGCCATATAGTCCTATGGGACTCACCTGTGTGAATCCCCCCCCCCCCTTGCTGACCTTTAAGCTGATTGGTTCCCGCCTAGCCCCCACCCTACATAAAAGCTGTGTGATTTCCTCAATAAAGGAGATTCCTGCTGTGCCTCAGGCACTGACAGACCTCCCGGCTCTGGTGTGTTTCCTTTGCCCACGGCACTCATCATCCTGCTCGGCCCCTGACCGGTATTCTCCTCAGGCGGGCCCTGAGGAGGTACATCAGACCTTGTTGCCCGACAGGGAGCAACAGTATCTTCCCATGATCCCAAATTGAATCATATGAAGTCCCTTTTACAATTTAAGATAACACATTTTCAGGTTCCAAGGATATGGACATGGGTATATTTTGGGGGGGTATTCTTCTACTGCCATACAACCCATAATCTTCTAAACAACCCTATGAGATAGTAGTATATCCATTTAAAGATGGAGAGCTGCTCAAAGATGTTGACTTGCCCAAGGACACACATGTGGCACTTTTGAAATTGTGCCTAACCTAGCTGATTCTACAGGCACTGTTCTTAACCAGTTCTCTATATTGCAAAATGAGGAGTCCACTGAAGGAACATACTCTGAAAAATAAGAAGTAGCCACATTCCAGGGAAGAATTTTGTTTCCCAATTTTTTTTTCCTAGTGCTGAGGATCAAACCCAGTAACTAGCATATGTTAGGCAAGGGCTCTACCACTGATTAGCTTTGTTTATATCTTTAAGATTAACTTATTATAAAATACCCAAAATGGGCTTTAAATGCACCACAGGTGGAAAATGTGGAAATAAAAAGAAGGTGCCCAATGAACAAATCTTTCACTCTAGCAAGTTTCCTTTTATCATTCATTCATTCATTTGATAAGCTTTTATTTTCTGGTATTGAAAAGAAAAACCCAAGGGTTCACACATACTAAGTAAGTGCTCTACCATGCCTTTTTATTTCTTATTTTGAGATAGGGTTTGCCTAACTTGCTAAGGCTTGCCTTAAACTTGCAATCCTGCCTCAGACTCTCAAGTATCTGAGATATGTGCCTCTGCGCCCAGCTCTTATACACATATTTTTCCTGCTACATGTTTTGACTTATGGAGGCCATACATATATTTTCATCACTATGAAACTCACCATTAACATTAATGATGTCAGGTATATTTATGCTAATTAATTTCTATACTTAAGTGGTTTTACAGTCATCTTTGTTATCCTTCATCTAGGCAATGAAAGTAAAACAGAGAAAAAGGCCCTAGAATACTACCAAAACAAAAAAAGAGTTAAAACTAGAATTCAGTCTCCCAGATATTAGCTATCTTAATTGAGCATTTTGCTAGGTACTTTGCATTCTTTAATCCCTAACCCTTATAATAACTCTATGTGATTGGGGTTTGTTTGGTTTTGTTTTGTTTATATGTTGTTTGTTTTGCAATGGTAGGGATTGAACCAAGGGCCTTGTATATGCTAGACAATTAAATCATTGCATCACTATTTTAAAGATATTTAATTTGGTCAGGCATAGTGGTGCACACCTGTAATTCCAGTGGCTTGGGAGGCTCAGGCAGGAGGATGGCAAGTTCAAAACAAGCCTCAGCAATTTAAGAGGCCCTAAACAACTTAGTGAAACCCTGACCCTAAATAAAATATTAAAAGGTCTGGGGAGGGGCTAGAATTGTGGTTCAGTGGTAAAGCACTTGCCTAGCATGTGTGAGGCACAGGGTTCTATCTTCAGCACCACATAGAAATAAATGAATAAAATAAAGGTCCATCAACATCTAAAAACTATTTAAAAAAAGAAGCGGGGGGGGGGGGCTGGGGATGTGGCTCAATAGTTAAGCGCCCCTGGGTTCAATTCCTGGTAACAACATATATTTAGTTTTGTGCCTACTATCAAATATGTAACACTCAAAGCTAAACAAAGTCTAAACACTTCTTTAACCCTCAAAACATTTCCATTGTTCATTTTTACTATTAAAGTCAAATGTCCATTATATTCTCCCCATAGAATTTTATCCTATCATCTATTTTTATACTTGAAAGTCTGCTATTGATTATTATATTGAATTTCTCTGCAACAATAGTATGTCCATAAATAGAAATTATTTTTATTTCCTTCTGACCATAAGGCTCCAAGTATAAAAAGATCTTCCAAATTGAATTATAATTGCAATAATATATTCAATTTGGACAAATATATATATATATAGGAAAATATATATTGTAATTATTATTAAACATAAACTTTTATTGGAAATGCACCTCCTAGTGAAATGAGTAGAGAAGGAATAGGTTATAGGATCTTGAGTTAAAGAAAATTCCTACACATCAATATTTGAAATTGTCACTTGGGCCCACAGGTTTTGACACCATGAGCCAAAGCACTATAGTAATATTCCTGTTTTCTAAAAACTATGCTTTCCTTAGATTGGGAAAAAAAACATGGAAGTGAGTACTCAGGCAAATTATTTTTAGGAAATAGTACTAAAAAAGTTGAGGATTTGGAAATTGGTTTCCTTTCAGTAATGGTGACTTCATAACCCTTGTAAAGTCTTCATGTACCTTGATATGGAGTGAATACTTGCATCCCCCAACTCCAAATTCATATCATTAGCCACCAGGCTAGGTACTTTCAGGGTCAATAACTTATGCTTGCACTAAAAATCTCCTGCACCTTTAAATGACTATAATCCTGCCTCTAAAGTTGCTTTTTGTTCCAGAGAAACTTGCAAGGAACCCAACAAAATTGCCAGTCATCCTGCTTCACCACTTTTAGGTGACCAAGAGTAAACTTGGTCATTATGATATTGAATTCTCTGCCCAGATGCATACCCATCTGCCATTTTTTTTCTGAGACATGGTCTTGCTATTTTACCCAGACTGTTCTTCAACTCCTGCATCCAAGGGATCCTCCTACTTCATCCTCCTGAGCATTGGAGCTCCAGGCACACACCGCCATGCCCACTTCCATCTGCCATTTTTTGAACAATGACATCTAACTAAACATATTCAAGAATGTACCTGCCTCTACATATGATGGTGAATATTTCCTGTATGAATATGTATGAGTTCCCCTACAAAAACTCTTTGCCTTGTATGCTCCAGGAGATACTGCTTTGGGAATTTTTCCCAGTATGTTTCTCACTTGCTGCAATAATAAACCTCTCTTCATCCTTTTATCTCCTGGTTGTGCCTAATAGGCTTTGCACTCACCAAGAGGTAAACCCATTGCATTCAATTACAGTGTGCTGAAAACCCCCAAGGTGATGGCATGGCCATGATTAGATTATGATAGCAGAGTCTGCATGAATGGGATTAGTATATGCCTTTGTAAAAGAGACCCAGGAAATCTCCCTTGTCCTTCCACCATATGAGAACAGAGAAAAGACAGTGGTCTATGAACCAGGCAGAAGGCCCACACCAGACACTGAATCTTCCAGGTCCTTGATCTTGGACTTCTCAGCCTCCAGAACTGTGAGAAATTAATTTCTGTTGTTTGTAAGTCAACCAACCTACATTTTTCTCAAAGTTGAATGGACTAAGTATACCCAGGGCTAGGTGTACTCCAGTATAAAGACAACTATTAAAATATCATTGTCCTCAATTTACATCCCAGGAATGATTGTCTCAAAGAGTTTCTGTAACTGCCCAGTTTGAGGCACCTAGTAAGGATTTAAATTGTTCCACTAGTTAGATGGAATGGGAGTCTGCAACAATACAAAGAATAAACGTGTGCATGGATATGGAAGCAGAATTTACCACCATTATGGGACTGAAAACTGGTGCAACCACTCTGGAAAGCAGTATGGAGATTCCTCAGAAAACTTGGAATGGAACCACCATTTGACCCAGTTATCTCACACCTCAGTTTATACCCAAAGGACATACAATCAGAATACTACAGTGACACAGTCACATCAATGTTTATAGTGGCTTAATTCACAATATGTAAGCTATGGAACCAACCTAAGTATCCTTGAATAGATGAACAGATAAAGAGGGTTTAAAATAGTGAGATTAAAGTAATGAGAGAGCCTACAGAGTGGGAGAATATCTTTGCCACTCATACTTCAGATAGAGCGCTAATTTCCAGATTATATAAAGAACTCAAAAAACTCTACACCAAGAATACAAATAACCCAATCAACAAATGGGCTAAGGAAATGAACAGACACTTCACAGAAGAAGATGTACAAGCAATCAATAAACATATGAAAAAATGTTCAACATCTCTAGTAATAAGAGAAATGCAAATGAAAACCACCCTAAGATTCCATCTCACCCCAATTAGAATGGCGATTATCAAAAATACAAGCAACAGGTGTTGGCGAGGATGTGGGGAGAAAGGTACACTCATACATTGCTGGTGGGGCTGCAAATTAGTGCAGCCACTCTGGAAAGCAATGTGGAGATTCCTTAGAAAACTTGGAATGGACCCTCCATTTGACCCAGCTATCCCACTCCTTGGCCTATACCCAAAGGACTTAAAATCAGCATACTACAGAGATACAGCCACATCAATGTTCATAGCTGCTCAATTCACAATAGCCAGACTGTGGAACCAACCTAGATGCCCTTCAATTGATGAGTGGATAAAGAAACTGTGGTATATATATACAATGGAATATTACTCAGCCATAAAGAATGACAAAATTATGGCATTTGCAGGCAAATGGATGAAATTGGAGAATATCATGCTAAGTGAGATAAGCCAATCTCAAAAAGCCAAAGGACGAATGATATCGCTAATAAGTGGAGGATGACACATAATGGGGGGGAGGGAAGGGTTAATGTTAGGGTTAGAGTTAGGGTTAGGGAGGGGGGCAAGTATGGAGGAAGAAAGTACTGTATAGAGGGTAAAGCGGGGTGGGAGGGGTGGGGGGAAGGGAAAAAATAACAGAATGAATCAAACAACATTACTCTATGTAAATTTATGATTACACAAATGGAATGCCTTTACGCCATGTACAAACAGAGAAACAACATGTATCCCATTTGTTTACATTAAAAAAAAAAAAGAAAATGTGGCACATGTACACATGGAATATTACTCAGCCATAAATAAGAATGAAATTATGATTTTTGTCAGTAAATGGATAGATCTGGAGGATAGCATTCTAAGTAAAATAAGCCAATCCCAAAAAACCAAAGGCCAAACGTTCTCTCTAATATGCCGATGCTAACACACAATAAGAGGGGGATAGAAGTTCATTGGATTAGGCAAAGGGGAATGAGGGAAGGGAGGGGTAATGGGAATAGGAAAGATAGTAGAATAAATCAGACTTAACTTTCCTGTGTTCATATATGAATACAGGACCTGTGTAACTCCACATCATATGCAAACACAGAATGGGATCCTAATTAGAATAAGGTATATTCCATGTATGTGTACTATGTCAAAATACACTCTACTCTCATGTACATCTAAAAAGAACAAATAAAAATAATTTACCGCCATTAGACAAAAAGCAAAAGTATTTCCATTTTGAATGTTCTGTGGTGATGGTAATATTTTACACATTTTTTTGTATGAGGGATTAAACCCAGAAGCCCTCTACCACTGAGTTACATCTCCAGCCCTTTTATTTTATTTGGTTTTTTTTTTTTAATTCTGAGTCAGCATCTCACTCAGTTTCCCAGGCTGTCCTCAAACTTGCAATCCTCCTGCCTGAGCTTCACAAGCCCCTGGGATTACAGGACAGCACCACCATGCCTGGTTGTTCCACACATCTTGATAGGTGCTTGGTCACATAAATGTAAGTATTAGTAAAAACTTATGTATATTTAAGATGTTTGCAGTTCATTCTACATAAACTTTACCTCAAAAAAATTATAAATATATAGGGAGGTCTATTAATGGTGTTCATGCTGAAGTATTTTAAGAAAAGTAATAATGTCTGAAATTTACTCTAAAATGCCTAAAGGATAAGTTGGATTGATTGATTGATGAAGAGAGATGGAGAAATTGAGGGATGTTAAGTGAATTATTTTGATTTTGCTCTATGTTTAAATTTTTCATAAAAAAATGATGGAGGAGAAAAATCCCATTTCCCATGTGTTTATTGTATGTCAAGGTAACACCACCCATAACCAGTATCTTTCCTACATCACGTTATGCAACCAACAGAACACTAAGCTTGCAGCAATACAGACCTGAAGTCATGTAAACTCCTCAGAAATTCTATTACCTAAATTCTCCTCACTTGGACTAGGGATATAGCTCAGTTCTTAGAGTGCTTGCCTGTCAAGCACTAAGGCCCTAGGTTCAATCCCCAGCACTGCCCCCCCCCCCAAAAAAAATTCTCCTCACTTGGAATAATACCTTCTTCAAAAATTTTCCAAGGATTAAATTATAGATAATGTATGTAGAAGTTTCTAGAACATAATAATTCCTTATTAACTACTGGTTGAATACAGTGCTTTTTCATGGTTCTTGTTCTGATGGATAGCAACAGTGGCAGAAAGGAGTCAGATTGCTCACAATGATATTTTCAGAAAAGCATTCCTGTTTATGTAACAACCCAAGGTGACTTGTGTTCATTATCATCATAGGAAAATTAAAAGCCATGATTCTGTTTAGAAGAACTGACATTTTGACTCAAATAAAAACTCTAGCCTGGAGGAGCATAGCTCAATGGTAGAGCACTTGCTTGGCATGCATGAGGTTCTGGGTTCTATTACCAGCACCATACACACACACACACACACACACACAAAATCCTGTAGCCTTGTTTACAATCTGGTTAATATCCTACTATCTCAGCTTCCCAGCCATTCTCAGGGCCTGCAGCATTATATGGGTTAATATCCTCCTTGGGAGTTTAAAAACCAGCACCTGAAATTCTCTAGTCAATCATTTCAGCAAACTAAGGTGTAGTCGCAGGATGGCTAGGAGCCTTTATTCTATTTAGCTTGGGTTACCAAGTTATGGTTTTTTTAATGAATATTCAAAATTCATTACTCTTTTATCTTTTTAAAGTGCTGAGGATTAAATCCAGTGCCTTGCACATGCTAAACAAAATCTCCACCACTGGGCTACATCCCACAACCCAAGAAGCTGTGGTCTTGATGCATAACAGTTTGCTGTGTCTTTCTGTCCTTCATTCTGGAATCAGAACCCTAACCCTTTGGCCTAAGAAGCAGAGTAAGCAGGGTCAAGAATACCCTTATATAAATTGCAAATCATCTTCACATCTTGAAATAAATAGAAACAAAGAAATCAGATGTTATAGTTTTGGAAAGGTAATGGACCTGCCTACAAATGCCAAATAAATACCCAATATTAATACATTATTTTAGTTTCTGCCTCATCTTTCCATTTGGGACTGAGGCTAGCTTCATTAAAATATTTCCTTACAATGATTGTTAATCATTTACTCTTCTCCACATGAAAAAAAAATGGAAGGAGCTCTTTAAAAACAGTCCGTGAGACTGGAACAGTAAAGGTAATTTTCCAAATGACATTTTAGGTTTTAGTAATCTATTAAATGTGTCCTAAAAGATGCATGGGGATGTAGCTCAGAGGTGGAGTACTTGCCTAGCCCTGAGTGTGAATCCAGAAAGAAAGTTTCATCCTAAAGATATGAAATAATATTTTCTAATCTTTGTGCTTCTTTTAAAGGAAAATAAAGATCCTTGTCTTGAAATGTTACAATACTTCCTTCACAAGAAGATAAGGATGTTAACAGTTTCTCTGTAACGGATCAAGTTTCTTTGTAACAAGAGAAACCGGAGGAGAATTCAAGGATGATAATGGACTCAGAAGGGCTGCAAAGGTTGATGGCATCTCTTATGTCAGACACTTTAGATAAATGATCTCATTTATTTTGCACAACAATTCTATGAAGAAGGTTTTATTGTTTTTGTTTTACATAGGAGGCAGCTGAAACTCCGAGAAGTTATGCTTCTGGGCTGAGGTAAGCAGATAGTAAATGATGTAACAGAGATCTAAATCCAGGTTTTCATTTGAAGCCATTATTTTTGCCATTGTATTACAATGGCTTCCAGTCTAACACATCAACACCTAATCTCCATTCCCTCCTACTTGTATGACTGAATGTACTTGGAACTTCAATATGGAAAAAATAGTTCAGGATCACTTGCTGGTAAAAGCAACAAATGATTTGAGTATTAATAAAGGATTTATATTGAAGTTCACTGGAATGCTGGCTGACAGAACTGGCTCCCATGCTACATATGCTCAATTCTCTAGAATTTCCAAACTTGCAGTGCATGGGACATAGTGCATAACTGCCCCTCAGTCCAACCACACTTCTAGTTTTGTCCTTAGTTATGGCCTGGCCTAAATCGTTTACTACTATTGGCACCATTCCCAGTTCCAGTCTTGACTCTGGCCAGTTCTCTGCCTTCAGTGGAGTTGGCCTAATTTCTTTCCTTAACCTAAGCCAAAGACTTTTCAACTTTCAGAAGTTAGGAGTGTCAAATGTTTGAAAGAAGGAAAAATCCTCTTCCATAATTCTTGGTATATCTAACTGTCCAATTGCCCTCAGCTTTAAGATGTTCCTTGATGAAAAAAAAGTCACTCCATTTATAGCTTTAATATGTATCTGTTTTATTAGCAGGCTGAGGTAGGAGGATCCTTAGCTCAAGAGTTTCAGATTATCCTGAGCAATATATCTTGGCTCCATTTTTAAAATATATGTGTATTTTAATCTAAGTGATTAAATATCCACCAAAACCCTTTTTTATTTTACTTTTGTCTTGATGGAGCTAGGGACCAACCCAAGTCCTGGGAAATGCCTGGCAAGCACTCTACCACTAAGCTATACCCCCAACCCTCCACCAAAACTCTTTATTCATAGAATTCACCATTTTCATCACACTTTCACATCAGCAGGGCCATATCAAAACAATCTACTAGTAAAGACTTAGGGATCTTTTCCTTGTGACATTTCCATATGTCCATTTTCATCCCCAGTAAGTCACAGTTTAAAAAGAAATCCAACTGGGCACAGTGACCCATGCATGTAATCCCAGTGACTCAGGAGGCTGAAGAAAGAGGATCTCAGGTTGGAGGCCAGTCTCAGAAGCTCGGTGAGACCTTGTTTCATAACAAAAAGTAAAATAAAAAAAAGTATTGGAGAGGTAGCTCAGTGGTAAACTGCCCCTGAGGTAAATCCCCAGTACAAAATAAAATTCAAACAAACTCTATTTTGATTCTAAAAGACATTATAAGGCACAAGGAATGAAAGAGCTGTATTAATTTCCAATTCTCAGGAAAATATTGATATCCACTGTGCTATCACAGATGTGTTACAGCATCTTAGAAGGTATTATGACCTCCTAAAAGATCAGAAGCTTTCCAAGTATTCCTAGTGTGATGGCAAAATCAGACCTGGTTGTGAAATGAAATTACAAAAACGTTGTGGTAAGAGTCCAATGCCTGGGGAAGGGGTCAGTTCCCCTTCCCTCTCTTTCTCCAGGAAGCCTAATTGACCATGGGTTCCTATCTTTTGCATTGTCAATAACTGCCCGAAGAGTCTGACTATTGCCTCCTGAAATGTAACAGATGCCTGTGAAAAGAGTTGTTTCTTCTTATCTGTTCTTTGAGCATGCTTTATGTTAGAGACCTTGCACATGACCTTCAGCTGCATAGATTAGGAAGTTTTTTAAAAAACAGGAAAAGCCCCAATGATAGGATGGGCTTAAGATGATGTAAAAAAAACATAAATCTTGTGAGAAACAGTGGATCAGGGCTCAGAATTTGGAGTTTTTGTTTTTCTCTGGGTCCACCCTTGTAAAATAAAGTTCTCCTCCTCTCCGAGTGCTGCTTGCTGCTTCTCGACCAGCCTGTTACCTGCAACACTAGAAGCTCCTTCTGAACAGTGGAACCTAATTTATAATTTTTCTGCTGGTGGTGTTTGAACTTCAGTTTGCATAAGAATCACCTAGGCTACTTGCTGAAATGGAAACTTCCCTGGAACCCTCTCCCAGAGATTCTGATGGTATAATAAATATTGAGATATGGAATGAGATCTGAAAATAACAAATAATCAAAAAATAGGGAAGGAGGATATAACCAAGGCCTTGGTAAATACAACTTTTTTTCAGCACTGGGTATTGAACCCAGGGCTTCTCTACCCATGAGCTACATCCTCAGTCCTTTTTAGTTTTTCTTTTAGTACAAGGTCTCACTAAGTTGCACAGGTTGGTCTCAAACTTGTGGTCCTTCTTCCTCAGCCTCCAAGTAACTGGGATTGAAATCTGAGTTTTTAACAAGTACTAGAGGTGATTATGATAGAGGGGGTCCAAAAGGCAAGCATCCAGTTTTATGCATTGACCTAGGGTTTTATCTACTAAAAACTGGTTGACACATGACAGTCCTCATATATCAGTGGTTTTGATTAATAACATGGGTGAAGTTTTCCATTCATCATTTGGTAACAATTAGACTTTCTGGATTCCATACTAGTTCATCCTACATCTGAATCTACATTAATAACAAAACTAATGTGATTACATAACTGGCATTTACACAACATTTTAGATGTGGTCATTTTTACTCATATCACATGGCACATTATATATAGGTAACCAAATTACTAGAATAATAAGAAAAATAAAACAACTGAAGTATTTTCCAACAGGTTTCTGGCCCCAGGGTGGGAAGATATGTAAAAGCCTTCAGATAATTGAGCCTGGAAAATTTCTTTTAGTTTTTCTTAAAGCAAAACCACATGAGGAACTGGGCATGGTGGCATACTCCTATAATCCCTGTGACTCGTGAGGCTGAGGATAACAAGTTCAGGGCTAGGCTTGTATAGTTAGTGGGACCCTCTCCCCAATATAATTAATTAATTAATTAATTAATTAAAAGGGCTGGGTATATACCTCAGTGGCAGAATATTACCTAGCTTGTGCAAAGATCTAGGTTCAGTTCCCAGTCCAAAAAGAAGTAAACCATGCATTTCTTTCTCATCTCTAATTCTCAGCAACAAAACTGGCAATAGAAAAATGTTCACAATAACATGACTGATGGTGAATGAATGTGTTTATACTTAATGTAGAGTAAAATACTAAGGATGCAAAATAAAGCATTTCAACAAAAGAATCTAGAGCAATATTAGTCTTGTCCACAAAATTTTAATACATTTTATATCTGTAAATTAATAAATGGATAAACCACATGAGGCAATGGACACTGAGATGGTTGTCAATGAAGGTAACAGTAGGAGCTGGAGGTGTAGCTCAGTCATACAGTGCTTGCCTATCACTCATGAGGACCTGGGTTCTATCTCCAGCACCACATAAATAAAAAGGCATCAGTGGCAGGCAATGCTCTGGCAAAGATCCAATACATGCCAATCATGCTTTCCCTATCGCATTGTTAAACCAACATTACCACAGGAAGGAAACTGGTTTTACAACCTGACTAAGAATTAATTGTGGGTGAATTCACATTTCCACCATGAAAAATAAAAATCTTGGCTAGGACACTCATTTACTCAATTTTGAATTTTAAGTTAATATTGTTAAATATTGAAAAGTAAATAAAATACTAACACCAATGTCAACTATGTCTGAAGTATCTACTTAATCTTCATAACAACCACCACCCAATGAGGTAGACATTACTATGTCTCCTTCCTTCTCCAATGAGGAAGCTGAGGCTTAGAAAAGTGAGGCAACATGTCCAAAGTCACACAGCCTTGGAAGTGATTGCACTAATAATCAAAACTTTTTGGTAGGGGTGCAGGGGATTAAACCATTGGCACTCTACGACTGAGCTACACCCCAGCCCTTTTTATTTCTCATTTTGACAAAGGGTCTTTCTAAGTTACTGAGAGTCTTGATAAACTGCTGAGGCTGTCCTCAAACTTGTAATCCTCCTGCCTCAGCCTCCCAAGTCACTGGGATTACAGGCATATGCCACCCAGCCAAATCTCACTCTTAGCTATTATACTAGCCTGTCTCGATACTGAAATACCATTTTCATCACATTGGACAAGCTTCAAAAGTTTGCTAAAAACTGATGTCGACAAGGAAAAAAACAGAAGCATTAGAGACCAATTGTGAGAATGTAAACTAGTACGAACATTTTGGAAGACAATTGTCAATATCTACCAAATTTTTAAAAGCAGATACTCCTTGACCCATCAGTTCTACTTTTAGGAATTTGGACTGTTGATTTCACTACAGAAGCATGCATAGAAATGACCAACTATATTGGTTACAATATTTATTTTTTATAGTACCAAAAAGTGGAATCCTCTGAAATGACCAATATTATGGGGCTGTTCATATAAATGGTGTATATCCATGTATTGGGAAATTGTTTACATATAAAAAAGAATGATTTAATATAATAATACATCCAAAGAATGCAAGCGAGCAAAACTAGTTGAAAAATAGGGCTTCCTGGTGCCATGTTCCCAGCTGCTTTCTTCAGCCACATACTTCCGCCATGATGTTCTGCCTCATCTCAGGTCCTGAGGAATGGAGTCAGCCATCTATGGACTGAGACCTCTGAAAGTGGAACCCCAAATAAATTTTTCCTCTTTAAAATTGTTCTTGGGGGGATCCAAGATGGCGGTCTAGAGGGAGGCTGTGTTCCTTGTCGCTCCGCAACACCGGATTCAAGCTGAGGATATCTGTTTCTCGGTGAGGCAGTTTTTGCTGCTTATTGATCCCCTTCTCTTTACCCTATTTGTCTGCTGTGATCACCTGCAATCTGCCAGCATATCGACGCCTTTTTTGAGAGCAGATTGCTCACTGTCAGGCATCTATCATCCACCATTTGCCTGCCTCTCGCCTGTCCATCGCCTGCCTTACCCCTATCCATCACCCAACGCTCGAGGTTCACCTCCCGATTGTCCGACAGCTGCCAGCAGACTGACTGCAGACCACCAGTGGAGAACCAGCTGCCTGCTGCTGCCTGGAAGTTCACTGTTACAGTACCTGCAGGTTTGATTACACGTGGCTGCCGCCATTTTGAGACAACAGCCAGGCCCTGTAGGACCCCTGGCCGGACTGACTGAGTCACGTCTCCAGGATCCCTCAGCCCAACTGATCACTCCCTGCCTCTGGGGCCCTCACATCAACTGACTGCTCCCTGCCGCCAGGACCCCCAGACCAACTGACTGTGCCCTATCACCGGGAACCCAGACCAACTGATTGCACCCGGCCTCCTGGATCCCACAACCACACCAAACACATTGGACCTCCAGGACCCCTGCCGGACCAACTGCATCCTCTCTCCAGGACCTCCAGCTAACCACGTCCACCCCTGAGCTGCAGCTCCCCATTTGCCAACACATTTGGAAGCCAGAGCAGCCATCTTGGATAATCCTGGAAGCCCTAGCTCCGATCTTCGGGTGGGGCAAATCCCATCCTGAGACGCCTGCTGGAGGCTTGAAGCTCATTGTCAGGTACCTCTTATACATCAGGCTACTGAACACTGGGAGGTTTCATTAGTATATGACTATTATACAGTAGATTTTCTTTTTTCTCCTTTTTTAAAAAAAAACATTTAAGCTTTTATTTCTTTACGTTTCTTGCTTTCTTTTCCTTCTGTTTACCTGTTCCCTCAGAGTCGCTCTCTCCCTTATTTACATGATGTTATTGTCCCCATAGGGGCTATTTGGTCTAGGATTGCATAGTGTCTGATTTGGGCACTGCTAATATTGATGTCCCCTTAAAGAAAGGGTTTTGGAAACCTATGGGGCCACTATAAGCCGATAGGGGGAAATCTGCAATACCCCAGATCTGCAGCGCTAGAGGGGAAGATACATGAACAACATGAAAAAACAAGGGAAGAAAATGATCCAAACAAATCTAGATTCCATAGTAACAGAATCCAATGAGAGTATGTTAGAAGAAATGTCAGAAAAGGACTTCAGATTATACATGATTAAGATGATTCGCGAAGCAAAGGATGAGATAAGAGAGCAAATGCAAGCAATGAATGATAATACCAATAAGCTGAAAGAGCACCTGCAGGAAGCAAAAGATCATTTCAACAAAGAGATAGAGATTCTCAAAAAAAAAAACAAAAAACAAAAAACAAAACAAAACAAAACAAAAAAACAGAAATCCTTGAAATGAAGGAAACAATAAACCAAATAAAAAACTCAGTGGAAAGTATCACCAACAGACTAGACAACTTGGAAGACAGAACCTCAGATAATGAAGACAAAATATTTAATCTTGAAAATAAAGTTGCCCAAACAGAGAAGATGGTAAGAAATCATGAACACAATCTCCAAGAACTATGGGACATCATGAAAAGACCAAATTTAAGAATTATTGGGATTCAGGAAGGCACAGAGATACAAACCAAAGGAATCAAAAACCTATTCAATGACATAATATCAGAAAATTTCCCAAACCTGAAGAATGAAATAGAAAATCAAGTACAAGAGGCTTACAGAACATCAAATGCACAGAATCACAACAGATCCACACCAAGGCACATTATAATGAAAATGCCTAACATTCAAAATAAAGATAGGATTTTGAAGGCGGCGAGAGAAAAGCATCAGATTACATATAGGGGGAGACCAATACAGATAGCAGCAGACTTCTCAACCCAGACTCTAAAAGCTAGAAGGGCCTGGACCAACATATTTCAAGCTCTGAAAGAACATGGTTGCCAACCAAGAATCCTATACCCAGCAAAACTAACCTTCAGATTTGAAGATGAAATAAAAGCCTTTCACGATAATCAAAAGTTAAAAGAATTTACAGATAGAAAGCCTGCACTACAGAATGTTCTCAACAAAATATTCCATGAGGAGGAAATGAAAAACAACAATGTAGGTCAGCAAAGGGAGGAACTACCTTAGAGAAAAACCACTCAAAGGAGAAACCAAGCCAACTTAAAAACCAAAAATAAGCCAAATGACTGGGAATAGAAATCATTTCTCAATAATAACCCTGAATGTTAGTGGCCTAAATTCATCAATCAAAAGACATAGACTGGCAGAATGGATTAAAAAGAAAGACCCAACAATATGCTGCCTGCAAGAGACTCATCTCATAGAAAAAGACATCCACAGACTAAAGGTGAAAGCATGGGAAAAAACCTACCACGCACATGGACCCAGTAAAAAAGCAGGGGTTTCCATCCTTATATCAGATAAAGTGGACTTCAAGCCAAAGTTAGTCAGAAGGGATAAAGAAGGACATTTCATACTGCTTAAGGGAACCATAAATCAGGAAGACATAACAATAGTAAATATTTATGCCCCAAACAATGGTGCATCCCTGTACATCAAACAAATCCTTCTCAATTTCAAGAATCACATAGACCACAACACAATAATTCTGGGCGACTTTAGCGCACCGCTGTCACTACTAGATAGATCTTCCAAACAAAATCCAACCAAAGAAACCATAGAACTCAATAACACAATCAATAATTTAGACTTAAGAGACATATATAGAATTTTCCATCCATCAACGAGCGGATACACTTGCTTCTCAGCAGCACATGGAAACTTCTCGAAAATAGACCATATGTTATGCCACAAAGCAGCCCTTAGGAAATGCAAAAAAATAGAGATACTGCCTTGTGTTCTATCAGATCATAATGGACTGAGAGTAGAAATCAATGACAAACTAAAAAAAGGAAATTATTCCAACACTTAGAGACTAAATAATATGCTATTGAATGAAACATGGATAACAAAGACATCAGGGTGGAGATTAAAAAATTCTTAGAGGTCAATGAGAATGATGATACAACATATCAAAATCTCTGGGACACTATGAAAGCGGTACTAAGAGGAAAATTCATTGCATGGAGCACATTCCAGAAAAGAATGAAAAGTCAACAATTAAATGACCTAACATTACAGCTCAAAGCCCTAGAAAAAGAACAGAATAACACAAAAGTAGTAGAAGACAGGAAATAATTAAAATCAGAGCTGAAATCAATGAAATTGAAACAAAAGAAACTATTCAAAAAATTGACATAACGAAAAGTTGGTTCTTTGAGAAAGTAAACAAAATAGATAAACCCTTAGACACACTAACAAAGAGAAGGAGAGAGAAGACTCAAATTACTAAAATACATGATGCAAAAGGAAATATCACAACAGACACCACTGAGATACAGAACATAATGAGAAGCTACTTTGAAAATCTGTATTCCAACAAAATAGAAAGTACCGAAGACATTGACAAATTTCTAGAGACATTTGCTTCTCCCACACTGAACCAGGAGGACATACATGATTTAAACAGATCAATATCAAGCAATGAAATAGAAGAAGCCATTAAAAATCTACCATCCAAGAAAAGCCCAGGACCAGACGGATTCTCAGCCGAGTTCTACAAGACCTTCAAAGACGAACTCATTCCAATACTTCTCAAAGTATTCCAGGAAATAGAAAAGGAGGGTACCCTACCGAATTCATTCTATGAAGCTAATATCACCCTCATACCCAAAGCAGGAAAAGACACATCAAGGAAAGAAAATTTTAGACCAACATCCTTGATGCTAAGATCCTTAACAAAATATTGGCAAACTGGATCCAAAAACATATTAAGAAAATTGTGCACCACGATCAAGTGGGTTCATTCCTGGAATGCAAGGATGGTTCAACATCCGTAAATCAATAAACGTAATCCATCATGTAGATAGACTTAAGGATAAGAATCATATGGTTATTTCAATTGACACAGAAAAATCATTTGACAATATACAACACACCTTCATGCTGAAAACACTAGAAAAAATAGGGATAGCAGGAACATACCTGAACATTGTAAAGGCTATTTATGCTAAGCCCATGGCCAACATCATTCTTAATGGAGAAAAACTGAAACCATTCCCTTTAAAAACGGGAACAAGACAGGGATGTCCTCTTTCACCACTTCTATTCAACATTGTCCTTGAAACTCTAGCCAGAGCAATTAGGCAGACTAAAGAAATTAAAGGAATATGAATAGGAAAAGAGGAACTTAAGCTGTCACTATTTGCGGATGACATGATTCTATATTTAGAGGATCCAAAAACCTCCTCCAGAAAACTTCTAGACCTCATCAATAAATTCAGCAAAACAGCAGGCTATAAAATCAACACACATAAATCTACAGCATTTTTATACACAAGCGATGAAAGAGCTGAAAGGGAAATGAGGAAAACAACTCCATTTGCAATAGCCTCAAAAAAAATAAAATACTTGGGTATCAATCTAACCAAAGAAGTAAAAGATATCTACAAAGAAAACTACAAAACAACGAAGAAACAAATTAAGGAAGACCTTAGAAGATGGAAAGATCTCCCATGTTCTTGGATAGGCAGAATTAATATTGTCAAAATGGCCATATTACCAAAAGTGCTATACAGATTCAATGCAATTACATTTAAAATCCCAATGACGTACCTCACAGAAATAGAGCAAGCAATCATGAAATTCATCTGGAAGAATAAGAAACCCAGAATAGCTAAAGCAATACTTAGCAGGAAGAATGAAACAGGGGGTATCGTAATACCAGAACTTCAACTATACTACAAAGCAATAGTAACAAAAACAGCATGGTACTGGCACCAAAATAGACAGGTAGATCAATGGTACAGAATAGAGGACATGGACACAAACCCAAATAAATACAATTTTCTAATACTAGACAAAGGTGCCAAAAATATGCAATGGAGAAAAGATAGCCTCTTCAACAAATGGTGCTGGGAAAACTGGAAATACATATGCAACAGAATGAAACTAAACCCCTATCTCTCACCCTGCACAAAACTCAACTCACAATGGATCAAGGACCTTGGAATCACACCAGAGACCCTGAATCTTATAGAAGAAAAAGTAGGTCCAAATCTTCACCTTGTTGGCTTAGGATCACACTTCCTTAACAGGACTCCCATAGCACAAGAAATAAAAGCAAGAATCAATAACTGGGATAGATTCAAACTAAATAGCTTTCTCTCAGCAAAGGAAACTATCAGCAATGTGAAGAGAGAGCCTGCAGAGTGGGAGAATATCTTTGCCTCTCATACTTCAGATAGAGCACTAATTTCCAGAATCTATAAAAAACTCAAAAAACTCTACACCAAGAATACAAATAACCCAATCAACAAATGGGCTAAGGAAATGAACAGACACTTCACAGAAGAAGATGTACAAGCAATCAACAGATATATGAAAAAATGTTCAACATCTTTAGTAATAAGAGAAATGCAAATCAAAACTACGCTAAGATTCCATCTCACCCCAATTAGAATGGTGGTTATCAAGAACACAAGCAACAATAGGTGATGGCAAGGATGTGGGGAAAAAGGTACACTCATACATTGCTGATGGGACTGCAAATTAGTGCAGCCACTCTGGAAAGCAGTGTGGAGATTCCTTAGAAAACTTGGAATGGACCTACCATTTGACCCAGCTATCCCACTCCTCAGCCTATACCCAAAGGACTTAAAATCAGCACACTACAGAGATACAGCCACATCAATGTTCATAGCGGCTCAATTCACAATAGCCAGACTATGGAACCAACCTAGATGCCCTTCAATTGATGAATGGATAAAGAAACTGTGGTATATATATATATATATACAATGGAATATTACTCAGCTATAAAGAATAATAAAATTATGGCATTTGCAGGCAAATGGATGAAATTGGAGAATATCATGTTAAGTGAGGTAAGCCAATCTCAAAAATCCAAAAGAGGAATGATCTCACTGATAAGCGGATGATGACACTTAGTGGGGGGTGGGAGGGGGACAAGAATGGAGGAAGGAGGGACTGTATAGAGGGAAAAGAGAGGTGGGTGGGGTGGGGGGAAGGAAAAAATAATGGAATGAATCAAACATCATTACTCTATGTAAATTTATGAATATGCAAATGGTATGCTGTTACTCCATGTACAAACAGAAACAACATGTATCCCAATTTTTTACAATAAAAATAAATGAAAAAAGAAAAAAGAAAAATAGCTGCACTTTAATATCCATATTATATTCATCTGTTGTGTAAGGTGTATATATACATATATATATGTACATACACCCCACACACATACATATATATGACACTTCAATAAAATGGGATAAATGTATGTGTGTATATGTATTTCCTCACAAATAAGTGTAATGTCTCTGATATGAAGGAATGGAAATGAAGCAGAGTAAATGAACTTTCACTTTATACTCTTCCAGCTTGAATTTTTACTATGAGCAAGTCTTTATATTAAGAATGAAATAAAAACAAAAACTCCAGGAGCATCATATAATTCAGTAAATTTTGTACTTTTTTTGACCTGAGCACATGAAGAAACATATTTAACACCACATACTAGAAAATGTGTACATATATGTGTATATATAACTGAAACAAGTTTCACAAAATAGTAATTACTACATGCAAGGCAGTCTGATATTTTTATATCAGATATTTTTATTCTTTTCTATTTCAGTTTTGAAAATATTGGTCACTACCAATTAAATGATTTAATATCCCCAAATAAACCTCAACTCATTCTGCTGGCGTGGTTGCAGGCCCTACTAGACATCATAATCCACATAGGACCCTACTGTACACAGTGGACCACCTCCAGTTGGCCCAGTGCTTATCTAATCCACAAGCCCAGCTCTTTCCCTCTAATCACCACCAAGACATGTTAATTTCTTTCTTGTTTTCCAGTACTGGTGATTGAACCCAGGGCTTTGTGCATGCTAGGCGAGCACTCTACCACTGAGTTACTTCTCCAACCCTTAGAGATTATAATTTCTTAAACTAGGATAGATGCAGCTTAATATCTTTTGACTTCAAAAGATCTAGTCTATGCCATCCTTTTCCCAGCCTCATATTCCAAAACATACCCAGATGGTGCACTTTATTGGGTTTTCTGCTTGGTAAATTTTTTTTCATTCAACACTTAACTGTGCTGCATGTGGTAGCACAGGGCTATAATCCCAGTGGCTTGGGAAGCTGAGACCAGAAGATTGCAAGTTCAAGGACAGCCTCAGCAAATTAGAGAGATTCTGTCTCCAAATAAAAGGAAGAAAGGGCCAGAGGATAGCTCAGTGGTAAAACATCCCTGGGTTCAGTCTCCAGTACCACAAAAAAATACTCCATTCTTAGTCTTTATATTTTTTTTCGATTTAAAAACTCATTGATAACTCAGGGACAAACTGATTTTTCAATATGGAACTAAAAGAAGTTGGTTTTGTTGCACATTCATTATTAACAAGATTTTATATTTTCATCTCAATGTATTAAATGTACTAACACTAGTTTGCATAGCCAAATTCTTATTATTTATTTAGTTTTTGGTATTTAGGGATTGAACACAGGGCTTTGCCCATGGTAGGCAAGTACTCTACCACTGAGCTGCTTCCCTGCCCCTTATTTCTTGGTAGCAACAATAACACATTAAAAGTACAAATAAACCCAACAATGTGGGAAGAGTTTGGTTAACAAGAAAATTTAGAAAGAAGCATTATTTAATGAAGAACCAAATTGAAAACATTACATCATGTGCTTATTTTTTATTATTGATATGAGTTTTGGTACACTATACTAGTAAAACAAAACTATACTAGTAAAACAAAAATAAATTAGGAGAACTGGGAGGAGAAACTACAAAATATTTTCATTTTATCTTGCTCTTATCAATAAGTAGTAAATTGAAACTATTAAACTTTAAACAAATATGAATAGGTGCATTCTTCAGGTATTTAAGTACCTATAACTATTTTGAGAGAACTGAAAATTTCTGTCACTCTCATGTCTTATAAATATTTCCCTGCAACAACCCTAGACATTTTTAATGTGTAACTTTATTGGGATATAATATACCATACAATCTGCCTATTTAAAATGTATAATGATTTCAATGATTTTTAGTATATTAAATGATTTAGTATATACAATGATTTTTAGAATATTAAAATAATTGAATAACCATCATCGAAACAAATTTTAGAACATCTTTCACCTCAAAAACAAAAAACTATACCCATTACATATCAGATTCCCTTTGTCCCAAATTATCCTCCCCAGTCAGCATCTTACAACTATATTTTTATTTTTTAATTTGTTCTAATTAATTATATGTGACAGTAGAATGCATTTTGACACATTGTACACAAATGGAGCACAACTTCTCATTCCTCCAGCTGTACATGTTGCAGAGTCACACCGGTAATGTAATGTAATCATACATGTATATAGGGTAATAATGTCTGTCTCATTCCACCATCCTTCCCATTCCCAATGCCCAACCCCTGCCCCTCAATCCCCTCTGCACAATCCAAAGTTCCTTCATTCTTTCATATTTCCCCAACTATTATGGATCAGCATCCGTTTATCAGAGAAAACATTCAGCTTTTGGTTTTTTGGATTTGGTTTATTTCACTTAGTATGATATTCTCCAGCACCATCCATTTACCTGCAAATGCCATAATTTCATTCCTCTTTAAAGCTGAGTAATATTCCATTGTGTATGTGTGTGTGTGTGTGTGTGTATACATTTTCTTTATCCGTTCATCTGTTGAAGGGCATCTAGGTTGGCTCCATAGTTTACCTATTGTGAATTGAACTGCTGTAAACATTGATGTGGCTGTGTCAATATAGAATGCTGATTTTAAATCTTTTGGGTATAGGCCAAGGAGTGGTATAGCTGGGTCAAATGATAGTTCCATTCCAAGTTTTGTTTAGAATCTCCACACTGCTTTCCAGAGTGGTGACACCAATTTGCAGTCCCACCAGGAATGTATGAGAGTACTGTTTCCCCACATCCTCACCAACACTTATTATTGCTTGTATTCTTGATAATTGCCATTCTCACTATAGTAAGATGAAATATTTTAGTTTTGATTTGCTTTTCTCTAATTGCTGGAGATGTTGAGCATTTTTTCATATATTTGTGATCCATTTATTTCTACTTCTGGGAAGTGTCTGTACAGTTCCTTTGCCATTTATTGAGTGGGTTATTTACTTTTTTTGGTGTTAAGTTTTCAAGTTCTTTATTTATCTTGGAGATTAATGCTGTACCTGAGGTGTGTGTGGTATTTTCTCCCATTCTGTAGGCTCTCTCTTCATGTTATTGTTTCCTTTGCTGAGGAACTTCTTGGTTTGGTTCCATTCCATTTATTTTATTTTTAAATATTTTAGTTGTAGATGGACACAATACCTTTACTTATTTTTATGTGGTGCTGAGAATCAAACCAAGTGCCTCACATGTGCCAGGTGAGCACTGTACCACTGAGCCACAAACCCAGCCCCTCCATCCCATTTATTGATTCTTGATTTTACTTCTTGCACTCTTGGAGTCGTTTTAAGGAAGTCAGGACCTAAGTCAACATGATGACGATTTGGGCCTAATATTTCTTCTATTAGGTACAGGATCTCTGTTCTAGTGCCTAAGTCTTTGATCCACTTTGGGTTGAGTTTTCTGCAGGATGATAGATAGAAGTTTAATTTCATTTTGCTACATATGGATTTCCAGTTTTCCCAGCACCATTTGTTGTCTACATTCTTTCAATGTATGTTTTTGGTGCCTTTGTCTAGTGTGAGTTAACCCTATATATGTGTGTTTGTCACTGTGACTTCTATTCTGTTCCACTGGTCTACATGTCTATTTTGGTGCCCATACCATACCATTTTTGTTACTATTGATCTGTAGTATTATTTAAGGTCTGGTAGTGTGGTGTCCCCTGCTTCACTCTTCTTGCTAAGGAGTATTTTAGCTATTCTGAGTCTCTTCTTTTTCCAAATGAATGTCATGATTACCTTTTATATTTCTATGAAGAATGTCATTGGGATTTTAATAGGAATTGCACTAAATCTGTATAACATTTTTGGTAGTATGACCATTTTGACAATATTAATTCTGTCTATCCAAGAGCATGGAAGATCATTTGATCTTCTAAGGTCTTCAATTTCTTTCTGTAGTGTTCTGCAGTTTTCACTGTAGAGGTGTTTCACCTCTTTTATTAGATTGATTCCCAAGTATTTTTTAAGGCCATTGTGAATGGGGTAGTTTTCCTAATTTCTCTTGCAGTGGATTCAACACTAATGTATAGAAATGCATTTGATTTATGGGTATTGATTTTATATCCTGCTACATTGCTGAATTCATTAATGAGTTCTAGAAGTTTCCTGGTGAAATTCTTTGGATCTTCTAAATATAGAATCATATCATCAGCAAATAGTGATAGTCCTTCTTTTCCTATTTTTATCCCTTTAATTTCTTGCACCTGTCTGATTTCTCTACTAGATTTTCAAGAACTTTTTTGAATAGAAGTGGTAAAAGAGGGCATCCCTGTCTTGTTATAGTTTTTAGAGGGATGCTTTCAATTTTTCTCCATTTAGAATGATATTGGCCTTGGGCTTAGTGTAGATAGCTTTTACAATGTTGAGGAATGTTCCTACTATCCCTAGTTTCTCTAGAGCTTTAAACATGTAGAGGTGCTGTATTTTGTCAAATGTTTTTTCTGCCTCTATTAAGATGATCATATGATTTTATTCTTTAAGTCTATTGATATTATGAATTATATTTATTGATTTCCATATGTTCAACCAACCTTGCATCCCTGGGATAAACCCCACTTGATCATGGTTTGTATTTTCTTAATATGTTTTTGTATGTGATTTGCTAGAATTTTTATTGAGAATTTTTGTATCTATGTTCATCAGGGATATTGGTCTGAAGTTTTCTTTCCTTGATGTGTCTTTGTCTGGTCTTGGTGTCAGGGTGATGCTAGCCTCATAAAATGAATTTGGAAAGGTTCCCTCTTTTTCTATTTCATGGAATAATTTGAGGAGTAGTGGTGTTAATTCTTCTTTGAAAGTCTTGTAGAACTCAGCTGAGAATCGGTCTGGTCCTGAGCTTTTCTTGATTGGTAGGATTTTTTTGTAAATTTTTTTTTTGTAGTTGTAGATGGACAGAATGCTTTTATTTTATTTATTTTTATGTGGTGCTGACAATCGAACCCAGTGCCTCACACATGCTATACAAGTGCTCTGCCACTGAGCTATAGCCCCAATCCTGGCTGGTAGGCTTTTGATAGATTCTTTTATTTCATTGCTTGAAATTCATCCGTTTAAATTGTGTGAGTCCTTATGATTCAGTTTGTGTAGATCACTTGTCTTGAGAAATTTGTCATTGTCTTTGAGATTTTCTATTTTATTGGAGAACAAATTTTCAAAATAGTTTTTATCTTCTGTATTCCAGTAGTGTCCATCACTATATTTCCTTTTTCTTCAAGAATTTTAGTAATTTGAATTTTCTCTTTCTCTTCATAGCATAGCTAGGAGTTTATCAATTTTACTTATTTTTTGAAAGAACCAGGTTTCATTTTGTCAATTTTTTGAATTTTCTTTTTTTTCAATTTCATTGATTCAGCTCTAATTTTAATTATGTCCTGCTTTTGGTGTTGATTTGTTCTTCTTTTCCTAGGGCTGTTAGATGCAATGTTAGGTCATTTATTTGTTGACTTTTTATTCTTTTAATGAATGAGCTCAATGCAATGAACTTTCCTCTTAGCACTGCCTTCATAGTATTCCAGAGATTTTGATATATTGTATCAGTGTACTCATTTACCTCTAAGTATTTTTTTTATTTCCTCCCTGATTCCTTCTGCTACCCATTCATCATTCAATAGCATGTTATTTAGTCTCCCAGTGTTCAAGTAGCTTCTTTTTAAAATTTTATCGTTGATTTCTAGTTTTGTTCCATTATGATCTGATTGAATGCAGGGTAGTATTTCTATTTTTTTTTGTATTTTCTAAGAGTTGCTTTGTGGCATAACATATGGTCTATTTTAGAGAAGGTTCCATGTGCTGCTGGGAAGAAATTGCATTCACTCAATGATGAATGAAATACTCTATATCTGTTAAGTCTATAAATTATTGATTGTATTATTTAGTTCTATAGTTTTTGTTTAGTTTTTGTTTGGAAGATCTATCCACTGGTGACAGAGGTGTGTTAACATTACCCAGTATTGTTGTGTTGTGGTCTATTTGATTCCTTTGAAATTGATATATGCAGATATCCATTGTTTGGGGTATACATATTTATGACTGTTATGTCTTGTTGATGTATGATTCCCTTAAGCTGTGTGAAATTTCCTTCTTTATCCCTTCTGACTAACTTTGGTTTGAAGTAAACTTTATCTGATATGAGGACGGAAACCACTGCTTGTTTATGCAGTCCATGTGAGTGATATATTTTTTCCCATCCTTTCACCTTTAGTCTGTGGATGTCTTTTCCTAGGAGGTGAGTTTCTTGAAGACAGCATATTGTTGGGTCTTTTTTTAAAATTCAATCTGTCAATCTATGTCTTTTGATTGATGAGTTTAGGGCATTATCATTCAGGGTTATTATTGAGATATGATTTGTATCCCAGTCATTTGGGTTTATTTTTGTTTTTTAACATGTCTTAGGATCTCCTTGATTGACCATTTCTTTAGTGTAGATCCTCCCTTTACTGGTTTTCATTTTCTTTTTCATTACCTCTTCATGGAATATTTTGCTGAGTATGTTCTGTAGTGCAGGCTTTCTAGTTTTGAATTCTTTTAATTTTAACTTTGAATTCTTTTAACTTTGGCTTATCATGGAATGTTTTTATTTCATCTTCACATCTGAAGCTTAATTTACTGGATATAAGATTTTTGGTTGGCATCCATTTTCTTTCAGAGCTTGGTATATTGTTATACCAGGATCTCCTAGCTTCAAGGGTCTGGGTTGAGAAATCAGCTGAGATTTGAGTTGGTTTCCCCCTATATGTAATTTGATTTTTTTTCTCTTGCAACCTTTAAAATTCTATCCTTATTCTATATGTTGGTCATTCTCATTATCATGTGCCTTGGTGTGTGTCTTGGTGTGGGTAATTTTGTGCATTTGGGGTTCTGTAAGCCTCTTGTACTTGATTTTACATTTCATTCTTTAGATTTGGGAAGTTTTCTAATATTATATCATTGAAAATATTGTGTATTCCTTTGGTTGTATCCCCACATCTTCATCTATTGGATTAATCTTAAATTTGGTATCTTCATGTTATTCAATAATTCTTGGAAGTTCTGTTCATGGTTTCTTACCATCTTCTCTGTATGGTCAACTTTATTTTCAAGAGTATATATTTTGTCTTCATCACCCAAGGTTCTGTCTTCCATGTGGTCTTGTCTGTTGGTGATACTTTACATTGAATTTTTAATTTGGTTTGTTGTTTCCTTCATTTTGAGGATTTCTGCTTAATTCCTTTTTATAATCTCTGACTCTTTATTGAAGTGATATTTCACTTCTTATATTTTCTCTCCTTTATTTTGAAGATCAGTATAACTAGGCACCTTCTAAACTCCTTCTCTGACATTTATTCTATGGTGTTGTCTATGGATTCTATTGTTGGAACATCTTTGTTTGTTTTAGGTACTTAATTCCCTTGATTTCTCATGTTGTTTGTGTGTCTTTCCAACTAACAGTATGGATCTGAGGCAGTACAATTTCTACCCTGTAGTCTTATAGTGTCCCTGAAGGCTTCCAGTATCTCACCTTTAAGGGGTGGTAGAGATGTAAGAGAGAGGAGAAAAAAGGAAAGGAAAATCTGAACAGAAAATTGGATAATTGTTTCTGTTAGCTTTCAAAAATTTTATCAGCTTCTCTTCTCTGTCGATAGGTGGGGTTGTCTGAAGTTTGATTGTAGCCCTAGTTCAGTAAGTTCCAAAAACCCTCTTCCAGTCTTCCCACTCATTGTAGCTGGCCCCTTCCATCCTGTGCACTTCAGGACTCACTGAGCTGGAGAGAGACTGGTTCTCTCCAGTTTTTCAAACCTGTGCTCACCTCAGGGAAATGCCCCCAGTCTTTGGCTTTACACAGGCCTTCCAGGTCCAGACTTGCCCATGCAGACCCAGCTGCAATCTGACACATCTGGGCTTCAGATTCCTTGCTGCAGTCCCAAGATCTCAATGCTGTTTCAACTTGCAGAGGGACCACAAAGGATGTGCTCACACAAAGGAGCAACTCTGCAAAGAGGCAGCCAGATGGTGAGCACTAGCACACCCAGTAGAAGACTTCAGGTACAACCAGATCTGCAGGATCTCAACAACAGATCTCCAGGCCCTGGCTGGTGTCCCCAGCCTGAGACAGTGGCACACAGAGATGGCGGTGGCAGTGGTGGCAGCAAACCTGCAGGCTCCTTGTCCCTGAACTCCCAGGCCCTGGCTGGTGTGCTAAGATGGCAGCAGCCATGTGTAACCAAACCTGCAGGTACTCTGACAATGAACTTCCAGGCAGCAGGGGGCAGCAGGCAATGGTCAGGTGAAAGTTCGGCAATGGTCAGGCAAAAGGCAAGAAAATAGCAAATGGTGGGCGATTGACTGCAATCGACAAGTAATCTTGATGTTGAGATTCCAGGCCCTGGTCAGTGTCCCAAGATGGAGGATGCTGCTAAAAATGGCTGTGGTGGTGGCCACAGAGTCTCAAGATGGAGGCAACCACTGAGGCAGAGGCTGCAGGCAGCTCAGTGATGGTAGATGGCCCAGTTCATAGATGGGTTGCCCACAGTGAAGGAGGTCTGAGCAGCACAGGGCAGGTGGTCTGTGCAGCCATCTTACAACTATTAATCCACTTTCTGTCTGTAGAAATTTTCCTATCTTGAAATTTCATATAAATATAATCATGTAATGTAGTATTTCAGTGTCTGACTTCTTTCACTTAGCATAATGTTTTCAAGGTTCATACATGTTAGAGTATGTATCAGCTCAATATTCCTTTTTATTTCCAAATAAATTGTACAGATAGTCCATGTTTTGTTTACCTATTCATCAGTTAGTGGAAATTTGAGTCATTTAACTTATTAGGTTGTTCCATTATTCATTATTATTTTTATTTTACAATGCTGCTATGAACAATCATGAAATAAAATTAGAAATAAATAATAAAATAATAGTTAACAGAATCACACATATTTAGGAATGGACTCACATATTCATAAATAAGCCCTTAGGCCAGGTGTGGTGGCACATACCTGTGATCCCAGCTACTTGGGAAGATGGGACAGGAGGATTGAGAATTCAGTATCAGCATTGGTAACCTAGTGAGACCCTGTCTCAAAATAAAATTTTTTAAATGTCTGGGATGTAGCCTAGTGGTAACATGCCCCTGGGTTTAATACCCAAAACTGACAGCAATATAACTAAGTTCTTAGTTTAAAAGGGAAATTAAAAATACTAGAAAAAAAACTACACATGATAAAACATATGAGTCATGCTTTATAAAGTTACACAGGTACATAAGGCAGAATTTGTCATTAAACTAGTTGATCAGGAAACAAGAAAGTTTAAAAATTCTTCATGCATACCAGGTGAGCACTCTAACACTGGGCCACACCCCTGCCAAAAAAATTCAACTGTTAAATTGGAAAAAAGTACATGAAGCTAATATAAAAGAGAAGAAATAATGACAAGATAAAATAAGAGAGAAGAACAGAGATTCATAGAATTAAATTTGTGCTCTTTACAAGGATTAGTAAAAGAGAACTTTGCCAAAAATTATTAATTTTAAAAATGAGTAAAGGATTAGGGGTATAATTCAGTGATAGAGTACTTGCACAATATGCGTGAGGCCCCACATCTCATTCCCAGCACCATACACATAAGAATGATAATGATAATACAAATAATTAGGAGAGGTTAGTAAAATGCAGAATAATTTCAAACAAAATATTAAAATAATAAAACTATAATATGAACAACTAGGTGATAATAAATTTGAAAGCAAAGATGAAATAGAAAAACTGATAGTAATATATAAAATGCCAAAAAAGAAAGAGAACTTAAATAGAAAAATCAAAGTTGTAGGCAAAGTCATTCTCAGTCACAAATTCCCAGGTACATACTGTTTACAAGCGAGCTCTACCAAGCTTTGCTGTTCTCTAAATTTGTACTTTATACAAATTGTTCCACTAAAGCAAGTAGCAAACCCTACCCAGTTAATTGTATAAGGTACCAAAAATCTTGATGCCATAACTATGTAGCAAAAATACAAGAATGGAAAAACTCATTGACCAATGAATATAGATACAAAATCCTAAATATATATATATATATATATATTAGTGGATTGGTGTTGTACCTGAATGGTCTACATATACAATGTACTTGGTTCAATCTCCATTACCATATAACCAATACAAGAATATATTTTTTAAAATCATACATCATGATCACTAAGTATGGATTTTCTTAATAAAAGGAAGTTAAATATCATGAAACTATGTGCATAATTTAACATATTAATAGACTGAGAAAATCATTTGATGTTAAAATACATTTGGCAAAACTGTATAGTAATTTTTGATTTAAATAACTGTTAGCCAATCAGGAATAGAACAAGAAACCCCAAATTCAACGTTTGTTTTCAAAGCAAACTAGCAAAATAAACAAACTTCTTAAAAATTAGAGGGGAAAATAAGACATGAAGAACTAACAATATGGCTAAGAAAGGGGGTTAGCAACACATAAGTTTGAAAACTCACATGAAATGGCAAAATTTTTAGAAATTACTAAAACTCATTGAAGAAGAAAATACAACTCTTGGTTAATCCTATAATTATTTTACAAAATGACACATGTTTAAAAGCTTCCCAAAAGAAAACACAAAAATTACATTTTTTTACATTGAAATTTTTCTAAATATTAAAAGGAAATCTCATTCCAGTGTTTACAAAATCTTCCAGTTTCTCATTTTATGTAGCAAAAATAATTTTGATGTCATAACCAAAATGGAGCAGTACAATAGGAAAGCACAAGTCCATTTCACTTGTGAATATAGATACATCAAGCCTAAATGAAATATTAAAAGCTTAATATTACAGGATATAAAAATACAACAGATCATTACCAAGTGGAGTCTACTTCAGGAAATGCAAGATGAATTTCACAGTAAAAAAAAAAATCTCAGTAGCACTCAGCACATTATTAGAATAAATTTAAAAAGCCATAAGATTATTTCTGTAAACAGAGCTGGCATTGTGAATTGATGTATCAACTTTGTAAATCTGTTTGACCTTATGTGAAGTTGAGCTTTCAATTCTAATTCTAGTTGACATTAGTGAAAACTTTAGCACACGTGCATAAGGAGACATATATAAGAATGTTCATAGCAGCACTGTTCATAATAGCAAAATAATGTACATCAAACAATTGACAGGAAAATAAATTACAAACATTTATTTATACAAATATTATACGATACACCAAATGGATATATTGTGGTTTCACATATTTATGAGGGTTAATATTTTAATGTTTAGTCAAAAATATAAGCCCACAGTGGATGTGGTGGTCTGCTCCTGTAATCCTAGCTACTGTGGAGGCTGAGGCAGGAGGATTATGAGTTTGAGTCTGAAGCCAGCAACTTAGGGAGATTCTTCAAAAAAATAAAAGGCAAGTAGCAAACCCAGGGACTTGCAGTGGGGGTAGCTCCATGATAGAGCTTGCCTAGCATGCAGCACTATTAAAAAAAGTAGTGGGGAGAATGGTAAACACCAAAATCAGATAACCATGGGAGAAGAGATAAAAAGGTGGTTTAGGGAAGAAAATCTTAGGTAGGTATAAATTATAATTAATGAAATAGTTTTCAGATTGAGGGGACTGTATGAATTCAATACTCAAATCATAATTGATTAATATGAATAATATAAAACAACTTTATGCACGAACCATTTATGAGCATGTGTTATGAACCAGTGATATGATTAATTCCATTTATGCATCTCACGTCCACAAAGATAAAAATGTTCAAATATGATTTCTTTTTTTTAATTTTTTTATTAAAAATCATAAATTTACATAGGGCAATGTTGTTTGATTCATTCTGTTATTTTTTTCCCTTCCCCCCACCCCTCCCACCCCTCTTTTCCCTCTATACAGTCCTTCCTTCCTCCATTCTTACCACCCTCCTTATCCCTAACCCTAAACCTAACCCTAACCCTAACAGTAACTCCTCCTACCCCCGATTATATGTCCTCATCTGCTTATCAGTGAGATCATTTGTCCTTTAGTTTTTTGAGATTGGCTTATCTCACTTAGCAGGATATTCTCCAATTTCATCCATTTGCCTGCAAATGCCATAATTTTATCATTCTTCATGGCTGAGTAATATTCCATTGTATATATATATATGCCACAGTTTCTTTATCCATTCATCAATTGAAGGACATCTAGGGTGGTTCCACAGTCTGGCTATTGTGAATTGAGCAGCTATGAGCATTGATGTGGCTGTATCTCTGTAGTATGCTGATTTTAAGTCCTTTGGGTATAGGCTGAGGAGTGGGATAGCTGGGTCAAATTCAAATATGATTTCTAAAATACTATTTCTGGGGCTGGGGCTATAGCTCAGTGGCAGACCACTTGCCTAGCATGTGTGAGGCACTGGGTTCAATCCTCGCCACCACATAAAAATAAAAGCATGCTGTCCATACACAACTACAAAAAAATTTTTTTAAATAAATAAAATACTATTTCCTACAGCACCAAAACCTAGAGTAGCTAGGAATACCTTTTTGAAAAATAAATGATCCCTGTATAAAGAGTTAAAGAGTTAAAGATACTTGTGTAAAGTTAAAGAGTTTATGCCATTTTGTTAATAAACGGCATATGTTCTATATAAATTGAAGGCATTCCATGCTCTTAAAGTAAATGACCTAAAATCATAAATATATCAATTCTCCCCAAATTAATCTATGAAGTCTATGAATCTAATAATTCCAAATTTTTAAAAGAATCTAATAAGCAGCTGGGGGTTTAGCTCAGTAATAGAGTGCTTACCTAGTATATGTGAGGTCCTGGGTTTCATCCTCAGTGCCACACACAAAAAAAGAGCCTTATAAACTTGCTGTAAACTTTACACAGAGGAATAAAGTTAGCTAAGTTTACCTTGAAGCAGAAGAATGAAGAGAAGCTTGCCTTACCAGACACACCAAAAGGAAGGAGATAACTATCCAAGTAGTAAAGTCATATAAAAAATAGATTAATTGAAAAAATGGACCCTTAGAAATAAGACCACATATATGGGAGTTTAATATTTAATTAAGGGACATCACCAATTAATGGAAAAACAAAGTATGGGAAATTTTGTCTCATTTTAAAAACAGGCAAAACTGTTCCTCTTATCTAACTGCTTTTTCTTATCTAAAAATCACACACAATTATGACTCCAGGTATATGAATGCTATAAATGTAAAAGGTAAAACTACGCCTTGAGAAGAAAATATAAGAATATTTCATGATCCACAGATTGTGAAGGACTTATTGTTTTAAAAACCAAGTCATGGCAAAATAATTTGGTGAATTTCATTACGTAAAAGTTAGGGATGTCTGTTTATATAGGAAACAATGGACAAAAGTTAATAGGTCAATAACAAATTGGCAGAAGGTATTTCTAGTTTTTTTAAATCATGGGACTAATTCTAGAATACGCCAAAAACTGCAAGTCAACAACATAGGAATTCTGATAGAGAAATAGGGCAAAGGATATTATGAGGCAATTTATTTTAAAAGAAAAACAAAAGGCTGAAAAGCATTTAAAGAGATTCTTAAATTCCTTAATAAATCAAAGAATTACAAATTGAAATGAAAAATTTAGGGGCTAGGCAGGAGTGTGCCTCAGTGGTAGAGCCATTTGCTTAGCATGCAGGAACCCCTAGGTTTGATCTACAGCACCTAAATAATTGAATAAATAAACTACAAAAAATAAAAATCTCAGATTTCAGATTGGCACTCAAGTCTCTTTTACCCTGAGGGCATTAGCCATTTCCTAGTAAACAGCTGTAAACCTGAGCTTGGTGTTTGGTAGACTCATTTGGATAAAGAGACAAAAGTCAAAATCTAGGGTTCCCCAAAAAGGGATCTTTAACCAGTCTTTCCATTCCTCTCCATTTCAACTACTGAGCAACTTCCCCAACCCTTTTATTTGTTTTTTAGAGACAGGGTCTGGTTAAGATGCTTAGGTCCTTACTAAATTGCTGAGGCTGGTGTCTAACTTGCGCCATTGTGCCCAACTCCTTAAATAGCTTTAAAATATAAACTTTGGCATATTCAAATTTTAAATCACTCATCCAAGTAACAAAAACCAGCGAGCTCCAAGCTGGGTATGGTGGCACACACCTATAATCCCAGCCACTCCGGAGGCTGAGGCAGGAGGATCACAAGTTCAAAGCCAGCCTCAGCAACTTAGCTTAGACCCTAAGTTACTCAGTGAGACTCTGTCTCTAAATAAAAAAAATAAAAGGGGCTGCAGATATGGCTCAGTGGTAAAGAGCCTCTGGGTTCAATCGCCAATACCAAAAAATAAAATAAATTAATAAAATAAAATAAAATAGAAACATCAGGCTGCTCCAAGCAGGAGATGACTTTTATAAGTTGAATGAGGGAAGCAAAGCAAGTATTTGATTGATTGGAAATGGTGCAGTAACCTTATTAGGATCATTCTGAGACTAGGACCACCACAGAGACAAAGGGCAAATGCAATTCTTGGCCTGTCTCATATCCCGACAGCTAGAACCTAGGAGACTTGGGATGTGCCACCCTCAAACAGTTTTGCATTTTTCAGGTCAGGTGTGTTCACTTAACAGCTGCATGACATATTATACATACATGGAGTATATAACTTCCCATTCTGTGGTTGTACATGATGTGGAGTTACACTGGTCATGTATTCATATATGAACATAGGAAAGTTATGTTGATTCATTCTATTGTCTTTGCCATTCCCACCCCCTTTTACCCCCTTGACCCCTGTCCAATCAGGTGAACCTCCACCCCTCTGCCAACCCTCCCACCACCACCCCAGCACTGTCTATTGTGAGTTAGCATCCACATATCAGAGAGAACATTTGGCCTTTAGATTTTGGGGATTGGCTTATTTTACTTAGTATGATATTCTCTAGTTCCAGCCATTTACAGGCAAATGCCATAATTTCATTCTTCTTTATGGCTGAGTAATATTCCACTGTGTATATGTACCACATTTTCTTTATCCATTCATCTATTGAGGGTACCTAGGTTGGTTCCATAGCTATTATTAATTGAACTGCTATGAATATTGACGTGGTCCATCACTATAGTATGCTGATTTTAAGTCATATGCTGAGGAGCGTGATAACTGAGTCAAATGGTGATTCCATTCCAAGTTTTCTGAGGAATTTCCATACTATTTTCCAGAATTGCTGCACCAATTTGCAGTTCCACCAGCAATATATGAGTGTACCTACCCCCCCACGTCCTCACCAACATTTATTATTACTTGAATTCTTGATAATTGCCATTCTGACTGGAGTAAGATAAAATCTGTGTGGTTTTAATTTGCATTTCTCTATTTGCTTGTGAGGTTGAACATTTTTTTCATAAATTTTTTGACCATTCATATTTCTTCTTCTCTGAAGTGCCTGTTCAGTTACTTTTCCCATTTATTGATTGTGTTATTAGTTTTTTTGGTGTTAAGTTTTTTTAGTTCTTTATATATCCTGAATATTAATGCTCTGAGGTGCAGGTGGCCAAGATTTAGATGACAAAATTCTTGAGCTGAGTACACCTAAAGCCAATTAACATTCCCCATTCCTACCCCTGCAAATAACAAATAAAAGGAGCCCCCTTCCTCCCTTTTTTGTTCAGGGAACCATCTTGTCATCTTCTTGTAAGAGCTTTGTCAACCTTCCTAAGTGGCAGCCCCAATAAAATCCTTGCCTGCATGTTTGCTTGCCTGAATTAATTTCATTTCCATCATCAACAGGTCAAAAGATCCCGTGTCCAGCATCAATTCTAGCGGAAAGTACTAAGTTTGAGTTTAGTTTGTGATTTCTGATTACTTAAACTTCAGCATTGTTTTCCCAAAATGTGAGTTGGGTGTGGGTTTGTCTTTATTTATGTTAGGACCCCAGGTGTTGAAGCTGCCTTAGTCTAATGGACTCATAATTATTTTAACAAGGAAAATATGAAGCAAAATAGGCCAACTCTTCCATTCTATTTCCAGTTTGCTTCATGCCATCTGGTTGTCCCAGTAAACATTAAGTCTGAAATTCAATTTAAGTGATCCCAGACTGGTAGTGCCCCCAGGCACCAGACAGAAGCAAATAAAATATTTTTCTGGATGAAGATTGCATTTTCCTAAGCCTCAACTTATTTCTACAAATGTATCATGCCACATAATCACAGATAGGCATGCACAGAACAAAATAAGAAAAGTATATGTAGAAACAATACCCAACAGAAACAGATCCACACACAAATCCCATTGGATATTATAACCATCAAACACAGACCATAAAACAATGATGCTTTCAGTGCTCAAATAAATAAAAACTAAGCTTGAAATTTTTGTAAGAGAATTGGCAACTAAAAGGTGACATAGCAACTATATGAAAACATATATGAATTCCTCTTTAACCTGGTATTAGGACAAAACTCTTAAAAATATACCTAGACGTCTGGTAGCAATTAGGTAAAAGACTAATAATTTTGATTAATGAAAGTAAACAATTCTGTTTGGAAAAACAAAGGAAAAGGATAAATGAAACAGAGTGAAAAACCTGGGATATCTATAAAAAAATACTTGTAAAGTATTAGGGGAAAGACTACTAATAACAGCAACTTACTTTGCAGTGCATCAAAACCAAAACAAGCTGGTGCAGTGGCACACACCTGTAATCTCAGCAGCTCAGAAGGCTGAGACAGGAGGCTTCCAAGTTCAAAGACAGCCTCAGCAATTTAGTGAGACCCTGTCTCAGAATAAAAAATAAAAAGGACTGAGGATGTGGCTCAGTGGTAAATTGCTTCTGTGTTAAATCAGCAGAACTCCCTCCCCCAAAACAAAACAACAAACCCCAAGACCTTCAGTTGTAGCTCAGTGAAATTCAAAAGTCCAGGCATGAGTGAAGCCCTGTTTCAATCCCCAACAGCAGTACCAACACCACTAGAAACGCACGACTTCCCAACTCAAGATGTTTTAATGGATGGGAAAAGAAAGAAATCCACGAATAGAGTTGTACATGGTGGAACTCACCAATAATCCCAGCTACTCAGGAGGCTGAGGGAAGAGGATTGCAAGTTTGAGGCCAGTTTGAGCAACTTAGGAAGACCCTGCCCCAAAATAGAAATAAATAAATAAAATGACTGGATAGGTAAATCTGTGGTAAAGAGTCCCTGGGTTCAAATATCTATTACTGGAAAAAAAAAATACCCTACCCTGAAATATAATTTCTTAACCATTAGATTAGCAATAATTCCAAAAGTCAGTTAACATGTTGTTGGTTAGGCAGTAGAAAAATAGGCATGCTCAAGATTGTTGCTCAGGATGTATGAGACTATAGCTCCTAAGAAGAGAAATTTGACAAGACCTAGTAAAATTACATATGTATTTAGCCTTTGACCTAGCAAGTCCACCTCTAAGGATCTTTCACAAAGACACTTATGAAAAGATGCATGCATACATTATACACTGAAGTGTTAAGGCTAATAATAGTCAAAGATTGGAAATAATACAATTGCCCATGAATATGGGACAGATTGATCTGATTATAGTACATTCAAACAATGAATTACTGAGAAACAATGAAACCACTGAGGAAAGGAATAAGAAATATCTCCGCATACTACTATAAAGTGTTCTCCACAAAAAAAAAAAAAAAAAAAATGCAGTAGAGAGGACTGAACTCAGAGGCACTTCATCAGTGAGCTTCAGCTCCAGCTCTTTTTACCTTTTATTTTTATTTTGGAGACAGGGTCTTCCTAAGTTGCAGTGGTTGACTTCAAACATATGATCCTCCCGGTTTAGCCTCCAGAGTAGCTGGGATTACAGGCATGGGCCACAGCACATGACCAGGATATGTTTTAAAATAGAAAAGGAAAGGTGAAGGGAAGGGTGCATAGTATGCAACCATTTATAAAAAAAGAAGTCATAGGAACATACTCTGTCGATACAAATATAGACAAACAAAAAGGTTAGCTGTAATTAAACTACACAAGAAGAAAGAGAAAAAGAATAGGCTTGGGGAGGCAGGGATAGAAGCTACACTTCTCTGAATAGATATTTTTTGTAGATTTCACTTTGGAATCATGTAAACATTTATTTATAAATAATTTTAAAATTCATAAGAGCCCAAAGTAAACTAATCTGTTTATCAAATTTGTGGCAATAATCTACAAAGGGAAATTGTATCGAGTGAACTTGAAAATACAGTAATTTAACTATACATTCCTAGACATATATATCTTTAAAACAACATAATGGCTCAAAGCAATTCTTAAGCCAGACAGGGCTGGGTGCTGCTGTAGTCCCAGACACTCAGGAAGCTGAAGCAGGAGGATCAAAAGTTTGAGGTCAGCCTGTGCAACATAGTAAGATCCTGTCTCTTATAAAAAAAATAAGGAGACAGGATGTATAGCTTATTAGTAGATTGCATTCTTGAGATCCTAGTTTTAATCTCCTTCACTGCAAAAAACAAACAAAACTTGAACTGTTGTCCACATTTATATTTTAGTAGTAAGATTGAAGCTAATAGTATGATAAAGAAAATATACAGTTAACTTAATAATATTGGAAAATCCCAGGTTCCCATTATAAGTTAAAAGAAATAAAACTACAAAATCAACAAGCTTAAGTAAAAACGTATTTACCTTAGAAATATCAGATTAATTTGTGACATATTTTCTTTTAAAACTATGTCTATCAATATATCTGTAGCCATATCTATGTCTATCTTTATGTGTATAGTTGTGTATGTATAACTATAGCTACAGATGTCCCTTGGTATCTATGGGGGATTGGTTTCAGGATACCCCTCAGGTCCAAGTCCATTATATAAATGGCATAGTAGTTGCATATAACCTAAACACATTCTCTCATATACTTTATATCATCTCTAGATTAATTATAATAATTCATACAATGTAAATGCTATGCATATGCTTGTTATACTGTGTTATTTCGGGAATAAGGAAGTTTCTGTATCTGTTCAGTAAAAATGCAGTTTTTTTCAAATACTTTCTATCCCTAATTGGTTGAATCCATGGATGCAGAATCCATAGATAGAGAAAGTTATGAATATGTCTGCCTACCTATCTACATACATATATTTTTCTGAACTTTGACCACCAAAATGGTCAAGAAGCTGATACACTTGATAGAAGTGTGAAGGAACTATGCCTCATTGGACAAATGATGATTCTGGTTTAAGAAATGTACAAGATTAGCTAGGAATATCTTATCATACTAGAAAGAAAAGAAGGTCCCCAAAATCACTGGAATCATGTCAACTTGAGACTCCCATTGGCTAACACTGGACAATTTAAGCATGAACAAAAGTCATAGCTAAAGCAGACTGATGAACACCAAATATATTTAAATATATAAGTTAATAATCATAGTAAAACAAAATTTCACTGGTGACCTTTAGAGGATGTTAGGGAATAACTTCACTATTTGAAATTAGTTAAGAGAAAGAAACACCTATTCTGCACTTTTTATATGCACTTGGAGGGACCAAATATTGACAAGTAGGGGTTTCTCTTTATAGAGGCATTCTACCTAACACACTTAAAAGAATGCTAGACTTGGAGCATCTCAATTTTACAACTCCTTAATAAAGTAATGGCTCTTGGCAATGATCTTCACTGGCTACTAACATCACAGAAAGAGAAACATCAGGTGTCCTTGATAGAAGTGCCAAACACAACTAGGAAGTATTCTAATCTGTATTGTTTAAGATTCTAGAATCAACTACCAGTTTGGGGAAAATAAATACACATGTTAGCCTGGTAGGAGCACAGTTACTAAAATCCAAGTTGTGGGGAGATATGGAGAATAGTTTCTTCAATAGCAAAAATAAGACATATCATGAAAAAAAGAGATGAGGAACTTACAGACTAATAGGAACTTAGGAGCTGGGCACATAACTCAGTGGTAGAGAACTTGCCTCACATATGGGAAGCCCTGGGTTCCATCCCTGTACCTCAAAATAAAAACAAAAAGAAAAATAGAAAACAAAAAAATTCAAGGGCATCAATCAATCACACTATATGGGCCATTTTGGGATCTTGATTTGAACAGTCAGTAAAAATAAAATTTGAAACAACTGGAGAAATTTAAACACTAATTAGATATTCAATGATATTAAGGATTCATTTTTTAATACATTAGGGTAATGAAGATAATCTGATTATGAATATTTTACAAGAAATTGTGAAAGACCAGAATACTGCTACCCCAAAATAGGATTATAGGAGACCAGGATATACCAACCCTAAAATACAGCTCTTTGCCATAAGGATTATTTTGAGCTGGTTATTTTGAGAAATTTCAGGCAGAGGGGAAGTTCTGAAAACAGGGAAGTTACCCTTTTGTAAAGGAAATTTATGTCTGTAAAGGAAATCTCCCTTTGTGAGCATATTTTCCTCTCTATAGCAGGAAGAGAAAAGTGACTGAAGACCCACATCAATGAGGAAGGCACTGAGATAAATCTGCCTAACAAACAGTGTTAGTCAGCTTTTCATTGATGTAACCAAAATATCTGACATCAACAACTTAAAGGAGGAAAGATTTATTTTGATTTATGTTTTCAGAGGTTTCAGTCCATGGTCAGCTGGCTGCATTGACCCCGTGGTGGAAGGGTGCACCAGTAGAGGAAAGCTGCTCAGGTAAGAGCAGCCCAGAAGCAGAGATAGAAATAAAGAGACAGCTAGAAACGGCTGGAGAAAGACGGTAAGAGTGAGTAAAGGATCGAGGATAATACACAGTCTCCAAAGGCATGCCCCCAGTGTACTACTTGCTCTAGTCATGCCCCACCTGCCTAGAGTTTGCACCACCTCCCAGTAGTCCATTCATCTATCAATAAACTCAATGGTGAGGGGGCGATCCAAGATGGCACACTAGAGGGTGACTGCATCTACAGTCGCTCCAGAACCCAGGATTCAAGAAGGGGAGGCATTGAGAAACTCAGACTAAAATAGAACTATGGGGTGAGTCTCCCCCACCCAGTGAAGCTCGGCCAGGGCGGCAGGCCCGGATTTGGGCGGCTTATTAGAGTAGGGCAGGGCAGCTACAGTCTTCTCCAGGCAGCCCTGGGCACTCCAGCGGTGGGCTCCTCCCACACGGCCAGCTTCTCAGAGCAGACCTCCCAGTGAGAGCCTTTCCACACAGAGCCAGCTCCAAGCCCTGGAACAAGTAGCGGGCTAGGGACAGCTTTCGTCAGAAGTACTGCATTATCAAGTTACTCCAAGACTTCAGGCTACTGAAGGCTGGGAGGTGACACTATAAGCCAATAGAGGAAATATGCAATATCACAGAGTCCCACTGACATCTGACCAATATGAGAAAACAAGGGAAGAAAATGTCCCAAACAAACCTAGATACTATATCAATGAAACTCAATGACAGCACAGCAGAAAAAATGTCAGAAAGGGAGTTCAGAATGTACATAATTAAAACAATCAGGGAAGCAAACGAGGAGATGAAAGAGCAAATGCAGGCATTAAATGATCACACCAATCAACAGTTAAAAGAGCAAATACGGGAAGCAAGAGATCATTTCAATAAAGAGTTAGAGATACTGAAAGAAAAAAACAGAAATCCTTGAAATGAAGGAAACAATAAACCAAGTTAAAAACTCCACAGAAAGCATAACCAATAGGATAGAACACCAAGAAGACAGAACCTCAGATACTGAAGAAAAACTATTTAATGTTGAAAACAAAGTTGACCAAACAGAAAAGATGGTAAGAAATCATGAACAGAATCTACAAGAATTATGGGATATCATGAAAAGGGCAAATTTAAGAATTATTGGGATTGAAGAAGGCTTAGAGAAATAAACCAAAGGAATGAACAATCTATTCAATGAAATAATATCAGAAAATTTCCCAAATCTGAAGAATGAAATGGAAAACCAAGTAAAAGAAGCTTATAGGACTCCAAATACACAAAATTACAACAGACCCACACTAAGGCACGTTATTATGAAAATACCTAACATACAAAATAAAGACAGAATTTTAAAGGTCACGAGAGAAAAGAATCAAATTACATTCAGGGGGAAATCAATAAGAACATCAACATATTTTTCAATCCAGACCCTAAAAGCTAGAAGGGCCTGGAACAACATTTACCAAGCCCTGAAAGAAAATGGATGCCAACCAAGAATTTTATACCCAGCAAAACTTACTTTCAGATTTGACGATGAAATAAGATCCTTCCATGATAAACAAAAGCTAAAGGAATTTACAAAAAGAAAGCCGGCATTACAGAACATTCTCAGCAAAATATTCCATGAGGAAGAGATGAAAAACAATGATGAAAATCAGCAATGGGAGGAACTAGCCTAAAGGAATAGCCAAATAAAGGAGAAACCAAATCATGTCAAAAAAAAAATGAGTCAAATGACTGGGAATACAAATCATATCACAATAATAACCCTGAATGTTAATGGCCTGAACTCATCAACCAAAAGACACAGACTGGAAGATTGGATTAAAAAGAAAAAATCCAACAATATGCTGCCTGCAAGAGACTCATCTCATAGAAAGAGATACCCATAGACTAAAGGTGAAAGGATGGGAAAAAACATACCATGCACACGGACACAGCAAAAAAGCTGGAGTATCCATCCTCATTTCAGATAATGTGGACTTCAAGCCAAAACTAGTCAGAAGGGACAAAGAAGGTCATTACATACTGCTTAAGGGAAGCATAAATCAGCAAGACATAACAATCATAAATATCTATGCCCCGAACATTGGCTCATCCGTGTACGTCAAACAAATCCTTCTCAATTCCAGAAATCAAATGGACCACAACACAATAATACTAGGCGATTTTAACACACCTCTCTCACCACTGGATAGATCTTCCAAACAAAAATTGAATAAAGAAACCATAGATCTCAATAACACAATCAACAACTTAGACTTAACGGACATATAGAGAATATACCATCCAACAAAGAACGAATACACTTTCTTCTCAGCAGCACATGGATCCTTCTCTAAAATAGACCATATTTTATGCAACAAAGCTACTGTTAGCAAATACAAGAAGATAGAGATACTACCTTGTACTCTATCAGATCATAATGGATTGAAATTAGAAATAAATGACAGAATAAAAAACAGAAACTTCTTCAATACCTGGAGGTTAAATAATACGCTATTATATGATGAATGGATAACAGAAGACATCAGGAGGGAAATAAAAAAATTCTTAGAAGTAAACGAGAACAAACACACATCATATAAAAACCTCTGGGACACTATGAAAGCAGTACTTAGAGGAAGATTTATTTCATGGGGCACATTCAACAAAAGAAGTAGAAATCAACAAATAAACGACTTAACACTACAGCTCAAAGCCCTAGAAAAAGAAGAGCAGACCAAGACCAAAAGTAGTAGAAGACAGGAAATAGTTAAAATCAGAGCCAAAATCAACGAAATTAAAACAGAAGAAACAATTGGAAAAATTAACAAAATAAATAGTTGGTTCTTTGAAAAAATAAACAAAATTGATAAACCCTTAGCCACACTAACAAAGAGAAAGAGGGAGAAAACTCAAATTACTAAAATTCGGAATGAACAAGGAAATATCACAACAGACATGAGTGAAATACAAAACATAATTAGAAGCTATTTTGAAAATCTATACTCCAACAAAACAGAAAACCTCGAAGACATCAACAAATTTCTAGAGACATATGAATTACCTAACCTGAACGAGGAGGACATACACAACTTAAATAAATCAATTTCAAGCAATGAAATAGAAGAGGTCATCAAAAGCCTACCAACAAAGAAAAGTCCAGGACCAGATGGGTTCTAAACCGAGTTCTACAGAACCTTTAAAGAAGAGCTCATTCCAATAATCCTCAAAGTATTGCGTGAAATAGAAGAGGAGGGAACCCTCCCAGACTCATTCTATGAAGCCAATATCACCCTCATACCTAAACCAGACAGAGACACATCGAGGAAAGAAAATTTCAGACCATTATCCTTAATGAACATCGACGCAAAAATTCTCAACAAAATTTTAGTAAATTGCATACAAAAATATATTAAAAAGACAGTGCACCACGATCAAGTGGGTTTTATCCCAGGGATGCAAAGTTGGTTCAACATCCGGAAATCAATAAATGTCATTCACCATATCAACAGACTTAAATTAAGAATCACATGATTATTTCAATAGATGCAGAAAAAGCATTCAATAAAATACAGCATCCCTTCATGCTCAAAACACTAGAAAAAATTGGGGTAGTGGGAACATTCCTTAACATTGTAAAGGACATCTACGCTAAGCCCATGGCCAATATCATTCTAAATGGTGAAAAACTGAAAGCATTCCCCCTAAAAACTGGAACAAGGCAGGGATGCCCTCTTTCACCACTTCTATTCAACATTGTCCTTGAAACTTTAGCCAGAGCAATTAGACAAACCAAAGAAATTAAAGGGATATGAATTGGAAAAGAAGAACTCAAACTATCCCTGTTCGCTGATGACATGATTATATATTTAGAGGAACATGGAAATTCCACCAGAAAACTTTTAGAACTCATAAGTGAATTCAGTAAAGTAGCAGGTTACAAGATCAATGCTCATAAATCCAATGCATTTTTATACATAAGTGATGAATCTTCAGAAAGAGAAATTAGGAAAACTACCCCATTCACAATAGCATCAAAAAAAAAAAAATACTTGGGAATCAATCTCACAAAAGAGGTGAAAGACCTCTACAATGAGAACTACAGAACACTAAAGAAAGAAATTAAAGAAAACCTTAGAAGATGGAAAGATCTCCCATGTTCTTGGATAGGCAGAATTAATATTGTCAAAATGGCCATACTACAAAAGTGCTATACAAATTCAATGCAATTCCAATTAAAATCCCAATGATGTACCTTACAGAAATAGAGCAAGCAATTATGAAATTCATCTGGAAGAATAAGAAACCCAGAATAGATAAAGCAATCCTCAGTAGAAAAAGCGAAGCAGGGGGTATCGCAATACCAGATCTTCAACTGTATTACAAAGCAATAGTAACAAAAACGGCATGGTATTGGTACCAAAATAGACAGGTAAATCAATGGTACAGAATAAAGGACATGGACACAAACCCAAATAAATACAATTTTCTCATACTAGACAAAGGTGCCAAAAATATGCAATAGAGAAAAGATAGCCTCTTCAACAAATGGTGCTGGGAAAACTGGAAAACCATATGCAACAGAATGAAACTAAACCCCTATCTCTCACCCTGCACAAAACTCAACTCAAAATGGATCAAGGACCTCGGAATCAGACCAGACACCCTGCATGTTATAGAAGAAAAAGTAGGTCCAAATCTTCAACTTGTTGGCTTAGGATCAGACTTCCTTAACAGGACTCCCATAGCACAAGAAATAAAAGCAAGAATCAACAACTGGGATAGACTCAAACTAAAAAGTTTTCTCTCAGCAAAGGAAACTATCAGTAATGTGAAGAGAGAGCCTACAGAGTGGGAGAATATCTTTGCCACTCATACTTCAGATAGAGCAGTAATTTCCAGAATCTATAAAGAACTCAAAAACTCTACACCAAGAATACAAATAATCCAATCAACAAATGGGCTAAGGAAATGAACAGACACTTCACAGAAGAAGATGTACAAGCAATCAACAGATATATGAAAAAATGTTCAACATCTCTAGTAATAAGAGAAATGCAAATCAAAACTACCCTAAGATTCCATCTCCCCCAATTAGAATGGCGATTATCAAGAACACAAGCAACAATAGGTGTTGGTGAAGATGTGGGGAAAAAGGTACACTCATAGATTGCTGATGAGGTTGCAAATTAGTGCAGCCACTCTGGAAAGCAGTGTGGAAATTCCTTAGAACACTTGGAATGGGCCACCATTTGACCCAGCTATCCCACTCCTTGGCCTATACCCAAAGGACTTAAAATCAGCATACTACAGAGATACAGCCACATCAATGTTCATAGCTGCTCAATTCACTATAGCCAGATTGTGGAACCAACCTAGATGTCCTTCAATTGATGAATGGATAAAGAAACTGTGGCATATATATAGAATGGAATATTACTCCTCCATAAAGGATGATAAAATTGTGGCATTTGCAGGCAAATGGATGAAATTGGAGAATATCATGCTAAGTGAGATAAGCCTATCTCAAAAATCTAAGGGATGAATGATCTCGCTAATAGGTGGATGATGACATATAATGGGGTGTGGGAGGGGTTAGCGTTAGGGTTAGGGTTAGGTTTAGGGTCAGGGTTAAGGAGGGTGGTAAGAATGGAGGAAGGAAGGACTGTATAGAGGGAAAAGAGGTGTGGGAGGGGTGGGGGTGAAGGGAAAAAAATAACAGAATGAATCAAACAACATTACCCTATGTAAATTGATGATTACACAAATGGTATGCCTTGACTCCATGTACGAATAGAGAAACAACATGTATTCCATTTGTTTACAAAAAAAGAAGATTTTACTCTTGCTTAAGGTTTACAGCCTCAGTTCCTGTCATGGGATCCTTACTCCAACTTAGGAGGGTGATCTCACCACAGGGTGCTCTGTCTTCAAGGATCTGCTATTCCTGGAATCCAAGGTGACTACAGGTTTAGGGCAATGACTGGATACCTCTAGGCACTGTTTTAAGGGTATGGAATAGGAGCTGCTCAGCTCATGACAGGATATTTCTTGTGCCTTGCCCCTTTTACCCTTTTACTCTCTTGCTCTGTTTCCTGGCTGCCATGAACTGAGTTGCTTTCTTCCACCACATCCTTCTGTCATGATGTTCTGCCTCACCTCAGACCTGGAGAAAAGGAATCAGCTGACCTTGGATTTAGTCCCCTGAAAATGAGCCCCCAAACTTTTCCTCCTTTAAGTTGTTCTTGTCAAGAGTTTATGTCACAGCAATGAAAAATTGACAAAACAAAGCTCAATTTATGCTGAAAAAGTAAACTGAAAAGTATGATAAATGATGAGATATTTACATAGATCCAAAGTATCTCCTAACAAAATATTTATTGCTTACAAAAGGAAAAGTGTAATTTTACATTGGAAAATCCTGCCAGAAATTACCTTAATGAAGAGAGCAAAGTGAATATAATTAGTAATGGAACAATTGTAAAACCAAATGAAACCCGATGGGATGAAATAAGAATACATCATTTCTATAATATACATGGTAAAGATGAATAATGCACATATAATCATGAAGAAAAATAGAAGTATCCAAATTGCAGAGCCATTCTACACAATAGTTCTCCTATAATCTTCAAAACCATCAAAATAAATGAAGACCAAGACTGAGAAATGATTTCAGTCTAAAAGAATCTAGAGATATAATAATGCAGCACATGATCCTGAATTGGATCATTTTGCTCTAATGAACAATATTGGGAAACTGGATAAATTTAGGGTGTTTGGAGATTAGACAACAGTAATGTATCAATGATAATTTCTTACTTTTTATGATTATATTATGGTTATATAGAAGAATGTCCTAGTTTTTATGAAATGCACACTAAAATGTTCAGCACTCTTAAAGCATCTCATTGAAAATTTAGTCCCTCATAGGTCAGAAAAATAAGATATGTACTGTACTTTCAACAAATTTGAGATTAAAAATAAAAGCGAAAGAAAAAGAAAACTTAGTGGAGAGATTTGACACCTGATTAAGGAGTTGAGGAAAGAATCAGTATTCTGAAAGAGAAATTAGAAGAAACTATCCACAGAGCATCAGAGAAAGATCAAAGACAGAAACGAAGGTATGAGAAATTGTAGGGAAGAAAGGGAATGTCGATTCACCCTCTGAAATTTCTAATTTGAGCCTTATGAAATAAACACAATAAAAACACATTAACAGGAGAAAAATATATGCAAATATCTTACATATATATGTGCACAGGAACCAAACAAGATAGAAGACTCAAAGAAGGCCAGATATTTGAAGCCAAAATAGCATTCAGAGCTACCAAAAGAAATGGAGATTTGGGGTCTTGGGGAGAAAGGTGGAAAAGATAAGCCATGGGAGGGTGATGGAAAGATATACTTGAGAAACAAAAGTTGTCTTGCTATGGATATGAAGTCTCCCAGGTAACAGCCCTCAGAAAGATAGATGGTTGCTCATGACAAAGTCTCCTTTGACTATTAATAGGGGCTTATTACAATTGCATATCTTCTGAAAGAACTTCCCTTAGTCAGATAAGAAAACTCCAGAGGAAGTCCCTGCCCATTCTTCAGGAGAAGCAGAGGGTCAGGATGGGATAGGAGGTCAGGGAGACCTTGGTTCTGAGACTGTTTCTTTATTTCAAAGTACCGAACTTTGGGGTATTCTCTCTGAGCCCAACAACATAGAGAACTCAGTGACAAAATCTAGTTATCATCAATCAGCTGAACGTTCTTTTCTCAATTCAGATACAAATCACAAATAGGCCAAGTGCAGTACCCTTAGTGTTAGCAGCTCCAAACTTTAACAGTTAGCAGCTCTCCCTGTTGCTCTTCTAGAAGCTGGAGTCAACATCTCCTCTTGGAGCCAGAGCCAGCAGTCTTTCCAAAGAGCCTCTGGCATCTTCTTATAGTTCTATGACTTCTAGCCATTCTCAGGATTAATAGCCCTTGCTGTTATCAGCTTTGACTGCTAGCAACTCTCAGTGCCAGACACCCTCAGCATTACTAACTCATAGTGCATCCAGGTCAGCCTGCTTGTTCTACTTGAGATAAAAATTAAGAATAGGGCTGGGTGCAGTGGTGCACACCTGTAATCCCAGTGGCTTGGGAGGCTCAGGCAGGAGGATCTCGAGTTCAAAACCAGCCTCAGCAACTTATTGAGGCCCTAAGCAATTTAGTGAGACCCTGTCTAAATAAAATACAGAAAAGGAGGTGCTGGGAATATGGCTCTGTGGTTAAGCAACCCTGGGTTCAATTGCAAGTAAAAAAAAAAGGAAAAAAGAGAAATTATGAAAAGGGAAAACAAAACCGTCTGAAAGAGATTTTATTAGGACTTCTGCTGCAGCATAAGGGGAAGCAGCACATAAACTGATCTGATAAGGTAAGGGGAAATCTGCTTATATAGGAAAAAAGATAGGCTCATATATGCTCAGTGTTGTGCCAGCTAACTACAAACTTTCTACTTAGTCATGGGTAGGGAAGCAGCTCTGTCTGGACCAGAGCAAGAATATCTGAAGTGGTTGCAGAGGAGTGGAGTTATCCAGAGAGGCTGAAGGACAGACTCAGCTGGGATGGACCTGCAACTGAATAGACAAAGCAAAAGTCTTCCAGAGAAATTGGGGGGTGTCTGTGGTAGCTATGTCCAGCTGGAAGGTGTTTGGGTCAGCCACAACTGTCAAAGATAGAAGAAAGAGGGGTGGGATCGGGGTCAGTGAAAGAGCTTAGCATGTGTGAGGCCCTGCATTCAACCTCTAGTACAAAAAATGAAGGAGAAAGAAGAAAGAAAAAAGGAAGCAAAAAACAGGGGAAGGAAAGGAAAACAAAAAGTACCTCTTGGAAAGTGTTCAGTCCTTATTTTTCTGTCTCATTGACTATGATTAATTTGAGACCAAATGAAGAAAACATGAAGATTGGGACAGAAAATAGTTACTAATTGAAATCTTCAGAACTGATGAATACACAGATCAACAGATTCAATATGCCCAACTGAATGTTGAGAATGCATATAAACCATCAAAAAATATCATTACACATGGGTGTGATGATGTGTGCCTGTAACTCTGGTGACATGGGAGGCTGAGGCAGGAGGATTGCAAGTCTGAGGCCAATCTCTGCAACTTTGTGAGACCCTGTCTTAAAATGAAAAGTGAAAAGGACTGGAGATGTAGCTGGTTCAATTCCCAGTACTGGAGAAAGAGAACAAGAAAAAGAAAAGAAAAGAAGGAAGGAAGGAAGGAAGGAAGGAAGGAAGGAAGGAAGGAAGGAAGGAAGGAAGGAAGGAAAGAAAGAACAATAACAGCAATGAAAAGATAAGCCTATACTTATTTCCAAGTATAAGTCTATACTTAGAGAAAATACACACAAAACATCATCTCACTGGGTATGGTGGTACACATGTGTAGCCCCAGTGACTTGCAGGCTGAGGCAGGAGGATTTCAAGTTCAAGGCTAGCTTGGGCAACTTACACTGTCTCAAAATTTTAAAACAGGGCTGAGGGTGTAGCTAGGTGGTAGAGTACTTTCCTAGCATGTGTGAGGCCTTGGGTTCAGTTTCCAGTACTGAAAAAGCAGAGGGGGTGTGGGTCCAGAAAGGTTGTAAAATACAAAATCAATATACAAAAAATAAGATTTATTTCTAAATGTGTGTAATGGCAATCAAAAATTGAAATTAAGACACTTCATTAAAAGACTGGACACCACAATTAGATGGTGTAAAATATGATTTAATTTCCTTATGGGTAATTTATACATATTCTTTGGTAAAATTTCCGTTAAAACCTTTATCCTTTTTTATTGAGTTATTTGCCTTTTTATTGTAGAATTCTGAACTTTTATGTATATAAAAGATAAATAATTATTACCATATTTACTTTGTAAATATTTTTTCCCATTCCATAGGTATACTTTTGGTGTCATAGCTAAGCCACAGTTATGAAGATTTGCTCCTATATTTTCCTCTGAGAATTTATGGTTTTAGGACCTACTTTTAGGCCTATAATCCATTTTGCATTAATTTTTGTGTATGGCTCTGATATATAACCAAGTTCAACTTTGTAGCTAGATATTGCAGTCATCCCAGCATTAATTGTTAAAAATATTGTTGTTCTTCCCATGAGTGCATAGCACTCTTATGTCAATTAAAAATAAAAATTACTTCACCATTATTACTCTTGATCTAATTTTACTACCACCTCTACCACTGAAAAAAATTTCTTTGCAATTTGGAGTAAATCACTTATCTCTTCTGAGTCTAATTTTCTTATGAAATAGAGATAATAATTAAACTTACCCATAGAATTTTTGTGAAGATCAGATGCAATAATGTATGTGAAATTAGTTTGTGAAATAGTAGAGGGCTGGGGATGTAAATCTCTTATCTAGCACGTGCAAGGCGTTGGATTCTATCCACAGTACTGCAAAAACAAACAAAAAAAACAGCCTATGTAGATGTTAGTTATTATCTTTAACATGCTATATGACTTTAATCAAGTCATTTAATTTATGTTGAATTTTCTTTTTAACCTTGAGATGTTATCCATTAGTGGGAAGGTATAAGATGGGGTTTCTGGCACAAGTGCAGGGGTTAACCTTAGACAGTACTCATAATTATGAAGAGTGAAGGCTGAGAATGTGATTGAAGATGTTAGCAGGTGGATAGAAGTCTATAGAAGGTCTCTTTTGATTGCCTTTATTACTTCAGTGAAGTAAGATTTAGTAAAATTGCCATCTCAAATTTAGGACTGATGAGGAGATGTTGAAGTTTTTGAGGAGAAAGAAGGTATGATATACTCTTAAGTAGAATGGACAGGTGTATAGATTTAAGAAATGTGTGTGATCACACAAAGAGTAAAGGGCCTATAAAGCTTTGTTAGTCATTTTGTTTTACTCTGATCATATTTGGTCAACTGTGCAGGCACCAAATACATAGAATTCTGGGTTTAGCTGGGATTGAATTTCTATCAAATGAGTATGATAAAATCAAAGAGGTGGAAGAGAATTGACAGGGCTGAAAAGGAATAATTTTAGAGATTGCAAATAGAGTTAAGCTGAGCAATGAGGGAAAATAGGACATCAGGGGAATGAGGGACAGTGAAAGTTTAGTAGCTCAATGAATTGAGGTTCCCAATAGGATCAAAGTACAGAAGGAGCAAGGTGGTCTTATTTCTTTACATAAGTTTTAATTACTTACATTTAGTGTAGTCTCACATACACTAAAGCAGTGTGTTTTTCTGAGAATTCACACATCAACAGAGGCAGGATAAATCCCCAGCACCGCAAAAAAAAAAAAAAAAAAAAAAAAAAAAAAAAAAAAAAAACAGAGGCTGGAAATTATTTGAAGGTTGGACTGAAAAACTTTATTTATTTAATCATTTATTTATCACAGTGGGGTAATCAGATCCATGGCCTTAGGCAACCATTCTGCTACTGAGCTATAACCCCTAATTCATATATATATTTATTTTATTTTTTGGTACTGAGAATTCAACCCAGGGGTACTTTACCACAGATCTACAGCCCTAACCCTTTTTTATTTCTCATTTTGAGTTGGGGACTTGCTAAGTTGCTAAGTCTGACCTTGAACTTGTAACCTCCAGCCTCAGCCTCTGAAGTTGCTAGAATTACAGGTGTTCACCACTGTGACCCTTAATATTTCTTTGCCATACCTGCACACATCATTCCTTTTTTCCAGCCTTATTAGAAAGGAAACCTACTTTAAAATGACTCCTTTATAGTATTTTTTAAAGTTTACTTTAAAAAATGGAAAGAGTTGCTGTTGCATACTACACAGGGTATCCATTATTTTTCTATTCTTCTTTGTCATGTTCATACTTTTCCTTCTTGAGGAAGAGATGTGGGGGAGAATGGGAAGTAGCATTATGTAGTCCAACAGATACATTCTCTTTGCTCTGAGGTTTTAATGGCAATCTAATTATGTAGGTTTTGTTTCCTTTTCAGATGTGTACTTTTCAGATGAACTTATTCAGAACATACATTGACCAAACATTCTGTTTTCTCAGTTCATTTTACCAAGTAGGTCAAGGAATTCTTCCACAGTGTTACTATGCACTCTTCTTCCCTCTAATTACAAACAGGAAAGGCATGGCTGCTAAGAAGCAAGGTAGAGGAAGAACAGAAAACAAAACAAAAGGAACTAGGGAAGGCAGTAGGGGAAGGAACACCTTCCCTCGGCTAGCTAGATATTACCTTTTGTCACTTATTCAAGTTTCATTTCACTCCTTGGGTTCCTTCAGCCCTTAGACCTGACTGCTGACAGAATACCTTTATGTCCAATTGCATGAGTCCAAGGTTTCCCACCTCAGTACTTCATCAATGGGCCTTCCTCTCTTAAGCCCATCACTTTCAGTATGGATTGATTTTCTCTAACTTAAAAGCACATTGCAACACATATAAGACACTTACCTTTGTATGTAATACACTTAGGTATTCTGAATTCTCACAACAAACATTTATGTCTATTGTAAATATTAATATCTAACACTTAACTCGTTTTGTCCTCACAAATATATAAGGCAGTTCTTACCACCATTTGGTGGATGATGAAACTGAGGCACAGAGAGGTAAAGTAACTTGATGAAGATCACATGAATTACTAAGATGGAGTTGAGTTTCAAATCCAGATGTCTGGCTCCAGAATTTGAATGCTTATTCACTTCATTAATCTCATTTTTATAAGAGATAACTTGGATGAGGCAGGAAGCTTGCCAGTTTGATGCCAGCCTCAGCAACTTAGTGAGACCCTGTCTCAAAATTTAAAAATAAAAAGAAAATAAAAAGGGCTGGCGGTGTAACTCAGTGGTAAAGTGCCCCTGAGTTCAATGCCCCAGTACCAAATAATAATAAATATAAAAAGTAAAGAGGGATTACTTATATAGTTCAATGGTAGAGCACTTACCTAGCATGTATGGGGAGCTCAGTTCAATATCCAGCACTGAAAATACAAAGTAAAAATACAGTAAAAAATGGTTAGATGGAAGGAATAAATTCTGGTGTTTCACAGCACAGTTGGGTGACTGTTGTTTACAATAATCTTGTATATATTTTATAAAGAACTAAGTGTTAGCTTTCCATGACTATAGCAAAATAAATGAGATAATAAAATTAAGAAAGGGAAAGGTTTATTTGGATCACAATTTTAGAGCTTTCAGTCCATTGTTGGTTGGTTTATTAATTTTGGGCCTGTGGAAAGGCAGTACATTATAAATACAGTGTGTTGCAGAGGAAGCTGCTCAACTCATGGCAGTCAGAAAGTGAAAGAGAAAGGAAGATTAAGATCTGAGGTCCCTACCTCCCATTCAAGAGTGTGGTCCCAAGGACCTAACTTCCTTCTTCCAGGCCTCATCACCCAAAGGTTCCACCACCTCCCAGTAGTACCACAGGCTGGAATTCAAACCTTTAACACATAAGCCATTGAGGGGCCATTCCAGACCTAAATTCTAGCAAACTATAAGAAAGGAGATCCAAGTCTCAAAAATATTTACAAATAATGAGGGGAAATGCTAATCACCCTGGTTTGATTAGTGAACCACATTCATGTGGAAATATTCCACTGTATCCCTTTAATATGTAAAATTATTACATTAATCAGAAGATAAAAAAAGAAACTACAAAATTTCTCCCTTGACTCATCTACTGCCACCATTATTTCTCAGGCAACTAGCAACTTTTGTTTAGATAAGTTTTGAACACATTGCATGTCCTACCTCACGTTCTCTCAGTTGCTCTTCTACAAGCGGGTTGAACCTGATGGTACATGTCCTCTGTGCTGGCTCTCACTTTCTGTCATAGGGCTTCTTGCCCATGGGAACCCATTTTGCCATTCTGAAGCATTCCTAAGTCTGAAGGTGCAAGGGAGTCAACACTCCATGGAGCAACCTATCACCAATGAGATATAAGAACTGTAGAAAGGTCTTCCTTTCTTTTCTCTCTCCAGGGGACAATTCAGAATTGCATTCTACATGGTTCATCAGTATTATTGACCCCAAGTGGACCATCTGGAAAACATGTTCTTCTAATGACCTCTTTTTCTGCTTTATTATTTCCAGTTCCCTACTTCTTCTGTGTAGGATCACTTCCCAACATCAACATTTACATGAAAGTCATTGTCTCAGGCTCTAATTTCTGGAGAAAATTCAGGAACACACAGACTACTACTGCAATAAGATGTATTTAACATTATTTTTAGCACTTTGCTATTTTATCATACAAGCCTCCACAAATTCATTTGAATATAGTATTAATACTCCCAGTTATTTTTATATATTTACTTATTTATAGTGCTGCGGATCAAAACTAGAGCCTTGTGAATGCTAGGCAAGCACTCCACCACTGAGCTACACTCCAAACCCATATATTTCCGCTTTTAGTGACTATATTGCTATTGATATTTAAAAGACTATATGTTATGATACTTTTCAAAAAATTTACACAGAGCATGCAGAGACAAAACCTTAGCACATGGAATTTTGTCCTCACCTTCATTTTCTCTTAGTAGCAAGATGTTTGTTGCATTGTTATACCTCCAGTTATCATGTCTGTAGTCAAGACAAGAAAACTGAGAGAAGGATCAGCTGTGCAAGCTGTCTGTCTCATCTATTCAATAAAGTGACAACTTTCCAGAAGACTCCCTGCATAACTTCTGTTTTGTTCTCATTAGCCAGAAACCAAATCATATTGTAATCCTTGTTGGAAAAAGAGGCTGGGAAATTGGAGCACATGATTACTATAACTGACTTGAATTAATCATGATTCATTGTCTGGGCCTAGACATGTTGCCTTACTGAACAAAAGTGGAGTTCTATTAAGAAGAACAAGGAGAAAAACGGATATTGGTTAGGAAAATAAATTATTTTCTTTTTTTTTAAGTTGTAGATGGACACAATACACATATTTATTTATTTTTATGTGGTGCTGAGCATCAGACCCAGTGCCTCACACATGCTAGGCAAGTACTCTCCACCACTGAGCCACAAACCCAGCCCAGAAAATAAATTCTTCTGTTCATTAATCTTTATATTTATATAGTGTTTTCATAATCTGATTTTTCCATTTACTATATCATATTTAATGTCAATACACCAATATCTATCTTATCCTTTCAAAATAATGCATGCTAGGAATGTACTATCATCCAAAATTTACTTTGAAAGATATAAAAAACAAACTAGGGGATGATGGATCAATTTTTTGGTGGATTGATAAATGATCCAGATGTGAGAAAGAAGAAATAGACAATTGTTAATTTTGGAATCTAGGTGCTGTATACATGGGTTTTCACTATACTATCCTGTCATATTTTACCCCCCCTATTTTTTCAACTTTCCATTTATTTGAATATTTTTATTGTAAAATGTTGAAATTATTAATGAAATAAAATAATCATTCATAGAAATGTATAAGTATAAAATAAATTGGAAAATGATCCCTTTTGAACAAAATTACAATTAGGATGCATGTAAAGTTTGTGAATATATATTTTGTGGATTAAAAAACAGCAAACATTGACTGTCTCCTGCTCTTAAGAAGGACTGCATTCTCCACTGAAAGTATATTCCTTGCTTTACCACAAAAGGTATCTCTTTCTTGAGATAGTCTGCACTCTCCCTTGAACGTGTATTCAGCTTTCCTCAGTAAATCTTAAAAAAAAAAAAAAAGCAAATGTCAACTACTCCACTGAGGATGTTCATGATTTGAAAGAGTAATTAAAATGAATATACAGGGGCCAGGATGTGTGGCTCAGTGGTAGAGAGTTCGCCTAGCATGTGTGAAGCCCTGAGTTCAATCCTCAGCACCACATAAAAAATAAAAAAATAAATTAAAATAAAGGTATTGTATCCACCTACAACTAAAAACATTTTTTAAAAAAACTGAATATACAATTATAAATGTTCCTGGATGTATTTGTAATTGACAAAAATAATGTGATTCCTATTGTTTGTTCATGTTATTCACATCCTTTTATATTTAGAGGTATTTTGGAGTTGTGAGGAATGCCTATAAAAAATTACAGGGCACTTGACTTTATCTAATGCCTGTCTCCTACCTGTTGGTTGAGCAGGTGTTGGGGTAGGCCCATAATGATTTTAGTTAGGCTCCCTCACCAAGGCTTCTGTTGGGCTGTTATGTTTTTAGTGTGTAACTAGGGCTGGGTTAGCCAAGGCAAAAAACACTCTGATTCAGTTTATGTGCTCCAGGTCATAAACATTTGCTGGTGAGCATGCACTCACTGATGTAAGCTGTTGGCAGTGTACCTTCTTTGTATGGCCTACATATAAAAAGAGCCTATGGTAAAGACTCAGGGGGTAATAGGGGGCTAAAATGGAACTGGCTGGGGGTTGAAGCTGAAGCTGAAGCTGGAGGCTGTTGACACCTCTGAATATAACATATCTACTATCCTAACTGTGTCTTGAATTATCTTCCACCTGTAGAAATCCCAAATCTGCATCCTGAGTCTGAGCCCCTGCTTGATAGCAGGGAACAGATATGCATAGTCTGAAATGGTACCCAGGTTACCCAAATAGTGACTACACCCACAATTGCCTTATACTCGGACTTCCTCCTAGCCTAGTGGCAAGGTGCTCTTGAGTTTAAAATACTGAGAAAGCCCAGTGATTGGGGTATATGATTAGAGGGGTTAGGGAAATAACTTAGTTTGGAGGTTGATGTGGAAATAAAAGCTATAAACCTCAGGGAGGTGGAAAAGGCTTAGAGAATGGGGTCAGGAGTAGGCTTGCCCAAGGCAGGAATGGAGAAGGTAAAGAAATGCAGACAAATGGAGAGGTTAGGAGGGGATTGTCACTAATTCTTTGAGATTGAAGAGAAGAAAAACTATGTTTATACCAGGAAGGGTACAGTGTTTATAGAAAGAAGTGCTATGCTTTGGGAAAGGAAAGAGCAAAGAAAAAGGAATAGCAAAAGAGGGAAACAGTTTATAGGCCTGGTGGGCTGCTTGTGTACTGGAGATAGGTTAAGCTAGTGTAAGAGGGTGAGGGGACCCAGTGAAGCCAATGGTCTTAAAGAGCATAGATAAGGCTGACCCCAAGAACAGGAAGAAACTAAATGCATTGTCTAGTACTTCCAGAAAAGTGTTAATAGTTGCTATAGTAGGCATTTTGTCTTATTTTTTACTTTAATGGGAATGCCAAGTATACCATGTTGGTTTCGAGACCAGCATTTATTGTCACATTATGTGAGCAGCCTTCTAGTCCTACTTTATTAATGTGTTTACTTTCAGGAAAGAAAGTTGATCAAGATGATGGGTTTTGCCAGGAAGGGTCATGCATACTTGCAATCTCAGCTACTTGAGAGGCTAAGGTAGGAGGATTACAAGTTTGAGGGTAGCCTAAGCAAATGAGCAAGACACTGTAATAAAGAAATATTATTTTAAAAGGACTGGGCATGCATTTTAGTGGTAGAGCACTTACCTAGCATGTGTAAGGCCCTGAGCTGCATCCCCAGAACTGAAAAAAAGATGTTTTTTCTTTTATGTATTAAAATGATCACTTTTCATTACTGCATTCCCTGCTTTTGAACCAACTTTATATTTCTGTGAAAAACTCTTTCTGGTCATGGGGTATTACTATTTTCCTATTCTGCCAGATTTTATTTGCTAATGGTTTACGATGTTTAAACCTATATTAATAAGTGAGACTAACATATAGTACTTTATTATTATCTTTGTCAGGTTTGATAATGTGTTTACACTATATCACCCAAATAGATTTGTACGCTTTATCTGGGAACATTTATATAGTATTGGAATTATCTGTTTCTTGACAACCTGAATGAATAGCCTATGAAACCATCTGGGTAGCTTTAGTAACTTTAAAATGTATCACATATGGTAAATATCTCAAACTGCATGAAAGGTTACATGAAGAATAAGCCTCTCGATCATACAAAAGACCAATTTTCCTGTGAAAGTCAATCTATTCCTTATTGCCAGACCCTCAGTTTTGTTTTTTATTTGTTCTTTTTAGTTATTCATGACAGTAGAATGTACTTTCACGTATTAGACATATATGGGGTACAACTTCCTGTTCTTCTGGTTTTAAGTGTGCTGGATATATACTGAGGAGTGGGATAACTGCAGACGCTTGGTTTCTCATACAACCAGATTCCACTTTCTTGGATAGCCTTCTGGAATAGTTCATGAATACTCAGGTATATGGAAATATAAATATATATGTATTCATAATTATAAATATATATGTGTATATATTTATATTCCATTTCCCTTACTTTTTACCCAGATGGTAGTATACTATACAAACTGTTTTGCATCTTTCTTCTCATATACTTAAATTTATTTCTTCCAAAACTTTGCTCTAATGAAATTATATACTTCCTTTGAGTAAATTTTGACTATTCATTTAGGAAACTATTTCCAGTTATTTTTATAGAGTTGAACATTTACATTGTCTTGAAACACAGAACAAGCAACAAAATTTTCCATACCTATTGGCTTGATTATTAATCCTGCTTCACAAAGTTTCTAAGCAATCTTGGGCAAGTCATGACGGTCCTTCTGTACTGTGGTAGTCCATGATATGACAGAAAGTAATGAGAGTAAGTATATTAAAGATTACTGAGCCAAGAGAGGTGGCACATACCTGTAATTCAAGCTACTTAGGAAGCTGAGGCAAAAGGATCACAAGTATGTGGCTAGCCTTGTCAAGTTAGGGAGAACTTAAGGGGGAAAAATACTTAGCTTGGAAATTATGCAATATATATTTGCAACTAAAAACATACAGTAACTCCTATTTTAGGAGTTTTTCACTATTCTGCCCCCCTTCTTTCATAAACTTCCTTCCTGCTTTTTTTCAATGCATGACAACCAACCAAGTACCCTATCAGTTAAATAAGGAGAATGAGCATTGCTTATCTGGAATCAGGTAATCTAAACAATGGCTTCACAATTGATTTATTTTTTATTGCCTGTTCTCCTCTTAACAGCATTAAGGCCATTTTGAAAGAGTGGTTAAGAATCCAAAAGATAAGGTTGGCATAGAAGTTGGGGGCTTGTGGTTAGGGAAAGATAACTAATTTTGGAGGTTGGCAAGGAAATAGAAAGGGTTATCAATGGCTTCAAGAGAAGTGGGAAAGGACATGGGAATAGGATAATACATGTCGGAAATGGGGAAGGAGTGGGGGAAGGGGGAATGGGGTAGAAGGAGATCCCTGGAGTTGAGGCAGTTGTCCATGATATTGTCTTGTAATTTAAAAACTTTTCATATCTACTAGCCTAAGTTTTAACATCACTTCCGCCAGTATTTGTGCAACTGGAAATGTGCTTGGCCTAAAAGAGCATTACTGTAATAATATCTAAAACAAAATGATAACCCCCCCAAAAAAAATCCGTTATTTTGGGATATTTTTCCCTCCACATTTTATATTTTTCCTCCTAAAATTCACTACTAGGGTGCCTTCCTGGATTGCCCAGCAAAAATATATAAAGCACTTTCATACCACACGTCCTACTCTCTTGGTCAAATGCTTAAACTGGTAAAGTATACACACCTCCTAAGGACACGTAAGTATCCTTCAAACCTAACTAACTGCGTCAACAATGGCTATATTGTGCGAGATCATTTTAGCCACAGGCCAAGGTGGACCAGGACAAACCTGAGTCAGAAACACCTACACAGCCCAAGGATGAGGTAGGGGAAAGAGTTGTGATGTGCAGGTTTTTGTTTTATTTTTTAAATAGAATCGTACAGTAGTTACCTTCTTTTAGACCATGAACATGTTCAGTACTTGCCCCAAACAGTGGTATTTAAAAGTCTGGTTAATGAAGCCCCCTCCCCAGGGAGTAAGGGAGAAAAGTAATTTTGGAGGGTGGGCACAGTCAGTAGAGGTTTGGAAAGTCAAGGCAGTAGGAGGCGGCTTGGTAGCAGGATGAGAAGCGCTGGAATCAGCGGGGCAGGGGCGACAGTGGAGGGAGCAGCCTGGGAAGGGATGATCTCTGCATTTGGGAGCAAGGAAACTTGAAGTTGTTAGGCAGCCAGGGTGGGGGTTGGGGAAGGGAACAAGCCTTTCCTACGAAGCGTCCTGCTCGGTGGCTCACGGAGCCAACTCCCGAGAAGAGGAAATAAATGGGTGTGTGGAAGTCGGTGGGGTAGGAGAGTGAGCCCTGGTCCAGAGACTGACAGAGCTCTGAGAATCTGCGAATCGGGCTGGAGTGTTAAAGGGGTTGACTATCTAGTGGGACCATGCCCCGTAGAAGCGAGGCGACAGAGGAGTTCTTCCTTACGCCCCCAGGACAAGGGAGAGCAAAGGGCCCGGAACGCTGATCTGGGCCTCCAGCCGTTGCCAGGCGCCTTTCTGTGACGCCGCCTCCACGCTACGACGCGCTGACGGGCCGCGGCCTCCACGTCTCAGGTTTCGCAAAGGCCTGTGGGAACGACCCGGCAGAAGGAGGGCCAACATGGCGGAAGCCGCGGAGTCTCCAGGAGACCCGGGAACAGCATCGCCCAGGCCCCTGGTGAGCTCGGGAATTGCGACAAAAAAGGGACCTTGGGTGAGGCCGTGCTCCCTAAGAAGTCAGGGGACGGGCTACAGGCCTGAGAGAGCCGGAGCCCCTTCTCCCGGCAGGCGCTTGCTGTACCAAATGCTAGAACCAGCCCCGACACTGCACCTGTTTCTTGGGCTAACGCTTTCCCCCCGCCCTCCTCGTTCCTTCCACGCCTTCTTGTCAAACTCCCCTCCTATTTCCTTTCTCATAACTCTCAGGGTTCGTCCTCTGTCTCCTACGTTGTGCTAAATGCCGAGCTTTAGTTGATTTCTTAAATATCTCTTCTTCCACTGCCCCCTGATTTTATCAAGACCTGTCACAAGCCCTTGTTGGAGTAGCAGCATTCTAGAATAGAAATGAGAGATTACTTTTCATGGGACATGAACATTTTGTTGTTTATAACTTGAGTCTTAATTTGTTCAGTGACCCCAGTAGGCTAAGTTTAATCCCAGCTCCTTGCCATTCTCTTCACGGTACTCTTTCAGCTCTGTCTATAGGGGATAGGCTTCTATGCCAAGTACAAGCCCAAAGCTGCTACTATTTAAGAACAACCTTGCAGTTAAACTTACCTGGGCTCGTATTCAACCACTCTGCTTCTTGTGTGAATTTAAGCCCTTTCAGGGAGGATGTTTCTTTCTTAAGCGGAGATGAAAATTTCTGCCTCAAAGAATTGTTAGGAAGCTCAAATGACATAGTTTATTTAAAGTGTCGATACAATCAGTGCCATGAACTGAGGAGTATAATTATGCCAACCTTCTTCGTTGATGTCTCTTCTCCCAATGTTGAGTTTATTCAATATTTGCTCAATAAATGGCATCTCCATTTCTGTCTTAAATTGGCAAATTAATATAGTGAATAACTGGACTGGGAGTCAAGTGAATTTGATTCTAGTCCTGGCTCTGTTGCTTACTCGCTCTATTTGTTCATCTCTTCCTTCGATCAGCAAATATTTATTGAGCATCAATTATGTTCCAGGCACTCTTTTAGGCATTGGGGACATAATGAAAGTAAGTTGGGGCTGGGTTTATATAGCTTAGTGGTAGTGCACTTGCCTAGCATTTGCAAGGCCCTGGATTCAATCCCCAACAGTAGAGAGACACACACACACACACAAGTTGGGGCAAGTTCTGATGGAGCAGTTGTGACCTTGAGTAAAATCTCTCTGAACCTGTTTCCTCAAATGTAAATTAGTGATAGACATTCATCATAGGATTAATGAGAGGACTAAATGACCTAATATAGTACTTACCATGAAGTAGTTACAGGTGTTTAGCTATTTTCAGTTTCTTTCATCCAGACTGCCCCACAGCTTTTCTGTGAAACTATCCCCAATTAATGTCAGTGGTTCTGATCACTCTACTCAGTATCCCAATCTTCATCTAGTTAACAAATGTTTATTGAACGCCTACAACGTTTAATTCACTCTGCTTGTTTCTTCAGGGAATACAAAGGGCATGCCACTGTGGTGCTTATAGTCTGATTTCTAGGGGGTGATACAAATATACAATGCTAAGATAAGGGAGTATGTAAGAGTAAGTGACACATTAAGTTTTAATGAATTTTAAGAGAAGATACAATTATGTCCATTAGGGGTAACCAAGCAAGCTACATGATAGAAGTTATATTGCAGAGGACTTCAGAGGATGGATAGAATTTGAAATTCCAGCTAAGCTTAGGAATTATCAGTGATTGAGTACCTAGGTGTCAGACATTGTGCTAAACATCTGCATGTTTTCTAAATTTCACAGTAACCATTTTAATTAGGTGGCTTTTAACTTCATTTTATTTATGGATGAGAAAATGAAACAGAGAGGTTTGATTTCTTTAGGATCTACATCCTGTTAGTGGCCAGGCCTGAAATTTGAACCTAGGTCTGACTCTGAAACCCAGACTATTTCCAGTTATGCTACACAGCCTCTTCTGGACAAAGGCATAGAGGTAGGTGATAAGGTACTTTTTTTGGGAGGAGCGTTAACTAGGGATTGAACTCAGGGGTGCTTTACTATGGAGCTACATTCTTAGGTCTTTTTACTTTTTACTTTGAGACGGGGTCTCACTAAGTTGCTAAGGCTAGCCTCAAACTTGTCATCCTCCTGTCTCAGCCTCTTGAGTTGCTAGGATATACAGGTGTGCACCATTGTGCTATGACTGATGTATGTATAGGACAACATTTAACATTTGATGAAGTGCAAGGAATTATAAGTAGACAAGACTTAGAAGATAAACCTGTTCAATCAGGGAGGCAACATAGAATGGTGATTAGGAATGTGTTCTCTGAAGTCAAATTGCCTAAATCACTGTCACTTGGGGAAATGACCAAAACCCTCCATGCCCATTCCCCCATCTGTAAAATGGGGCTATAGCAGTACTTAGTTAGTTGAATTGTTAGGTGGATTAAATAAGTTAGCAAAGTACCTGGTGGCACATAGTGATCATGCAATAAGTGTCATTTCTATTTTCTTTTTTTTTTTTTTTTTTTTTTTTTGGTGCTGGGGATTGTACCCAGAGCTTCCTACATTTCCTATCTGCTAAGCAAGCACTCTTAAAATCGAGCTACACCTCAAACCCTCCTCGTCTTCTTGACTAAGCTGGCAGGTTTATTAGGCTACAAAGAGACAATAGAAATTTTTGAGGAGGGAAGAGTTTGAAATAATGAATTTGACAACATAAAAAGAAATGAGCTATAATGGGAGATGTCTGCAATCTACCAGTGAAGCTGTTGCAGAAAGCTCCAGGAGGGAATGATGGGGATATAGGCTTCAACAATGTGGGGAAGTTGAGGATTTGAAAGACAAGGCAGAATCCATGAGGGTCTGTAGCGCACTAGAAGGAAGGTATCTAAGATCAGTGTTTTCCACACTTTAACATGCATGTCAGCCACGTGGGAAATCTTGTTAAATTCTAAGTTCTGGTTTAGTACACCCCGGGGTGGGGCCAGAAGTTCTGCATTTGTAACAGGTTTCCTGATGCTGCTGCTGCTTCTACTGCTGCTCTCAGTGCCTCATTTTGAAAACCAAGGCTATAGGCATCTGAGAGAATAGTGATGACCTGAACAAAAATAAATTACCTAGGAAGGTTAGCTGAATGAGGGCCTTAAACATTGATTATTCAAAGCTGGGCATGACAAAGCCAGGCATGGGGCACATGCCTATAATCCCAGCACTGCCTGTAATCCCAGACTGAGGCAAGAGAATCACTTGAGCCTGCGAGTTGTAGACCAACCTGAGTAACATGTAAGACTCCATCTCAAAAAAAGTGATTCCCTTTGCTTTTGGACATGTTAAGTTTTCTAAAGGCAGGCCATTTACTCAATAATCAATAGGCAGTTGGATTTTCAAACCTGGACTTAAGGACTCAGAAGAGGTCAGGACCTGGGTTCCATCCATAGCATAAGAAAGAAAAAAAATTGAAGAGGAGGAGGTCAGGGCTATAACTGTTGATGTACGAGTTATCTGCAGATTGAAAAGACAAAATATTGGGTAATGCCCACCCATAATTAGTGGGCACAAGGAAGAAAGTATAATAATGGCTACAACCTGGGTCTTTGAGGAAGCTGGCCCAGGTGACAGGGCTGGCTGGAGACTGTGCCATTGAGCTAAATCCTGTTTCTTGCTTCCCCCTTGTGGATTCCTTTCTTCCTCACTGGCTCAAGCCCAGCGATAAAATGCGCATGTGTGTTCTGTGCTCAATGTGTGTATGGATGCAGGTACCTGCTTGCACATGGGAAGGCCAAGTGTCATGAAGTTCAGTGTTTCTTTCCTATTGAGGGCTAGTTCAGAGGTCCATTAGCTGAGGGCCTGGTAGTCCTGTCTTATTTATGGAAATGCTATGTATCCTGGCTCAGCCCATGGAACAATTTTCACTAATTTTTTTGAGAGGAGATACTTAGGAGAGGTTGGGATGGGGCCTAGGGTGGAGATCATGTGACACTTTATTGACACAACTATTTGGAGATAAGACAAACTATACAGGTTAACACTGTTCTTTAGACATCAGCCACAAGTTTGGGGGTTCCCAGGAGCATCTTCACGTCTCACTAACTGGATACAAGTTCAGGGGTTTCCACGCTTCCCTCAGGTTCCATAATTCACTAGAATGTCTCACAGAAATGAGGACAGTATGACACTTCATAGTTTTACTATAGCAAAATGACATAAATCCAAACGAGCAAAAGGAAGAGATGCATAAGGTGAAGTTTGGAATCTTCCCAAACACAAAGATTCCTTATCTTCTCCCTGTGGAGTCAGAATATATTATCCCCTGGCACATGACCATTTGTAGAGTACTGCCAAACAGGAAAGCTTACCCATGTGTCTTGAGGATTTATTGCAGTTTCATTATGTAGGCATGGTTTATTGGATCATTGGCCACATGAATGAATTCAGTGTCTTTCACCTCTCCTCTCCTCTCAAAGCTTGAGCTTAGATCTTGTGGCCTAAAGCCTCAATCCTCTAATCATATATTTGGTCTTTGTGATGTAGTTGCCCCCATCCTGAGTCGTCATCTTAGCATAAACTAATAGGTCTGCCATTACTCACCTGTTGGCATAAAGTATCAGAGCCACCATGAGTAACAAAAATATTCCTATCATTTAGGAAATTCTGAGTTTTGGTGCTGCTTCCCAGAAATGGGACAGACCAGTCACATTCTTTATTTGACAATAGTTATAGAAGTGGAATTGACTCCCTTGGGACTCTTGAGCTAACATTTATATGTACCCAGCAGTGTGTCTGCTACTGTGTGCTTTACATTGATTAATACATTTTTCCTTACAATTACCCTGTGGTGATCATACCATTATCTCAATTTTACTTATGAGGAAACTGAAGCACAAAGATGTTAAGTAATCTGCTCAATATCACACAGGTACTAAACAATGGAGCTGGAATTTGAACCCAGGCTGTCTGGCTCCAGTCAGAATCTTCACCAGTATTCTCCAAATATATGTTAAACATTGTGTGCTAGGTGCTCTGCAGGTGTTACTTGATTTTTATGGCAATATTGTTACCAGGTGAGAACAAAGCCCTGTTTGTCCTCAGAGCTTGTTCCTTCTAGCCCACTGCCCCCACACCCCACTTCCCTAGCAATAGCAGGAAGCAAAGAAATGCAAATCAAAGAATCCTGGAGTTTGAAAGGATGGTGTCAGGGTAGTAAAAAGAGAGAGTACAGCTTCAAAAAAGAGTGGTTTGGGACTGGAAATGCAACTCAGTGGTAGTGCACATTGCCCTTGGGTTCCATCCAAAGTATTGAAAAAGTAAAAAAGATTGTGTGAAATGCTGCAAAGTATTCAGAAAATGAAAACTGAGAAAGGAATGTTGTAGTTCTTTTTTTGTTTCTTTTCTTTCAGTGCTGGGGGTTGAAGGGAGGGTTTTGCACATGCTTGGCAAATGTTCTACCACTTGTCTACAGCCCCATCTCAGGATCCTTGGGCCAGTGAGGGACAAAGGAATCAACAACAAGGGAAGCATAAAGCTGGAATTAGCTCCCTTGTTTCCACCATTCTCTCAAACTACTCTCCTTCTGTTCTTTCCCCATCCAACTTTGCTTTATACTCCCACTCAATCCTTTATAATTAGGTACCTTTACTGATGCTGCTCTTAACAGTAACTGCACAATTACGAAATACAAGGGTCTCACACATGTTAACCAAGTGCTCTACCACTTAAGCTATATCCCCAACCCAAGGATTCTATACAAAAATAAAAGTCTTATTCGAATTCCAGTCATCTCCTAAATCTTATATCTTCATAATTTAAAAACTGGCCTACAAAATACACTTTTTACATTGAGCACTAGACATCATGTATAGAGCAGAAGAGATAGCCAAAGTCGTCACTATGTGAATTAGGTCATTCTTAATCAGGGTTGAGTTGTATTTGGGTTTTGTTGGTAAGGGGACATCACCAGCTTCATATACCATTACTGTTACCCTAGGCTTAGGGTGGGTACTGGGTTGTTGTGGTGGTTTTCTGTTCTTTTTTCTTTTTAAAGCATCTTAATTGGTTTTATTTTTGATCCCAGAGTTGAGGAGCATGTCATTCCATATAGTAGAAAAAGTAAGTGTTCCTTTTCCAGTGATTTTCTTAATATTCCTGTTGTTCATTCATCTTTGTCTCTGACCTCGCATCTCAGAATGAGTCTCTCTAAGCTCTAGCCCCTTCTTCAGCAGTAGCCTGCTGTTGCTTGTTACTCTATGTTTACTTGGTGGTGGGGATTCCTTGTTGTCGTGATCCATCCTCCATCTTAGGCAGCTCATGTGTCTCTGGGTCTCCTGGGTGGGACTTTCCCAGTGATCCTGTCTCTCCCTCAGCTGAAAGAAACTCTAATGAATGGTCCGGGCCCACAGTAGTTTGCGGTTCCTCCCTCAGGAATAGAGATGCGTTTATTTTACCTTTCCTCATCCATAATAGTCCTGAAAACAACAGAATTTGTTGTTCTTCTGCAAACAAGTTTAAGGCTATTTTTCTGTTGGGGAGGAGGGTCTAGGTGGAGTTCTGTTATTTTCTCAGAGTGCCAGCTTCTCCCTTCCTTTCCCTATGCCAGCCATACTGTCCCCCTTTAGTCTTTCTTGTAAGCACCCAGTGGAAGGCTGCAAGTGAGTATGAATGTCCCTCAGGTCTGTTGCTTTTAAGGGTTCTGCACTTTTGTGCTCACACATAATTGGCCTTTAGTAATTCATTCTCAATTTTAGCTGAATTCTTACTCTATGGTGCCTGGTGGCATCATCCCCTCAGGATTTGCTACAGCTGAGCCAGTGCTGGTGTCCTGTTTCTTCTTGGAAGCACCTGTCTTTAAATTTCACATCTAGATTACGTGGTTGATCTACAACTTCAGCTCTCAAAGAAAGATGATTTTGTAGTTTTATCTGGATTTTTCCCCCTTATTCTGGTGGAGTGGGGCTCTTACCAGGTTTTTATATTCTAGTCAGAATTCAAGTTATAATGTTATGTAGTCACTTGAAATAGTTGTTCTCTGTGTGGTTGCATATTTAATTCAATATAGAGTAGGCTTATTTGTTCAATATTTCCCTTAGTTTCTCTTTTTAAATATTTTTAGTTATAGATGAATACAATAAATTTATTTATTCTTATGCGGTGCTAAGGATCAAACCCAGTGTTTTACACATGCTAGGCAAGCGCTCTACCACTGAGCCACAACCCCAGCCCTCCCTTAGTTTCAAGGATCACTTTTAATTTTGTTTGATAATTATGTAAACTAAGTGATTTCAAGTCATATAGAGAGAACAGTATATTTAAAGGAGCCTAACTGCTCTTCCATGAAATTCCTTCATTTCCACTATAAGAAATCTTAACAATATAGTTTATTTCTTATTTTTTTAATATTCTGTATGATTGAGAAGTTCTTTTTCTTTGAAATATATCATTCTTCCTAAAATTTCACTATATATCATCTTGTGTTTTCTTTACCTGTAAATGTTGCTGACTAAAAATTGTGTCCATTGGACCAAAAATCATATGAGATGGGATTGCTTCTTTTTTTCTTATGAATTTGTAGATTTCAGAGTTTTGGTTATAAGAATTGAATGTGTCAGATGAACGTAAGAGTTCTAAAGTTTGCAATTCTTTATTCATTTGAAACTTTTTCCTGATCTGTGGTTACCAGGTAAACTGGTAAAAACAATATACATAAAGGTGTATTTTACTGTTCTTTCCAGTTCCCTTTCCATTTCTTGTAATGCTCATTCTTAGCCAGCAGAGGCTGCTAAAGCCCATCAAGCAGAAGTGCAGTGTGGCCGTTCCAACAGGAGATTGCTAGATCACTTTTTAGTAGCTCTGTAGTTAGCATCTCAATTTTGCTAGCTTCTTTCCTGTAGAGATTTCATACTTGAAAGAAACTAAATATTTGAGGGCAAGAAAGTGTCTCTGGCATTTACTTTCAATATTTGTTTTATTGTATTACATCTCCTTTAAAAAGAAGTGTTTGAGAATTAGAGATATCTGCATTACTTAATGTCTGTTGAACTAACACCTATTGTAACTACTGGGCCAAACCCTTCTAAAAGATATGGTCCCTAGTGAAGGAAATGATGGTGTCTTTGCGGAATTCTGTGGTTTATTATAGGCTTGATTTTACCCCCCAACTCTTCTCAGTTTGCAGGCCTTTCAGATATTTCCATCTCACAAGACATCCCAATAGAAGGAGAAATCACCATTCCTGTGAGATCTCGCATTCGAGAATCAGACAGCTCCACATTAAATGAATCTGTTCGGAACACTATTGTAAGTTAGATGACTTGAGAGAATATCTCTTCAGCATCATGGGACTAAATAACTAATAATACTTTGCAACATTTTGTTTAATTCACTGATTTCAGTATATTTTATTTATTGTAATTTAAGGTTCTCCCCTAACGAATCATTTGATATAATATTTCTGGAGAGCAATTTGGCTATCATGGGTATTAAGAATCTTCAAATGTTCAAATCTTTTTAAGCCAATAATTGTACTTCACTAAATATAGTATAATGAGGTATAGTAAAATGAAAAATAAAATAATAAAAAATATTTTTGACACAGAAAAATCCACTATTCAAAGATGTCCATATTCTTTGTAATAAAGGAAAGTTTTAAAAAACCTAAATGAACAACAGATAGGATACTGGTTAAGTAAATAATGTTATATCCATGTAGTAAAATGCCAAGCAATTAAAATTAAAAAGTAAAATTAAAAATTAAATTAAAAATTAAAAATTATCTCCACTGTATTTTGAGAGATTATATTTTCAATACTGAACTTTTCCTCAAATGTCTTGACTGATTCATTTATCAGTTAAAGTGTGAATATGAGAAATTATATGCTACAAAGAATGCAGTAGGCAGGGAGCTGGCTAAATGGCCTTTGGGACTGTATCATGTTTAAGCCAAAGGTCACATGCTATCTTTTTTTATTTTCTTTAAATTAAGTAGCATATCAGGAGGACTTCGTTTCTCATTTATAGAGTTTTCAAAATCAAAGCAGAACTGATAAATGGAAAAGTGTTAGATATTTGCTTAAGGAGTTAATAGAAAAATCATGCTCTGCTTCTCCAGTTTGTTCGTAGAAGTGAAGGAGTTGAATTAGAAGTAGCTCCACAATTCAATGAAGAGTTTGGAGGAGATTGAAAGAACAGAAATGTTAGTAAATGAAGTGAGGGGTCTGCCTGGCAACCTTTGTCATCACATACAAGTTGTTTATGTTTTTCAGATGCGTGATCTAAAAGCTGTTGGAAAAAAATTCATGCATGTTTTATATCCAAGGAAAAGTAATACACTTTTGAGAGACTGTAAGTATATGTGGTTTTGGAGGAATTGCTTCAGCTCATCATACCTTATTGTTAGTACTTTATAGGGCAAAGGTTCTGTGATAATAAAACTTATGCCATTTTGCAAGATGAAAATATATGTAAATGAAATTTTTAAAAGAATTTTAGAAGAAACCTCAAAGATAAGATTTTATTTATCACATTGTCTTCATCAATAGACTGTCTACCCTCACCTGGAAAATGCTATAGCAGATGCTACCAGAAGTATTTCTAAAAACTGCAACACATAGGTACTTTCTTTATCCAAAGAACTAACAATCTCCAAATGAAAAGTCAATGTTTGTTAAATGATGGAAACAGCAAATACCCATTAACAAATTTGATTAATAAATTAATAGTACATTTATTGATATTTAAAAGTGCTTCAAGTTTAAAAAGTTGCTTCAAGTCATATACAGAGATATATATTCAAAGAAGCCTAACTTCTTTCCCTCTTCAAAATTATCATTTAGTATGTATATCTTTCTTTATTAAAGAGGTTTATCAGTGCATTATAATCAGTTATGTACTTAAATTTTTTCTTAAAATTATGTTTCTCATTTTTCTTTTCAAGCAGTCTTGATTTTCTTATTATTCTGTCAGAATAATCAAGTCATTGGTAACAATGATGATGTAACATGAGCAGGCCTTCTATATTGGCAACATTTCAGCTATAATATAGGGATGTCAAATAAGTGGCAAGTGTGCCATTACTCTGTGTGGAGATTTAATGCAGCATCAGAATCCTTCAGCACTGTGGGTTGGAGCTAATGCATGATTTGAAACTGATTTGCTATAGCTGGTATAGTGGAAAAAGCGTGGGTAAATCTGGATTTGAATAATGGTTCCATCACTAGTATGATCTTGACTAAGACCTTTTCTGGAACTTTTTCTCATCTGTTAAAGGGGAGATAATAACATGTATTTCATCAGTGTGGACTTGAGATGATAATGCGTATAAATCACCTAGCACAGTGTCTGGCATTTAATAGGCACTCCAAAAATGGTAGCTGTTATTCTAAGTATTCTAAGTGCTCCTCCCCTCAACATGTACACATATTCATATTGTCTTATTTAATTCTTACAGCAACTTCGTGGGGTAGAAATTATTGTTCTTATTTTATAGATAAGAAAAATAGTGTCAGAGAAGCTAAGTGACATGTTAAGGTCTCAAGGCAGGCAGGATTCTTTTTTTTTTTTTTTCTCTTTGGTACTGGGGACTGAACCCAGAGGCTTTTTACCACTGAGTTACATCCCTAGCCCTATCATCATCATCATCATCGTCGTCGTCGTCATTTTAATTTAGAAACAGGGTCTTCCTAAGTTACCGAGAATCTCACTAAATTGTTGAGGCTGGCCTTGAATTTTTGATCCTCTTGCCTTAGCCTTCTGAGTTGCCAGGATTACAGGCATGCACAGCCTCAAGTTCAGTGCTCTTTTCACTTTACCACTACTGTCCCAGATATGAAGATATCCTTTCAGCTGCTACTGGAGCTCAGTTCAAAGCAAGGTTGCTCCAGTCAAAATGTAGAACCAATGAACTGGTTAATTAATGACACATTAATTAATAATAGGCTAGTGAGAGAATTCAAAATGGTATAGCCACTATGGAAAATAATATGGCAGTTCCTCAAAAAATTTAAACATAGAATTGCAATCTGATCTAGTAATTCTTCTAGATGTATACCCAAAGGAGTTGTAAATAGGAACTTGAACATACATTTGTACACCTATGTTGATAACAGCATTATTCACAATAGAAAGATAGAAACAGCCCGAATGTGGTATATACCCTGGTATATACTATATGTGAATGAATAAGGAAATGTATGATACCACTTATGTTAGATAGATAGAATAAATTCACAGAGACATAAAGTATAATGATGGTAGCCAGGGGCTTGTGAGAGTAGGAATGGGGAATTATTATTTAGTAAATATTGTTCAGTAAGTATAGAGTTTCATTTTGGGAAGATGAAAAAAAATATGGAGATAGGTAATAGTGACAGGTGCACAATAGTATGAATGCATATAATGCCACTTAACTATACACTCAGAAATGGTTAAAATGATAAATTTGTGTTATATATTTTAAAATAAGAAAATGACTAAAAGTACCTTTTTTTCTTTTTCTTTGTTTTGGTACGGGATTTAACCCAGTGGCACTTTACCACTAAGCAATATCTTCAGTCCTATTTTTTATTTATCACTTTGAGACAGGGTCTCACTAAGTTGCTGAAGGTCTTACTAAGTGGCTGAGGCTGACCTTGAACTTGTGATCCTCCTGTGTCAGCCTTCTGAGTCACTGGGAGTACATGTATATGCCACCACACCCAGCTCCTGTGAGGGATTTTGTATGAATTTAAAAAAATCTTGAGTACATCAAAAAACAGTGTATTAATATCATTGTATTTAAATATAGTTTTTCAGTTAATACATAGTTCAGAATTACATAGTAGGATTGTGATTTTCCCCTCTTCCAACTCTGCATTGATATACAAATTACTACATAATAAAAAAGTGTAAATATGTACATATATATACCTCTCTTAGGTAAAATTGTGTGTGTGTGTATGTACAGGTTCAAGTTAGAGATAGGACTCTTTTTGGATTAGTTGAGGAAGGTAATTGTGCTCTGAGCCATGTATTAATGAATTGGTGGCATACTAATCAATCAGCAGCACTGACTGAGGACCTCTGTTGGCTAGATATGATATTGGCAGAGCCTTTTATAATTTTCAGAAAACTCTTTGACATGTTTTTTAAATTTAACTTTATGAAATTACCAACATTGGACTGGGTCTTTTTCACCTGAAAGAACAATAATTCCATATTAGTTCAAAGTAATAATCATGAAAGGGAAGCAGTCCAGAAGAATGGCAAGAATTTTGAACTAAGAATCAGCACACCTAGGTTCTGGTCCCACTTCCACATATAAACTTGTTCAACTCACCCTTCTTCTTTTTCTCTTTGTTTTGTGGTGCAGGGCATTGAACTCACGGTCTCATATACTAGGCAAGTGCGATACCACTGAGTTACACCCCCAGCCCAAGTCACTTCCTTCTCAGTTTTATTTTTCATTTTTATGAAGTGAGCAGGTTTCTCTTGGCCTTGTCTCATACAACCTCAGATTGGTGAAATTATTTGACTTAGTTTTTTTTTTTTCCTGAGGATGCAAGGTGAGTCACATCAATCTTCCAACTACTTCTTCTTTGGACTTTAATTATAAAATGCTGGAATGTGGCTTAGTAGATGGGGAGAATAGTGACTTGCAAGGTAATGAAGTGAACAAAGAAAAAGGATATGGGAATAACTGCATTTAGAATTGAGGAGCAGAGAACATAAGTAGGGGGACAGAGAGGTAGAAGGGTTTGGGC